>NC_067438.1:6293588-6962643 GCF_009764475.1 Pristis pectinata
TTAGTGTCAGACTCTGTAGGCAGGCAATGCAATACTGGGCTTTTTGAGAGGCGGAGTTGCTCTGTAGGAACAGGTTTGGAACATTCCTTGACCAGTGTATTCCAGAGGTCAAAGTCAAGTCGAGTTTATTGTCACATGCACAAGTACATGTGTGCACAGGTGCAATGAAAAACTTACTTGCAGCAGCATCACAGGCACATAGCATCAGAGACACAACATTCACAAGAAAAACAGAAACAAAACATAAATTATACACAATTTTTACAAGAAAGAACACAAGTAGAACAAAAAAAAAGTCCTTTGTAGTGCAAAGTGGTCACAGTGTTACCATACCGAGGCAGTGATTAGGTTTGTGCAGGTCTGTTCAAGAACTGAAAGGTTGAAGGGAAGTAGCTGTTCCTGAACCTGGTGGTGTGGGACTTCAGGCTTCTGTACCTCCTGCCCGACGGTAGCTGCCAGAAGATGGCACGGCCCAGATGGTGGAAATCTTTGATGAAGGATGTTGCCTTCATTAGGTGACGGTGGGGAGGGATGTGCTCCTGATGTATTGGGCTGAGTCCACTGCCCTCTGCAGTTTCTTACGCTCCTGCGTATTCGGATTGCCGTATCGGACTGTGATGCAACCAGTCAGGATACGTTCAACAGTGCATCAACAGTACAGTACAGAGGGTGGGTTGATGGTGGGTTTGCTGTCACGTTCATTCCCAATTGAATGATAGAAGGTTCACTAATCTCTCACCGAAAAATAAATTATATAATATATATAAATGGCTCTGACATTTGTCAATCTGACTGGCCGGTGTGTGTCTCCAAACCCACCAATGTGTTTAACTCTCTGCAGAATCATTCAGTTCAGGGGATAACTATGAAGGACAATAAATGGTAATCTTGCCTACGTCCCACATGCAGATCAATGAAAGAGAATCTCACTACAAAGAGAAAAACTCTTCATTTCATCCTCGTGATTCTGCCCATTATCAGTCAGGGAGTCCTCCAGATTACTTCGTCCATCCCACAATGCCGTGGGGTATGACCAATTTTCCCATGATGCCTTGGAAGGGCCACATCCATCTTAGGGTACAATAGGGTCAGATGTTGAGGGAGTGGGGGGGGGGGGCTTGAGGTGAGGGGGGGCGGTGTTGGTTCCAGTTTCCTTCTACATCCCGTAATAGGTTAATTAGCTGTTGTAAATTGCCACTTTAGTGTAAATGGTTTCTGGTGGTGGGGGGGGGGGGGTTCCTTGAGAGAGAGGTTGCAGGGAAATTTGCAAGAAAAATTTGCAGATGACACAAAACTAGGTGGTCTCTTGACAATGAAGATGGTTATCAGGATTTACAGAGGGATTTTGATCAGCTGGGTAAGTGGGCTGAGGAATGGCAAATGCAGTTTAATTTGGATAAGTGCAAGGTGTTGCATTCTGGGAAGACCAATGAGGGTAGGACTTTTACAGTGAATGGTAGGGCCCTGGAGATTGTTGCAGAACAGAGGGACCAAGGAATACAAGTTCAAGGTTCCCTGAAAGTGACATTGCAGGTGGTGGAGAAGGCGTTTGGCACGCTGGCCTTCATTAGTCAGGGCACTGAGTAAAGAAGATGGGATGTTATGTTGCAGTTGTACGAGATGTTGGTGAGGTCGCATTTGGAATATTGTGTTCAGTTTTGATCACCCTGCTATAGGAAAGATGCCATTAAGCTGGGAAGAGCGCAGAGGAGACTTACGAGAATGTTGGCGGGATTCAAGTGAATGAGTTGTGGAGAGAGGTTGAACAAGTTGGGACTGTTTTCACTGGAGCATAGGAGAATGAGGGGTGATCTTGCAGAGGTGCATAAAATCATGCGGGGCATAGATAAGGTGGGTGCACACAGTCTTTTCCCCAGGGTTGGGGAATCAATAACTAGGGGGCACAGGTTTAAGGTGAGAGGGGATAGATTTAATAGGAACCTGAGGGGCGATTTCTACACCCAGAGAGCAGTCCGTATTTGGAACCAGCTGCCAGAGAAAGTGGTTGAGGCAGGTACAGTAACAACATTTAAAAGCTACTTGGACAGGTACATGGATAGGAAAGGTTCAGAGGCATATGGGCAAATGGGACCAGCTTAGATGGAACTCTTGGTCGGCATGGACCAGTTGGGCTGAAGGGCCTGTTCCATGCTGTATGACTCTATGACTCTAAATAATACTTCATTCTTAAAAAATATCTACAGGAAATACAATCAGTACATGACTCTGTCTTACTTTACATTCTTTGTGTTACTATGACTCCAATTAAGTGAGGGAATGGGACTGCTTTGATAGCTTTCATAGACTGATAGGCTGAATGGCCTCCTTCAGTGACCGAAGGAAAAGTGGGAAATCACAGAGTTGATTAATGGAGCAGGAGCAAACAAAGGTGTGATGAGTTCCCTGTGTGATTCCCACATCCATGTACGATGGGCCAGGTGAGTCCGAGATGGGGGCAGCCAGCAGTTTTCCCACAATCCGGTGCAGACGCCCTTCTTCTTCCCACAGTGCTTTGGGAAGAAGCCCGTGATTCCTTGGTGTCCAGCAGTGACCGCCCTCTAGCCTGGGTCCAGAGGTTAATCACCAGCCTGTGTCATCCTAGTGAAGGAGTGTGTCTTGGTACACTCACTTCCAGCTATTCCACAGGGATGAATCACCGATGACAGAAGTGATGGTCACCACAGTCAGTCAGCCACAGAAGGAAATGGATACTGTGGAAAAAAAAACCTCAAACCAGAGGTGATGAATGATCCCAGCAAACTCAGGTAATGGGATTGGGTTTTGTAATGGGCATCTGAATTCACAGAAATTCCTCGACTTACAAAAGGGTTGTTGTCATGGAGTTATACAGCATGGAAACAGGCCCTTCGACCCAACTCGTCCATGCCGACTGTGTTGCCCAGCAAGCTAGTCCCATCTGCCCGTGTTTGGCCTATAGCCCTCTAAACCTCTCCTATGCACGTACTTATCTAGATGGCTTTTAAACGTTGCTAATGTGCCCACCTCAGCCACTACTTCTGGCAGCTCATTCCAAATATGCACCACCCTTTGCGTGAAGAAGCTGCCCCTGATGTCCCTTTTAAATCTCTCACCGCTGATCTTAAACCTATGCCCTCTTGTTTTTAGACCCTCCCTGGGAAACAGACGATGTGTTTTCACCCTGTCCTTGCCCCTCGTGATCTTATATACCTCTATCAGGTCACCCTTCAATCTCCTACGTTCCAGGGAATAAAGTCCTCGTCTACACACCCTCTCCTTGTAACTCAGGCCCCCAAGTCCGGGCAACATCCTGGTAAATCTTTTCTTTCTCGTTTAATAACACCTTTCCTATAACAGGGTGACCAAAACTGAACACAATACTCCAAGTGAGGCCTCACCAACGTCTTATATAACTGCAACATAACGTCCCAACTCCTATACTCTGTGCCTTGACTGATGAAGGCCAGACTGCCAAATGCCTACTTCAATACCTGTCTCAGATGCCACTTTCAGCGACCTGGAACAGAGCTTTGGTAAGTGAAATTCTGTCAACGTGAAAGGCTGGGTGAACTGCACTGTGCACCTTTCAATTCAGGGATTTTCTGCAGTGGTGGAAAATATGTTACAGAGAAAAATAGCTTCATGATTTAAAGTGTCCTACTCCAAATAGTCAATGGCAAAAATCCATAAGTAGAACATCCATAGATCAAGGAATTAGCATTACCTAAATCCCCCAAAAGGCCATAAAATATAGGAGCAGAATTAGGCCATTCAGCCCATTGAGTCATCTCTGCCATTCAATCATGGATGTTTTTTTCAACCCCATTTTCCCTGTAACCTTTAACCCCCTTACCAATCAAGAACCTATCAATCTCTGCCTTAAATACACCCGATGACTTGGCCTCCACAGCCCTCCGTGGCAACGGATTCCACAGATTCACCGCCCGCTGGCTGAAGAAATTCCTCCTCATCTCTGTTCTGAAGGGTCATCCCTCTATTCTGAGGCTGTGCCCTCCGATCCTGGACCCTCCCACTAATAGAAACATCATCTCCATGTCCGCTCTATCCAGGCCTTTCAGCATCCGGCAGGTTTCAATGAGATCGCCCCTCATAATATCAGAGTTTCTCGTCTTTGTTAAAACCAGTCTGCTTCCATAGAATTGTGGAACAATAGAATAATACAGCACGGAAACAGGCTCAATGCCAACCATAGAACTATAAAACCATAGAACACTACAGAACAGAAAACAGGCCATTCGGCCCTTCTAGTCTGTGCCAAAACTTTATTCCGTTAGTCCCATTGACCTGCACCCAGTCCATAACCCTCCAGACCTCTCCCATCCATGTATCTATCAAATTTATTCTTAAAACGTACGAGTTAGCCCGCATTTACCACGTCAGATGGCAGCTCGTTCCACACTCCCACCACTCTCTGAGCACCCCCGTTTGTACTAAACCTACACTGATCCCATTTTATTCTCCCCACATTCTCATCAACTCCCCCCAGATTCCACCACTCACCCACACACTAGGGGCAATTCACGGTAGCTGATTAGCCCACCGACCTGCCCAGCTTTGGGATGTGGGAGGAAACCAGAGCACCCGGGGGAAACCCACGCAGACACAGGGAGAATGTGCAAACCCCACACACAGACAGCGCCGGAGGTCGGGATCGAACCCGTCCTAGCATCTGCCCCAATGTGATGCCTCCCATTGATGATATTCGTTGTTTACAACACATTCATTGTCACTCTCTTGTTCTTCGGTCTGAAAACTCACAGGTACACACCTTCCCATACTTTACATTCCCTCAACCTACACACTTTCGTGCTGGCAACCTTGCTCAATGCAGCAGTGAGAACACTTTAACCAGTTCATTGCTGGGGCAGTGCCAGTGGAGAAGACTGATCCATTAACCAGTGTTATAAGACTCTTGTATGGACCTCTAATACAATAAAGGTGAACTCACGATCTCTCAGTCTACCATGTCCTGACCCTCGCACTTCATTTGTCTGCCTGCACTTCACTTTCTCTGTAACCGTAACAAACTATACTCTGCACTCTGTTATCGTTTTCCTTTTGTACTACCTCGATGTACTTAAGTACGGAATGATCTGTCTGGATGAAACACAAACAAAAGTTTTTCACAGTATCTCGGTACATGTGACAATAATAAACCAATTACCAGTGGCATGGTCAGTAATGCATCTCTCTACCTGTATAAAGGTGTAACGACCCCTCTTTTACCACTAGTTCCACCGATGCCCTTCTTCCACCCTGAGCGCTCTGCGAGGTACCAGTGTGGGCAGACTGGGCTCCTGTTGTACACATGAGTGATGAGGGGCACCAACTCTGCAGCAATCTAATTGAAAAATCAAAAAAGCAAGATTACAGACGCCAGAAACGTGAAATAAAAATGGAAAACGCTGAGAAAGCTCAGCAGGTCAGGCAGCATCTGCGGACAGGAGAACGGTTAACATTTCAGGTCAAAGACCCAGAAGGAAGAGAGAAAGCAGATTAACCTATGTAGCAGAGAAGGAGTGAGAGGGCTATGGGAGGGAATAGGGTGAAATGTGTCAGTCATTACATGGACAGAACAGACTACAGACATGGGAGCTGAAGACCCCATTTAATGACTTCACTCTATTCGCAAAATTCCCTTTGTTCCACTCACAACCCTGCACCACCTTCTCTCTTCCCCAACTAACATGCTTCCTCTCCTTCTCCAGTTCCGATCAAGGGTCTTCGACCTGAAAGGTTAGCTGTTTCTCTTTCCACAGATGCTGCCTGACCTGAGTTTTTCCAGCACTTACTGTTGGTAAATTGATAAATTGGTTTATTATTGTCAAATATACCGAGGTACAGTGAAAACCTTTGTTTTGCATGCCATCCGTACAAATCATTTCTTTACAACAGTGCATTGAGGTAGTACAAGGGAAAACAGGAACAGAATGCAGAATGAGGTGTTACAGTTACAGAGAAAGTGCAGTGAAGGTAGACAATAAGGTGCAAGGCCATAACAAGGTAGATTGTGAGGCCAAGAATCCATCTTATCCAGGGAACCGTTCAATAGTTTTACAGCAGTGGGATAGAAGCTGTCTTTGAGCCTGGTGGTACGTGCTTTCAGGCTTTTGTATCTTCTGCCCGATGCGGGCGGGGTCGGGGGGAGGAAGAAAGAGAACATCCAGGGCTGCAAGGGCCTTTGATTACGTTGGTTGCTTTAACGAGGCAGCGAGAAGTGTGGACAGAGTCCATGGAGCAAAGGCTGGTTTCCGTGATGTACCTAGCTGCGTCCACAACTTTCTGCAGTTTCTTGCAGTCTCAGGCAGAGCAGTTGCCGTACCAAACTGTGATGCATTCAGATAAGATGCTTTCTATGGTGCGTTGGTAAAAGTTGGTGAGTGTCAAGGGGGACATGCCAAATTTCGTTAGCCTCCTGATGAAGTAAAGGCGCTGGTGCACTTTATTAGCCATGACGTCTATGTGGTTGGACCAGGAACTTGAAGCTTTCGACCCTCTTGACCTCAGCACCATTGATGTAAGCAGGAGCATGTACACCACCCCCCTTCCTGAAGTCAATGACCAGCTCTTTACTTTGGCTGACATATAACATTGGGCGGAGACTCGTTGTGTATATTAGTTAAGTGTTCCGTCTGGCAAAAATAACATTGTAAGCTGTATGCCTCTTTGATGTAGAGTGTGGTGTATATTACAGCGCCAGCGACCTGGGTTCAATTCCAGCCACTGTCTGTAAGGAGTTTGCGTGTGGCTTTCCTCCGGGTGCTCCGGTTTCCTCCCACATTCCAAAGACGTACGGGTTGGGAAGTTGTGGGCATGCTATGTTGGCGACACTTGCAGGCTGCCCCCAGAACACTCTACGCAAAAGATGCATCTCGCTGTGTGTTTCGATGTACATGTGGCTAATAAAGATATTTTGTCTTATCTTATATTCAGTGCTGCTATTCATCTGTGGAGACATTACGATTTGGCGTTCTGTTACTAAGTTAATAAGGTGGATGCACCAGTTGTTAAAGAGAGAGTTAATATTAATTTTCAACCATTAGGTCAGTGCTACCAAGGAGGACAGAAAGAGAGAGAAAGGAATAAAAGGATATGGTGATGGTGTGAGATGATGTATAGAGAGAGGAGGATTCTCTGATGCAATGAGCTTCAAGTGAGCTGCAATGTTGTGTAATGTAAATCTAAGCAACTAAGTATTTTATTTGAACTTTCCAAAGATTAAGTAATTTACTTTATAAAACAGATAAATGCATGTGTGCAAACAAAGATGAAAGATGTTCACAAACAAAAACGAGCGTCACTCCAATCAGTACCTTTGCGGATGTAAACAACACAAGTTGGTCTGAAGTAAAGAGAAGGGCTACAGAGTGATGCATCTGGTAGAGCCGCTACCTCACAGCTCCAGTGACCCAAGTTCGATCCTGACGCCCAGTGGTGTCTGTGTGGAGTTTGCACATCCTCTCTGTGACCCTGTGGGTCTCCTCTGAGTGCTTCGGTTTCTTCCCACATCCCAAAGACATGCGGACTGGGAGGTTAATTGGCCATGGCAAATTGCCCCTAGTGTGTGGATTAGTGGTAGAATCTGGGGCTCATTTTTTTCTCTCTCCGTTAGCACAGCCTGTCCCACATCTCTGAATTCCAGTCCAGATGAACAGTCTCAACCCGAAACATTGACTGTCCATTTCCCTCCACAGTTGCTGCCTGACCCGCTGAGTTCGTCCAGCAGTTACTTGTTTGCTCCAGATTCCAGCATCTGCGATCTCTTCTGTCTCTTTGAATTCCTTCACATTCCCGCTCTCTGACTGTCCTCACTTCATCGCTTTTCTCTCTCTCCAAATGCCCCCACTAACCCATCTACTGGATGACCTCTACAACTTATCCCCACAGCAACCCTGGCCTCACCATGTCACAGGTATACCCTTTGTATATCCCTCCCCACACTCTCTGCAACTTAAAATTAAATAGTGAAGGCGACCTTGATGAACGTTTAGAATTATGAGAGGCATAGATAAGATGGATGGGGGCAGTCTTTTCCCCAGTGTAGGGGAGACTGAAACAGGGGGGGCATAGATTTAGGGCAAGGGGGGAAGATTTAAAAGAGACCTGAGAAGCAACATTTTCATCCACAGGGTGGTGAGTATATGGAACGAGCTGCCAAAGGAAGTGGTTGAGGCAGGTGCAATAGTGTCATTTTAGAAGCACTTGGATAGATACATGGAGGGCCAGGGTTCGGAGGGATATGGGTTGAACGCTGGAAATTGGGACTAGCTAGGTTTGCATGGACTCGTTGGGCCGAAGGGCCTGTATTCGTGCTGTGTTGCTCTATGACTTGATGGCTCGAGAACTCCTTTTCTCTCTTCTCCACTTCTGACAAAGGGTCTTCAAATATCAACTCCCCTTCTCTTTCCCCGGCTCACCAACTGAGAGTCTTCTGTTGTATGACCTCCAATTTCCAGAGCAGAAACAAGTCTTCCTCAATCCCATGGGGGCTGATTATTGGTAGGTTAACTGGCCACTGTAAATAGTCCCGAATGTCTAGGTGAAGTCAAGTGGGGTTTATCATCATGTGCACATGTATGGTGAGGTACAGGTACAACGAGAAACTTGCTTGCAGCAGCATCACAGGCACGTGGGCTCAGAAGGTGGGCAGCTGGTAGGAATGTGGGGAGAATAGATTACAGAGAAAATTGGTAAGGGGAATGGGTGTGAGCTGTCACAGACTTGATGGGCCAAATGGCCTCCTTCTTTGCTATAGGGAAAGATGGATGAATCTATTGGATTGTTGTTCAATAAAAGTCCATTTACTTTTGGTTCACATGTACATCAGGCAAGGGAACCTGCCATCCTTACCATGTCTGGGCCTTTATACTGTAGAACGTGACTGACTCTTTATTGCTTCTTTAACTCAAAGGCAACTAGAGCATTAGATGATCAGTCAGGGCATTGTCTATGATGTCCCGATCTCTGCTTCATGACAATAGGATGACTGTTGTTTGGCAGAGGCCTCGGATGGGAGTGAGCCCCTGACACCTCCCAGTGGCTGGCGGAGGAACAGCAGACCAGAGACTGTTCCCAGAGAGGCCAGCACCAACCCTAACCCTCTAAACAGTGACGGAGGAACATAACGTTGTACAGCCTTTATGGCACAGAGCACAGAACATCTGTTCTTCCCCAGTGCTTATGGTGGAACAGTGGCCCAGCTGGTAGAACTGCTGCCTCACAGCTCCAGAGACCCGGTTCGATCCTTACCTCCGACACTGTGTGTGGAGTTTGCATGTTCTCCCTGTGACTGCGTGGGTTTCTCCCTGGGCCCTCCAGTTTCCTCCCACATCTCAAAGACGTTCAGGTCAGTGGGTTAATCAGCCGCTGTAAACTTCCCCTAGTGCGTAGGTGAGGGGTGAGAATCTGGGGGGGAGTCAATAAGAGGGATAGGAGCAGCCTTGGAGAGGGATAGGAGCAGACGATATGGGAAAGTATTTAACTGGAGGAGGGGGAATTATGATGCTATTAAGCAGGAACTTGGGAGCATAAACTGGGAACAAATGTTCTTGGGGAAGTGCACAGCTGAAATGTGGAGGTTGTTTAAGAAATACTTGCTTGGGGCTCTGGATAGGTTTGTCCCATTGAGGCAGGGTAAGGCTGGTGGAGTGAAGGAACCGTGGTTGACACGAGATGTAGGGTATCTTGTCAAGAGGAAGAAAGAAGCTCACCTGAGATTTATAAAGCATGGATCAGACAGGGCTCTGGAGAGTTACAAGGTAGCCAGGAGGGAGCTTAGGAATGGACTAAGGAAAGCTAGAAGGGGACGTGAGAGGTCCTTGGTGAGTAGGATCAAGGAAAACCCCAAGGCGTACGTGAAGAAAAAGAGGATGACTAGAGTGAGGGTAGGACCGATCAGGGATAGAAGAGGAAACATGTGCCTGGATTCAGAAGAGGTAGGGGAGGTCCTTAATGAATACTTCGCTTCAGTATTCATCTGAGAGAGAGACTTTGACATTGCTGAGGATGGCGTACGACAGACTGATACGCTGGGGCATGTCGACGTGAGGAAAGCGGATGTGCTGGAACTATTGAAAAACATTAGGATCGATAAGTCACCGGGGCCGGACGGGATATATCCAAGGTTATTACGGGAAGCAACGGAAGAGATTGCTGCGCCTTTGGTGATGATCTTTGCATCCTCACTGGCCACAGGGGTAGTGTCAGATGATTGGAGGGTGGCAAATGTGGTTTCTTTGTTTAAGAAAGGGAGTAGGGATAACCCTGGGAATTACAGACCAGTGAGTCTTACTTCAGTGGTGGGCAAATTACTGGAGAAGGTTCTTAGAGACAGGATTTATGGGCATTTAGAGAAGCATAGGCTGACTAGGAATGGTCAGCATGGCTTTGTGAGGGGCAGGTCGTGCCTCATGAGCCTGATTGAATTCTTTGAGGATGTGACAAAGCACATTGGTTAAGGTAGAGCAGTGGATGTATTGTACATAGATTTAGTAAGGTGTTTGATAAGGTTCCTCATGGAAGGCTTATTCAGAAAGTCAGGAGGCACGGGATCCAGGGAAACTTGGCTGTGTCAGTTCAGAATTCTGTAGTGGTAGATGGAGCGTATTCTGCCTGGAGGTCGGTGACCAGTGGTGTTCGGCAGGAATCTGTTCTGGGACCCCTGCTCTTTGTGATTTTTATAAATTACTTGGATGAGGATGTGGAAGGGTGGGTTAGTAAGTTTGCTAATGATACAAAGGTTAGTGGTGTTCTGGATAGTGTGGAAGGTTGCTGTAGATTGCAGATCTGGGCTGAAAAGTGGCAGATGGAGTTCAACCCGGATAAGTGTGAAGTGTGATACACTTCAGGAGATCGAATTTGGAGGCAGAATACAAGGTTAATGGCAGAATTTAGCTGTGTGGAGGAACAGAGGGATCTTGGGGTCCACGTCCATTGATCCCTCAAGGTTGCCATGCAGATCGATAAGGTTGTTAAGAAGGCTTATGGAGTGTTGATCTTCATTAGTCAGGGTACTAAATTCAAGAGCCACAAGGTGATCTTGCAGCTCTATAGAACTCTGGTCAGACCACACTTGGAGTATTGTGTTCAGTTCTGGTCGCCTCATTATAGGAAAGATGTGGAAGCTTTAGAGATGGTGCAGAGGAGATTTACCAGGATGTTGTCTGGATTGGAGAGCATGTTTTATGAGGATAGGTTGAGTGAGCTACGGCTTTTCTCTTTGGAGAGAAGGAGGACGAGAGGTGACTTGATAGAGGTGCACAAGATGATAAGAGGCATAGATCGAGTGGACAGTCAGAGACTTTTTCCCAGGGCGACAATGGCTAACACGAGGGGACATAATTTTAAGGTGATTGGAGGAAGGTGTAAGGGGGATTTCAGGGGTAAGTTTTTTTTACACAGAGAGTGGTGGGTGCGTGGAACACATTTCCTGCAGAGGTTGTGGGGGCAGATACATTAGGGACATTTAAGAGACTCCTAGATAGACATATGAATGATAGAGAAATGGAGGGCTATGTGGGAGGGAAGGGTTAGAGCAGGATAAAATGTTGGCACAACATTGTGGGCCGAAGGGCCTGTACTGTGCTGCAGTGTTCTGTGTTCTGTGTTCTAATGTGGGAAGAATAAAAGGGGGATGAGAATAAACAGGTGCTTGACGGTCAGTGCGGACCAGAGGGGACAAAGGGCCTCTTTCTGTGCTGTATGACTCTATGGTTCTATGATCCACAAGAACCACCATCTCCCCAACAGCCCTACTTAGCTCCTTGAGCTAATCCAGCTTCCAGTGAATAGCAACCACTTGGTCCGCCGTTGGGACTCCTTGCAGCAGTAAGTTCCTCCCTCTATTTGCTGAAGAAAACTCGGAAGGATTTTCCCCAGGGTTATCCTGTTGCTGTTATTCCCAGGCGGATGGCCGACAAGTTGCCGGCCAACCAGAGACGGCACGGCTATGCTCTTTATCGAAGGCACGAGAGACTGCTGGTGCTGGAACCTGGAACAACAAACAATCTGCAGGAGGAGCTCAGAGGGTCGAGCGGCATCTGCATGGGGTGGGGGTGGGGAAGGAGTCAGAGAGTCATAGAGTCATACAGCACGGAAGCAGGCCCATCGGCCCAACTCGCCCACGCTAACCATGGTGCCCAACAAGCTAGTCCCATTTGCCTGCGTTTGGCCCATATCCCTCTAAGCCTTTCCTATCCATGTACCTGTCCAAGTGCCTTTTAAATGTTGTAATTGTACCTGCCTCAACCACTTCCCTGGCAGCTCGTTCCATGTACACACCACCCTCTGTGTGAAGAAGTTGCCCCTCAGGTCCCTTTTAAATTTCTCCCCTCTCACCTTAAACCTATGCCCTCTAGTTTTTGGTTCCCCTTCCCTGGGAAGAAGACTCTCTGTGTTCACCCTATCTATACTCCTCATGACTTTATAAGGTCACCCCTCAATCTCCTACGTTGCAAGGAATGAAGTCCCAGCCTGCCAAACGCTCTCCCTATAACTCAGACCCTCGAGTCCTGGCAGCATCCTCGTAAATCTGCTCTGCACTCCTTCCAGATGTCTTTCCTATAATAGGATGACCAAAACTCCAAATTCGATCTCGCCAACGTCTTAAACAACTGCAACATAACATCCCAACTCTTGTAATCAATGCCCTGACTGATGAAGGCCAGCCTGCCAAATGCCTTCTTCACCTCCCTGTCCAACTGTGACGCTACTATGTTCCATGTTCCAACTATGTACCATGAATTGTCAGTGCTTCAGGTTGAAACCCTGCATCAGGACATTTATGACTTTATTGAGTCGATACACAGGCTGAATGGCCATTTCCTGATTCTATCCCTTTTTGTTTACATCCCCGGTCATGCTGTAAGCAGCTGGCAATGTAACAAGCACTGTGATTATGAGGAGGTGTTTATGGTGACGGGGTTTGTGGGGAGAGGAATGTGTTTATCAGACGGATTTGTGCTTACGGGGAGTGGAAACTATTAACTACTATGAGCAATTTTAAGCTGCATTAAAATAGGCATCGTGTTGAAAAGTATTGTCAAAAAGAAACATTATAATGTAAACCCAGACAGCATTTCGTCACCCAACCGCTGTACCATCATACTTTCTAAAACCGGTCCGATGTGGTTATATTTAGAGTGCATTGTTGAAATTTATTGGATCCTTAGTCAGGGCAATGTGCTAAAATTGCCCTCCCTCCTGTCGTGTCGTTCACTTTATTGCCAGGACCCTGCTGGTGTGGAAAGATCAGTAAACAGTCTATGGGTGTGCATATCAGAACTTGAACCCTGTATTTCCAATCTCACACTGGCAGCACCATTAAACCCTGGGAAAAAAATACATTTCACGCCTCACTGCTAGTCGTAATGTTGGATTGAAGAAACAATATCCACAAACAATACACAAGCTCATCTGAATCAAACAGATGATCCAAAAAAAGAGATGTCTTTCATCAGTACTGTCACAACTGCTCAAGTATTGATTGGAATTAAGATAAGACAAGATAAGATATCTTTATTAGTCACACGTATATCGAAACACACAATGAAATGAATCTTTTGCGTGGAGTGTTCTGGGGGCAGCCCATAAGTGTCGCCACGCTTCCGGCACCAACATAGCATGACCACAATTTCCTAACCTGTACGTCTTTGGAATGTGGGAGGAAACCGGAGCACCCAGAGGAAACCCATGCAGACACATGGGGAGAACGTACAAACTGCTTACAGACAGCGGCAGGAATTGAACCCGGGTCACTGGCGCTATAAAGCGTTACACTAACTGCTACACTGCCATTTAGACGTCATCTGATGTTGTCACCAGAGTAACTATAGTTTTGTACTGTACTAAAATAGTTGCAATGTGAATGTATTATGTAAACAAGGTGTTTCCTCTAAAGGTGACGCAGCAGGTAGTGCTATTACCTCACAGCTCCGGCGACCTGATCCTGGATTCCGGTGCTGTTTGTGCAGAGTTTGCAAGCTCCGCAGGTGACCACTTGGATCCCCCGCTCCGGGTTCTCTGGTTTCCTCCCAAGGACTAATTGGCTACTGTAAATTGCCCCTTGAGGTTAATGGTAAAACGAATCAAAGAGGACTTGACGGGCATGTGTGGGAAAGGATAAGTTGCAGGGGTCCAAGGTAATAAGTGGGACTGGGGCCAATGGGATAGGTTTATAGAGTCATAGAACATAGAACAGTACAGCACAGGAACAGGCCCTGCCCATGATATTGTGGCAAACTAATTAAACTAAAAGCCTACGATACTGGTCCCTTCTGCCGACAGTGTCCATATTCCTCCTTTCCCTGCACATTGATGTACCTATCTAAGAGTTTCTTAAACGCCTCTATCATATCTGCCTCCACTAACACCCCTGGCAGTGCATTCCAGGCACCCAACACTTTTTTTTCTTTTTCAATCTTTTTATTAGTTTTCAAATTAATACAGATTGATATATAGCATCAATGTTTATACATGTAATACAAAGAGATCAGGAGAACAATCATGGCCTAGACAATCATAAAGAACAATAAAATATTAAAAAATCTGTAGATCCAACGATCTCAGTAAATGAATATAATATAAAAGAAAGGAAAGAAAAAGATTTATTACATAAGTAAAAAAAAACCAAATCAATAAGAAAAATTATAGACAATATGAACTAAACAAAACAGAAAAATTGCAAAAAAAAATAAACAACAAAAAAAAAGAAAAAAAAACTGGGCTAAAATTTCTCAGTAGAAACAGAGCAATATTATGTCGTCAGCTCCGTTCCTCTAAATTAGAAAGTTATTGAAAGGGGATCTACATCATGTGAAAATATTGAATAAATGGACTCCAAATATCTTCAAATTTAAGCGAAGGATCAAAAGTACCACTCCTAATTTTTTCCAAGTTTAAACATGATATGGTTTGAGAGAACCATTGAAAAGTAGTAGGGGGTATTGGATCCTTCCATTTAAGCAAAATGGATCGTTTGGTCATTAATGTAACAAAAGCAATCATACGGTTAGCGGAGGCAGATAGATGGCCAGATTCTATCCTTGGTCATCCAAAACTTGCAGTGATAAGGTGAGGTTGTAAATCAATCTTCAATACATTTGAAATAATGTTAAAAATGTCTTTCCAATATTTTTCCAAAAGAGGACAGGACCAAAACATATGTGTCAAAGAAGCCACATTTGATTTGCATCTATCACATATACGATGTATATGGTTATAAAAACGAGCTAGCTTATCCTTGGACATATGGGTCCTGTGAACTACCTTAAACTGTATCAACGAGTGTCTGGCACACATTGAAGATGTATTAACTAAATGAAGAATTTTCTTCCAAGTCTCTGTAGGTAAAGATGTCTGGAGTTCACCTTCCCATTCATTCTTAATTTTGTCCAGTGATTCTGGATGTATTTTCATAATTAAATCATAGATTATTGCTATCAAGCCCTTCTGATAAGGATTAAGACCTAAAATTTTTTCCGCAGTTTCAGTTTTGTAAGGTGTCGGAAAAGAGGGTATAGTAGCTTTTAAAAAATTTCTAATCTGCAAATATCGAAAGAAGTGTGATCTAGGCACATTGTATTTGTTAGACAATTGTTCAAAAGGTGAAAAACAGTTATCAATGAATAAATCACGAAAACATACGATTCCCTTCCTTTTCCGTATGGAAAAAGCTGAGCCAACTCTGGATGGATGAAAGAAAAAAAATAGATTGAATGGGACTTGATAGATTAAATTTATTCAATCCAAAAAATTTACGAAATTGAAACCATATTCGTATTGTATGTTTATCTATTGGGTTAGTCATATGTTTACTTAATTTGGTAAGTGCAAAAGGGAGTGAAGCTCCTAAAATAGAAACTAATGAAAATTCAAGTACTGATTGGTGCTCAAGGTGTACCCATTTGGGGCATTGAATTACATTTAAATCTTGTATCCAAAAAATTAAATATCTGATATTAATTGCCCAATAATATAATCTAAAGTTAGGCAAGGCCACACCACCATCTTTTTTTAGTTTTTGTAAATATTTCTTACTTAACCTTGGGTTTTTATTCTGCCAAATATATGAAAGAATTTTAGAATCAATAGCGTCAAAAAAAGATTTCGGGACAAAAGTTGGAATCGCTTGAAATAAATATAAAAATTTTGGTAAAATATTCATCTTAATCGCATTAATTCGGCCTACCAATGAATGACAAAGACGGTGGAGACCACTTAGTAAACTATTGTTTAACATGGTCAATTAAAGGCAATAGATTAGCTTTAAATAAGTCCTTATGTTTCTTGGTAATTTTAACAGCTAAATACATAAACTAGTTACCAATCTAAAAGGTAATTGGCTATAAATTGGGGTTTGCATATTCAATGGAAAAAGTTCACTCTTATTAAGATTTAATCTATAGCCAGAAAAAAAACACTAAACTGATCTGGTAGTGATAGTACTGCGGGGATAGATTTATCTGGATTAGAAATATAAAGTAACAGTAATATAAAGTAAATATAAAGTCTCTGTGTAAAAAATAATTGCCCCGCACATCACCTTTGAACTCCCACTTTAAATGCATGCCCTCTAGTATTAGACATTTCAATCCTGGGGAGAAAATACCGGCTGTCTACTCATCTATGCCTCTCATAATCTTATAAACTTCAATCTGGACTCCCCTCAGTCTCCGTCTCTCCAGAGTCATGGAGAAATACAGCACAGAAGCAGGATCTTTGGCCCAACAAAGATACCCATTTAAGCTAGTCCCATTTGCCCACATTTGGCCCATATCCCTCCAAATCTTTAAAGCTTTCCCATCCTTAAATTTTCCTTTGTTGGGAACCAGCATGATCCTGATGAGCTGAATGCCCTCCTGTGTTATGGTCAGGAAGGATTTAAAAAGCTGCTCTGTTTACCTTTGCTTTTCAAATGTGCCTATTACTTGAAGGGCTAGATTTCTCATGGAAAGCATTTTAAAATGTGGAGTGTGTTTCTTTTACGCACTTTGTTTAAACCCATTTTTATAAACAGGATATGACAAAATAATAATCTAGTTGGCCCCCACAAACTAAATGTTAATAAAAAACAAACAAGCAAAACAATTCATTAATCACCCATAAAATCAGTGCTGGATAGCAGACAAATCCTGATGTAAACTGGTAAATTGGTCAATTGGTTTATTATTGTCACATGTACCGAGGTACAGTGAAAAATTTGTCTTGCATACCGCCCATACAAATTAATTCATTACAATAGTGCATTGAGGTAATACAAGGTAAAACAGTAACAGTGCAGAATGAAGTGTTACAGAGAAAGTGCAGTGCAGGTAGACAATAAGGTGCAAAGTCACAACGAGGTCGATTGTGAGGTCAAGAGTCCATCTGATGGTAAGGGTATTGGTTTATTATTGTCACTTGTACCAAGGTACAGTGAAAAGCTTGTCTTACAAACCGATCGTACAGTTCAATTCATTACACAGTGCAGTTACATTGAGTTAGTACAGAGTGCATTGAGGTAGTACAGGTAAAAACAATAACAGTACAGAGTAAAGTGTCAGAGCTACAGAGAAAGTGCAGTGCAATAAGGTGCGAGGTTACAACAAAGTAGATCGTGAGGTCATAGTCCATCTCATTGTATAAGGGAACTGTTCGATAGTCTTATCACAGTGGGGGAGAAGCTGTCCTTAGGTCTGGTGGTACGTGCCTTCAGGCTCCTGTTATCTTCTACCCGATGGAAGAGGAGAGAAGGGAGAATGTCCTGGGTGAGTGGGGTCTTTGATTATGCTGGCTGCTTCGCCAAGACAGCGAGAGGTAAAGACAGAGTCCAAGGAGGGGAGGCTGGTGTCCGTAATGCGGACACCATCGTACTAGGGGACCATTCGATAGTCTTATAACAGTGGCATAGAAGCTGTCCTTGAGCCTGGTGGTACGTGCTTTCAGGCTTTTGTATCTTCTGCCTGATGGGAGGGGGGAGAAGAGAGAATGTCCAAGGTGGGTGGGGTCTTTGATTATGCTGACTGCTTTACCGAGGCAGCGAGAATTATAGTCAGAGTCCAAGGAAGGGAGGCTGATTTCTGGTTGTGCTGAGCTGTGTCCACAACTCTCTGCAGTTTCTTGCGGTCCTGGGCAGAGCAGTTGCCGTACCAAGCCATGATGCATCCAGATAGGATGCTTTCTATGGTGCATCACTAAAAATTGGTGAGGGTCGATAGGGACAGGCCAAATTTCTTTAGCCTCCTGAGGAAGTGGAGGCGCTAGTGAGCTTTCTTGGCCGTGTGTCCACGTGGTTGGACCAGGACAGGCTATTGGTGATGTTCACTCCTTGGAACTTGAAACTCTCAACACTTTTGACCTCAGGGCCGTTGACGTAAACAGGAGAATCTGCACCGCCCCCTTTCCTGAAGTCAACGACCAGTTCGAAAGCTTTGCAGCAGAAATTCTTGGCAAAGGTGGCTAGTATTAAGAAGTTGGTTCACAAAGTACAAATTGAGTTAAAGCTGCTGGAGTGAAGGTCACCCAGAACGCTTGATGTTGTGTTTTGCAGAACGTTAACAGCAACATTAAATTCTTACACAACAACAGTGCTTCTCTTGTTGTTGATAAAAGACATGGTTTTTGAATTCTTTTTTTCTTCTGTCTCTGACTTGCTGCTCCTGAGGTAAGCTGGAAGCGCTGGAGTGACAGAAGGTCAATAGCGCTGACGTTTTTCCTTTCTGCGTGTTCGCTGAGGAGATCTGGGAAGCGGTGCAGCGGTCTCTCTCAAGGTCCACTCCAGCAGATTCCTAGCACAACGCTCTCTGATCTACAGGCTGTTCCCAGAAACACACGCTGAGACAGACATCAACGCTGCTGGAAGATCATCAGGTCGGTGAAAGACGCACTCTGGTCTGCCCGAAACTTGTTCTCCCAGTACAACGAGACGTCTCTAAGGGAATGCTGCCAATTAGCACATTCCAGGCTGCAGGAGTAAGTGCCAAGGGACTCACTGTGCAGACAATGTGAAAACTTTGTGGGGAAGGACTGCATTCTAAGCTTCTGCCGCCTCTGGGCATTGAGGGACTGGGCCCTGTGTAACAGCCCTGTAAACACTTGATAGGCTTATTGTTCAAAGAGGTCACGTGAGTGGCATTGGTGCTTAGCACAAAGAACGTTCTACCTTGATGACACAATGTATGTCACTAAAGTTATCTATTGAATGTATTGTAATCCCCGTATGTATTTTTGTGAATGAAATCTACTTCTGAAATAATTAGGAATTGTCACATTACAGAGAAAAGCCTTTGTCTGCATGCCATCCAGTCAGATCATTCCGTACATCAGTACTTCAAGGGAATACATAAGGAAAACAAAACAAAACACAGAATATCATGTTGCAGTTACAGTGAAAGTGCAATGCAGGCAGACAAATGAAGTGCAAGGGCCACTACTAAGTTTGTTCTTCATCAAGAGACAAACTTCGCGTGGGTTTAACATCTGAACATTTTTATTAACCAACACCAGACTGGCCTGCTTTCCCTCCCTTTTTACAGCCACTTCCTGTTCCCCCCCCCCCCCGTGACCCCTTGCATTGCCTACTGGGAACTGTAGTTCTTTATTATAACTACATAATAACACGTCTTCCCCCCTTAAAGAAAAACAAACACTGTCCTTATAAACCTGCCAAGAACCCTTGTCCACTCAGCAGCTTTCAATCAGTCTCTGAGGTGGTTTAATGGTCCTTTTTGGTCCGGTACTTGTTTTCGCAGGTGTGTTGCTTTCATTCGCTGCATTACTGTTGATGTTTTCCTGGGAACTCTGGTCCACAAGTTCATTTCCTCCATATGCTGGCCCCTTTGGTGTACCGACAGGGGACAGGTCACAGCCATGAGTTGGGAGCTTGTGGTCGTAGATCCACACGGCTCCTCCTCAGAGGTGTCCCTCGCTCCGTCTGGATCTGAAATGAATGTGGATTTACTTCCTCTTGCACAACTCCTCGCATGGACCATTAAACCACCTCAGAGACTGATTGAAAGCTGCTGAGTGGACAAGGGACAAGGTAGATTGAGAGAGGAAGAGTTGATCTTTGTCGCTGAAGAGTTGAAAAATGTTTGTCATATCCATCCTAATCACAGCCTGGCTCCAGTCCATCGAAGAGACTGGGATTTGTCGACATCAAGCAGCGGCTGAGGAGACACAGGGGCTTTCGTGGGCTAGGCCGCAGGTTTTGGGCCGAGTGGTCTCTGGGACTTGGAGGGAGGCTGACAGACAAATCGAAGGGCATCCCTGGGGAGGTCTCAGCTCTGGGAGGGTCCCTGCGACCGGCAGCTGGAGGCGAGGCGGGTGGGTGGAGGGGGTGGTGGATGAATGAGGGAAGGGGTTCAGAGGGGAAAGGGGTGCAGGAAGGGTGAGGATTTACCAAGGGAGAAGCTGGTGAGTGGGTGAGGAGGGGAATAGCAGGGAGTGGGTCAGGGTGCGTGGCAGAGTGGGGGGGGGTGTAATAGGAAGGTGTGAGCAAGGTCACCTGCATTAGTGTTCGTGTGGGTGGTCAGTGTGTGGTTGGGGGGATGTTCATAGAGTGTGTATTGGTATGTGTAGTGTGCATATTGATGTGTGTGTGTGTAATGGTGTGTGTATAGTGGTGTGTGTGTAATGGTGTGTGTGTAATGGTGTGTGTGTGTGTAATGGTGTGTGTGTAATGGTGTGTGTGTGTAGTGGTGTGTGTGTGTAATGGTGTGTGTGTAGTGGTGTGTGTGTAGTGGTGTGTGTGTAATGGTGTGTGTGTGTAGTGATGTGTGTGTGTAGTGATGTGCGTGTGTAGTGGTGTGTGTGTAGTGGTGTGTGTGTAATGGTGTGTGTGTGTAATGGTGTGTGTGTGTAGTGATGTGTGTGTGTAGTGATGTGTGTGTAGTGGTGTGTGTGTAATGGTGTGTGTGTGTAATGGTGTGTGTGTAGTGATGTGTGTGTAGTGGTGTGTGTGTGTAATGGTGTGTGTGTGTAGTGATGTGTGTGTGTAGTGATGTGTGTGTAGTGGTGTGTGTGTAATGGTGTGTGTGTGTAATGGTGTGTGTGTGTAGTGATGTGTGTGTAGTGGTGTGTGTGTGTAATGGTGTGTGTGTATAGTGGCATTGTGTAGTGGTGTGTGTGTGTAACGGTGTGTGTGTGTAGTGATGTGTATGCAGTGGTGTGTGTGTAGTGTGTGTGTGTAGTGGTGTGTGGGTTGATGTGTGTATTGGTCAGTGAGCAGAGGCTTCCCTCCGATCAAACTGGATCCCCATCCCAGTGCACCAAGACCTTCCTCTGTCACATCCATGGGGAGCTGGTGTGCGGTAGCCACCCCATGTTCTCTAAGCACACAAGAGGCACCTTCCATTCTCAGGGCTGGAGGGGAAGCAAGTCCCCTTGACCCCGTGAAGAGGAGGGTGGGGGGAGAAGGGATCTCAGCTGGAGGAGGGAGGTGATTCTGGGGAGTGGGTGCATGGTGTTTGTAGGGAGGGAAGTGGCACCTATGGGGGATCAGGCTTATTTGGAGAGGGGAGGTATTTATAAGGACGGGGTGATGTTAATGGGGGGGAGGCTTAGGGGGAGAGAGCAGGTGTTCCTGGGAAGGGGGAATTTTGTTTTCAGCGTAGGATTGTTTATGGGCACCCTTTACTTGGTCAGGGAATGTGGTGTAGGGGATTACAGTGCAGTGGGGAGTACAGGGTGGCATCGTAGCATAGTGGTTAGCATAACGCTATTACAGCGCTAGCGACCCCGGTTCAATTCCCACTGCTGCCTGTAAGGAGTTTGTACGTTCTCCCCGTGTGTCAGCGTGGGCTTCCTCCAGGTGCTCCAGTTTCCTCCCATGTTCCAAAGACGTATGGGTTAGGAGCTGTGGGAATGCTATTTTGGTGCCAGAAGTGTGGTGACACTTGCGGGCTGGCCCCCAGCACATTCTTAGCAACGCAAAAAGATATATTTCACTGTGTGTTTCGATGTACATGTGACTAATAAATAAATATCTATATCTATCTATCTACAGTGTTTTCAAGGGCTAGTGCTCTGCTTTATACGGGAGAATGGTGCGTAGTGTTTGGAGGCTCCTGCCACAGCGGTGGGAATATGTGTGAGACGTCACCGGTGATCGGTGGGGTTGCAATATCCCAGCTACTGGTGACAATGCCCTTTGAGGGCCTCCAGCTCATGAACTGCCTCTTTGAATCACACTTGCCCAACAGGAAGCTCTGGTTAATGTGACAGCAATACATGCTGTTGCAGTCGTAGGTTGACTCAACACTCCCAATCTCAGCTTTTCTCTTTCTCTTTCGAGAACATTTTAAACATTGACCCTCCAAAGTTACCATTCCCGGAGATGCTCACCGGTGTTCTCTCAGATTCTCCCTGAAATAGGCAGCATGGTGATCTGGGAGGACGGAATTCGGCCTGGATCAGCTGACAACATGCCCAAGTTTGTCACATCTGGCCAACAGCGCCATCCAATGTATAGAGCAGTTTCTCTAGCGCAGAGGATTGTAGGTATTGAAGCCTCCACTGGTCTCTGTTTGGTGGGCAGAGTGACAGAGGAGGCTGCCAATGGGCGAGGTGGGGTGGTTGGAGCTGAGGAGTCTGTATTCCATATTCCAGGAATACGGAATGCCAGAGTTTTCCCACTCATGGTGTCAGCTGCGGCTCATACGGACAGAAGATTCTGAAGTAGGAGTGATCCATTTGGCCCTTCATACCTATCCCACCATCCAGTAAGGTCACGGCTGATCTTTTTCCCTAGAACCACTCCCTTGGACACCGGTATGATTGATGCCCTTTTGAAGCAGGTGGGAACCTCTGACTGCAGCAGTGAGAGGTTGAAGATGTCCTTGAACACTCCAGCCAGTTGGCTGGCACAGATTTTCAGTACCCATCCAGGTACACCAATTATGTCTCTAACTTCACACGGAATTGCCTTTCCACTCCTCCGTGGGTCATACCTGGACTTCTTGTAGGGTTCTGGATCACAGGTCTTGAACGCCACAGATCTAGCCCTCAGCAGACTGTGATTCTCCTGGTTCATCTGGGGCTTCTGGTTTGGGAAGACTCGGTAAGTTTTCAAAAGCACACATTCATCCACACAGGTCTTGATGAAGTCGGTGACAGCCGTAGCATATTCATTCAGATCCAAAGATGAATCCCTGAATATGTTCCAGTCCACCAATTCAAACCAGTCCTCCGCCTCCCTTGACCAGACCTTCGCCATCCTTACCTCTGGTGCTGCCGTCCTCAGTCTCTGTCTGTATGTCCGGAGTAGAAGTACAGCCAGGTGATTGGATTTGCCAAAGTGCGGGTGTGGGATGGCATGGTAAATGTTCTTGATGGTGTAACAGTGATCGAGTGTGTTGGATCCTCTGGTTCCGCAGGTGACATGTTGGTGGTAGTTGGTCAGAGACTTCTTCAAGCTGGCTTGGTTGAAGTCCTCTGTAATGATTGGGAAAGCATCAGGGTGCACTGTCTTGTGACTGTTGATCCCAGTGCTCAGCCCCTCCAGTGCCAGCCTGACATTTGCCAGGGACAGAGTGTACACCACTACCAGGATGACGGCGGAGAACTCCCTCAGCAGGTAGAATGGACAACACTTGACCCCCGGATGTTCCAGGTCGGGGGAGCAGGACTGAGAGAGAACCGCCATGTCTGTGCTCCACGAAGAGTTAACCATGAAGCAAATGCTTCTGCCTCTGCCTTTACCTGATGCCACTGTCCGATCCATGTGGTGGGTTGTGAAACTGTGTCCGGAGTGCTGGGGGCGAGACATGTCTCTGTGAAGCAGAGTACATAAGACAAGATATCTTTATTAGTCACATGTACATCGAAACACACAGTGAAATGTATCTTTTGCGTAGAGTGTTCTGGGGGCAGCCCGCAAGTGTCGCCACGCTTCCGGCACCAACATAGCACGCCCACAACTTCCTAACCTGTACGTCTTTGGAATGTGGAAGGAAACCAGAGCACCCGGAGGAAACCCACGCAGACATGGAGAGAACGTACAAACTCCTCACAGACAGTGGCGGGAATTGAACCCGGGTCGCTGGCGCTGTAATAGCGTTACGCTAACCGCTACACTACAGTGCCTGCCCTTAGGAATAGTAAAGGGAAAAAATAACTGGTGGGGGTTGTCTATAGGTCGTCAAATAATAACATTACAGTGGCACAGGCAATAAACCAAGAAATAGATGTAGCGGAGGATGCGGAGAGTCTGCAGAGAGATATAGATAGGTTAAGTGAGTGAGCAAGGGTCTGGCAGATGGAGTACAATGTTGATAAATACGAGGTCATCCACTTTGGAAGGAAAATAGAAGATCAGATTGTTATTTAAATGGTGAAAGATTGCAGCAGTTTGTTGTGCAGTCCCTGATGTCCCTCTGGTACTGCATTCTTGCTCTGAGGTCTTTTATTCTCCAAAGACTGTACATTAGCCAAGAGGATGGTAGGGAGGGAGCACCTTAGCCATCATCTTCATCTTAAATGTGTCACCCCTTATTTTTAAACAGTGAGCCCTAAACAGTTTTAGATTCTCCCACACAAGGAATCATCCTCCCCAATCCACCCTATTAAGACCCCACAGCTGGATTCGAAAGATACCAAGACAACATATGGGGCAGAACAGGGACCCCTGTGCTGGCTGGAGTGTATCCCGCTGTTTGTGGGACCTTGGTGTACGGAAATTGGCTGCCAAAAAGTTGGGAGGTGGGGGGTTCAGTGACGCAGCAGGTAGAGCCGCTGCCTCTCAGTGCCAGAGACCTGGGTTCAATCCTGACCTCCGGCGTTATGTGCATGGAGTTTGCACGTCCTCCCCATGTGGTTTTCTGGTTCCCTCTCACATCCCGTGGGTTGGTGAGTTAATTGCCGACAATAATTTGCCCCTAGTGTGTAGGTGAGTGGTAGAATCTGGGGGTAGTTGATGGGAAGGTCGGAGAATAAAATGGGATCGATATAGCATTAGTGTAAGATGAGAGAGAGAGTCAAAACCTTTCATCAGATGTCCCCAAACAAGTGCTGCTGACAGGCACATCCCAGGCTGCGGGAGTACGTGTTCAGGGAAGCGTCGTAGCTTGGCGCTGCAAATGCAAAGGCTTTGTAGGGAAGGACTGTGGGCTAGGGTCCTGCTACCACTAGGCACAGTGGGGCTAAGCCCTGTGTAGAACCCTCACAAACAGTTCCAATGACAGCACCGATAACACTATGAGTGTAGAGACTGAATGACACTATGAACGTAAAGAAAGCTACACGCTGAGTTTTTTGTATTCTTGTACTTTTTTTTATAAAAGTTTATTTATGAAATTTAAAACAAAGAATTAGAAGATCAGATATCTTTATTAGTCACATGTACATCGAAACACACAGGGAAATGCATCTTTTGCGTAGAGTGTTCTGGGGACAGCCCGCAAGTGTCGCCACACTTCCAGCGCCAACGTAGCATGCCCACAACTTCCTAACCTGCACGTCTTTGGAATGTGGGAGGAAACTGGAGCACCCGGAGGAAAACCCATGCAGACACGGGGAAAACGTACAAACTCCTTGCAGGTGGCGGCCAGAATTGAACATGAATCACTGGCGCTGTAATAGCGTTATGCTCACCACTGCAAAGCGACAAGCAACAGGGAGCTGGGGAATCACTGAATAGAAGTGTTCCACAAAGGCATGGACTTCAGGGTGAGACTGGCATGGTGCATTTTAAACAACCGTCCATTAAGCACTTAAGCATCAGGAGTGATTGTTGAGGGATGCACTGCAGCTCAGGGTAGCCACTCTAAAGGCTCTGTGTGGAAGGACCACAGTCTGGGGTCCTGACGCTAATGGACACTGAAGGGCCGTGTCCTCTGGAACAGTCTCTCATGGGTATATTACATTTAAGGAAGAAACATAAGTGACGCTGATGCATTGTAAGGGAATGTGTTTAGCATAATGAAGGATTGTATTTTCTAAATATAGAAAAGCTCCCATTATCCGACAACCTTGGGAGTGTTAATCTCACAAATCTTCTGGATTTGTGGATGTTACATCTATTAATACCCAAACATACTTTTATTTCATTTTTTAGATGTTACGCTGTCGTATAATAAATTTCCCAGTGAGCCTGCTAAATTTAAAGGGAGAGGGAAATATGCAAACACTCTGACCCCAGCTCCGCCTGCAAGCCCACCCACGTTCCCGACCACCAGCCGCGCCTCCCCCGGTATTCCGTATGCCAACCTCAGCTCACAGTCCCAGACCCTGGCTCCAGCTGCACTCTATGTTTGCATTCCAGGCTCATATTCCAGACTAATGAGAAAACCTGATGTAAGACTGTCAGGATTCCTGAAAAAAACAGATTGTGGATTGCAGGAGTTTTACTGCTTAATTATATATATATATTTAGTGAATCGGCTCCTTTACCAATCAAGAACCCATCAATCTCTCCCTTAAATACACCCAATGACTTGGCCTCCACAGCCCTCTGTGGCAATGAATTCCACAGATTCACCACCCTCTGGCTGAAGAAATTCCTCCTCATCTCAGTTCTAAAGGGACGTCCCTTATTTTTTACAGAAATATAAATTTTCTTAAAAAACAGTGGTAATTCCAAGTAAGGAGGCCGATTCACCAAATGTTGTGGAATTTACTGCATTAGGTGGAACATCAGTAGATCGTGTCAGTTTAATGATCTGCATATTAAGTAAAAATTGCCTCTAGTCACTACACTATGTCATTGCATTATGTGACATTAATGCCTTGGCCATCAGACGTGCACAAACCCACTGTCTAAAGCTTCTCGGAATATCCAAGACAGCTAAAAATCACGGCATGAAGTTAAGCTTCCTTAACCTGAAGTGCCTCCCCGTTTTGCTAATGAGGAAGGATTTAATGCACCTTTTCTTCTTGTAGTAACGTTGTAGATGAAAGATGGGAAAGTCCAGAGGAAGCAATAAATCAAGTGTGCGTTAAATGTTAGAGGCTCAGGAAAACACCTACAGAGAAAGAGGGAAAAAGGGGGGAGGGGGGAGGAACAGAAAGATAGAGAAACAAACAGAGGCAGAGAGAGTAAAGGGGAAATAGAGAAAGATGAAGAGAAGGGGAGAGAGAGAGAGAGAGAGAGAGAGAGAGGGTGAGAAAAAGAGTAAAGGACAGACAAAAAAATGAATTGAAAGATTTCTGTTTAAGGTGAGGAATCAGTGATTCCAATGTTAGCACCCTGAAGTGCTTAGGGGCATTTAGTTTTATTCAATCATGTGAAGTTAACACACTTTTAATGGTACAAAAATGATAGTTTACCACACTAAAACAGCCATAAAGTGTTACCCGTCCCATTTCTGGGTGGTGGGGACACACATTGGTGATTTTTACTGAGAAAGTGCTGTCTGAGGGCATCGCATCTGTCCCTCACCATAACATATACTGTAAGAGCAGAGTTAGGCCATTTGGGCCATCAAGTCTGCTCCGCAATTCAATCATGGCTGATTTCTTTTACAATCCCATTCTCCCGCTTTCTCCCTGTAACCCTTAACCCCCTTTACCAATCAAGAACCCATCAATCCCTCCCTTAAATACACCCAATGACTTGGCCTCCACAGCCCTCTGTGGCAATGAATTCCACAGATTCACCACCCTCTGGCTGAAGAAATTCCTCCTCATCTCAGTTATAAAGGGACGTCCCTTTATTCTGAGGCTTTGCCCTCAGATCCGAGACTCTCCTACTGATGGAAACATCCTCCCCGCAGCTGATCTATCCAGGCCTTTCAGTATCCGGTAAGTTTCAATGAGATCCCCCCTTGTCCTTCTGAAGCCTCTTCATCCATTGGATACAAGCCCAGAGACATCAAACCGTCCTCATAGGTTAAGCCTTTCATCTCTGGGATCATTCTTGTGTACCTCCACTGGATTCTTTCCAGGTCCAGCACATGTTTCCTTCTATACAGGGCCCAAAATTGCTCACAATATTCCAAATGCGGTCTGACCAACATCTTATAAAGCCTCAGCAGTACGTCTTTGCATTTATGTTCTAGCCCACTCAAAATGAATGCTAACATTGCATTTGTCTTTTTTGCTACTGTCTCAACCTGGAAGTTAACCTTAAGGGAATCCTGCACTAGGACTCCCAAGTCCCTTTGCACCTCCGATTTCTGAATTCTCTCTCCATTTAGAAAATATTCGACACCTTTATTCTTCCTACCAAAGTACATAACCCCACATTTCCCTGCACTGTATTCCATCCACCACTTCTTTAGCTGCTCTCCCAACCTCTCCGTGTCCCTTTGCAGACTCCCTGCCTCCACAGCACTACCTGTCCATCCACCTACCTTGGTATCGTCAGAATAAAGGGACATCTCTTTAGAACTGAGATGAGGAGGAATTTCTTCAGTCAGAGGATGGTGAATCTGTGGAATTCGTTGCCACAGAGGGCTGTGGAGGCCAAGTCATTGGGTGTATTTAAGGGAGAGATTGATGGGTTCTTGATTGGTGAGAGGGTTAAGGGTTATGGGGAGAAGGCTGGAGAATGGGGTTGAAAATAAAAATGATTGAATGGTAGAGCAGACTCGATGGGCTGAATGGCATTCCACTCCTCTATCTCATGGTCTTGTAAGGGGTGTGGGAAAAGGGCCCGAGTGAGTTTAAAGAGAGTGGATGCAAGAGTCCTTGTCTCGGTTGAACACAGCTGCATAACTCTCTGATCTTCGGGCTGTTCCCAGGGGCACCCACCAAGGCAGACAAGCAAGTGCAGCTACAAGCTCATCAACTGGGTAAAAGACACACTTTGGTCCGCTGGAAATTTGTTGGTCTTCCGAAGCAGCAAAATATTCGTAAGGGACGTCCCAGGATGCGGGATTACGTGCTGAAGGACGCACCGAAGCTCCGTGCAGCCAGTGCAAAGGCTCTGTGGGAAAGGACCGCAATCTCAGCTCCTTCCACTATTGGACACTGAGGGGCTGAGTCAGTTAGGAAAACCCCTCAATTGAAAGGAGGCCACAGAAGTGGCAATGGTGCTATGTTTAAAAAGAAATGTGTTAACACTATATTGACCAAATGACGCTAAGGATGTAACGAGTTTTGCATCGTGCTTTTCTTTTTGTATATATCTTTTCTTTTTGTATATATCTTTTCTTATGAATAAAGTTTATTTTTTAAAATAATAAAAAGATGATTTCAGCATGTCTATAGGGTGTATAGGAATGTGGCCCTGGTGTGTGTCAGGGGAGTGCTCGTTACAAAGGCTTCACTCATTTGGCAACGTCACTTTCTTGTCACTTTGCCTTGATGTCACAACATGATGACTCAGTGACTTGCAGCTACCTGGAGAAGGTCAGATGTGATGTAGTTATTTATGTTATAACAGTGGTGGTGACCGCTAACATGACTATTGTATGATACATCCTTGTGATGTGGTGAACAGGATGGATTTATTTCCTAAGGCAGAGGGGGTGAGTAACTTGGCAAATTAGTGGAAGGATAGGGAAACAAATGCAACAGTAGCCCGTTAGGTCCCTTATGCCTGTCCCATCATTCTGCAAAGTAAATTGGTTTATTATTGTCACATGTACCGAGGTACAGTGAAGAACTTTGTTTTGCATGTCACCTGTACAGACGTACAGAGTGACGTTGCCAACTGAGTGAATCCTTTGTAATGAGCACTCCCCTTACGCACACCAGGGCCCCATTCCTACACACCCTATAAACATGCAATAAAAGATATATAAAAAAAGAAAAACACAATGCAAAACTCATTACATTCTTAGCATCATTTGGTCAGTGCAAGCAGACAATAAGAAGCAAGGCCACGACGAGGTAGATTGTGAGGTCAAGAGTCCATCGTACAAAGGGACCGTTCAATAGTCATATAACAGCAGGATAGAAGCTGTCCTTGAGCCTGGTGATATGTGCTCTCAGGCTTTTGTATTAGGAGTCATGGCTGAACTAACTGGGGGGTTGGACTCGTCTCTACAGCTCCTTCTTTGGGCAGCATGAATGCAATGGGACGGATGGCCTCATTCTAATCCCTGGATTCCTATGTTTTCATGGTAATAGATAACGTTGAGCCACACAGCATAGAAACAGGCCCTTTGGCCCATCATGTCCATGCTGACTACCCATCTATACTAATCCCATTTACCAGCACTTGGTCAATAGCCATCTGTACCTTTGTGATTCAGGTGCTCGTCCAGATTTCTTAAATGCTGTGAGAGTCTCTCCCTCCACCACTCTCTCAGGTAGTGTGTTCCACATTCCAACCCCCCTCTAGGGGAAAAAATTCTTCCTCAGATCCCATCTAAACTTCTACCCCTTACCTTAAATTTATAGAACATAGAGGAGTACAGCACAGGATCAGGCCCTTCGGCCCACAATGTTGTGCCGAACTAATTAAACTAGTAATAAAACACCTAACTAAACTAATCCCTTCTGCCGACATGTCCATATCCCTCCATTCTCTGCATATACATGTCCCTATCGAAGAGCCTCCTAAATACCTCCATTGTATCTGCCTCCAGCACCACTCATTCCAGCCATCCACCACTCTCTGTGTAAAAAACTTGCCCTGCACATCTGCTTTGATCTTAAGATATATTTATTTATTAGTCACATGTACATCGAAAGACGCAGTGAAATATGGCTTTTTACGTTACTGAGAATGCGCTGGGGGCAGCCCTCAAGTGTCACCACTCTCCCGGCACCAATACAGCGTGCCCACAGCTCCTAACCCGTACACCTTTCAGGAGGAAACCAGAGCACCCGGAGGAAACACACGCAGACACGAGGAGAATGTACAAACTCCTTACAGGCAGCAGCGGGAATTGAACCCCGGTCGCTGGTGCTGTAATAGCATTACACTAACCGCTACAGCCCTTGCCCCCTCTCACCTTAAATGTATGCCCTCTAGTATTAAACTCCAGGGAATTATGCCTCTCTAGTTTTAAACATCTCTGCTATGGGGAAATGTTTCGTACTATCTGTCCTAAATATGCCCCTCTGTAGCCTATGTTACCATCCAAAAAGATTCTCACATACATTCACTCGATTGCACAATATATCTGATTTTGGCTCTCTCATTTAATTAGGGATTACAGCACCAGCGACCCAGGTTCAATTCCGGCCGCTGTCTGTAAGGAGTTTTTACGTTCCCCCCGTGTCTGCGTGGGTTTCCTCCGGGTGCTCCGGTTTCCTCCCATATTCCAAAGATGTACAGGTTAGGAAGTTGTGGACGTGCTATGTTGGTGCCCAAAACGTGGCGACACTTGCGGGCTGCCCCCCAGAACAACCGACGCAAAAAGATGCATTTTACTGTGTGCTTCGATGTGCATGTGACTAATAAAGAAATCTTATATCTTCTCTGGATTGTATCTCATGTTTTGGGCAGACGTCTGTCCTGAGGAAACGGTTGTAACGAAAGAGAAGGCAGAATGTCAGTGCAGACACAGGAGACTGCAGATGCTGGAATCTGGAGCAACAAACAATCTGCTGGAGGAACTCAGTGGGTCAAGCAGCATCTGGTGGGGGGAAGGAATTGTCGACGTTTCAGATCGAAACCCTTCAAACCCCATAATGTTGCTAGGACTCGAGGTCCTGAGTTATAGGGAGAGGTTGGGCAGGCTGGGATTTCATCCCTTGGAGCATAGGAGACCTTATAGAGGTGTATAAAATCATGAGGGGGCATAGATAAGGGTGAATGTACACAGTCTTTTTCCCAGGGAAAGGGAATCAAAACCTTGAAGGCACAGGTTTAGGGTGAGAGGGGATCTGAGGGGCAACTTCTTCATGCAGAGAGTGGTTGGTATGTGGAACAAGCTACCAGAGGAAGTGGTGGAGGTGGTGTATTGTGGAGGGTCATGGCTGTCACGTGACAGCACTGCCCCTACCTGGTCGGAAGACATAACACTGCCAATCAAGGTTTGGCCCCACCCCACCCATCAGTGCACACCTGACCATTGGCCTTTGTAAATTACCTGGGCTGAACCCCCCCCCAGACCTCCAGCAGTATAAAGAGTGCCAACCTGTGCTCAGCTCTCTTTCTTTGTCTGCTCTGAGGGATGAACCTCCTTCGCTCCAGGCCGAGATGGAGAAATCGTTGGTGAGGTGTGCACTGTAAAGGGTTGGGAGCATCTTAGTTAGGGTCCCTTGAAGCATAGAGCCGTGCCTGCAAGGGGTGGCAGGTATCGTATTGTCTTTCCCTTGATTGTATGTACCCAGTTCGTCGTGTGTGTGTTTTTCCTGTTACCATTTTCCCTTGTTTGTCTTTTATACATAAAATCCTTTCTTGCCAGACTGTGTTCAGAGTCCTTTGCCTTCTGAGACCCAAATCTGTTTCAGGTAGCTACAATACCAACAATTAAAAGATATTTGGAGACACACATGGATAGGAAAGGTTGTGAGGGACATGGGCCAAAACTGGGCAAATGAGAAGAGCTCAGATGAGTATCTTGGAGAGCATAGACAAGTTGGGCCGAAGGGCCTCTTTCTGTACTGTATCTCTCTGTGACTCTATCAGGACTGCAGGTTAGTATGATGCGTTGGGTGAAGGTGGCAATCAGTGAGACACTGGTCACTCAGGAAGGTGAGGTGAAAGGGTTAATGACCTTTCTCTGCTCCCACACACGAACAAGGCTGGGTAGCAGAAAGAGGTCAGCTAAAGGGCAGGGGGTGAGGGGTTTGTCAGAGGAAGTGTCGGGTGACATTGCGAACATGTTTCCAGCTCCCAACCCTTGCGTAAGTTCCCCCTTCGCGATGGGACTTCCCAACCATCGATGGCCCAACATCCTGACAGCTGGCCATTCGTGACCCTAAGGCAAATGAGGGGAGGAGTTTGTGTCAGCTGCTTCTGACGGCTCCCTTTGCTCCATCCACACTGATAGGAAAGATCTGGTATGAGGAGCAATGGAAAGGTCAGATAGGTTGTCTCTAGAAGGAGGCCATTCAGCCCACAAGAATATATGTCGGCTTCTCATAGAAGAAGCTTTTCGGAAAGTGTGCTGGCCCCAGAGAGAGTCCAGAGGAAGGTTCACAAGAATAATCCTGGGAATGAAAGAATTAACCTATGAGGAGGGTTTGATGTCTCTGGGCCTGTACTGGATGGAGTTCAGAATGATGAGGTGGGGATCTCATTGAAACCTACCGGATACTGAAAGGCCTGGATAGAGTGGATATGGAGAGGATGTCTCCATCAGTGGGAGAGTCTAGGATCTGAGGGCACAGCCTCAGAATAAAGGGACATCCCTTTAGAACTGAGATGAGGAGGGATTTCTTCAATCTGGAGAATTTGTTGCCACAGAGGGCTGTAGAGGCCAAGTCATTGGGTGTATTTAAGGCAGAGATTTATAGGTTCTTGATTGGTGAGGGGGTTAAGGGTTATGGGGAGAATGGGGAAGAACGGGGTTGAAAACAAAAATCAGCCATGATTGAATGGCAGAGCAGACGCGATGGGCTGAATGGTCAAATTCTGCCCCGATACCTTGTGGTTTAACCATCTGCTGGGAGGGAGGCAGAGTCAAGTCAATGTCCTTTCATCAGAACTGAACCTTCGCTCCTTGCGTTGTGGCAGGAGGCCATTCTGCCCATCAAGTCCATGCCAGCTTTCAGCTTTGAAGGGAAGTAGCTGTTCCTGAACCCGGTGGTGTGGGACTTCAAGTTTCTGTACCTCCTGCCCAATGGTAGCTGCAAGAAGATGGCACGGCCTGAATGGTGGGGATGATAGGTGCCGCCGCCTTGAGGCAGTGCCTCCTGTAGATACCGCCGACAGTAGGGAGGGATGTGCCCCTGACGTATCGGGCCGAGTCCACTACTCTCTTCAGCTTCTTGCGCTCCTGAAGCAGAGGGGCTCGAACTCCTCAGCCAAGGAGAACAGCCCTCCCTGCTTCCAGCCTGTTGAACCCTGGAAGATTTCTGTAAGCCGCAATGAGATACTGAGGTGCAGAGATCAGGTTGGGTCCTTGGGTTTTTGTGGAGTTTCTGACTGATTCATCATTGAGTCTTACAACTGACCTCAAGACTCTGTTTCACAAATCAGCAATGGGTTTTGACTCCAAAACCCTGGTGCACCTTCACTCGCCCTTTCACTGCCAGCTCCTCCAACCTTACACCCCTCCCCAATTGGCATGATCTTCCTATGAGTGAGAGAAATACCCCTTTTCCATCACTCTGCACCCTTCCCTTTCACTGCCCCACACCCTGGTCACCATGCCTTCAGCTTCCTAGGCCCCACGCAATGCAATTCCCATCCTCAACCTTACTGCCTAAACCAAGTACATTTCTCACTGCAGCCGTCCATACATGTCCTTGTGCACATGGCAATAAACTGAGCTTTGACTTCAATGCAGAGTTTCAACCTGAAACATCTACAATTCCTTTCTGCCTCCACAGATGCTGCTCGACCCACAGAGTTCCTCCAGCAGATTGCAGATGCTGGAATCTGGAGCAACAAACAATCTCTTGCATCTCCATTGAAAGTCATATCATCATGTCAGTTATCTGAGTGTCTCGACTTGTGTCTCAAAGACAAGCTCTGTTTGAGAAAATCGCTGTGATTTCCTGGGGCCACTAACTCCTTTCAAAGTTGTTCTTGCTCACTGCAGTAAACGTTATGACTAGGTATACCTCGAATTATGGGTTGTGTATAAATTATGTTCATTTCGGTTTATGTTAACTTCTGTTGGTCCTCGTCTTGTAACGTACTGTGTTGCTGCTGCAAAAACCTAATTTTCATGGCATTTATACCATACGCTTAATCCAGCAGTAGACTTGAAATTGAATGTGAACTTGGTTTTTTTTAACAAAGTTCCAAATCAGAGGCTGTTAAACAAACCCAAAGGTGTGGCACCTTGTGAGCAAGATTGATGTGGAACAAATAATGATGACTCATTGAAGAGTAGCCAGACCAGACGTCAGTGCTTGAAGGAGAACCTCACAGAGGAACATTGGGCTAATATTGCTTCTAATTTGCTAGCAATACCTTGTTCAAAACTTGCTTCAAAGTGGGGCTGTTGTTCGGACCTCTGGCTGGAGAGGGGGGGTTCAGGACCTTTTGTGTCCACCTGCAACTGGACACTGCCCCATGACAGTGTTACCCCATCTCCTCACCTCTCCTTCCCTCCAATCCCTCAACTCTCCCTCTCTCCAATCCCTCACCTCTCCCTCCTGCCCTCCAAACCCTCAGCTTTCACTCCCTCCCTCCAATCCCTTATCTCTCCCTCCCTCCAATCCCTCACCCCCCCCTCTCTCTCTCTCTCCAATCCCTCACCCCCCCCTCTCTCTCTCTCTCTCTCTCTCCAATCCCTCACCCCCCCTCTCTCTCTCTCTCCAAACCCTCACCCCCTCTCTCTCTCTCTCTCTCTCTCTCTCTCCAAACCCTCACCCCCCTCTCTCTCTCTCTCTCCCACCCTCCAATCCCTCACCCCCCCCTCTCTCTCTCTCTCTCTCTCTCTCTCTCTCTCTCTCTCTCCAATCCCTCACCCCCTCTCTCTCTCTCTCTCCAATCCCTCACCCCCTCTCTCTCTCTCTCTCTCTCTCCAATCCCTCACCCCCTCTCTCTCTCTCTCTCCAATCCCTCACCCCCTCTCTCTCTCTCTCTCTCTCTCCAATCCCTCACCCCCTCTCTCTCTCTCTCTCTCTCTCCAATCCCTCACCCCCTCTCTCTCTCTCTCTCTCTCTCCAATCCCTCACCCCCCTCTCTCTCTCTCTCTCTCTCTCCAATCCCTCACCCCCTCTCTCTCTCTCTCTCTCTCCAATCCCTCACCCCCCCTCTCTCTCTCTCTCTCCAATCCCTCACCCCCCTCTCTCTCTCTCTCTCCAATCCCTCACCCCCCCTCTCTCTCTCTCTCTCCAATCCCTCACCCCCCCTCTCTCTCTCTCTCTCCAATCCCTCACCCCCCCCTCTCTCTCTCTCCAATCCCTCACCCCCCTCTCTCTCTCTCTCTCCAATCCCTCACCCCCCCTCTCTCTCTCTCTCTCCAATCCCTCACCCCCTCTCTCTCTCTCTCTCTCTCTCTCCAATCCCTCACTCTCTCTCTCTCTCTCTCTCTCTCTCTCCAATCCCTCACCCCCCTCTCTCTCTCACCTGGCTCATTCCTTGTTGTCCCTAATTATTTTTACTTCCGCTCCATACTCCTGTGCTCAGCCTTCTGTTTTCTCTCTGGATCTTTTTTCCTTCAGAAAGTACCTCCCATTGATCCCTGTCCAAGCAATTCCCCTTCCCAATAATCCCTGCCCATCAATTCCCCTCCCCTCGATCACCCTCCCATCAATAGTCTGCCCCCATCCTCCATCCCCAGCTATCCTCCACCCCTGTCCCCCTTTGACCCCAACTTGCTCCTGTCCCCATCAACACTCTGGCCCACCTCCAGATCCTGTAACATCCTCTCAGTCACAGTTGAAAAATGGACATTTCAGGCTCCAACATCCAACGCTTTATCACAGCACCCGTCTCCCCATCTAAGCTCGTGGGTTCTTGAGAAGCAGTCTGATAATCTGGCAAGTTCAGGACTTTGATGATGCTGGAGTAATAACCTTCTGGATTGTTGGATAATAGTCACACAAATACACTCATGGAGACACAAGAGGTGGCACATGCTAGAATTTGGAGTAAAAACAAACTGCGGGAGGAACTCAACGGGTCAGGCAGCATCTGTGGGGGGAAATGGATCGTCAATGTTTTGGATCGCGACCTTTCATCTGGACCTATAGAGTTATACAGCACAGAAACAGACCCTTCGGCCCAACTCGTCCATGCTGACCAAGGTGTCCAGCTGAGGTCCCATTTGCAAATGCACTCATACGTTTTCAAATGTTGCAGTAAACCCAGTAATAGGTAGATAATGTGATTAAGAAAGTTTATGGAATGCTGGCCTTCATTAGTCAGGGCACTGAATACAAGGGCAGGGAGATTATGCTCCAACTTCATAAAACATTGGTCAGAGCTCAGGTGGAGCACCGCGCACAGTTCTGGTCACCACACTGTAGGAAGGATGTGACAGTGCTGGAGAGGGTACAGATGAGACTCACTGGGATGTTCCCTGGGATGGAGTGCTCCAGTTATGAGGAAGCACTGGGTCTGTTCTCCCCAGAGTGAAGGAGGAGGTTAAGAGGGGACATAAATGAGATATAGAAAATTGAGGGGTATAAATAGGGTAGACTGCAAGAAACAATCTGCAGGATAGATAGACTGGACTTCAGGAAACGATTGTGGACGTTTCGGGTCAAAACCCCGGATCAGGAGTCCTGACACGAAATGCCGACAATTCCTCTTCCCCCCCCCCCCACGGATGCTGCTCGACCAGCTGAGTTCCTCCAGCAGATTGTTTGTTGCTCCAGATTCTGGCACCTGCAGGTCTCTTATCTCTCCAGGAAACAATTCCCCTTATCAAAGGGAGATAAAACTAGAGGGGACAGCTTTAGGGTAAGGTGGGGGCGAGATCTAGAGGGGATCTGAGAGGGAGCTTTCTCACCCAGAGGGTGGTGAGTACCTGGAACGTACTGCCTGAGAGAGACTGGTGGAAGCAGAATCGCTGACAGCACTTAAGAGGTGTCTCAACCCACTGAGTTTATTTTTCACTGAGTAGGAATCAGCCTTAGGACAGGGTGTGGACACAATCTGCTGTCTTTCAAGGTAGGATCACCTGATCAGTACAGGAAGGCTCGATTCTGACTTGCACAATAGAAAGCAGAAAACAAGGCGAGAGCAACATGGCGTAAGGACCCCGCTCCATGAGTCTGTCCAGGAGATTACAAGGTCAGAGAAAGGGATAACTTACAGGTAAAGCTTTAAAAGTTCGAGCAGCAGGTTAGCGATGAATAAAGCTAAGAGAACTTCCCACAGCTCCATGGTACAGGGACAGTTCAGGTTTCCCCTGGGTTAACGGGCTACTGGTATGGGTTCTGGTTTATTATTGTCACTTGTACCGAGGTACAGTGGAAAAACTTGTCTTGCATACCAATCGTACAGGTCAATTCATTAAACAGTGCAGTTACATTGGGTTAGTAAAGAATGCATTGATGTAGTGCAGGTAAAAACAATGACAGTACAGAGTAAAGTGTCACAGCTACAGAGAAAGTGCGGTGCAATAACATGCAAGGTCACAACAAGGTAGATCATGAGGTCAGAGTCCATCTCATTATATAAGGGAACCGTTCAATAGTCTTATCACAGTGGGGTAGAAGCTGTCCTTAAGTCTGGTGGTACGTGCCCTCAGGCTCCTGTATCTCCTACCCGATGGAAGAGGAGAGAAGAGAGAATGACCCGGGTGGGTGGGGTCTTTGATTATGCCGGCTGCTTCACCAAGACAACGAGAGGTAAAGACAGAGTCCAAGGAGGGGAGGCTGGTGTCCGTGATGCGCTGGGTTGTGTCCACACAGTGACTACCTTTCACAGGGCACCTCCTTGACTATAAAGCAACTTGGACCATGCGAAGAGGTAAGTGAAAGGTGCAGGATTGCTGGCATGGAAATGATGGGCTGAAGGGCCTGTTTCCGTGCTGTATGACAATGACTATCAAATACTTTCTTCCCTCTTACCACACTGCAGATGGGGGGTTACATTCTGATGCGCTGAGGGTTAATTTATCAGGGGCCAAGGTTTATAGGAAGGACCTATATCCCTTGGTAAAGGGATCAGGGAGGGAAGGGACACAGAATGAGAATAATAGGTGTGAGGATGACGCAGAGATGAGCAAAAATATTTCCAGCCACAGAGTGGGCGGCCCAGTGGTTCGGCGGGCAGAGTCACTACCTCATAGATCCAGGAACCCAGGTTCGATCCCGACCCCAGGCGCTGTCTGTGTGGCCTTTGCACGCTCTCCCTGTGACTGTGTGAGTTTCCCCTGAGGTGTACGTAGGTTAATCGTGCCACTGTAAATGCCGACAGTGTACGGAAGCGGCAAAAGAATCAATTGGCAATCGGCTTATTACTGTGACATGTACTGAGGTGCAGTGAAAAACTGTTTTGCATGCCCTCCATACAGATCATTTCATCACATCAGTACATCAGGGTATTACAAGGGAAAAGCAATAACAGAATATACAGTTACAAAGAAAGTGCAGTGCAGGCAGACAATAAGGTGCAAGGCCATGACAAGGTGGATTGTGAGGTCGAGAGTTCATCTTATCCTACAAGAGGTCTGTTCAGTCAGAAACAGAATCAGATTTATTATCGCTGACTTATATGACAGGATATTTGTAGTTTTGCAGCAGCAGTACACAAAAGACATAAAAATTACTATAAATTACAAAATTAAATAGTGCATAAGGAAAGAAATAACAAGGTAGTGTTCATGGGTTCACAGACCATTCAGAAATCTGATGGCAGAGGGGAAGAGGCTGTTTCTGAATCGTTGAGTGTGGATCTTCAGGCTCCCGCACCTCCTCCCCAATGGTAGTAACGAGATGAGGGCATGTCCCGTATGGTGAGGGTCTTGTAACAGCGGGATAGAATCTGTCCTTGAGCCTGGCGGTACGTGCTTTCAGACTTTTGTATCTTCTGCCCGATGGGAGGGGGGAGAAGAAAGAATGTCTGGGGTGGGCAGGGTCTTTGATTGTGGTGGCTGCTTTACCGAGACAGTGAGAAATCGAAAGAGGTGATGGGCACATGCCAGAGAGAATGGGTTGCAGTGGTACAGGGGAATAAAAAGGAGGAAATAAGAAAGGTGCAATCACTTTGATGAGATTATACTATAGACCCCCCAGTAGCCACTGGGACATTGAGGAACAGATATGCAGGCGGATTAGGGCAAAAACAATAGGATTGTCATAGCAGATGATTCAACTTCCGCAATATAGACTGGGACATCCTTAGCGCAAGAGAATTAGAGGGGGTAGAATTTATTTGGTGCATCCAAAAGAGTTTCTTAAAACAGTATGTGGACAGTCCAACTGGAGGAGGGGCCATACTGGACCTTGTATTGGGAAATGAGCCTGGCCAGATGACTGACCTTTCAGTGGGGGAGCATTTAGGCAACAGTGATCACAACTCCTTAAATTTTAAGATAGCTATGAATAAGGACACGTATAGACCTGGAATTAAAAAATGTGGAAGGTTTGGAGAGGGTGCAGAAGAGGTTCACCAGGATGCTGCCTGGATTAGAGGGCATGTGCTATAAGGAGAGGTTGGACAAACTTGGGTTGTTTTCTCTAGAGCAGTGGAGGCTGAGAAGAGACCTGATAGAGGTTTATAAGATTATGAGAGGCAACGATAGAGTAGACAGCCAGTAACTCTTTCCAAGGGTCAAAATGTCTAATACTAGAGGGTGTGCATTTAAGGTGAGAGGGGGAAAGGTCAAAGGAGAGTTTTTTTACACAGAGCGGTGGGTGCCTGGATTGTGCTGCCAGGGGTGGGGGTGGAGGCAGATATGATAAGAGGCATTTAAGAAGCGCTCAGATAGGCTCAGGTATATGCATTCCCACCTACCCCAGCATCATTTCACCCTTCTTGCTTATCAAGAATCCATCCACCTTTACATTAAAAATATTCAAAGACTGCTTCCACTGCCCTGGAGGGCTTCAAAGACGTACAACTGTCTGGGAGAAAATATTTAGCCTTATCTCTATCTCAGACGGCTGATCTCCAATAGCTTAGATTCTCCCACAAGAGGAAACATCCCCTCCAACGTCCACCCTCAGGAACCTGTATGTTTCATTCACTCATCCATTCTCCATGGAACTCAGCTGGAGGAACTCAGCGGGGCAAGCAGCATCTGTGGGGGGAAAGGAACGGTCGATGTTTCTGGTCAAGACCCTGCATCAGGAGTGGTTTAGGGTCTCCACCTGAAACGCCAACAATTCCTTCCCTTCTCACCAGCAGCCCACCCCCCCACCCCCCCCCCCCCCGGCCTGCAACAGATGCTGCTCGACCCACCGAGTTCCTCCAACAGATTGTGTGTTGCTCCAGATTCCAGCACCTGCGGTCTCCTGTGTCTCCATCAGGTACAAGCCTGTCCAACCCTCCCTCAGAAGACAACTTGGCAGGTCCAGGCCAGGAGGGGCACTATTTTGGGCCAGAGGAGGTTCCTTCTTGGAGAAGATTCGACTGCCACTTTGGACAAGCACATGTGACCCGGATGCATCACGGCTTGGGACGGCAACTGCTCTGCCCAGGACTGCAAGCAACTGCAGAGAGCTGTGGACACAGTCCAGTGCATCACGGACACCAGCCTCCCCTCCTTGGACTCTTGTCTATACCTCTCGCTGCCTTGGTGAAGCAGCCGGCATAATCAAAGACCCCACCCACCCGGTCATTCTCTCTTCTCTCCTCTTCCATCGGGTAGAAGATACAGGAGCCTGAGGGCATGTACCACCAGGCTTAAGGACAGCTTCTACCCCACTGTGATAAGACTATTGAACGGTTGCCTTATAAGATGTGATGGATTCTGACCTCACTATCTACCTTGTTGTGACCTTGCGCCTTATTGAACTGCACTTTCCCTGTAGCTGTGACACTTTACTCTGTACTGCTATTGTTTTTACCTGTACTACATCAATGGACTCTGTGCTACCTCAATGCACTCTGTACTAACCCAATGTAACTGCACTGTGTAATGAATTGACCTGTACGATCGGTTTGCAAGACAAGTTTTTCACTGGACCTTGGTACAAGTGACAATAATAAACCAATACCAATACCGATACCAAATTATCCTTCTATCAAGTTCCCTGAACCAGGACAAGGTTGAAGGAGAAAGGGGAAAAGCCAAGACTTTCATCCTTGTTTGTTTGATCAACAACAGTCGTTGCATCTCCACGAACTCAGGCTGATCTGCCCCAGGAAGGGAGGTCAAACACTTGACACAAGAGACCGCAGGAGCCGAAATCTGGAGCAAAAAAAACAAACCACTGGAGAAACTCTGCTGGTCAGGCAGCATCTGAGGAGGCAAAGGGATGGTCAATGTTTCAGGTCGAGACCCTTCACCAGGACTGAGAGTGCAGAGGGGAGAAGGAGGGGCTGATAAGTGATAGGTGGAACCAGGTGAGGAAGGAGATGACGGGCAGATGGAGCCGGGGAAGGGGGGGTGCAGGAGGGGGGAAGGTAGAGACAGAGGCTGGAAGGTGATAGGTGGAACCCGATAAGGGAGAAGTGTTGGGTAGATGGAACCAGGTTGGGGAGGGTAACAGATCCAGGTAACCGGAGTGAGGGAAAGGGAATGGGTGAACAAAGGGGGAGGGAACCTCGGTGGACCCTAGGAGTGTCAAGTCGAGTGAAGTTCAAGTTTAAGTTTATTGTTATAGGCGCACACACCCAGGGTATAAATGCCATGAAACTTAGCTTTTTGCAGCCGCAGCACAGTACATTATAAATACAGTATAGCGAACATAAGTTAACATAAACTTAAATTAACATAATTTATACATAACTTACACAACAAAATAGTGTAGCGGTTAACGTAACGCTATTACAGCACCAGAGACCCGGGTTCAGTTCCGGCCGCTGTCTGTAAGGAGATTGTACGTTCTCCCCATGTCTGCATGGGTTTCCTCCGGGTGCTCTGGTTTCCTCCCACAGTCCAAAGACGGACGGGTTAGGAAGTTGTGGGCATGTTAGGTTGGCATCGGAAGCATGGCGACACTTGCAGCCTGCCCCCCGGAACACTCTATGCAAAAAGACGCATTTCACTGTGTCTTTCAATGTACATGTGACTAATAAAGAAATCCCTCATCTCAAAAGGAATATAACCAGCGGAAATGGCGAGAGAAAAAGAAATGTAGTCCAAGGTAGTGATAGGGTTTCTCAGGTGGGTTCAAGAACCTGACGGCAGTGGGGAAGAAGCTGTTGTTGAACCTTGAGGTGTGGGGTCTTCAGGCTCCTGTACCTCCTGCCCGATGGCAGCATCGAGAAGAAGGCGTGGCCCGGGCGGTGGGGAAGGAACGAGGGAGAGTGAGTTACCTGAAATTGGAAAATTCAATGTTCATCCCATTGGCTACCAAAGTGTTGTTCTTCGAGTTTGCAGTCAGCCTGACAGAGGGAGTGGAGGAGGCCGAGGACAGGCAGGTCGGTGTGGGAATGGAAAAGGGAGCTGAAATGACACGCAATTTTGGAAGCTCAGGATGGGATCAGCACTTGAGTGTGGGAACCTCCTGTGATAAACTCCTCCCATGGTGAATGATCCACCGTAAATTGTCCCTAGTGTGTAGGTGGCTGGTGGAAGCTGAGGATAAGTTGACAGGAATTTGGGAAGAGTGAAATACGTTAAAGTAGGATTCATGTAAACATGAGTTGGCAAGGACACAGTGGCAAAAGGGCCTGTTTCCATGCTGTATCTCTCGATGTGACAATATCATTTGACATTTGTAATTCTGGTTTCTGACAAATTAGGGTTGTTGGCACATCAGCTGTCTGCGACCCAAGAATTCCAGCCCTACAGTTCTTCATGACATTACCTGTCGCTTTCGCTTCTTTCTCTCTGTCTCTCCCTTTGTCTGTCTTCTCTGTCTGTCTCTCTCTTCTGCCCTTGTCCTCTTCAACCTATCACCCCTCAGTTTATTACATCTTCTCTCCCTCCCCCTCACCTGAACTCACCTCTCCCCTGCCTGCGTGTGCTCCTCCCCCTCCCCACGTCCCACCCCCCCAACATTCTGGCTTCTGCCCTCTTCCTTTCCAGTCCTGATGAAGGGTCTCGGCCCGAAATGTCGACTGTTTATTTCCCTCCACGGATGCTGCCTGACCTGCTGAGTTCCTCCAGCACTTTGTGTGTATTGCTCCAGATTCCAGCATCTGCAGAATTTCTTGTCTCCCTCTCTGTCTCCCTCTCTGTCTCCCTCTCTGTCTCCCTCTCTGTCTCCCTCTCTCTTTCTATTTCTAATTGACTCTCTCTCCCTCTCTCTCTCTTTAATTTCCTCTTCAGAACCTACCTTATTTTCTAAGCTTTCACTAACTTATTCCAATATCTTTTTATGTGATTTGGTGTCAGTTTGTGTTTCATTTATTCTTTTTCTTTCTCTGATCAGGACCTTAGTTGGGAGGCCAGCATTTATTGCACATCCCTGTGTTCCCCTTGAGGAGGTGGTAGTGAGCCACCTCCTTGACCCACTGCCCATCTCCTGGTGAAGCCCTGTTAGGGAGGGAGTTCCTCAACATGGACCGGGTGATGGTGAAAGAGCAGGTGAGATGTCGAGTCAGGACGGTGTGTGGCTCAGAGGGGATCATTGCAGGTGATAGTGTTGTCATGCACCTGCTCACGTCCTTCTTGGTAACATGGAATCAGTGAGTCACATCGCATGGAAACAGGCCCTTCAACCCATTGAGTCCATGCCAACCACTTATGCTAATCCTACATTATCCTACTCTTCCCACCTGATTCTACCACTCACCTATATACTAGGGGCAACATACAGCGGGCAGTTACCCTACCAGCCCGCACGTCTTTGGAATGTGGGAGGAAACCGGAGCACCCAGGGTGAAATCCACGCGGCCAAACCTCCACTCAGACAGCGCCCGAGGTTGGGATCTGCGAGTTAGCAGCTCCTCTTGCTGCGCCACTGCATCACAGGCTAGGGAAAATCCTGGACAATTAACTTCAGTGCAGCTTGTAGATGGTGCGCTGTGCATTGGTGATGGAGGGAATGAGTGGTTAGGGTGATTCACGGGTGTCAATCATTCCAGTAAGCCCCCTTGACCCATTTCCCTTTAGGCCGATAGGGTTGTTAAGAAGGCGTATGGAGTGTTGGCCTTCATTAGTCGCAGGATTGAGTTCAAGAGCCGCATGGTGCTAGCGAAGGTGCAGAGATTTACCAGGATGTTGCCTGGATTGGAGAGCATGTCTTATGAGGATAGGTTGAGTGAGCTAGGGCTTTTCTCTTTGGAGAGGAGGAGGATGAGAGGTGACTTGATAGAGGTGTACAAGATGATAAGAGGCATAGATTGAGCGGACAGTCAGAGACAGGATAAAATGTCAGCACAACATTGTGGGCCAAAGGGCCTGTACTGTGCTGTAGCGTTCTATGTTCTATAGCAAATTTACATACCTCGGTGTGTCACATAGAACATCGAACAGTACAGCACAGGAACAGGCCCTTTGGCCCACGATGTTGCACAGAACTAATTAAACTAGGAATTGAATGGCTAACTAAACTAATCTCTACTGCCTGCACAAGGTCGATATCCCTCCATTCTCTGCACATTCATGTGTCTAAAAGCCTCTTGAATGCCTCTGTTGCATTTGACAGCACCACCACCCCAGGCAGCACATTTCAGGCACCCACCACTCTCTGTGTAGAAGACTTGCCCCACACACATCTCCTTTGAACTTACTCTCCTCACCTTAAATACATGCCTTCTCGTATTGGACGTTTCAACCCAGGGAAAAAGATACTGGCTGTCTCCCCTATGCCTCTGTCCATGCACTATGCCTTTCTCCTACATCTTTGCTTCACATAATCTTATAAACCTCAATTGAATCTCCCCTCAGCCTCTGCCACTCTGTTTACAGAGTCAAGTGCACATTTCATAAGACCATAAGATATAGGAGCAGAATTAGGTCATTCTGCCCATCGGGTCTGCTCCGCCATTCGATCATGGCTGGATTTTTTTTCTCAACCCCATTATCCCACCTTCTCCCTGTAACCTTTAAACCCACCCCCCCCCCTTTACCAATCAAGAACCTATCAATCTCTGCCTTAAACACACCCAATGACTTGGCCTCCACCACCCTCTGTGGCAATGAATTCCCCGGCTGAAGAAATCCCTCCTCGTCTCTTTATTCTGAGGCTGTGCCCTCGGATCCTAGACTCTCCCACTAATAGAAATGTCCTCCCCATGTCCACGTGAACCAGGTCTTTCTGTATGGGTTTCAATGAGATCTCCCTTTTATCCTTCTGAACTCCATTGAAGCTCTTAGATCAGCACACAAATGTACAGAGAATGGAAGAATATGGACATTGTGCAGGCAGAAGGGATGAGTCTAGTTAGGTGTTTAATTACTACTTTAATTAGTTCAGCACAACATCGTGGGCTGAAGGGCCTGTTCTTGTGCTGTTCTATGTTCCATGAGTACAGCCTCAGAGCCATCAAATCCTCCTCATTTGTTAAGCATTTCATGTGTGGAGTGTAGTGGCATTATACAAGACTTGCCCAGAACTCAAAGATCAAGTCCAGCATGTCCAGAACAATTTCCTCCACTCTTTTAAGATTATCAAAGAAGTTTCTCGGATCAAGACAAACTCGCTTCTTGTTAAGGAATTTAAAAATAAAGGCTGTGTTTACAAAATACAATCTACAAGGTACAAAGGGAATGCAGTTCAGTCATGGGAATGTGGAGCTCATTCCCACAGGGAGTGCTGGAGGGGAAAGGAACGGATTCGCCGGGGAGCCTGAGGGTCAGGAAGGAGGGCGGTGCACATGCTCCTGTTTACATCAACGGTGCTGAGGTCGAGAGGGTTGAGAGTTTCAAGTTCCTGGGAGTGAACATCACCAATAGCCTGTCCTGGTCCAACCACGTAGGTGTCACGCCCAAGAAAGCTCACCAGTGCCTCTACTTCCTCAGGGGGCTAAAAAAATTTGGCAGGTCCCCTTTGACACTCACCAACTTTTATCGATGCACCATAGAAAGCATCCTATCTGGATGCATCACGGCTTGGTATGGCATCTGTTCTGCCTGTGACTGCAAGAAATTGCAGAGAGTTGTGGACACAGCTCAGCACATCACGGAAGCCAGCTTCCCCTCCACGGACTCTGTCTACACTTCTCGCTGCCTCAGGAAAGCAGCCAAGACAATCAAAGACCCCACCCAGCCCAGGCATTCCCTCTTCTCCCCTCTCTCATCTGGCAAAAGATACAAATGCCCAAAAGCACGGACTACCAGGCCCAAGGACAGCTTCTACCTTACTGTTTTAAGACTTTTGAATGGTTCCCTAATATGATAAGATGGACTCTTGACCTCACAATCTACCTTGTTATGACCTTGCACCTTACGTCTACCTGCACTTCAATTTCTCTGTAACTGTAATGCTTTATTCTGCATTCTGTTATTGTTTTACCTTGTACTACCTCAATACACTGTGTAATGAATTGACCTATACGATCGGTATGCAAGACAAGTTTTTCACTGTACCTCGGTACAAGTGACAACAATAAACGCCTAACCCCACTGTGTATCACCTGTCACCAGAGAGCTCGTAATTTGCATTCTCATGTTAAACCACATCCAGAACAGGCCGCAAGTCCTGTGGAGGTGGTTGAACTGTAACCCCTGTCTATCCCTACAGACACTGACTCTGTTCATCGGTCACTGTTCCAGACAGGTGAATCATTACGATTAAATTCCCAGACTTTGATTGCACAGGAGAGCTTGCAGAGGCGACGACCAGGACATTGCCTGGGATGGAGTGTTTCAGTTATAAGGAGAGACCGGGAGAGGCTGGGTCTGTTCTCCCTGCTGTGCTGGGCCCAGCAAGGAAGGTACGCCAGTGTCTTTACTTTCTTAGAAGGTTAAGGAGGTTCAGCTTGTCACTGAATACTCTAAGAAACTTCCACAGATGTACTGTTGAAAGTATCCTGACTGGTTGAACCATGGTCTGGGACACCAATTCCAATGCGCAGGAATGTAATAAGCCACAGAGGGTAGTGGACTCAGCCCAATACATCACGGGCACATCCCTCCCCACCATTGGTGGTATCTACATGAGGCGCTGCCTCAAGAAGGCAACGTCCATCATCAAAGATCCCTACCATCCAGGCCATGCCATCTTCTCACAGCTACCATCGGGCAGGAGGTACAGAAGCCTGAAGTCCCACACCACCAGGTTCAGGAACAGCTACTTCCCTTCAACCATTCAGTTCTTGAACCAACTCTAATCACTACCTCAGTATAGCAACACTGCGCAGCATAAGGGAGGGAGAGAGTTATGTAGACGCGGTGCATCAGGTGACAGTCACCCCCCTTAGGGTAGGTACATCTGAGGTTCAGGAGGCAGATAGAATGGTGACAGTCAGGGGAGGGAAGAGGAAGAAGAAGTCAGGCAGGCAGACAGGACAGAGAGCCCCGGAGGCTGTTCCCCTCAGTAACAAGTTTTCTGCCTTGGAAGCTGTTGAGGGGGATGACCTGCAGGGGCCTAGCTGCAGTTACCAGGTCTCTGGAATTGGGACTGGTACTGCTGCTCAGAAGGGAAGGGTGGGAAAGAGACATGAGGTAGTGATAGGGGACTCGATAGTCAGGGAAACAGACAGGAGGTTCTGTGGCAGTGAGCATGAATCCCGGATGGTATGTTGCCTCCCAGGTGCCAGGGTCCGGGATGTCACTGATCGGGTCCACAGAATTCTTGAGTGGGAGGGAGAGCAGCCAGAAGTTGTGGTCCATATTGGCACCAATGACATAGGTAGGAAGGGGGATGAGGTCCTGAAGAGTGAGTTCAGGGAGCTAGGCAGAAAATTGAGGAACAGGACCTGAAGGGTAGCAATCTCGGGATTGCTGCCAGTGCCACGTGATAGTGAAGGTAGGAATAGGAGGAGGTGGCAGATAAATGTGTGACTGAGAAGTTGGTGCAGGAGGGAGGGTTTTAGATTTCTGGATCATTGGGATCTCTTCTCGGGAAGGTGGGACCTGTACAGAGAGGACGGGTTACACCCGAACCAGAAGGGGGCCAATATCCTTGCGGCGAGATTTGCTAGGGTGGTACAGGAGGGTGTAAACTAGTTTGTGAGGGGGAAGGGAACCGGAGGAGTAGGTCAGAGGAAGAAGGGAATGGGGAAAAGTTAGATCAAACAGGTAGAGAGGCTTTGGGGAAGGAGAAGCAGAATACAGTCTGTAAAAGTAGTAAGGTAGATGGACTGAAGTGTGTTTACTTAAATGCAAGAAGTGTCAGGAATAAGGGGGATGAAGTGAGGGCTTGGATAAGTATGGGGGACTATGATATCGTGGCTATTACTGAGACGTGGCTGACGTCAGGAGAGGAGTGGATAATGAATATTGCTGGTTTTCAGTGTTTTAAGAGTGATAGGGAAGGGGGAGAAGAGGTGGAGGGGTGGCGATACTGGTCAGGGACACTGTTACGGCTGTGGAAAAGATGGATGTTGTAGAAGGATCATCTCTAGAGTCCGTATGGGTGGAGTTAAGGAACAAGAAAGGAGCAGTTACTCTACTAGGAGTATTCTATAGGCCCCCCGGTAGCAGTAGAGATATAGAGGAGCAGATTGGCAGGCAGTGTTTGGAGAGAAGCAGAAATAACAGGGTTATTATAATGGGAGACTTCAACTTCCCAAATATAGACTGGAACCTGCTTAGTGCCAAAGGTTTAGATGGGACAGAATTTGTTAAGTGTGTCCAGGAGGGATTCCTGACGCAGTATGTTGACAGGCCGACTAGAGGGAATGCCATGTTAGATCTAGTTTTAGGAAATGAACCAGGACAGGTGAAGGATCTATTGGTGGGTGAGCATTTGGGGGACAGTGACCATTGCTCCATAACCTTTAAAATTGTCATGGACAGGGACAGGTGCAGAGAGGACAAGACGTTTTTCAATTGGGGAAGGGCTAACTACAAGGCTATAAGGAGAGAACTTGGGAGTGTAAATTGGGATGTCCTTTTTGAAGGAAAATGTACCATGGGGATGTGGTCGATATTCAGGGATCTTATGCAGGATGTTAGGGATAAATATGTCCCGGTGAGGCAGAGAAGGAATGGCAGGGTGAAGGAACAGTGGGTGACAAGAGAGGTGGAACGACTTGTTAGGGAGAAGAAGGTAGCATACGTGAGGTATAAGCAGCAAGGTTCAGACAGAGCCCGTGAGGAATATAGGGTAGCGAGGAAGGAACTTAAGAAAGGGCTGAGGAGAGCTAGAAGGGGACACGAAAAGGCTTTGGCTAGTAGGGTTAAGGAAAATCCCAAGGCCTTTTTCAAGTACGTGAAGGGTAGGAGGATGGCTAGGGTGAAGGTAGGTCGGATTAAGGACAAAGGTGGGAGAATTTGCCTGGAGGCGGCAGAAGTGGGAGAAGCTCTGAATGAGTACTTCTCTTCGGTATTCACCAGGGAGAGGGGTCTTGATGATGCGGAAGTGAGTGCTGGTAGGGGTAATGTTCTCGAGGTTGTTGATATCAAGAGAGAGGATGTGTTGAAGTTGTTAAATAATATTAAGACAGATAAATCTCTGGGGCCTGACGGGATTTTCCCCAGGCTGCTTCGAGAGGCTAGGGAGGAGATTGCTGAACCGCTGGTAAGAATCTTTGAGTCCTCGTTGTCTACGGGGGTGGTGCCGGAGGATTGGAGGGTTGCGAATATTGTCCCCTTGTTCAAAAAAGGTAATAGGGATAGGCCAGGGAATTATAGACTGGTGAGTCTCACGTCTGTGGTGGGTAAGCTGTTAGAAAGGATTCTAAGGGATAGGATTTATGAACACCTTGAGAATCATGGACTGATTAGGGACAGCCAGCATGGCTTTGTGAAGGGAAGATCTTGCCTCACAAGCCTGATAGAGTTCTTTGAGGAGGTGACCAGGAAGATTGATGAGGGCAGTGTGGTGGATGTGGTTTACATGGATTTTAGTAAGGCATTTGATAAGGTTCCTCATGGTAGGCTTCTTCAGAAGGTCAGAGGCCAAGGGATCCAAGGAAGCTTGGCTGTGTGGATTAGGAATTGGCTTGCATGTAGAAAGCAGAGGGTTGTGGTGGAAGGAGTGCCCTCGGATTGGAAGGCAGTGACTAGTGGTGTCCCGCAGGGATTGGTTCTGGGACCTCTACTTTTTGTGATATTTATAGATGACTTAGATGAGGGGGTGGAGGGCTGGGTTAGTAAGTTTGCGGACGACACTAAGATAGGCGGTGTTGTGGATAGTGTGGAGGGCTGTCGGAGCTTACAGAGGGATATTGATAGGATGCAGAGCTGGGCTGACAAGTGGCAGATGGCGTTCAATCCGGAGAAGTGTGAGGTGGTACACTTTGGAAGGACAAACTCCAGGGCAGAGTACAGGGTAAACGGCAAGGTACTTGGCAGTGTGGAGGAGCAGAGGGATCTGGGGGTTCATAGTCACAGTTCATTGAAAGTTGCCTCACAGGTGGAAAGAGCAGTTAAGAAGGCCAATGGGATGTTGGCTTTCATAAGTCGCGGGATTGAGTTTAAGAGCCGCAAGGTTATGATGCAGCTTTACAAAACTCTAGTTAGGCCACACTTAGAGTACTGTGTTCAGTTCTGGTCGCCTCATTATAGGAAGGATGTGGAGGCATTGGAGAGGGTGCAGAGGAGATTTACCAGGATGCTGCCTGGATTGGAGAGTATTGAATATGAGGAGAGGCTTAAGGTGCTAGGGCTTTATTCACTGGAAAGGAGGAGGATGAGAGGAGACATGACAGAGGTATATAAAATATTGAGAGGAATAGATAGAGTAGACAGTCAGCGCCTCCTTCCCAGGGCACCAATGCTCAAGACGAGAGGGCATGGCTTTAAGGTTATGGGTCGGAGGTTCAGGGGAGATGTCAGAGGGAGGTTTTTCACCCAAAGAGTGGTTGGTGCATGGAATGCACTGCCTGGGGTGGTGGTGGAGGCAGATACATTGAACAGGTTCAAGAGCTTGTTGGATAGGCATATGGAGGAACGTGAGATAGAGGGATATGCGGGAGAGGGGTTAGGTAGTGTGAGGGTGGTCTGATGGACGGCACGACACGGTGGGCCGAAGGGCCTGTTTTGTGCTGTATGGTTCTTTGGTTCTATGGTTCTTCTATGGTTCTAAACCAATTGACCAATTTGCCAATTTAACAAGACATGGTGTTTGACCAGCAGAGGGCCCCAATCCACGGCTCGGATGTAGCGAGCACAATCGTTCCCCTTGGCCAAACGTCTTTGGGTCTGTTTTGAAGAAATCATTCTACACTATTTTCTCAGGTGATTCATTTTTCTGCAGTGAAAGGGTAGGATGGGAGGGGAAATGATGCATCTGTACCCCTCTAGGTCCTCCAATCCCAAGCCAATCACACCACCCCACTTAGCATTCTGTTTGTTCATGTTCAAGTTCAAGTTTATTGTCATGGACAAACATACACAGGGTGCAAATGCCATGAAAGTTACCTTTCTACAGCAACAGCGTCACATATATTACAAGACAAGGACAAGCATAAGTTAACACAAACTTAAATTAACATGAATTATGTAACTTACACATCCAGAATGGTGGAAGTACTCGCCAGGTCGAGCAGCATCTGAGGGGAGAGACACAGAGTCAATGAGTCAGGCAGGTAGATTAATGGGTTACTGTTTCAAGGGTTATGGTGACATTGTTGAGCAGAGGAACAGACCCACAAGGGGCTGAATGGCCTCCTCTGAGCATCAGAGAGCCATACAACATGGAAGCAGGCCCTTCGGCCCAACTGGTCCATGTTGACCAAGATGTCCACCTAAGCTAGTCCCATTTGCCCACGTTTGGCCCATATCCTGCTAAACCTTTCCTATCCATGTACCTGTCCAAGTGCCTGTTAAATGTTAATGTACCTGCCTCAACCGCTTCCTCTGGCAGCCCATTCCATATACTGACCACCCTCTGGGTGTAAAAGCCCCTCAGGTTCCTATTAAATCTCTCCCCTCTCACTTAAACCTATGCCCTCTATTTCTTGATTCCCCAACCTTGGGAGAGAGACTGTGTGCATTCACCCTATCTATACCCCTCATGATTTTATACACCTCTACAAGATCACCCCTCATTCTCCTACGCTCCAATGAATAAAGTCCCAACCTGTACAACCTCTCTCCATAACCAAGTCCCTCAAGTCCCGGCAACACGCTTGTAAATCTCCTCTGTACTCTTTCCAGCTTAATGGTACCTTTCCCATAGCAGGGTGACCAAAATGGAACATAATGTTCCAAACCCTGCTTCACCAATGTCTCTGACTCTTCAAGAATCAGAGAGCCAAATCCTAATTTCTGATGGCAGGTGATAAATAGTCATAGAATCACACGGCACAGAAACAGGCCCTTTGGCCCATCATGTCCATGCTGACTCTTAGCAGTGTGGAGGAACAGAGGGATCTTGGGGTCCACGTCCATAGATCATTGAAGGTTGCCGCGTGTGTCAATAAGGTTGTTCAGAAGGTGTATGGAGTGTTGGCCTTCATTAGTCGGGGGACTGAGTTCAAGAGCCATGAGGTAATGTTGCAGCTCTATAGAGCTCTGGTCAGACCACACTTGGAGTATTGTGTTCAGTTCTGGTTGCCTCATTATAGAAAGGATGTGGAAGCTTTGGAGAGGGTGCAGAGGAGATTTACCAGGATGTTTCCTGGATTGGAGAGCATATCTTATGAGGATAGGTTGAGCGAGCTAGGGCTTTTCTCTTTGGAGAGAAGGAGGATGAGAGGTGACTTTTTAGGGGTTTACAAGATTATAAGAGGCATAGATCAAGTGGACAGTCAGAGACCTTTTCCTAGGGTGACAATGGCTAACACGAGGGGACATAATTTTAAGGTGATTGGAGGAAGGTATAAGGGGGATGTCAGGGGTAAGTTCTTTAGACAGAGTGGTGGGTGAGTGGAACGCACTGCCGGCGGAGGTGGTGGGGGCAGATATATTAAGGACATTTAAGATACTTTTAGATAGACACATGAATGATTGAAAAATAGGGGGCGATGTGGGAGGGAAGGGTTAGATAGATCTTAGAGCAGGATAAAATGTCGGCACAACATTGTGGGCCGAAGGGCCTATACTGTGCTGTAGTGTTCTATGTTCTGACCATCAAGCACCCTTCTGTGCTCATCTCGCTTCCCAGCACTTGATCTGTAACCTTCTATGTCTTTGCAATTCAAGTGCTTATCCAGATACCTTTTCAATGGGAATGTCTCTGCCTTCACCACCCCCTCAGGCAGTGCGTTCCAGATTGCAACCACCCTCTGAGTGAAAAACTCCTTCCTCAAATCATCTCTATACATCTTGTATCTCACCTTAAAGCTATGAACTCTGGTCTTCAAGACCTCTGTCATGGGGAGAAGATTTTCTATCTACTCTTATCTATGGCACTCATGATATTGCATAGCTCCCTCCGGTCTCCCTTCAGCCTCCTCTGCTCCAAGGTAAACCAACCCAACCTATCCAGTCTCTCCTCATAGAACATAGAACATTACAGCACAGTACAGGCCCTTCGGCCCACGAACTTATGCCGACATTTTATCCTGCTCTAAGATCTATCTGACCCTTCCCCCCCACATAGCCCTCCATTTTTCTATCATTCATGTGGCTCTCTAACTGAAATGTTAGATAACTGAAACATTCCCTCCCAGTCCGAGAGAATACCTCAGGAAGGTCCAAAACTTGTCACACCTCTCAATCAGCCTCAGCAGGGTCAGTACCTAGGAACAAAACATTAGAACTGGAAGCAGGAGCTGCTGGGTGGCATGGTGGCGCGGCAGGTAGTGTCGCTGCCTCACAGCTCCAGAGACTCAGGTTCAATCCCGACCAACGGCGCCGCCCATGTGGAGTTTGTGCGTTCCCCCGTGACCGCCTGGGATCCCCCCGGGTGCTCCGGTTTCCTCCCACATTCCAAAGACGTGCAGGTCGGTGGGTTGATTGGCCGCTGTGAATTGCCCCCAGTGTGAAGGTGAGGGCTAGAATCTGGAATTTTAAAAGGTGGGATTAGTGTAAATGAGTGGTTGATGGTCAGTTCGGACTCGATGGGCTGAAGGGCCTGTGTTTATGCTGTATGACTCTATGACAGGCAACCCTCCATCCCACCACTCCTGTCTCTAGCTCTCTGGAAGAGAGTTCCACATTCCCCTTGGGGGATTGAAGAGCCTGGTTCTAATTTTGAAGGCATTCCCCACACCTGGAACCTGCCCCCGGCAACCACCCTTTGTATCCCCTCCCACCCTAATCCTCTGTTTGCTGCTTTGCAATGTTCATGGTAAACTTACAAGCAGGCCAAGAGCTATAATAACCATGTCTGTCGATGCATTCAGTGGATCGGGCCGCACCTATGGAGGGAAATGGACAGTCTATTTCCCTCCACAGACGCTGCCTCACCCACTGAGTCCCTCCAGCGCTTTGTGTGTTGCTCCAGATTCCAGACCATGCAGTCTCCTGTGTCTCTGTCTGTGCACGGCCATTCTCATTGTTGAAGGTATCACTGTAAGACGATCAAGCACTTTTTTTACAGTGAAAATCTTTAAATTTGTCCACTGCAAGAACATTTCAGACCATAAAACATAGAACAGTACAGCACAGGAACAGGCCCCTCAGCCCACAATGTCTGTGCCAACCATGATGCCAAATTAAACTGATCCCATCTTATCTGCACATGATCCACACCTCTCCACTCCCTGCCTGTTCATGTGCCTGTCTGAATGCCTCTTAAGCGTCACAGTCGTATCTTCTTCACAACCTCCCCCGGCAGCCCGTTCCTGGCACCCACTGCTCCCTGTGTAAACAATCTAACTCTCCTTTAAACTTTCCCCTTCTTACCACAAAGCTTTGCCCTCTAGTATTTGACATTTCCGCCCTGGGACTCTGACTCTCTACCTCCTCTAAGCCTCTCGTAATTTTATATACTTTTCTGGTATTTTTTTTGTCAAAAACAAGGGTTTGCATAAAATTTAATGAATTACCTTTTGCTTAATGTGATGCTGTCATTGAAGTTGTCATCTGAAGATTCATTTCCTTTCAAAAATCAAATGCTGTAGGTGGTGAGTGTTGGGAAGTATCAAGGCGAAGATAGACAAGTTTTGTTGGAAAGAGTCCAACAACAGAATCAGCATGATCTTATTGAACGGTGGAGCAGGTTTGAGGCGCCAAAGTTCCACTCTTGCTTCTAGATCTTACCTTCCTTGCTTTTATTTCAACAATATACTTCATTCATAATCTATGCAGAGAATACAACTGGGACATGTCCTTCCCTGCAATCAATTCAATACATTCTCTTGCAGAGACAAAGAGTCATAAAGTCATACAGCACAGAAACACATGTCCATGCCAGCCTTTTTGCCTATCTGCATTAATCCCATTTGCCCGCATTAGGATTTTATCCTTCTGAGCCTTGCCTGTTTATATCTGTCTCCGAGCCTCTAATTGTGGCTGATTCCCCCACCTCCTCTGGCAGCACGTTCCAGATACCAACCACTCTCTGCATAAAAAACCTACCCCTCAGATCCCCTTTAAAACTCCTTCCTCTAACAAACTTATGCCCTCTTGTTTGTTGATACCCCCACCATGGGAAAAAAGATCTTGACCACCTATCCTATCTATGCCTCCTGTAATCTGATATTGTGTCAATGTCCTTTCCCCCTTAAATAATGAAGTGTTTGAGAGGGCCCAGTCCCTCAGTGTCCAGTGGCCGCAGGACCCTAGACTGTGGTCCTTCCCCACAGAGCCTTTGTGGTGGCAGCACCAAGCTTCAGTACGTCCCTCTGCACCTTTTCCTGCACCCTGGAATGTATCAGTTGGTGGCATTCACTGGCAGACATCTCCTTACACCGGAAGACCAACAAGCTTTGGGCAGCAACACACAAGATGTTGGAGGAACTCAGCAGGTCGGGCAACATCTATGAAGGGAAACGGACAGTCGACGTTTTGGGAACCCGCTGAGTTCCTCCAGTGTCTTGCTCCAGATTCCCCAGCATCTGCAGCCTCCTGTGACTCCAAGCTTTGCGCTGACCTCAATCTTATGTTTTCTCCATGGATCAACCTTCAAGGATGTCCACAGTGGGATAGAAAAGGCTGCAATTCATTCACGATCCTTTTTATTTCAAAATGTAATTTGAGTACAAGGGTTAGGAAGTCCTGCTGCAGCTATAAAAACTTTAGTCAGACCGCACTTGGAGTATTGTGGGCAGTTCTGGTCACCCCGTTACAGGAAGGATGTGGAGAATTTGGAGAGGGTGCAGAAGAGGTTCATCAGGATGCTGCCTGGATTAGAGGGTACGAGCTACAAGGAGAGATTGGACAAACTTGGTTTGCTCCCTCTAGAGCATCGGAGGCTGAGGGGAGACCCGATAGAGGTTTTAAGGACAAAGATTAAGATATCTTTATTAGTCACGTGTACATCGAAACACACAATGAAATGTATCTTTTGCGTAGAGTGTTCTGGTGGCAGCCCACAAGCGTCGCCACGCTTCCGGCGCCAACATAGCATGCCCACGTCTTTGGAATGTGGTAGGAAACCGGAGCACCTGGAGGAAAACTATGAAAGGTATAGATAGGGTAGACGGTCAGAATCTTTTCTCCAGGCTAGAAATGTCAAACACCAGAGACCGTGCTTTTAAGGTTAGAGGGGAAAGTTTAAACGTGATGTGAGGGGCAAGTTTTTCACGCAGAGAGCGGTAGGTGCCTGGGATGGGTTACTGGGGGTAGTAGTGGAAGCAGGCAGTGTGGTGGAGTTTAAGAGGCTTTCAGATACACGCATGAATATGAGGGGAATGGAGGGATACGGATGATACACAGGAGGAGGACATTTAGTATGAATTGGGATTAGAACATAGAACACTACAGCACAGTACAGGCCCTTTGGCCCACAATGTTGTGCTGACATTTTATCCTGCGCTAAGATCTATCTAACCCTTCCCTCCCAAATAGCCTCCTATTTTTCTATCATTCATGTGTCCATCTAAGAGTCTCTTATATGTCCCTAATGTATCTGCCCCCACAACCTCTGCCAGCAGTGCGTTCCACGCACCCACCACTTTCTATGTAAAAAAACTTACCCCTGACAACCTCCTTATACCTTCCTCCAATCACCTTAAAATTACGTCCCCTCGTGTTAGCCATTGTTGCCCTGGGAAAAAGGTCTCTGACTGTCCACTCATTCTATGCCTCTTATCATCTTGTACACCTCTATCAAGTCACCTCTCATCCTCCTCCTCTCCAAAGAGAAAAGCCCTAGCTCACTCAACCTATCCTCATAAGACAAGATTAAGATCAAGATCGACACAGTGTCATGGGCCAAATGGCCTGTCCAGTGCTGTACTGTTCCATGTTCTATGTACTTTATTCGTAAAAAAAAATTCAGATCACCAGCTCCCCGACGATGAACGAAATCTCTCCCACGTCAGGGGTCGTATGGAGGCTTTGCCGGAAAGCTTTAGGAGTCAGAAATTTCAAGACAGACCAGCTGTTGGGAAGGAGTAAGCTGGGGACCTGTGGGACAGGAACCTTAGGTTACATAAGGGGAAATTGCTTTAATTGATATAAGGAACAAGATAAATTGAACCCTGGCAATATTTTACTTCCTGAAAGACCAGCTAAAGACGTTGGGCTAACGAACTGAGGATAAGTCTAATTTCGAGAGTGAGCTGGGGTCTTCCAGGAGTTTCAGGAGTGACTGCTGGGGTCCAGTGGGAAGCTGGTTGCCATTGCCATCGGCTTGAGGAACACTGACTCCTAAGAGGAGCGGAGCGGACTTGGGAAGTGGAGGGTTTACAGTCACGTCGCATAATCCCTCTCAGGATACATCCCGCGGACAGATTTCCAGGTGGGGTCTGAGCCCCATTGGAAGCTGACAGCAGCGGGAGACCAGAAGATCCCTTGGGGGGAAACCGGGCAATTCCATGGAGGGCCACTTGCAGATGAAGACTGTCAGACACTTGCCCAGCTACAGGTGAGAGCCCCAATAACCCAGTCCTTCCTGGAATCGCAAAATGAGGCCAGTCGGCCCATTGAGCCTCTGATTGCTCCTGATAGAGCAACCCCACCAGTCTTGCCACCCCTGCCCCCCCCCAGCTCTTTCCCCAACAGCTGTGCAACCTATTGTCCCTCAACTCCCTCTCCAATTGACTCTGCTTCCAACACAAGCAGCAAAGTCCCCGATCAAACAAATATGAATCAGGAACAGGAAGAAGCCATTCTCTCCCTCAAACCTGCTCTGCCATTTGATAAAATCATTGCTGACTTTGAGTCGTGGAGTCAGGCAGCAAGGAAACAGGCTCTTCAGCCCATCTGGTCCATGCCGACCAAAGTTCCCATCTAAATTAATCCCATTTGCCCACAGTTGGCCCATATCCCTCTAAGCCTTTCCAATCCATGTACCTGCCCAAGTACCTTTTAAATGTTGTTAATGTACCTGCCTCAACCACTTCCTCTGGCAGCTCGTTCCACATACTGACCACCCTCTGGATGAAAAAGTTGCCCCGCAGGTTCCTATTAAATCTCTCCCCTCTCACCTTAAACCCATGCCCTCTAGTTCTTTATTGGTATTGGTATCAGTTTATTATGTCACTTGTACCGAGGTACAGTGAAAAACTTGTCTTGCATACCGTTCGCACAGATCAATTCATCACACAGTGCATTGAGGCAGTACAGGGTAAAACAATGACAGAATACAGGGTAAAGTGTCACAGCTACAGAGGAAGTTCAGTGCAGGTAGACAATGAGGTGCAAGGTCATAACAAGGTAGATTGTGAGGTCAAAGAGTCCATCTCATTGTACAAGGGAAACGTTTAATAGTCTTATCACAGTGGGATAGAAGCTGTCCTTAAGCCTGGTGGTACGTGCCCTCAGGGTTGGGGTTCTTGATTCCCCAGCCCTGGGAAAAAGACTCTGCACATTCACCCCATATATACCCCTCATAATTTTATATGGCTCTGTATGATTATGACTGACTGAACTCTCCATCCTGCCTACCCCAGTAACCCTTCACCCACTTGCTTATCCAGAATCAATCTACCTTTGCCTTAAAAATGTTCAGTCTCTGCTTCCACCGGCCTTTGAGAGAGAGTTCCAAAGAAGTGCAACCCTACAGAGGAAATACTTTTGTCTTATCCCTGCCTTAACTGGGTGATCCCTCTGTACCTCAGAGCAATGCAACCTCAACCATTTACATAACATGCTTCCTATTTTGATATTTCAATGAACGCAACCTCTTCTCCTCACCATTAGGAGACAATCGAAGATGGAGGTCGAGAGGAGGTATCGCCTGGCGCCCACCATGTCCAAGCTACGGCTGGCCAGCCGCCTGGTGCGGTGCAGGCACCTCCTGAGGGTGAGGTCAGGTGCCGAGCCAGGCTCCCTGCACCGGCTGTGCAAGAAGAAGTCCTTCACCAACAAGAAGCGAGCCCATAAGCAGTGGAGTGAGAGATGGTGGGTCTCGGACACGGCGGTGATGTGTGTCCTGTACCTGCTATGCGGGATCGTGGCGCTGCAGGTGTATGACGGTGAGAATGTGGAGGAGAACCTCTTGACCTACGATATCGACCACCTGGAGAAGACCCTCCACGAGGAGCTGGTAGGACAGACTCTGGCCATCAACAAGTTGACCAAGCTACTGAGGAGCTACTTGGCCACGTACTTCCACACTAAGCCCTTGGTCCTGTCCATCAACGGCCCCACTGGGGTTGGGAAGAGCTACATGGGGAGGATGATCGCCAAGCACTTCAGGTCGACCCTCGAACCTTGGCTCGTCCTCCACCACTCTGCCAAGCACCACTCCCAGCAGGATCTGAGCTCCCGAGTGCCGGCCACATTCTCCCGAGCTCTGCGGGCCCGTCGAGTCCCGGTTCTCCTCCTCGACCAGCTGGAACACGCCGGTCCGGAGCTCCTGGACTTCGTCGAGCAGCTCATGGACTCCAATCACACCAGCGCCGTCTACATCTTCCTCAGCAACATCGGCAGGGAGCTCATCGCCCAGTCCGCCCGCCACAGCTTCGTCCACAGGGAGACCACCCGCCTGCGGAGGCTCAGTGGGGAGCTGGCCAGGCTGATGTCCAGGAGGCACCCACTGTGGAGGGAGGTGCAGTTCATCCCGCTCCTACCGCTGGACCAGCCCCACGTGGTCCAGTGCGCCCGGCAGCTGATGGAGCGCACGGGCTTCTACCCTCAGGACCCCCGAGCCGAGGCAATGGCCAACAGTCTGAACTACTACAGGGCCAGGCAACGCCTGTACTCTGAACAGGGATGCAAGCCCGTGCTGCCGATGGTCAGACAGCTTAAGAGGGGTCACCGGGACAGGAAATGGCCGTGAGGGCCACGTAGCTGGTTCTTGGGGGAGGGTTCCCAAAATACACCGTCGATGGACTGCCCCACCCGGTCCCAGAGGGGGACGGGACAGTGTGTGACCCACTGCCCCACCCGGTCCCAGAGGGGGAAAGGACGGTGTGTGACCCACTGCCCCACCCGGTCCCAGAGGGGGACAGGACGGTGTATGACCCACTGCCTAACCCAGTCCCAGAGGGGAGAGGACTGTGTGTGACCCACCCACCCAGTCCCAGAGGGGGACAGGACAGGGTGTGACCCACTGCCCCACCCCGTCCCAGAGGGGGACAGGACGGTGTATGACCCACTGCCCAACCCTGTCCCAGAGGGGAGAGGACTGTGTGTGACCCACCCACCCAGTTCCAGAGGGAGACAGGACAGGGTGTGAACGAACCACTGCCCCACTCAGTCCCAGGATTGGGAGGGGTGGGCGAATGCGGAGGTGCAGAAGGACAGCCTTTAACTCATTGCTTTTGTGAAGACACCCGGCCACATAGATTTAAGGGCTATCATCCAAAGAACTGAGTGTCAAGGAACTTACTTCACGTGAACCAGAGGCAAGCAGACATTGAGGATTCAGAAAGAACGTCAAGAGCCCAGGAAGCTGAAGGCACAGCAGAGAGGCTACACTCGAAGACAAGCAAGAGGCCAGCTTCAAGGTCCCTGAAGGTTGTGAACCTGGGGTGAGAGGGGAGAAGAACATCGAAACCTTCAGACACCAAAATCTCCTTGGAGTTTAGAAGAATGAGGGGCGCCCTTACTTAAAACAATTGACAAGATAAACATTGAGATGTTTTCACTGGAGGGAGAGTCTCGAACAAGGGGACATAACTATATGATAAGGGGCAGGTCATTTAAAACTAAGCTACATAGAAATTTCGGCTCGTAGAGGGTATGACTCTCCAGAATTCTCTGCCCTGGTGGGTAGTGGAAGCTAGATCATTTGATGGATCGAGGAATAGAGGGATCAAGGGAAATGGAAGAGGAGAGGATTTGATGCCAGCAGAGATAATCGTATTGAATGGCGGGGCAGGCTTGACGGCTGAGAGGCCTATTCCTGCTCCTCTTTCCTTGTGGACCGGGAGCCAAAAGGTGATGGTGAGTTTGTTGGATGTGTAGACAAAGCAGCAGGGTTTTGGGTGGCTGGATGAGGGATGGAGGAACATTGGAAAGGTCAGGTCTGGAGCTAACTGGAGGAAGGGTGTTTGAGCTGAGGTCAGGAGAAGGTAGGGGTGGGTCATGTGATGGAGGACCACTTGTGACCCAAACCTTATCTCAGGGCAAAAGGATGCCAGGGATGAATGATCTGGTTTCAGGCAGTTGTCAGGATGGGCAAGGTGAGTAGGTGGTACTGAAGGCAGGTGTTGGGAAAAGCCAGGACTCTGTACTACCTCCCCTAGTCTTAGCTGGTACCTCCGCTCTGTAAAGATGGTACTTTTGTGAGACCACTGCAGTCTAAGCTTTCACTTGCCTCTTGATGGAATCACATAGCACGGAAACAGGCCCTTCGGCCCATTATCTCCAAGCCAGCCATCAAGCACCCATCCATCCTAATCCCATTTCCAGTCTTCTGTTCCTTGAGGATTTCAAGTGCTTGTCCAGATACTCCTTAAATGTAGTGAGAGTCTCTGCCTCCGCCTCAGGCAGTGCGTTCCAGACTCCAAACACCCCCTGGGTGAAAAAGATTCCACCTCAGATAGCTTTTCCCTTTTGTACCACCTTGACGTACTTATGTTGTCAAATGCTCGGTCTGGATGGCAAGCATAAACAAAAGCTTCTCACTGTATCTTGGTACATGTGACAATAATAAACAAATTACCTACTACCAAAGGTGGCCACAAAGCTGGCAGATTGTATGAAAGGTCCATCATGCCCTCTGGTGCTCCTTGGAGCAAGAAACTCTTGTCCTTAACCGCTTTGGCATTATGAGACTCCAGACCCACACAAAGGTTTGACTCCAGACCATCCAAGGAGACAGACCAGTCAGTCAACCAATTACCAATAAACCTCCTGCTCCTTACCTAAAGCCAATGCCCTCTCTATACAGGGCGAGGGTTCTCACTATCTACCTTAATTATGTCCCTCATAATTTTTGTATCTCTGAATCTTCTGTGTAATGTATCCACAGGATAGGTTGGCAGGTCTGGGGTGGGCGACCACAGCTGTCCCATGCCCTGTCCATAGCTAAGACACGAGAATAAACTGACCAGAACCAAGAAATTATTCTCAAGCTGTGTACTTCACTGGCTATGGCCAGTATTTATTTCCCATCCCTAACTGCCCCTTGAGAAGATGGCGCTGAGCTGCCTTTTTGAACTGGAGTAGCCATCTACACAACGTGGCCACAAGAGAAGATCAGAGGCTGGGAATCCTGCAGTGAGTAACTACCTCCTCACTTCCCCAAAGCCTGCACCATCTCCAAGGCTCAAGTCAGGAGTGTGCTGGAACACTCTGCACTTGCCTGGGTGAGGGCAGCTTCAACAACACTCAAGAAGCTCGACACCACCCAGGACAAGGCAGCCCGCTTGATAGGCACCCCACCCACGACCGTTCACTCACTCCACCACCGACGCACAGCAGTAGCAGTTTGTACCATCTACAGGACGCACTGCAGCAACTCACCGAGACTCCGTAGACAGCACCTTCCAAACCCACCACCTCTAGCAGGGCAAGGGCAGCAAAGACACGGAGAACACCACGATTGGGAAGTCACCGTCCAGGCCACACACCATCCCAACCTGGGAATATATTGCCGTTCCTTCACCGTCGCTTGGTCAAAGTCCTGGAACTCCCTCCCTAACAGCAGTGTGGGTCTATAGCAGTTCAAGAAGGCAGCTCACCACCACCTTCTCCAGGGCAATCAGGGATGGGCAATTAAACGTTGGCTCAGCCTGCAAAGCCCATATCTCATGAATGAAAATTTAAAAAACTGCTGCAGAATGGGGGGCCTCCCACAGTGTTGTTGGGGAGGATTTGGACCCAGCGACAGTGTTGTAGAGTTTGGTCACGGTATTCGCTGTCCTTGATGGCTGAAGTGGTGGCCTTGAAGCAACTTCTGGGAACCTTGATATGTCATCTTGTAGCTTGTTGTAATCTTGTAACTTCTTGTAAACTTGATCTTCTCTGGCATGTCAGAAGCTGAGAGGAGATGTGATAGAGGTTTACAAAACGATGAGAGGCATAGATAAGCAAGATATAGTCTTTTTCTCTGGGTAGAAATGTCATATAGAATCATAGAGTAATACAGCACGGAAACAGGCCCTTTGGCCCAACTGCATTGTGCTGACCGATGTGCCCACCTAAGCTAGTCCAGTTTGGCTAATATCCTTCTAAACCTTTCCTATCCACGTGCTTATCGAACAGCCTTTTAAATGTTGCTGTTGTACCTGCCTCAACCACTTTCTATGGCAGCTCGTTCCACACACGCACCACCCTCTGCGTGAAATACTAGAGGGCATAGCATTAAGGTGAGAAGGGGAGAGTTTAAAAGGGATGTGCAGGGAGTGGTAGCTACCGGGAAGAGACTTCCGGGACAATGGTGGAAGCATATACAATAGTGGGTTTTAAGAGGTATTTAGACAGGCACATGAACCGGCAGGGAATGGAGGGATATGGATTATATGCAGGCAGTTAGGTTAGGTTAATTTGGAGTCATGGAGAGCACAGGCATTGTGGGCTGAAGGGTCTGTTCCTGTACTATACCGTTCTTTTGTTCTAAATGCCACCAAAATGTAAGGTGTGGCCATGGAACATAGAACAGTACAGCACAGAATCAGGTCCTTTGGGACACGATGTTGTGCCAAACTAATTAAACTGGTAATTAAATGCCTAACTAAACTAATCCCTTCTGCCTACACAAGGCCCATATCCCTCCATTCTCTGCACATTCATGTGCCTATGTCAGAGGCTGTTAAATGCCTCTTTTGTATCTGCCTCCACCACACCCCAGCAGCATATTCCAGGCACCCACCTCTCTCTGTGTAAAAAAAAACCTGCCCCGTGGCAGGTTTTTTACACAGATAATGGCTGTCTGCTCTATCTATGCTTCTCATAATTTTACAAACTTCTATCAGGTCTCCCCTCAGCCTCTGCTGCTCCAGAGAAAATAACCCAAGTTTGTCCTTAATACGCGCCTTCAAATCCAGGCAGCATCCCGGTGAACCTCTCCTGCACCCTCTCCAAAGCCTCCACATCCTTCCTGTAACGAGGAGACCAGAACTGAATGCAATACTCCGGATATTGGTCAGAGTCAGTACTTGCCCTGTTACCATATCTCAGCTGGTATCACCCTGTGGTAAATCCCCAATCTCAATCAGACCAGTTAAACGGGGAAACAACAGACAGAGGCTTCACTTCACTGGGATTGTACACGTGCTGTCAGCCTCATCCTCAGCCCTGATCTGTCACTTGTCTAGAGGCCACACCTGAATCGTCCCAGGAAATAATGGTGACATTGAAATTTAAAAATAGGAATACAATGGATGACTCAGGGGCTAAATTTAACATGAAGAGGAGATTATAAACAAATGGAATTTACAGAAATGTTAATGTGATCTATTTTGGAAAATTACATAATGCATGGTAAATAAATGGCTTTGGACATCATTGTGAATGAACAGAGTATCATCTCTTCATTATAATGATGGTATCTTTGTATTTTTTGAATAGGGCAATGTAATGTGAGATCACACTGACACGTCACTCAAAACCATGTAGAATGACACATGTGCCTGGAATAATTTCACTCAAATTGTACGACTTACTGGGTAATGATATAAAATAAAGAATGTGTCTCGCTTACCAATGTGTCCAAAGAAGTTGTTCTGAACTCCTGTTCTCCCGGCATTCCCAGATTGTCAGACCCTTTTGTTGCGATGGAATTATGAGTTTCATACATGGAGACAGAGAGCAGAGAAGTTATCCTCAACCAGTAGGGAATACTGATAAGACCACAACTGGAATATGAAGTCATAGAGACATACCATGATGTCTGTGCCGACATCGTCCATGAACCCATGAACACCACCTCGTTATTCCTCTTTGGCACTATTTATTTATTTTTGTAACTTACAGTAATTTTTCTGTCTTTATGTCTTGCATTGTACTGCTGCCACAAAACAACAAATCTCATGACGCGTGTCAGTGATAACAAACCTGATTCTGATTCTGACCATGATGCCAATCCAAACTAATCTCATCTGTCTGCACATGGTCCTTATTTCTCTATTCCCTGCCTGTTCACGTGCCTGTCTGAATGCCTCTCAAACCTTGCTATTGAACCAGCCTCCACCACCTCCCCTGGCAGCACGTTCCAAGCACCTACCACCCTCTTGTGTAAAAAACCTGCCTCGTAAATCGATGTCTGTACCGAGTATGATATGCCAAATTAAACTAATCCCATCTGCCTGCACGTGATCCATATCCCTCCATATCCTGAATATTCAAGTGGCCTATCTAAAAGCCACTATCTCATCTCCTTCCCTGTCAACACGTTCCAGGCACCTACTACTCTCTGTGTAAGAATCTTGCCCTACACGTCCCCTTTAAAATTTCCCCTTCTCACCTTAAAGATACACCCTCCAATATTTGACATTTGCAACCTGGAAAAAAGACGTTGACTTTCTCCCTATTTATGCCACTCATAATTTTATAAATTTCTATCAGGTCACTTCTCAGCCTCTGACCTCCAAAGAAAACAAGAGAAACAAAGGACTGCTGATGCTGGAATCTAGATGAAAAACACAATGATGCTGGAGGAACTCAGCAGGCCAGGCAGCATCTGTGGAGAAAAGCAGGCGGTCAACGTTTCGGGTCAGGACCCTTCTTCGGGACTGAAGATAGGAAAAGGGGAAGCCCGATATGTAGGAGGGAAAAGCAGGGCAGTGACAGGTGGACAAAAGAGGGGAGGCGGGGTGGGCACAAGGTGGTGATGGGTAGATGCAGGTAAGAGACAGTGATAGGCAGGTGCGGGGAGGAGGGGAGAGCAGACCCACCGGGGGATGGCTCAAAGGTAAGGAGAGAGAGAGAAAAGGGGCTAGGAAAGGGAAGAAGAAGAGTAGAAGCAAGGTGTGGGGGGGGGGTGGGAAGTAGTTTTGTGGGGAAGGGGGGGTGCGGATCACCTAAAGTGGGAGAATTCAATATTCATGATGGAAAATGAGGTGCTGTTCCTCCAGTTTGGGCTTAGAATTCTCTTTTGCGCGCTCTCCAAAACCTCCACATCCTTCCTGTAATGCAGCAAGAAGAACTGCACACAACACTCCAAATGTGGCATAGCCAAAGCTTTTTTCTAAAACTGCAGCATGACTTCCCAATTTTTACAACAAACAATCTGCTGGAGGAACTCAGCGGGTCAAGCAGCATCTGCGGGGGGAAAGGAATTGTCGACGTTTCGAGTCCCGATGAAGGTTTTTGACCCAAAGAGTCGACAATTCCTTTCCTCCCACAAATGCTGCTCAACCCGCTGAGTTCTTCCAGAAGATTGTGTGTTGCTCCAGATTTCAGCATCTGCAGTCTCTTGTGTCTTCCTGACCATAATATTCAACAACTCAAGTGATGAAGGCAAGCATGCCGTACACCTTCCTTACCACTGAACCTACTTGTGTTGCTACTTTCAGGGAGCTCTGGACTTGCACCCCAAGATCCCTCTGTACATCAATGCTCCTGAGGGTCCTGCCATTTTACAGCATACTTTCATCACAACACTCATCCTATTTCATTCCCCCCCCCCCCCCACCGTGATTCTACCCCTCACCTCCACACAGGGGGCAATTTTCAGGGTCCTCCGACCTGCCCGTCTTTGGGATGTGGGAGAAACCGGAGCACCCCGGGGGAAACCCACGCGGTCACGGGGAGAACGTGCAAACTTCACACACACAGACAGTGCCGGAGGTCAGGATTGAACTAGGGTGTAGGGGGTGGTTGCAGCTGGAAGGCAAGGAATTCAACTGTGTGTGGAAAATACAATCCATGTCCATTTTCTGACAACAGGAAATCTCAATGGTGAAGTCATTTAACAGCCACAAGTTTCAGGCTGCCTCATGTTTAGGCCAGGCTGTGATTCTTCCAGTTTCAGTTTCTGAGTGTGTACGGGTGGTTTACTGTGTTTCATTCACTGAAATTTGAGGGACATTTAAGAAACTCTTAGATAGACACATGAATGGTAGAGAAATGGAGGGCTATGTGGGAGGGAAGGGTTAGATAGATCTCAGAGCAGGATAAAATGTATGCACAACATTGTGGGCTGAAAGGGCCTGTACTGTGCTGTGTTCTATGTACCTGGAAATGTGAGGCAGCGGCACCGCTCTCTGCTAACCCATTGTGGAACTCAGATGTGGTAGATAGGTAAGAGTTAAAATACAGATTGGCTGTGACCTCACTGTATGCTGGAATATCACAACAGCTTCTTACTGTTCCGAATAAGCTGGTGTTAATGAGTTAGCAGTTTTTGACACAGAGAGTTGAACAGTAATTGCATGGTACTGAAATTATACCAGACTTCTAATGAAGAAGCACACAGCACAAAGATTAGACCCTTCTTTGATGTTCATAATCAGGTGTAATTTAACATGCTGGTGGTAATTTTTCATGCTTTGTTTTCTGTTGAATTCCAGCAACATTTCATGTGCTTCCAGTCACTTAATGAAGCATCCGGCTTTGCAGTTTAACAGAAGGAAGTAGATGGGCCAGGAGATTATCCGGTAACTGACCCACTGACCCAGATTTCGAACTGAATGCACAGGAGGTATAATTTACACCCTAGTTCTGTACTGCACCCACTGACTCTGGAAAGGCCAGTGTAGCTGTACAGTGACAGAGAAAGGAGACAAGGAGCTCCCATTGTGTCAGAGCAAGGAGACAGAGCTCCCATTGTAAGCCTTCCCAAAGGGTCTGTCTGTTGGGGGTACAGGAGTGCAGTGGTCAATGTACTTGCCTGGGTATCCAGTGGACCTAGATTGTTATTGAGGAGACATCAGTTCAAATCCTTTCACTTTGGTTGGGTAGATTACTCACTTACTTATTACAATGCAGAATGAGGCCATTCAGCCCAATGCGTCCATGTCAGTGCTATCCTCTCACTACTCCACTCCTCATTTCCCTGTACCCTTCTCTCACATGTGCTCACCAACTCCCCCTTGAGTCTTTCTGCCACTCACCTACACTAAGGGGCAATTTACTGTGGCCAATTTACCTACCAGCACATTTAAATTCAGGTAGTTAAATAGGGAATCGGAATTAAAATGGTACCACCATAGAAAGCATCCTGTCCAGATACATCACAGCTTGGTATGGCAACTGAAGACACACGAGACCGCAGGTGTTGGAATCTGGAGCAACAAACAATCTGCTGGAGGAACTCAGAGGGTCGAGAAGCATCTGTGTGAGGAAAGGAATTGTTGAGGTTTTGGGTCAAAACCCCGCATCAGGACTGAGAGTGGAAAGGAGAAACAGCCAGTATAAGGAGGAGAAGGGGAGCGGTGAGAAAGGAGTCTGAGCTGATTGGTGGACTGAGGAGGGGTGTAAGATGACAGGCAACTGCTCTGCCCCAAGATTGAATAAATTGCAGAGAGTTGTGAACACAGCCCATTCCATCACCCAAACCAGCCTCCCCTCCATTGACTCCGTCTACACTTCCCACTGCTTCGGGAAAGTAGCCAAAATAATCACGGTCCCCTCCCACCCCAATCATTCTCTCTTCTCCCCCCTTCCATCAGGCAGAAGATGCAGAAGCTTGAAAACACGCACCACCAGCCTCAAGGACAGCTTCTATCTCACAGTTACAAGACTCTGAAAAACGGACCTCTTATCTGATAAAGACAACACACTTCCGTGCTGGGAACCTTGCTCAATGCAGCAGTGAGAACACTTTAACCAGTTCATTGCTGGGGCAGTGCCAGTGGAGAAGACTGATCCATTAACCAGTGTTATAAGACTCTTGAACAGACCTCTAATACAATAAAGGTGAACTCACGATCTCTCAGTCTACCTCGTCCTGACCCTTGCACTTTATTTGTCTGCCTGCACTGCACTTTCTCTGTAACCGTAACACTATATTCTGCACTCTGTTATTGTTTTCCTTTTGTATTTACACGATGTACTTATGTATGGAATGATTTGTCTGGATGGCAAGCAAGCAAAAGTTTTTCACTGTATCTCAGTACATGTGACAATAATAAACCAATTACCGAGAGTGGCCACAAAACTGGCGGATTGTACAAAAGGTCCATCGTGCCCTCTGGTGCTCCCTGGAGCAAGAAACTCTTGTCTCCTGGATTGGAGAGCATGTCTTATGAGGATAGGTTGAGCGAGCTAGGGCTTTTCTCTTTGGAGAGAAGAAGGATGAGAGGTGACTTGATAGAGGTGTACAAGGTGATAAGAGGCATAGATCGAGTGGACAGTCAGACTTTTTCCCAGGGCGACAATGGCTAACACGAGGGTGTATAATTTTAAGGTGATTGGAGGAAGATATAAGGGGGATGTCAGGAGTAGGTCTTTTACACAGAGAGTGGTGGGTGCGGGGAACGCACTGCCAGCAGAGATTGTAGGGGCAGATACATTAGGGATATTTTAGATAGACACATGAATGATAGAAAAATAGGGGGCTATGTGGGAGGGAAGAGTTAGATAGATCTTAGAGCAGGATAAAATGTTGGCACAACATTGTGGGCCGAAGGGCCTGTACTGTGCTGTACTGTGCTAGGTTCTATGTTCTTAACCCATCTGGCCTTATGGGACTCCAGACCCACACAATGGGTTGACTCCAGGGCATCCAAAGAGACGGACCAATCAGTCTTTCAGGAGCACTTTGGGAGAGACCACACGGGTCAGCCTTGTCGACAATCCCCATATCCTCAAATGTTATATATGGCAGAGAACAAGGGTATTCAGCACATCAAGTCTCTGCCAGCTCTCCAAGCAATCCCGCCAATCCCGTCTCCCATACTTAGTTCCCTGTCAACTGCTCCCATGTGACCAGCAGCTCCCCCCAATCCACCCTGATTCCTCTGCCACCCACCTACACAATTTACAGCGGCCAATTAACCACCAGCCAATGCGTCTTTGGGACGTGAGAGGAAACCGGAGCCACCAGGGGGAAACCCACGCGGTCGCAGGCAGAACGTGCAAACTCCACACGCACAGGCAGCGCCGGAGGTCGGGATCGAACCTGTGAGGCAACAGCACCAACCAATGCACCACTCTGCGTTAACCCATTATGGAACTCAGGTCGGGGTGAACAACAAACTGCCAGAGGAACTCAGCGAGTCAAGCAAGTCGAGAGACTGCATCAGGAACGACGACCATCCCCCCACCTCCACGGACCCTTCTCGACCCGCTGAGTTCCGCCAGCAGTTTGTTTTTTGCTCCAGATTCCAGCATCTGCAGTCTCTTATGTCTCCAGGCGAGATTTAAAATACAGATTGTCTGTGACCTCCTTGTATGCTGGAATATCACAATGGCCTCCTACTCCTCCCAGAGCTAATGAGTCAGGAGTTTTGACTGCAGAGAGTTGAACAGTAATTGCATGGAACTGAAATTATACCAGACTTCTATTGAAGAAGCACACAACACAAAGATTAGACCCTTCTTTGATGTTTATAATTAGGTGTAATTTAACATGATGATGGCAATTTTTTTATGCTTTGTTTTCAGTTAAACTCTAGCTACTTTACGTGTTTCCAGGCAATTACTGAAACATCGGGCTTTGCAGTTTAACACAAGGAACTAGATGGGCCTGGAGATTATCTGACAGCTGGCCCACTGAGCTGAGCACACAGGCGGGTGAGATCTGTACAGTGGAGGGTCACTGCAGCTGTACAGTGAGAGAGCACAGAGACAGATCTCCTATTACTAGCCACCCAATGTTAGGGGTATTCAGTGGCCGGTGCACTTGTCTGGGCCTGGAGCTATAAGCAGAAGATGCTGGAAACACCTAGCAGGTCAAGCAGCCTCTGATGAGAGAGGGCTGGTTATAGAAACAGAACATAGAACCGTACAGCGCAGGACGGGTCCTTTGGCCCATGATGTTGCGCCGAATTAGTTAAGCCAATGACACCTAATCCCTTCTGCCTGCACATGGTCCGTGTCCCTCCATTTTCTGTATATTCATTTGCTTATGTAAGAGCCTCTTAAATGCCTCTATCGTATCTACCTCCACCACAACCCCTGGCAGCACATTCCGGGCACCCACTACTGTAAAAACTTGCCCCACACATCTCCTTTGAACTTTCCCCCCCTTATCTTAAATGCATGCCCTCTAGTATTAGACATTTCGACCCTGAGAAAAAGGTACCCGCTGTCTGCTCTATCTATACCCCTCACAATTTTATAAACCTCTATCAGGTCTCCCCTCAGCCTCCAACCCTCCAGAGAAAACAACCCAAGTTTGTCCAACCTCTCCTTATAGCTCATACTCTCTAATCCAGGCAGCATCCTGGTGAACCTCTTCTGAACCCTCTCCAGAGCCTCCACATGCTTCCCATAATAGGGTAACCAGAATTGAATGCAATACTCCAGATGCGGCCTAACCAGAGTTTTATAAAGCTGCAAACTAATTTCCTGACTCTTAAACTCATTTCCTTGACTAACAAAGGCAAGCATGCCGTACGCCTTCCTTACCACCCTATCGACTTGTGCAGCCACTTTCAGGGGGGCTATGGTCTTGGACCCTGAGATCCTTTTGTACTGACATTAACTGTGAACTTCCCCTATACATTTGATCTCCCAAAGTGTAGTCAATCACACTTACCCGGTGTAAACTCCATCTGCCATTTCTCCACCTATATCTGCAAATGATCTATATCCCGCTGTATCCTTTGGCAAACTTCAACACCACCTATCTTTCTGTCATCTGCAAACTTACTAACCCACCCATCCACGTTTTCATCCAACTCATTTATATACATGGTTTCTGATGCTTGAGATTTCAAATCCTGTCACTTTCGTTGACATATTTCCTCACTGACTTACCTATTCTCGATATACTTCTGTATGGAATGATCTGCTTGGATGGCATACAAACAGAGGCTATTTGCCATATCTCGGTACATGTGACAATAATAAGCCAATTACCAATTATTACAACACAGAATAAGGCCACTTAGCCCATCAAGTCCATGGCAGATCCTGGCAGAGCAATCCAATTGGTATTATAATTCCTCTCCTTAATTCCTTGTGTCTGTGAAACATTCTCTCTCAAACATGCCCGTCCACTCCCCTTTGATTCCATTTAAAACTTACCTCCACGAGGGGCAATTAAATGTCTTTGGGATGTGGGAGGAAACCGGAGCCCCCGGGGGAAACCCACACGGTCACAGGGAGAACGTGCATACTCCACACGGACAGGACCGGGGGTCAGGATTGAACCCGGGTCTCTAGAGTTATCAGGCAGCAGGACTACCTGCTGTACCACCGTGCTCACTGGGAACACCGGGTGCAGTAAATCCTATCCGGATGCATCACGGCTTGGTACAGCATCTGCTCTGCCCGGGACCGCAAGAAACTGCAGGGAGTTGTGGATACAGCTCAGCACATCACAGAAACCAGCCTCCCCTCCATGGACTCTGTCTACACTTCTCGCTGCCTCAGTAAAGCAGCCAACATGATCAAAGACCCCACCCACCCTGGACATTCTCTCTTCTCCCCTCCCCTGCTGGGCAGAAGATACAAAAGCCTGAAAACACGTACCACCAGGCTCAAGGATAGCTTCTATCCCACTGTTATAGGACTATTGAATGGTTCCCTAGTATGATAAGATGGACTCTTGACCTCACAATCTACCTCATTGTGACCTTTCACCTTACTGTCTGCCTGCACTGCACTTTCTCTGTAACTGTAACACTGTATTCTGCATCATGTTGTGGCTTTCCCTTGTACTACCTCAATGTACTAATGTGGTGCAATAACTTGTATGGACGGCATGCAAAACAAAGTTTTTCACTGTACCTCGGTACATTTGACAATAATAAACCAATTTACCAAGTTACCAAAACTTTGCTTTGCATGCCATCCATGCAGATCATTTCATCACATCAGTACATCGAGGTAGTACAAGGGAAAAGCAATAATAGAATGCAGAATGAAGTGTTACAGCTACAGGGAAAGTGCAGTGCAGGCAGACAATAAGATGCAAGGTCATATCGAGGTAGATTGTGAGGTCAGGAGTCCATCTAATCATACAAGCAGTCCGTTCACTAGTTCCATAGTAGCGTGCATTCACTTGGTCAGATTACTTGGGATACCAACACCCTTTGAGGGGGAAATGAATTCAACCTCACCCGCTTGCTCCAAATCAGAGTGTCAAGGGTAATGCAATCAGCTCTCCGATCCACCCTCCTCCTCTGAAGGGGAAGGCAGAAACCCGACATTGTCTCTCAGTGCACAAAGCAGAGATTGCCTGAACATGACCAACAGCAACCTAAGGCAATGTCGAAAAGTTGGCACGCCTTGTCAAGGCTCAATTGTCTGGTTACAAATCAAATTTCCCCTCTCTGGGAATCCACGCTTTACTTCCTTGTCCATTGGGGTTTCATTACAGGCAATTAAAATTAAAGATTTCCTGGTGTATCATAGCTATTTTTAAATGTTTGGAATGACAAAGCTCAATAACAGCCAACTCAGGCATCAGTCCAAAGTCGAAAATCAATTGACTGAAGTGAACACATAGATTTATACAACACTGACCCAGGCTTTTTGGCTCATGAGTCTGTGCCAACCATCAACCGTGCATTTTATATGCATCTCCTTACATTCCCATCAACTCCCACCAGATTCCAGCACCCGCCTACACATTAGGGGCAATTTACAGCAGCCAATTAGCCTAGCAACCTGGAATGTAGGAGGACACTGGAGCACCCGGGGGAAACCAACACAGAGACAGGGAGGACGTACAAACTCCACGCCAACAGCACCAGAGGTGGGGAATCAAACCCAGGTCTCTGGCACTGGGATGCAGCGGCTCTACCTGGTGCACCACTGTGTCACCCACCGTTGAACTTGTACTTCAGCCACACTGCACCTTTCACTTCTGAAGCTTCTTTGAACATAGAACATAGAACACTACAACACAGTACAGGCCCTTCGGCCCACAATGTTGTACTGACATCTTATCCCGCTCTAAGGTCTATCTAACCCTTCCCTCCCACATAGCCCCCTATTTTTCTATCATTCATGTGTCCATCTAAGAGTCTCTTAAATGTCCCTAATGTATCTGTCCCCACAACCTCTGCAGGCAATGCGTTCCATGCACCTACCACTCTCTGGGTAAAAAACTTATCCCTGACATCCCCCTTATACCTTCCTCCAATCGCCTTAAAATTATGTCCCCTCATGTTAGCCATTGTTGTACTGGGAAAAAGTCTCTGACTGTCCACTCGATCTGTGCCTCTTATCATCTTGTACACCTCTATCAAGTCACCTCTCACCCTCCTTCTCTCCAAAGAGAAGAGCCCTTGCTCACTTTTTGCTCTGCCTTTTGTTAGCTTGTAACATCTGTTGTAAATATATTCATCATTTAATGCAAAATTAGATTTAATTTAAGGCAGGGAATAGAGGGCTGTGGACCTTGTGTAGGCAGATGGGATCAGTATAGATTGACACAGACATCATGGACTGAAGTCCCATTCCAGTGCTGTATTGTTCTAGTTAAGAGAGCTGTGAACTGATTTTGTATTCCCTGTAAATATTTTTATGAATATAGTTCCTTCTTGAATTATAAAAGAAATGGGAACCTGGGTCTGACTGCATAGCCCTTTCACAATAAGCTGAGTGTGTGTGAGACTCTACTCCCTTATGTTAACAAATGCATCACATATACAGTACACAGTGGGTTCAATGTTGACCATATTCAACAGTCGGTTCAGTTGCCTGGGACCCAAGTTCCAGAAATTTCCCCGCCACCCCCCCTTAGAATCCAGCTCCTTGGTCAAGTTCTTGCTCTCTCGTTGCAATGTGGCCGAGGGATTCTACCACTTAAATTAGCATCACCCCGCTCCCTTCCTCTTCCTCCCCAATTAGCTCCTATTTCTCCCCGCAAAGCCCAGACCCATCCTTAGAGAGCCTGAGTCACCCTCCTCCAACACCTATTGCCCCTGGACATCTTACCCCAACCTCTTGACCCTACCAATGACCTGAAACCTATGAACCCAACCCAGACCCAGAGACCAATGAGCGCATTGAACATGCAAGACGTGTTCTGTGGGGATTCACCTGCTGGGTCTCCTGTGCAGTGGCAAACCATGACACAACGCACACATTTAATGGGCATGTTTCATGCACTTTTCCTGCCTCCAATGCTTTTCTCCTCCAGCTGCGCCTCAGCGTTGCATTTTGATGCGGTCTCCCTCGCTTGCATTGGATTTGATTTGACTCGGTTTCTTGAACCAGCCAGCGCAACTCTAATCACTGCAGTTCAGCAACACTAAAATCACTGATCACCTTGCACTAAAATTGACTTTTTTTTTGTTCTAATTATCTACTTTCTTGCAAAAATTGTGCATAATTCACATTTAATTTATGTTTTTCTTGTGAATGCTGCTTATACAATGCGATGTGATGTTGATGGAAGTAAGTTTTTCATTGCATCTATACGTACCTGTGCTTGTGCATCTGACAATAAACTCGACATTGACTTTGACTTTTGCCTTGTTATTGGTTCATTACACAGTGCACTGAGCTAAAACAATAACAGAATACAAAGTGTCGCAGCTACAGAGCTGTTGGTAAACCGATTAATCCACCACGAACCACAACTAGCACTGGGCACGACGCTAACCTGCCTTGGCCCCTCGCCCGTCTCCTCGCCTGATTCCCAGATGCTGCCATCACTCCTTAGGGCTGAGCGAACTCTCGGCGCAAACGTCTGGACAACACTCAGTGGGCCATGAGTGGTAAAGGTGGAGCAGTGCTAGGACACAACTCGTGAGGGGAATGTTTTAACATTTGAAGCAGGAAATGACACATTGCATTCTCTTGGGGTTAATTTTGTTAAATAAATGATGTAAGGTGACTGTTCAAAGAATTATTTGAGATATATTGCCCAAAGGAAAGCTGCTCTACACACTGCCCTATTGAGCTGCACAATCAAATTCATGTCTCTGTATTTCCGAGCCCTGTAATCAATGCTTTATTTCCCCATCAAGAATTAGCTCAAGTATCTTTATTGCACATAGAGAGTACAGAAAGAGTACAGAAACAGGCCCTTCAGCCCATCAAGTCCCTGCTGACAACCAACCACCCATTTACACTAATCCTAAATTAATCCCATTTTTTTATTCTCCCCACATTCCTAGATTCTACCACTCAGCTACATGCTGGGGACAATTTACAGCAGCCAATTACCCTACCTCCCCCCCCCCCCACAGCGTCGGGATGTGGGAAGAAACAGGAACGCCCGGGGGGAAACCCACCTGGTCACAGGGAGAAGGTGCAAACTCCACACACAGACAGCGCCAGATGTCGGGATCGAACCCGGGTCTCTGGCACTGGGAGGCAGCGGCTCTACTGGCTGCGCCACAAGTGCTGCCATCTCATCCTGAGCTGTATTTGCTGCTAGAGGATGCTGTGCCTCTGACAAACAGCAGAAAGTTAAGGGTACAGGGGAGAGGAGAGCTCTTGCCTAATAAATCACCATCGCTTACCGGATAAATCACCGTCCTCAGCCCATGCGAAGTTGATCAGTGTCCTTCAGTCACACCGAGGGTGTTAGTGCAGTAGCGAACTGCCAGGCAGGCTGACCATCACAGTCTGTCAGTGGCCGTGGGGGATGTTATCAGGGCTGTGTGTGCACAGGGAACATGGCTCAGCCAAGGCTGCCACAAAGCTCTGCTTTATGCTGGAAATGGACAGGGAGGACATCCTGGGGAGATGGACAGGAAAGGAGATCCCAGAGGCAATGGACGGGGATGGAGATCCCAGGGGAAAATGGAGAGCCGGACATCCCAGGGAAACAGACAGGGCTTGGAGATCCCGGGAACTGGACAGGGACAGAGACCAAGGGGAAATGGACAGGTCCAAACATCCTGGGGAAGTGGACGAGAGTGGAGATCCCAGGGGAATAGACAGGTCTGGACATAGCAGGGAAATGGACAGGACTGGACAGTCCAGGGAAGTGGACAGGGATGGAGATCCCAGGTAAATTGACAGGGCCAGAGACTCCCAAGAAATTCTGCTGGCTCCGTGCAAATCTGCTGTGCGTGTACCAGCAAGCATAGAATTCCGCATCAACTCTGGAGATCCCCAACCTTGCCGACCTCTCTTCACTGGCAGTATCCCAACTGTTCTCCAACGTTGAAGTCATCCTGGCGAATGGAGTTAGTGCAGAAAATGGGGCTGGAGTAAAATCAGCCAGCTTCTTGGTGAAAGGAAGAGCAAGCACAAGGGGTGTAGAGGTATCCCAGCTTCCATTTCTGATGCTCCTTCATCCATACCGGCCTGCTCAATCCTCACTGTACTTGGATCCGAAGTGTGTGTCCCTGCCTTAGAATGGAGAGGAATGGATGTGAGGTAAAAAGGTATCAATTAATCTACATTTGTTTTTGATTGAGGTGAGTCAAATGCTTTTAGATGTTGAAAAGTGTTTTTTTTAATGTGTAAGTTTTTCACAGAGTCATACTCTTAGTGTAAAGACCTTAGTGTACAAGGTGATAAGAGGCATAGACCGAGTGGACAGTCAGAGACTTTTTCCCAGGGCGACAATGGCTAACACGAGGGGACATAATTTTAAAGTGATTGGAGGAAGATATAAGGGGGATGTCAGGGGTAAGTTTTTTACACAGAGAGTGGTGGGTGCATGGAACACACTGCCAGCAGAGGTTGTGGGGGCAGATGCATTAGGGACATTTGAGAGGCTCTTTGACAGACACATGAATGATAGAAAAATAGGGGGCTATGTGGGAGGGAAGGGTTAGATAGATCTTAGAGCAGGGTAAAATGTTGGCACAACATTGTGGGCCGGAGGGCCTGTACCGTGCTGTAGTGTTCTATGTTCTATACAGCATGGGAACAGGCCTTTTCATCCCAGCTGGTCCATGCTGACCAAGATTCCCATCTAAGCTAGTCCCATTAGGCCAGGCACGGTAGTGTAGCGGTTAGTGTAACGCTATTACAGCGCCAGCGACCCGGCTTCAATTCCGGCCACTGTCTGTAAGGAGTTTGTACATTCTCCTCGTGTCTGTGTGGGTTTCCTCCAGGTGCTGCGGTTTCCTCCCAAGTTCCAAAGACGTATGGGTTAGGAAGTTGTGGGCGTGCTATGTTGGCAACACTTGCTGGCTGCCCCCAGAACACTCTATGCAAAAGATGCATTTCACTATGTGTTTCGATGTACATGTGACTAATAAGTAAATCTTATCTTATCATCACATTCTCCTACGTTCCAATGAAAGTAGTCCTAACCTGTTCAACCTCTCTCCATAACTCAGTCCCTCGAGTCCCAGTAATATCCTTGTAAATCTCCTCTGCACTTGTTCCAGCTTAATGACATCTTTCCTGCAGCAGGGTATTGGTATTGGTATTGGTATTGGTTTATTATTGTCACCTGTACCGAGGTACAGTGAAAAACATGTTTTGCATACCGATTGTACAGGTCAATTCATTGCACAGTGCAGTTACATTGAGTTAGTACAGAGTGCATTGAGGTAGTACAGGTAAAAACTACCTCAATGTTTTTGAGGTAGTACAGTAACAGTACAGGATAAAGTGTCACAGCTACAGAGAAAGTGCAGTGCAATAAGGTACAAGGTCACAACAAGGTAGATCATGAGGTCAGAGTCCACTGAACAAAATATTCCAAGATTTCTTGAAACTTTTAATATTTTTCAACATTTTTAATAGTCCTCTGAATGTCACTGAATGAAAATGAAAACTTAATCAGGGTTGACAGCCAACTAAACTGGGGGCGTGAGTCTTTGCTGGCAGTGGGAGTTCTTTCAGTGGGTCCTGTGGGCGGGGCTTGTTCTGTACCTCCCTCCTGCCCCTTCCCCACAGTCCTCGGGCAGCTCAGGGGGCAATTGGAGACCCACAGAAGGTAAATTCACCTCTAACCGCAGGTGTTCTGGTGCTTCACGATGCAGTTCAGAAGGAGGCTGTTTGATTGATGTCTGCCTGGCCAATCAATAGGAGAATAGGTGGGTCTCTATGCAGACTTTACCCAATCACAACTCACCAGGCAAAGTATACAGCAGCTTCACTCCAGCTCTGCTCCTTTTACAGAGGCAGGGTGGCTGTCACTGGATTAGTCCAGAGTCACGCGTTCAAATCCTACCAAGTCAGCTGAGGAAATTACACTAAAACTGAAATGATAAATTAGCATTGGTTGCCATAAATCTATGGGATTGTGATAAAAACCCAAATGGGTTCACAAACATCCTTTAAGAAGGAAGTTTTCCCCTGCAAGGACCAACAAGCACACATCACTGACTCAGAAGGAGAACACTGAGCAATGGGTAATAAATATTAGCCTTGCCCACACTGCGCCATAGAAAAATTAAAATAATAATTTCATCTTGCCCTGTAATCCACTGACAATTCTGCACTCCTTGCATTCTCTGGTGGCAGCTGAGGTCTTCAGTTAAGAAAGGCTCAAAAGCAAGCTGCCCACTGACAACAGCAAATCTTTGCAAAAATGTACATTATTCATAACATGCACAGTGAATATAATCGGTGCACACCTGTCTCGACGTGCATTGTACTATCCATTCAATTTCCTTACAATGCGTCAATTCTGCCCATATTTCCTCCTTAAAAATTGCACCCATGAGGTGTTCGAGAGGCTATTACACAGGACAGTCCCTCAGTATACAGTGGCGGCAGGACCCTAGACAGGGGTCCTTCCCACAGAGTCCTTGCGGTGGGTGCACCAAGCTTCCGTGCGTCCCTCAGCATGTTCTCCCCATCAATGAATTGGTGAGTTGGTGAACTGTGAATTGATGGACATCAATTGTTCCAGTCGGCAGCATTCCCTTACAGACATCCCCTTCTACTGACCAAAGATCTCCACTGATGTCACAGGCAAATGCCAAGTTCCTCTGAAAGATTTATGCAACCTGCTTGTTGGAATATCACAGTCACCCGTGTGTGGGAAGCAAACACACAATTCTCTCCCATTCTCTTTCTGCTTGCGCAAGAATTTAAACGTAAAGAATTTAAATGTTGTGGGCTTGCCTGCAACATCACACTCTTTCTTGGAAAGATAACATGCCCTGATGTGTCTGCAAGCACTAAACAGTGGACCACATGCTAAACAATATGCCATTAGCACTCTACATCAACTCTGTTATTCAGTAAACACAACTACATTTTCTTTCAGGTCTTGCAGTCAACCAGTGTCTGAACGAGCCCATTCAGACCTTATCCTTCACTCCTTTATCCCTTTCATAACATAGAAATAAGGTTCTAGAAATTTCATCGAAATCACTGTTGCAATAGAGGAGTGGAGTAGAGTGATGTTGGGTTCATTTCCAAAATTGATGTCCAGCGGGAAATTCGTGCCTTGATATTTTCTGGTGGGATTTCCGACAGCGCTGGAAACCTTTTCTCCTCGTGAAACTGCTCCTGAAGGAATCCTACACCCCTAATTTATTCCCAGAGTGATTTCAATCTCACTGCTCTGACTGGAGTCACAATCATAGAGTCATAGAGCACTAAACAGGCCCTTCGGCCCAACTGGTCCATGCGGACAAATACCCATCCAGGCGGGTCCCATGTGCTCGAGTTTGGTCCACATCCTTCCAAACCTTTCCTATCCATTACTATCATCTGCTCGCAGAATAACCAGCCTTTATTAACCCCGTGTGTACTGACACTATTCTAGTTTAAGAGCCAACACTCAGACTGCATTCCTGAGCTCTGTGACATCCCATGACCACAGGTTTGACGCCAGGTGTGCCTGGACTGCATTGTCCGTGGAGGACAGAGTCGCCGTGAACCCCTGGGATCCCGAGCTGCTGCTGATCTCCACCACCTCCCATAGTTTGATGTCTGCTGTTTCCTGAGGGAGAGTCGCCCAGCTTCAAGGAGAAGTTTTGGGGAGGAGGGGGCTGGTGCTTTATCTGCTTCTCCTCCAGCCCCCAGCATCAGGCAGAGTGGGACCGCATATCTGCATGCTTTTCAGGCTTCTCTGGAGTGCAGGCAGTCAGAGACTGCGCTCACATCTTGCCAGAGACTTCCGTGACGACCTCCCGCTGGGAGACCCCGGCTCAGGGTCTTGTGGGGTGGGGGGAGTGGGAGGTCTTTGCAATAACAATTGTCCACATACCCCCAACATTGCAGCCAAAATCCTTGAAGAGACAACACTTTCCAGGAGATGGAAATGGAGAAGAAACAGAAGAAGGAGTAGGCCATTCGGCCCCTCTCTTCTGCTGTACTATTCAACACCATCATGGCTGATCTTTGACCTCAGCACCACTTTCCTGCTCTAATCCCATTTCCCTTGATTCCTTTAATATCCGAAAACCTCTTGATCTCTTTCTTGAACGTACTCAACGACTGAGCCTCTTGGGTAGAAAATCCCAAAGATTCCGCACTCCGGGTGAAGAAATGTCTCCTCTTCTCCGTCCTGAGTGGCTGACCCCATGTTCTGAGGCGGTGATTCCTGGTTCTCGGCACCCCAGCCAGGGGAATCCTCCTCCTCATATCCACCCCGGAAGGATTTTACATGCATCAGTAAGAACTTAGAGGGTATACCAGTCCGCTTAATTCTCCTCATGGGACGGTTGCCAACAGTCTACCACTGCGGGAGCGAAACTGGTGAACCTTCATTGTGATCCCTTTAGTGGGGTTATATCATTCGCTCAGTAGGGAGACTAGACCTGTACGTAATGTTGCAGGTGTGGTGTCACCAGAGCTCTCTATAATTGTAGCAAGGCATCTTACTCCCACACTAAAATTCTCTTGCAATAGAGGCCAATATACTGCTTGTCATCCTAATTACAGAATGTTTACCTTTTATGATCCACGTACAAAGACATACACTTCCCTCTGAGCAACAACATCCTTCAAACTCTCATTATTTAAATAATAGCCTGCTTGTCTATTTTTACCTTCCAGATTGGACGACCTCATATTCTTGGTATTGGTGTTGCTATTGGTTTATTATTGCCACGTACCGAGGTACAGTGAAAAACTTGCCTTGCATACCATTCGTACAGATCAATTCATTACACAGTACAGGGTAAAACAATAACAGAATACAGAGTAAAGTGTCACAGCTACAGGGAAGTGCATTGCAGGTAGACAATAAGGTGCAAGGCCAAACAAGTCCATAAGGGAACTATTCAATAGTCTTATCACCGTGGGATAGAAGCTGTCCTTGAGCCTGGTGGTACATGCCCTCAGGCTCCTGTACCTTCTGCCTGATGGGAGAGGAGAGAAGAGAGAATGACCCGGGTGGGTGGGGTCTTTTATTATGCTGGCTGCTTCACCAAGGCAGCGAGACGTATAGACAGAGTCCATGGAGGGGAGGCTGGTTTCTGTGATACACTTGGCTGTGTCCACAGCTCTCTGTGGTTTCTGACAGTCCTGGGCAGAGCAGTTGCCTTACCAAGCCGTGAAGCATCCAGATAGGATCCTTCCATACTATATTCCATCTGTCATGTCCTCTGCCTTCCATGCAGTCTGTCCATGTCTCCACTGAAACCTCTCTGTGTTCTCCTGTCACCTACTTGCATCTTGTCAGCAAACTTGGATTTATTACACTTGATCCCCTCATTCCGAATCATTGACTTAGACAGTGAAGAGCTGCATGCCCAGCTACCCTGTCACAGGCTACACGTCACAGCCTGCCAATCTGAAAATGACTCACTTATTTTACTGCTCTCTGTTTTCTGTATGTTAGCTGATCTTCAATCCTCACCAATTTCGTGCACTCTAATTTTATTTTAACAATCTGTTGTGCAGCACCTCATTAAAGGCCTTCTGAAAATGCAGGTGTCACAGAGCCACTGCTTCACCTGATCTATTCCGCTGGTTACAACCTCAAAACTTTCCACAAACAGCAGAGTGGCACAGCAGGTAGTGCAGCTGTTTAAGATAAGATTTAAGATCTCTTTATTAGTCACATGTACATCGAAACATACAGTGAAATGCATCTTTTGCGTAGAGTGTTCTGGGGGCAGCCCGCAAGTGTCTCCACGCTTCCAGCACCAACATAGCATGCCCACAACTTCCTAACCTGTACGTCTTTGGAATGTGGGAGGAAACCAGAGCACTCAGAGGAAATCCACGTAGACACGGGGAGAACGTACAAACTCCTTACAGACAGCGGTGGGAATTGAACCCTGGTCGCTGGCGCTGTAAAAGTGTTACACTAACCGCTACACTACCGTGCCTGCTCAAGCAGCTCGAGAGACCCGGGTTCGATCCTGACCCATGGTGCTGCCTGTCCGGAGTTTGCACGTCCTCCCTGTGATCGCGTGGGTTTCCCCCGGGTGCTCCAGTTCCCTCCCACATCCTAATGACATGCAGCTTGGTAGGTTAATTCCCTACTGTAAATTCCCCCTTATTAAGGAGAATCGGGGGGCAGGGGGTGATGTTAATGGGCATGGGACAGAGCAGAGGTTACAGGGGACATTAGTGGGGAAAAGGATTGATGGGGTTGCGCTAAGCAACTGCATAGATTTGATGGGCTGAATGGCCTCTTTCTATGTTATAAGGAAAAATTAATGTTCACTCTGTCCAATCCTATTATCATTTTCCAAGTGCCCTGGGTCACTTCAGTAACAACAGATTCAAGCATTTACTTCTTACGAGTTTAACAGTCTGCAGTTCCCTATGTCCTCTCTCCCTCCTTTCTAGTTGGGTAAATTTGCCGTCTTCCAACCTTTGGGAATTTACAGGTGGCACAGTGGCGCAGCAGGGAGAGCTGACCCGGGTTCAATCCTGACCTGTCCGCGAAGAGTTTGCCCATTCTCCCTGTGACTGCATGGGTTTCCCCCGGGTGCTCCGGTTTCCTCCCCCATCCCAAAGACGTGCAGGTGGGCAGGTTAATTGTACACTGCAAACTGCCCCTGGTGTAGGTGAGTAGTGGGATCTGGGGATGTGTTACTGGGAATGCAGGGAGAATGGGTTACACTGAAAACCAGTGGGGAATGGGATTGCTCTGTGAGCCAGCATAGAGTCAAGGGCTGAATGGCCTCCTTCTTTGTCATAAGGAAATATGAAATATGGTGAACCTTCATGGGGCTCAGTTTCTGAGTGTATCAATATCAAAGTCGAGTTTATTGTCACATGCACAAGTACATGTGTGCACAGTTGCAATGAAAAACTTACTTGCAGCAGCATCACAGGCACACAGCATCAGATAAGCAGCATTCACAAGAAAAACATAAATTAAATGTAAATTTTACCAGAACAAAAAAAGGCAAAGTCCATTGTAGTGCAAAGTGATCAAAGTGGTCACAGTGTTGCTGTACTGAGGTAGTGATTAGGGTTGTACCGGTTGGTTTAAGAACCGAATGGTTGAAGGGAAGTAGCTGTCCTCAAACCTGGTGGTTCTGTACCTCCTGCCCGATGGTAGCTGTGAGATGGCATGGCACGGATGGTGGGCATCTTTGATGACAGATGTTGCCTTCTAGAGGCACCGACGGTGGGGAGGGATGTGCCCGTGATGTACTGGGCTAAGCCTACTACTCTCTGCAGTTTCTTACTCAAGGGAGAGGTAGCCAGATGTTTACCAAGAGAGGCGGGGATGGTGTAGGGTGGTGACACTGAAGTAGAAGGTCAGACGTGGTATTAGAGAATAGCAGAGCAGGGTTGAGGGGCTGAATGGCCTGGTCCTGCCCATGTTTCTTACATTTGCTCTGGTGAACTTGTATAGTGGCACCATTTTGAAGGCCAAGTCTTTCTGGTCAGCATTCCTCCTTCGACACTGTTGGTCATTACCTTTCTTGTGGGATCTTGCTGTGCAGAAATTAGGCTGCCCTGCAAGCACAATTGTCACTCCATCAGCTTTTGCCACTGCAGGAGGCCATTCAACCCATTGAGTCAATGCCAGCCCTCAGAACAATCTTCTCAATCCCATTCCCCCCAGTTATCTCCCTGTGGCCTATTCCCTCTCACATACCAATTAGATCCACCCACATCCCCCCACACCGCCCCCCCCCAATTCTCGAATGATCTACACTAGGGGCAATTTACTAGGGGCGAATTAACCTGCACATCTTCAAGATGTGGGAAGAAACTGGAGCACCTAATGGAAAGCCAAGCGCTCACAGGGAGAACGTGCAAACTCCACACACACAGAGAGCGCCAGAGGTCAGGATCGAGCAGTTCTACCAGCTGCTCATAAGGATCCATCCCATAAGACCATAAGAGCACAGAATGAGGCCATTCGGCCCATCGAGTCTGCTCCACCATTCAATCATGGCTGTTTTTTCGTTCTTCACCCCCATTCTCCTGCCTTCTCCATGTAACCCTTAACCCCCTTACTGATGAAGAACCTATCAATCCCTGCTTTAAATATGCCCAATGACTTGGCCTCCACAGCCACCTATGGTGACAAATTCCACAGATTCACTGCCCTCTGGCTGAAGAAATTCCTCATCTCAGTTCTAAAGGTTCATCCCTTTATTCTGCGGCTGTGACCAGGGCCATAGACCCTCCTACTGAATGAAACATCCTCTCCACGTCCACTCTATCCAAGCCTTTCAGTATCTGGTGGGTTTCAATGAGCTTCGCCCCCTCCTTCTGAACTCCATCGAGTACAGGCCAAGAGACATCAAGCGTTCCTCGTACGTTAATCCTTTCATTCTTGGGATCATTCTTGTGAACCTCCTCTGGACCCTCTCCAGGGCCAGCATATCCTTCCTTAGATTCAGGGAATTGCTCACTTCCACTATCACCCCCTCGGGGAATTGAACCCTGGTATGTCGCACGACAGGCAGTGATGCTAACCACTATACCACCAAGGAGGGTCATTAAGATTGCCTCAGATACTGCAGGTTGCCAGAAGATACCGGTCCACTGGGGTCACCTGGAGTTTGGTGGCATCTGTCTTTCTGTGATCTGGTTCAAGGTAACCTGTAGGGTGGGGGTGGGGGGGGGGGGGAGGCAGATTCAGTCATTGATTGAAGGAGGAATAAAATATGTATTGAAAGGGGAAGAAGGTCAAAATGAAGATCTCACATTTTTCCAATTGAAGCAACAGGATGAGGCTTGTTGAGTGCTTTTGGAAACATACTCCTGTGATGTAGGAATTCCACAAATGTATGGAAAGCCAACCATAAGCTTCCTGGAACTGGAGGCGAGCCAGCGCAAGTTGTTTTAACACTGAACTTTAGGTGCCCACAATGATATCTGCCAACAAATTGGAACGGGGGAAGTGATCTCAGTGAAAGACGCAAGAGTTCAGCACCATGAATCAGAGGCTGGCTGGAAAGTTTGAAACTTGAGGGTGACAGAGCTCTAGCTTCTGGAGGTTCTAGGAACAGGATCAAATCCTAGCAGGGGTAGGGTGCAAGACCCTGTTTTCAACATGAGAGGCGGACAAAGATCACACAGAATAAATCGCACAGCAGAGCTCTCTCAAAACTGCTTTCTCTATCTTGTCCCACAGCAGATCACAGAAAGTTTACAGCAAAGAAGAAGGCCTTTTGGCCCGTTGAGTTCATACCCGCCCTATTTAAGTACATGCCCTCAGCTGAACTACTGAACTGCATATGGCCTTGTAGTGTCACTTTGGAGAAGACTGGAATTGCTTTTTCTCGACTTTGTGGCTAGTGTTTCTCCTTGAGCTGATACTGCTCTGAAGCTGATGTTGCAAACCCAACATCAGATAAAAACTAAGCAAAACAATTAATCTCAAGAGACACAAACATATGGCTTCTATTTTATTCAAAGGGACTCAGCCTGAATACCAAGAAGGCAGTACTGGACAGCTTCCATAAAGACCAAAGCATTCTCTACACTATCCCATCACGTACTCCCAAGACAAGACAGAACCGGTTAAATACAGAATAAAGCTCCCTCCACACTGTCCCATCGAAAGTTCTTAGGGCAGGGACAGCATGGCTCAGACACAGAGTAAACGCCAAACTGTTTGACATCCAGTATGGTACTTCTGAAAGAGCTCACTATTATAATGTAGGACTGGAGGCAAGCATGTCTCTCCTTAACTGTACACAGCTGCTGTGGTATTGGTATTGGTTTATTATTGTCACATTTACAGAGTGAAAAACTTTGTCTTGCATGGATCCAAACAGATAATTTCAAAACATCCATATATATCGAATCAAGAGAAAAGCAATAACAGAATGGAGAATGTAGTGTTACAGTTACAGAAAAGATTCTGTACAGGCAGACAATAAGATTCAAGGGCCATGACAAGATAGGTTGTGGGGTCAAGAGTTCACCTTTAACATACAAGAGGTCCATTCAAGAGCCTGAAAAACAGTGGATTAGAAGCTGTCCTTGAGCCTGGTAGTACGTGCTTTCAGGCATTTGTATCTTCTACTCGATGGGAGGGGGGAGGAGAGAGAAAGTTCAGAGTGGGAGGGGCCTTTGATTATGCTGGCTGCTTTACTGAGGCAGCGAGAAGTGTAGACAGAGTCCATGGAGGGGAGGGTGGTTTCCGTGATGTGCTGAGTTGTGTCCACAACTCTTTGCAGTTTCTTGCAGTCTTGGGCAGAGCAGTTGCCGTACCAAGCTGGGATGTATCCGGATAGGATGCTTTCTATGAATCATCTTTAAAAATTGGTGAGGGTCAACAGGGACATGCTGAATTTTCTTAGCTTTCTGAGGAAGGAGCAAGACTACCTTACTTTTAAATTAAACTCCACCTTCCTTGCAAGAAAAGCCAACATTCCATTTGCCGCTGTGATTTTCTGCTGCACTTGCACTTTCTATGTTTCATGTAAAAACTCCCGGATCCCTCTGTACAGCACCATTCTGGTATCTGTCTCCATTTAAACAATGCTCTCTTCTTCTATTCTTCCAAAGTGAATCACCTCACGTGTCCCCACACTATGCCCTATCTGTCAACCTCTTGCCCACTCGCTTAACCTATCTATATCCCTTTCCAGACCCCTTGAGTCCACCTCACAACTTTCTGTCTTTGTATCATCAGGAAATCTGTTGACAATACACTCAGCCCTTTCATCGGAGTAATTAACATTGATTGTAAATAGGGACACACAAGAGACACTGCAGATGCTGGAAATCTGAAGCAACACACAAAAATTGCTGGAGGAACTCAATGGGTCAGGCAGCATCTGTGGGGGGAAATGAACAGTCGTTGTTTCGGATCGAGACCCTTCATCAGGACTGGAAAGAAAGAGGGCAGAAGTCAGAATAACAGGGTGGGTGGAGGGGGAAAACGACTTTGCGAGTGGTAGGTGAATCCACGTGAGAGGGGGAAGGTAGGTAGGTGGGGGGGGGGAGTGGGCATGAGGTGAGAAGCTGGTAGGTGATAGGTGGAAGAGACAAAAGGCTGAAGAAGATGGAATCTGACTGCAAATAGTTGGGGTCCCAGCACCAATCCCTGTGATACTCCACCAGTTACTGATTGCCAATCTGAAAAAATGGCCTTTTTTATAAGATCTCTTTATTAGTCACATGTACATCGAAACACAGTGAAATGCATTTTTTTGCGTAGAGTGTTCTGGGGGCAGCCCGCAAGTGTCGCCACGCTTCCGGCGCCAACATAGCATGCCCACAACTTCCTAACCCCTATGTCTTAGAAATGTGGGAGGAAACTGGAGCACCCGGAGGAAACCCTTCAATAACAACTTTCTGTTTTCTGTCAGTTAACCAATCCTCGATTAAATCTATCCTATTACCCCCCAATTATATTTGTTGCCTTTTGGTGTGAGGTAAGATTGGTTGGAACCCTATTACTTGTCCTTTGACATTTATATTTGTGACTCACTTTGGTCTAGTCAGGGACCTCATTTTACTTGCCTTAGGTCCTGAATCTAGTCTAATCGCAATGGTGCGTAATTGCTTGGTGCGTTGCTTGGTGCATTGCTTGGAGATGTTTTTGTTTGGTGCCAGTAGACACTGATTCATAGCGAATGGAGACAGCCCCTTCAGCCCATCTTGCCCATCAAGTACCTACCTATACTGTTTCCATTTCCAGCACTCGGCCCTCAGCCTTCAATGCTGTGGCATTTCAGGTGCTGGTCCAGATGCTTGTTAAATGCTGTGAGGGTCTCTGCCCCCACCACTCCCTCAGGCAGCGCATTTCAGATTCCGGCCACCTCCTGGGTGAAAACAATTTCCCCTCAGATCCCCTCTAGATGTCTTACCCCCTTACCTTAAACCTATCTCCTCTGGTTTTAGACATCTCTGCTGAGGGGAAAAGTTTCTCACTGTCCAACCTGTCTGTGTCACACATAATTTTGTACACCTCTATCAGGTACCCCCTTCAGCTCCAAGGAAAACAGACCCAGCCTCTCCAATCTCTCCTCATAACTGAAACGTTCCATCCCAAGCAACACCCTGGTGAATCTCCTCTGCACCCTCTCCAGTGTAATCACATTCCTTCCTGTAGTGTGGTGACCAGAACTGTACACAGTAATCCAGCTGTGACCTGTCTAAGGTTTTATAAAGTTGTACCATAACATTCTTGATGTTATATTCAATGCCCCAGCTAATAAATGCAAGTATCCCATCTTCATTTCCTTATCCACCAGTGCTTCTGCCTTGCTATGTTTCAGGATTGGTGAGATTTGTCCTAATAATTGTACGCCTAGGCTCTGTCATTTCTTCAAGAGGTGCTGTGGTCCCCAGGTATGTGAAGAAGAGTTCACATACCTGGGGACCTGTTGTGTAACAGATTCGAGGGTCTCGAGGGACAAGGACTCTGGACACAGTCTTTGGAGTTAAAATGATTTATTTATAAAACACAAACGCGGGACAGGATAAACGGGAACAACATAAACATACACACACGCACACTGGTGATCGCGAATGTGGGGGGGGATCGCAATAAGGGTAAGATGCACACATGCACACACAACAAACTGGGTACAAATGATCAAGGAAGAAACAATACAATGCCTGCCACCCCTCAACTCAGTGCAGGCACAGCTCTACGTGACCGGGAATCTACTTAGGACACTCCTAACCCTGCGGAAGTGCACACTCTTACCAATGGTCTCTTCAGCGTTGTTTCACGATTCCTTGGAGCAATCAAGAGAGAGAGAACCAGGCACATGTGGCACTCTTTATAGTGCTGGAGGGCTGGGTGGTCCAGCCCAGGTAGTTCAAACAAGCCAATGGCCCAAGGCCAGGTACAAAGGTGTTTACAGAGACTAATGGTCAAGTGTGGACTGATGGGTGGGTGGAGCCAGACCTTGATTGACAGTGATGTGTCTTTCGACCAGGTGATGATCAGTGGTGTCACGTGACAGCCGTGCCCCTTCACAATACAGGACCACATTTGTGGCTTCACTCTCTCCTTTGAATAACTAAGACTTGTCGTCAATGCCCCAACCACATACATCTGGAACTATGGTATGGGGTTGTCCGTTTCCAATGGTGATGAGGAGAAATTTCATTTCTCAGAGGGACGAGAATGCTTGGAACTCCCTACCAGAAAGTCGTGGATGCTCAGTCATTGTGTGACAGACTTGGATTGACTGAGGAGTGGATCTACAACTATTCTTGCTTCAGATTCGCCCGTTCTTTAATTATGTCAGCCTTTGGTGAAACCACATCTCGAGCACTGGTCTCCTTATTTGAGGGAGGGCATAAATTTGATGGAGGCTGTTCAGAGAAAGTTAACTAGACTGATACCTCAAATGGATGGGTTGTCTGTTTTGTGAGGAAAGATTGGCAGATTTGATGTTGCAGCTCTATAGAACTCTGGTCAGACCACACTTGGAGTATAGTGTTCAGTTCTGGTCACCTCATTATAGGAAGGATGTGGAAGCTTTAGAGAGGGTGCAGAGGAGATTTACCAGGATGCTACCTGGAGAGCATGTCTTACGAGGATAAATTGAGTGAGCTCGGGCTTTTCTCTTTGGAGAGAAGGAGGATGAGAGGTGATTTGATAGAGGTGTACAAGATGATAAGAGGCATAGATCGAGTGGACAGTCAGAGACTTTTTCCCAGGGTGACAATGGCTAACATGAGGGGACATAATTTTAAGGTGATTGGAGGAAGATATAAGGGAGATGTCAGGGGTAAGTTTTTTACACAGAGAGTGGTGGGTGAATGGAACGCACTACCGGCAGAGGTTGTGGGGGCAGATACATTAGGGACATTTAAGAGAGCCTTAGATAGACACATGAATGATAGAGAAATGGGGGGGGGGCTATGTGGGAGGGAAGGTTTAGATAGATCTTAGAGCAGGATAAAATGTTGGTACAGCATTGTGGGCCAAAAGGCCTGTACTATGCTGTAATGTCCTATGTTCTGTGTTAGTCTTGTACCCACGAGTTCAGAAGAATGAATAGCCATGATTGAAACCTATAAGGACCTTGACAGGGTGGGAGTGGAGAGGGGTGTTTCCTCTTGAGGGAGAACCTCCATGTGGGGTGTATGTTTAAAAATAAGGAAGGGGTCGCCCATTCAATTCAGACATGAGGTGAAATTCTTTCTCTCAGAGAGTCTTGAGTCTGTGGCATTCTCTTTGTCCAAGGATCATTGCATACTTTCAGGCAAGGGTAGATAAATTTTTGATAAGGAGAGGGTGAAAGTTACCAGGGGTAGACAGGGGTAGTTGAGGTCAGTTAATGACAGGACAGACTGGGGGGCAGGCCGAGTGGCCTCCTCCTACTCTCACTTCATGTGTTAGTTTACATTCTTTTTGAGCAATGAGGCATTTCAAAAACACATTACAAAACACAGCTGCAAGCTTCCTGTTGGGACTTGAGTTTCTGTATTGGAAGAGAGTCAAGTTGGAATCGGGTTGCATTAAGGCTCTGTAACTACAAAAGAATAAAAAAAATAAGCTGCTTATTGTTAAGTGAGTGGACTGAAACTTGTCCTGACACGGTCTTGGCTCCCCCGGAGGCTATCATTTCTCCGGAAAAAAGAAGGGAAGTAATTTTCCCTCTCAAAGCTGGTGTGACAGGAGGGGAGACAGAGAAGCACCCAACCGGGACAGCGGGAGTTGGGGAAGGCGGAGACCGGTCAGAGCATAAATAACCCCACGTCCCCAGAGCAGCTTCAGAACACGGATGGTTCTTCACCTTCACTCGTTATTGCCTGGTGTGTCTCTGAGGACATACAAGAGCCATGTGTAAGGGCTGCCACTACCCACAGCGGGCCTCCCTGGTCCCCAGCCTGTCGCTGGAATACAGGGGCGGCCCGTTCCTGAAAAAGCAGAGGAGCGTCGAGCCAGAGATCTTCACGTTCGACCCAATCGCCGAGGTCAAACGCCCCGCTCCGGCCAATGCCCGGACTCCGGGAAGGCGCCGGGCTGTTAAAGTCCTCTACCCGGCACAGGTGAGAGCTCGCTTTCCTTTACCCCATTTCCCTGAGGGGGGGGGGGGGAAACAAGAGGCCATTCGGCCCATTGATCCCCTTCCTTATCGGATTAGCAGTAGATGCCACGGTGCTGCTAAGAGGACTGGCTCACTTATGGCACATTGATTCATTACTGTCATGTGTACCGAGGTACGGTGAATCATGTTTTCTCTGCGTGCCATCCAGGCAGATCAGGCCGTCGAGGTACGTGGAGCTGGCATGATCTGTCTGGATGGCATGCAAGCAAAAAGAAAAGCAGAATGCGGAAGAGATTAAGTTGATCTCAGCCCATCGCCATGCGGTTTGGAGCATTCTGTAGGCTGGGAGTGAGATACTATGGAGGCGAGATTGTGACCGAGGAGGGGCCTTGTTTCTGTATTGAGACACAACGCTCAAAGACCAGCAGGGACCAGGGGATGCAATGTGCAGGGACAAGCTCTCCTGAGTGGAGGTCCCTCAGGTACTCGGGGTGGGGGGATGGGGAACACCTCTCAGACTTGGCGGGTCAGATGGCTGAGGAGCTTCATTTTGGGTGCACATTTTCTCCAGTAACGTTGCTTGGGCCTGGTCAGTCTCTCCAACATCCTCCACTTCTATTGTTCCTCCTTGAACCATTTATCCGTCAACCAATGCCCCACAAGAGGGGAAAACCAGGGCACTGCAGTTTCTGGAAGCTTGCAGGTGGAAATCCCAATAACATGATAGTAGGCAGAAGACAACATTAAGTACTTTCCTTAGAGTACATTGAGTTGGTGAGTGCAATAGAAATGCTAATCTTTCCTCTTCCTTGTTCATCCGCAGGTCAGGAAGTATCTCCCCCCTAAGAAGAAGGACTGGGTCAAGAGGATCCTTCTCCTGTTCCTGTCCATTGTCGTGGTCCAGGTGTACGGAGCCACCGAGACCGACGAGGAAGTCGTCAATGCGGCTGCCCTGCCCGTGGCTCCAGTCGACGTGACTCGGTCGTTGCCCACTAACGGGTCCGCCCTCCTGATGTCAAACCTGCCCGTTATGGAGGCAAGCGGCGACTCCTCAGTGGTCGGCATCCCACAGGGCAGAGTCGTTGAGTGCGTCGGCCGGCTGTCCGGAGGGAATGGATCATCCCCCCAACGGGACAGTCCCTGGGGACTTCCCAATCAACTGTACGTCGTCTTGGCCCTCTGTGGGGTCAGGAGTTGGGACGTCCCAAAATTCAGTGCCGTCGTCCAGTGAGGAGAGGACGCAGACCAGAGGAACTCTGGAGCTCGGGAGTTTGACTCAAACTCCCCGAGCTGAACGAGATGAGCCACGGTGTCAATGTAGCCGCGAAGGTCCACCGCTGAAGACTGAGAGGGGAGGTGGACAGATCTTTCCAGGTCTTGTGAGGACTTGGGACTTGAGTATCAGAGGGCACTCCCTGAGGAGGAAATGCCTGTTAAACATTGACCAATTTATAACTTCCACAATCAACAGTCTACACCCCCAGCAATCCTGGGACAGTTAATCCCCACCCATCCTGTAAATTAACTAGTCTTACTTATCTATTGTTCTATTTATGTGCTTGCTGTGTGAGCGATTTTTGTTTGATTGATACAAATTTAATGTATTTTGAAACACAGACCGTTCAGGACTCGCTTTGAGAACCTGTTTGTAAACTCATTAACAGACACAAGTTTAAACCACATTCTCAGTATGTTCTGTGAACACGTTAAATAAAACATAATTGGAAGATACTTCGCCTTGTAATTTTACTAACAGGCAATGAGCAACTTTTAAGTTCAAAGTTTATGCAATGTTGTTTGAAAAATTAATCTCCTTTGGAACAGAACCACATTTCATGTTCTATCCTTTCTATTGCAGCACCGTATCACAAGCAAGACAGTGTAATTCCTACCGTAATTCTCCCCATAGATGACCTAAAAGCAATGAAAAATGCCCCATGTCACTGCTGTGGTTTATATGTGTGTTAGTGAATACTCAGAAGTGAGTTACAGGCTGGAATCTAATCGAGGGCTTTGGGTAATCTACATATACAATATATAGAATAATGGGTTAGAGTTATTGAGTTGTATTGCATAGAAACCAGGCCTTCGGACCATTGTATCTCTGCCGACAGCCATGCCTATCTATATTAAGCCCACTTGCCTGCATTAATACCATATCTCTCTGTGCTCTGCTTATTCAAATACCTGTCCAGATGCTCCTTAAATGTTGTTACTCTTCCTGCCTCCAGCTCATTCCAGACACCAACTACTCGCTGTGTGGAAAAAATGTATGCCCGTTAATCCTGGTCCTTCTCACTTAAACCTCTTCCATCTCGTTTGAGGCATTCCTACCATGGGCAATAGACACTGGCTATCTCCCCTATCGATGCCTCTCATCATTTTGTACATCTCTATCCTGTCATCTTTCAGTCTCCTTCTCTCCAGGGAAAACGGTCCCAGCCTCTCCTTATAACTCAAGCCCACCAGTCCAAGTGACATCCTTGTGAACCTTTTCTGCATTCCCTCCATCTTATTCATGTCCTTCCTGCAGGGACCAGAACTGCACACAAAACTCCAAGTGCCTTTTTGTACAAACGTAACATGATTTCCCAACTATTATACTCAATGCCTCGGCCAATGAAGGCACCGGAGTGTAAGACTTACAGGCTGGAATCTAATCAAGGAGTTTATATATAGAATAATGGATATCCAGGAGTGGTTTACACCCTAGGGTCTACTTGAGGAGTTCGTGTGAGTTATATATAAGACTTATATATAGGGTAATGGATAATCTGAGTTACAGGCTGGGATCTAATCCAGAGGTTCAGGGGGTTGATATATAGAATAATGGATCCCTGGGACTGAGTTACAGGCTGGGATCTAATCTAGTGGTTCAGGGAGTTGATATATAGAATAATGGGTCTCTAGGACTGAGTTACAGGCTGGAATCTAATCCAGAGGTTCAGGGGGTTGATATATAGAATAATGGATCCCTGGGACTGAGTTACAGGCTGGGATCTAATCTAGTGGTTCAGGGAGTTGATATATAGAATAATGGGTCTCTAGGACTGAGTTACAGGCTGGAATCTAATCCAGAGGTTCAGGGGGTTGATATATAGAATAATGGATCCCTGGGACTGAGTTACAGGCTGGGATCTAATCTAGTGGTTCAGGGAGTTGATATATAGAATAATGGGTCTCTAGGACTGAGTTACAGGCTGGAATCTAATCCAGAGGTTCAGGGGGTTGATATATAGAATAATGGATCCCTGGGACTGAGTTACAGGCTGGGATCTAATCTAGTGGTTCAGGGAGTTGATATATAGAATAATGGGTCTCTAGGACTGAGTTACAGGCTGGAATCTAATCCAGAGGTTCAGGGGGTTGATATATAGAATAATGGATCCCTGGGACTGAGTTACAGGCTGGGATCTAATCTAGTGGTTCAGGGAGTTGATATATAGAATAATGGGTCTCTAGGACTGAGTTACAGGCTGGGATCTAATCCAGGGGTTCAGGGGGTTGTTATATAGAATAATGGGTCTCTAGGACTGAGTTACAGGCTGGGATCTAATCCAGGGGTTCAGGAAGCTGATATATAGAATAATGGATTCCTGGGACTGAGTTACAGGCTGGGAGCTAATCCAGGGGTTCAGGGGGTTGATATATATAATAATGGATTCCTGGGACTGAGTTACAGGCTGGGAGCTAATCCAGGGGTTCAGGGGGTTGATATATAGAATAATCAGAGCCATGGAAAGTGACAGTTTGGAGCGCATCGAAAAATCCACGACAGCGCCTCTCTGAGGTTCTGAAAGTGAGCACCGGGATATAAAGGCAACACCGACAAGATACGTTGCGAGTTAGCAGCAAAGTCTGGTCACTGTCGACATGAAGGACGGTACATCGCGACAGTCCGGTCACGGAGCAGTTACACTGTTGATGGAGTCGGTGGGGTTGGTCGTCGCTGGGAGGTCGCAGGGAGAAGGTGCAAACTCCACACACAGACAGCGCCCGAGGTCAGGATCGAACCCGGGTCGCCGGAGCTGTGAGCTGTCTGCGGCTGGTAGAGCAGCCGTCTTGTTATTTCCCTGAGAAAAGTCACAGAAAGGGGAGAAATAGCCAACAGCAGCACTATGAACTAAACTGAACTAATAAAAACCCTGAAAGTATGGTTAGAGGCATGAATCGCGACAACACTTCAAGTGTAGAAATGAGAGACTGCAGATGCCGGAATCTGGAGCAACACACAAGACGTCGCAGGAACTCAGCCGGTCGGGCAGCATCTGTGGAAGAAGACGCAAGAAATTCTGCAGCGCTGGAATCTGGAGCAATACACAAAAAGTGCTGGAGGAACTCAGCAGGTCGGGCAGCATCTGTGGAGGGAAATAAACAGTCGACGTTTCGGGCCGAGACCCTTCATCAAGACTGGAAAGGGCAGAAGCCAGAATAAGAAGGTGGGGGGAGGGGGAGGAGCACACGCAGGCAGGTGACAGGTGAGCTCAGGTGAGAGGGGGAAGGTAGGTGGGTGGGGGAGGGGGGAGAGGATGTAATAAACTGAGAGGATGAGAGGACAGAAGAATGAGAGGGGACCTCATAGAAACATTTCGACTGTTGAAGGGACTGGACAGAGTAGATGTGGTCAAGCTGTTTCCCTTGGTGGGTGAGTCCAGAACCAGAGGACACAATCTTAGAATTAGAGGATACCGGTTTAAAACAGGAGAAATTTCTCTAGCCAGAGGGTAGTGAAATTATGGAATTCTTTGCCACGTACAGCATTGGGGGCCCGATCATTGGGGGCGTTTAAGGAGGAGATTGATGGGTATCTAATTAGTCAAGGTATCAAGGGATATGGGGATAAGGCCGGAAATTGGGGCTAGATAGGAATAGTTTTAGTTTAGCTCATGGAGCAGACTCGATGGGCCGAATGACCTACTGCTGCTCTTTTGTCTTGTGATCTTGTGAAGAAGGAATCTGGTAGGAAGCAGACGGTCAATGTTTCGGCTCGAGACCCTACATCCGTCAACGGTCTATTTCCCTCCACAGATGCTGCCTGACCCGCTGAGTTCCTCCACCATTTTGTATATTGCGACATTGGACCATGGAATGGAAGGGAAGGAGGTGGGGGGGGGGGTGGTGGGGAACCAGAGGGAGGAGTGTGCGGGTGATGGGCAGACAGAGCGGGTGGGCGAGGGGAAAGAGAAGGGGTGATGGGGGCAGGGAAGGGACAGAAGGGAGTGGTTACCAGAGGTTGGGAGAAATCGATGTTGATGCTGTCAGGTTGGAGTCGACCAAGGCAGAATACGAGGTGCTGTTCCTCTCATCTGTGCCTGGCCTCAGCTCGGCAGTGGAGGAGGCCATGGGCGGTCACGTCAGTGTGGGAACGGGAAGTGGAATTAAAATGGCCGGCCACCGGGAGATCCCGGTGGATGGAGCGAAGGTGCCCGATGAAGCAGTCCCACGACCTGCACCGGGTCTCACCGATGTAGAGGAGGCCGCACCGGGAGCACCGGATGCAATAAATAACACCGATGGATTCACAGGTGAAGCGCTGCCTCACCTGGAAGGACTATTTAGGGCCCTGAACTTAAAACATGTTGGATCTGACCTGCTAGGCTACAGAAAATGTAATCTGGTTGGGCTTTTACAACCGGCACACAACCTATTACCCCTCCCTTCAACACCATAACGTTCCTTTTTTTAAAATTTTGTTTACAGCATGGTAACAGGCCCTTCCGGCCCAACAAGTCCGCACCGCCCATTTTAAACCCAAATTAACCTACCCATATGTCTTTGCAATGTGGGAGGAAACTGGAGCATCCAGAGGAAACCCACACAGACACGGGGAGAACGTACAAACTCCTTACAGACAGCGGCAGGAATCGAACCTCGATCGCTGGCGCTGTAATAGCATCGCGCTAACCGCTACACTACCATGCCGCAATTTATTTAATTAAAAAAAGCTTGCAAATGAGACTTTTACTTCTCAGCTCTGTGGATGACACAGGCAGCTTCTCCAGTGAGGTAGATTTCCTTGAAATTTCACCCTAAACAATGAATATACACACAGAGTCTTCATATGGTCCTTATAGAGGGTACTCACCCAATATTCTACAAGCCCCTGTACTGTATGTTGCAATGGCCATAGTTGAAGAGGGGGAGCGATGGTCACATTTCGGGAAACCTGGAAGAGGTACAGAAACTTTCAGCCCACCATGTGCATGCCAACCAAAAGTGTGAGGAGATCACCCGGCTAATGACAGGTTAAAATAGAACTAGGGGAAAGATAACGTGGCAGAAATTGGATGTCTGTTATCACTGTTGAGAGTGCCCTGACTGGTTGCATAATGGTCTGGGACGGCAATTCAAATGCACAGGAACGTAAGAAGCTGCAGAGAGTAGTGGACTCTGCCCAATACACCGGGGGCACATCCCTCCCCACCATCGGTGGTATCTACAGGAGGCGCTGCCTCAAGAAGGCAACATCCGTCATCAAAGGTCCCCACTATCCGGACCGTGCCATCTTCTCGCAGCTACCATCGGGCAGGAGGTACAGAAGCCTGAAGTCCCACACCACCAGGTTCAGGAACAGCTTCAACTGCTCGGTTCTTGAACCAAACTGCACAACCCTAAACACTACCTCAGTATAGCAACACTATGACCGCTTTGCACTGCAATGGACTTTTTTTTATCATTTTAATTGAGTTCTTTCCTGTATAATTTGGTTTAAGTTTTTCTTGTGAATGTTGTATCTCTGATGCTATGTGCCTGTGATGCTGCTGCAAGTAAGTTTTTCATTGCACCTGTGCACACAAGGATGTGCATGTGACAATAAAAACGACTTTCACCTTGACCAGGAGCAGGAGACAGAACCAGTTCGGCTGAAAAATGCATCTCTGTTGCAAAAACAATGGACTAACTCCCTTCTGGATTGCAATAATTATTTCCACTACGCAAGCCCAAGCAGTTCAGGAAGAATGGGGTTGGAGATGGAGGCCATGGGGCATTACATAAGATAGGCTGAGGGGTGACCTTATAGAAGTGTTTAAAATTATGAGAGGCTTAGATAACAGTCTCTTCCCTGGGGTAGGAGAGTCCATAATCAGGGGACATAGGTTTAGTGTGGGCGGGGGGGGGGGGGGGGGGGGGGGGTGGAGGTTGAAAAGGGACCTGAGGGGCAACTTTTTCATGTAGAGGGTGGTGAGTATATGTCATGAGCCTTCAGAGGAAGGTACAATAGTATCATTTAAGAAGCACTTGGATAGGTACATGGAGAGAAGGGGCTTGGGGGGATATGGGGCGAACACAGGAAATTGGGAGTAGCTGGGTGGGCACTGTGGTCGGCATGGACTCGTTGGGCCAAAGGGCCTGTATCCATGCTGTATTGGTCTATGACTCTAAAGGAGTCAGGAAGTCATGTTGCAGCTGTGAAAGGCTTCAGTTTTCTGACCCAGTACAGTGGGTGTTCAGAATTAGGTAGGGAATTGGGCAGAGTGGATTGGGAGAGTGAAAACCATGTTCTAGTTCACTTATTGCCATAGAATACACACACAGGGTATAAATCCATGAACATTAGCTTCTTTAGCTTCTTGCAACAGCAGCACAGTACATCACAGACATAAGTTAACATAAACTTAAATTGATATAAATAACATATAACTTACACAACAAAATAGAAACGACACCAGTGCAAATTGAGACAAAGAAAAAGAAATATAGACCGATAGGTTTTCTCAGGTCAGTTCAGGAACTTGACAGCAGTGGGAAATAAAACAAAGAGGACACAGGTTTAAGGTGCTGGGGAGTAGGTACAGAGGAGATGTCAGGGGTAAGTTTTCTTACTCAGAGAGTGGTGAGTGTGTGGAATGGGCTGCCGGCAACGGTGGTGGAGGCGGATACGATAGGGTCTTTTAAGAGACTTTTGGATAGGTACATGGAGCTTAGAAAAGTGGAGGGCTATGGGTAAGCCTAGTAATTTCTAAGCTAGGGACATGATTGGCACAGCTTTGAGGGCCGAAGGGCCTGAATTGTGCTGTAGGTTTTGTATGTTCTATGTTCTACAGCAGAAACAGAAATTCAAAAACAAAACAGCAAATGCTGAAAATCTGAAAGAAAACTGCCAGAAACACTCGGCAGTTTGGACAGCGTCTGTGGAGGGAGAAACAGGGTTAATGTTTCAGTTCTGATGGAGGATCTCAGACCAGGGAGATGTTGGCTCAGTTTCTCTTCACGCTGTGGATTGGGATAAACTGTTTCCAGAGGCAGGGGACAGGCGGGGGGTGAGCCGGGAGGGATGGAAGATACTGAGGGACGGGTGAAGTGTTTTGGGGTGGACGTGACAGGAAGGGGGGTGCTGGCAGGTGATGGGAAACGATGGGGGTGGGGGCTGGCACAATGCAACTTTACTGTAATTAGCTATAAACATCAGGCTATCTTTGCCCATCTGATGGTTAGGACTGGAAGGGTGCTGATAGCAGCTCTCAAAAGTCAGATTAAAATGAAAGTTTGGATCATTGAGGAAGCATATAGATTTTGCATCAACTGTGTTGCTGAACACTCAAGCATCAAGATACAGAGCTTAATCTTTACTTCCATCGGTCCAAATCCCTCTACACAAAGCAGTGGATTGTTGATGAAGGACAAGTAAGGACAAAAATAGAACAGAAGAATGTAGTATGTCAGGAAATCAGGGCAGGTGGAGATTTCACAGGTTCCTGGCCTTTTCCAGGCAAGGAGAGGAATATAATTGCTCAATGAACTGCAGGATGTTTACTAGAGAATCACAAACCTTTACATTTTTAAATTTTTATATCTTAACTCTTTCTGTGACAGAGTCAAAGAGTTAGAGAGTGAAACAGCACGGAAACAGGCCCTTTGGCCCAACTCACCCATGCTGACCAAGGTGCCCATCTAAGTGAGTCCCATTTGCCTGCATTTGGCCCATATAACTCTCTACGCTTTCTGTCCACGTACCTGTCCAAATGCCTTTTGAATGTTGTTATTCTAACCGCTTCAACCACTTCCTCTGGCAGCTCGTTCCATGTACCCACCACCCTCTGCATGAAGAAGTTGCCCCTCAGGTCCCTTTTAAATCTTTCTCCTCTCACTTTAAACTATGCCCTCTAGTTTTTAGTTCCCCTTCTCTGGGAAAATGACTGTGTGCGTTCACCCAATCTCTGCCCCTCATGATTTTATGCACCTCTATGAGGTCACCCCTCAGTCTCCTACACTGCAAGGAATAAAGTCCTAGCCTGCCCAACCTCTCCCTATAACTCAGGCCCTCGAGTCCTGGCAGCATCCTTGTAAATCTGCTCTGCACTCTTGCCAGTTGAATGATGTCTTGCCCTATTATTTTCTGCTGCTATTTTGTACAGGGTTTACGATTTTGTATGAAACGTGTAATTCATTTTCTACAGGGGAAAAAGCACAAAGTGAAGCAGCATCTCTATTGCAAGAAAGCCATGTGAAACGCAATGATATACAAACATTTGGTTTACAGATTTTCCCTGTGAGATGACTGACTCTTTGGGATTCATGTTTTCAATGTACAAATCTACTTTTTGCTCTAACGAAGATCACAGGAACACATTGTACCAAACTACCTGCAATCCATTCTGCTCAGCCTTTTCGATGTGGCAAATTTCGCTCAGCTAAACCCTTTCCAGGAATGAACTTCTGTAAATCAAGAGATGACTGTGGTCCATTCCTTGCACACCGTCTTGCTACCTACTTGGGCGAGCAGTGCCGGAGGTTGGGATCGAACCTGGGTCACTGGAGCTGTTGGGTAGTGGCTCTACCCGCTGCGCTACTGTGCTCTCCAAGCACAAGACCTAGTAGCAACTATATTCAAGTCACCTACACTTGTTATATCATCATCAAGTAAGAAACTGCAATCGTGTCTACATCACCTGCACCATGACTGCTGGGCTGACCACTGCCTCATTTGCTCCGTTACTGCATCAGCTCAACACATGCCCTCTAATCCAGGCAGAGAGAAAAAGTTCTGCTCTAAGGAGACTTTGGACAAACTTGAGTTGTTTTCTCTGGAGCGGTGGAGGCTGAGGGGAGATCTGATAGAAGTTTATACGACTATGAGAGGCAGAGATAGCGTAGACAGCCGGTATCTTTTTCCCAGGGTAGAAATGTCTAACACTAGAGAGCGTGCATTTAAGATGAGAGGGGGAAAATTCAAAGGAGATGTGCTGGGCAAGTTTTTTTTTACACAGCCTGGAACGGGCTGCCAGAGGTGGTGGTGGAGGCAGGTATGATAGAGGTGTTTATGAGGCTGTTATATAGGCATATGGATGCGCAGGGAATGGACAGATATGGACATTTTGTAGGCAGAGGGGATTAGTTTAATCAGGTGTTTAATTAATAGTTCGGCACAACATCGTGGGCTGAAGGGCCTGTTCCTGTGCTGTGCTGTTCTGTGTTCTAACTTGGTCCTAATTCCACAGTGACAACAGAAACCTTGCTGGAAGAAAATCAACGTTAAAACTCTCAAGGACCCCACAACGAAATCCCTTCTCACACTCCGTCCCACAGACAGCCCCCAACCAACAGGAGCCACAGACTGGCCACACAAGTTCCGACTGCCCACCATAATAAGTAGCTGTGAAGAGACTCTGGGCTTCTCAAGGACCGGTTTGGTGAGAAGAACTGTGAGCTCCAGAAACTCACTGAGCAAGGCATTCCCAGATTGGAAGTTCCACCACACCTCAAGGGAGGAGAAGCAGTTCGACAGGTACCTGAGGGCCAAGCTCCAGTGGAAAACCTGTGACTCAATGGTGGGCGGGGAAAGAGTAGGATGTTGGTCTTCCAGTGTGAGATGTCCATAAGGGAATTCCGCCGACTGGCGCATTCCAGGGCGCAGGAGCACAATCTGAGAGACGTTCAGTGCAGCCACCACCAGAGACTTAGTGGGCAAGGACCGTCTAGGACTCTGCCACCACTGGTCACAACAGCCTCCCAAGCACATCATGGGTGAACTGTTAAAAGTCACAGTTGAGTTTATTGTCACATGCACAAGTACATGTCTGCAGAGGTGCAATGAAAAACTTACTTGCAGCAGCATCACAGACACATAGCATCAGATAAGCAGAATTCACATGATAAGCATAAATTATACATAATTTTTAAAAGAAAGAACACAATTAGAACAAAAACAAAACAAAGTCCATTGGAGTGCAAAGTAGTCATAGTGTTGCTGTATTGAGGTAGTGATCAGGGTTGTGCCGGTTGGTTCAAGAACCGAATGGTTGAAGGGAAGTAGCTGTTCCTGAACCTGGTGGTGTGGGACTTCAGGCTTCTGCACCTCCTGCCTGACGGTAGCTGTGAGAGAATTGTTTAAAGAAGAAATGTGAGTGGCATTGATGCAATGTGAGAGAATGTGTCGAATTGAGAGGACGTAGAGAAAGACATGTCCCAATTGTACTAACAGAGATAGAGCACGGAAGTCTGTGCCTGACCATCAAACACCCACTTACACCAATCCTGTTATCCCCACATTCCCAACAACTCCCATGAACTATCTGCATACTTGGGGAATTTAGTGGTCTACTAACCTACCAACCCACATGTCTTTGCGATGTGGGAGAAAACCGGAGCACCCGAGGGAAACCCACGGAGCAGCAAACAATCTGCCAGAGGAACTCAGTGGGTTGAGCAGCATCTGTGGGAGGAAAGGAATCGTCGACGTTTCGGGTTCGAAACCTGCATCGGGACTGTGGGTGGAGAGGGAAGATAGCCAGCATAGCCAGCATAAGGAGGAGAGGTGGACCGGTGAGATAGGGGCCAGTAGGTGATTGGTAGGACATGAACAAAGCTCCACCCTCCTACAAGTGGTGTTATAGGACATGAATAAAGTTCCTTTCCCCCACAGGTGGTGCTGTGGGACATGAATGAAGCTCCTCCCTCCAACAAGTGATGTCATAGGACATGAATGAAGCTCCTCCCTCCAACAAGTGATGTCATAGGACATGAATGAAGCTCCTCCCTCCAACAAGTGATGTCATAGGACATGAATGAAGATCCTCCCTCCCACAGGTGCTGCTGTGGGACATGAATGAAGCTCCTCCCTCCCACAGGTGCTGCTGTGGGACATGAATGAAGCTCCTTCCTCCAACAAGTGATGTCATAGGACATGAATGAAGATCCTCCCTCCCACAGGTGCTGCTGTGGGACATGAATGAAGGGAGGATTTTCTGGAGAAGTTACATTTTTATTAATATGTGTTTGGCAAAATAAGAAATACAACATTGCTGGACTTGGTTCAGAGAAATTAGCCAGGCCAAGTTGAGAAAGTATCATTTGGGGAACATGGAGGAAACACTGATCATAACATGTGTGGAGTAGATATGGGAAAAGGGATGGATAGTAATAATCAATAGGGCTATTTTCAATGGGATGAGAATAGACCTGGGCTAAGCAAATTGGAAACAAAGCTTGGCAAGCAAAATATAGATGAACAATGGGAGGCCTTTAAGGTGGACGTGTTTCAGTTACAGTGAGAGATGGGTAGGGTATACTAAAGTAAGAGCTTCCTGGACAACCAAAAATACACAAGATAAAATAGAGATACAAGAGATAAAATAGACCAGGGAAAAAAGATGTTGGTTTGTTAACACAGCTGAGAACCCGGCTGATTACATGAAGTTCACAGAGGGAGTAGAAAAGGAAATGAGAAATGCAATGTGAGTGCAAGAGAAAAGGCTGGCAGCAGATATATATAGGAATATAAAAATATTCCACAGGCATGTGAGGAGGAGCGGATGTTATCGTGGAGTTGTACAGCACAGAAATGGGCTCTTCAACCCACCACAGCCACATCAACCATTTTGCCCACCTACACTAATCCCACGCCTGCATTAGGTCCATATCCTTCTATGCCTTGCCTATTTACGTGTCTGTCTGAATGCCTCCTGAATGCAGTGATTGTACCTGATGCTATCACCTCCCCGGGCAGCACATTCCAGATATCAATCACTCTGTCTGTAAAAAAAGAATGCTCAAGCCCTCAGATCCCCTCTCATCTTAAACCGATGCCCTCTTATTTTTGACTCCCTACCGTGGGAAAATGATTTTGACTATCCACCCAATCTATGCCTCTCAGAAACTTTTAGCAGGGCACCTGTCAGTGTCACAATGTCACATGAAGAGCGAGATCGCAGATAACCCAAATGCAGAACACTGGAACAAGACTGGAGTCGGGATGCTTCCTTGGTACCGAGCGCAGAACGACAAACCGAAGGAATTTTGCCTCGGGACTCCAGACACGGAAAAAGGGATTTCTAGGAGAAACCACGACTGCTCTAGAGTTAATGGCTTTAAGCAGCCAGGAGACAAAGTATACTGGGACATTCTCCCTTCTCTCCTCTTCCATCGGGTAGAAGATACAGGAGCCTGAGAGCACATCCCGCCAGACTTAAGGACAGCTTCTAACCCACTGTGATAAGACTATTGAACGGTTCCCTTATACAATAAGACAGACTATGATCTCATGATCTATCTTGTTGTGACCTCGCACCTTATTGCCCTGCACTTTCTCTGTAGCTGTGACACTTTACTCTGTACTGTTATTGTTTTTACCTGCACTACCTCAATGCACTCTGTACTAACCCAATGTAACAGCACTGTGTAATGAATTGATCTGTATGATCAGTTTGTAAGGCAAGCTTTTCACTGGACCTCAGTACAAGTGACAATATACCAATACCAGAGATAGACCAATAATCTGGCAACCAGTGTTTGTGAAACCTGGGTTCTTATACTAGTCTCCTGATGGCACTCAGGTGTGTGTCATTAGGCATTAGGAAACCATGTGCTGCACCACAAGGCACCATCAATGGGGATAAGGTGTAGAATAGAGAACCAGCACTTGAAACCATGACATTCAGCCTCCTTTATTCCAGGGAAAACAAGCCCAATCTCTCCCCATAGCTAAAGTCCTCCAGTCCAGGCAACATCCTTGTGTTATAAGAGGAAGGTGAGGCTAATCAGAGCCCAATAAGGGAATTTACTTCTACAGAAAGAGGGAATGGATTACTCTATATCAGCCTCTCCCAAAGAATAAGATGCTCTGGGGTATCAGCAAAGGAAGATGGAATTGAGATTCCAGATGGCCCAAAAATAACAATGAAGAGATATTAGAAAGAGCAGCTGCAGTTAAACGGGATAAGTCACCTGGTCCAGATGGGCTGTAAGGCTGTAAATTGCAGCAGCCCTGCCCATAATCTTCCAAACAACAAGGGGTGGTGCAGAGGATCAAATATTGTACCTTTGGTGAAATAAAGGATGTTGGGATAAACTCAGAAACTGCAGACTAGTCTGTTTAATCTTGGTGGTGGGGAATGTTCCAGAAACCATAATAAGAGTTAGAATTCGCTGCCTCAAAAAGGCAACGTCCATTATCAAAAGATCCCTACCATCCGGGCCATGCCATCTTCTCGCAGCTACCATCAGGCAGGAGGTACAGAAGCCTGAAGTCCCACACCACCGGGTTCAAGAACAGCTACTTCCCTTCAACTATTCAGTTCTTGAACCAACCTGCATAACACTAATCACTACCTCAGTATAGCGACACTGTGACCTCTTTGATCACTTTGCACTAAAATGAAATTATTTTCTTTGTTCTAATTGTGTTCTTTCTTGTAAATATTGTGTATAATTTATGCTTAATTTATGTTTTTCTTGTGAATGCTGCTTATCTGATGCTGTGTGCCTGTGACACTGCTGTAAGTTTTAATCGTACTTCTGCATACATGTACTCATACATATGACAATAAACTCGACCTAGACAATAAACATAGACAAGCGTGGAATGATTAGTGACTAACTTCATTAAAGGCAAACTGAGTCAAACCAACTTGATAGAATAAAATACGAACTGCTGGAGGAACTCAGCAGGTCAAGCAACATCTGTGGAGGCAAAGGGTGGTCGACGTTTTGGGCTGTGACCTTACATCTTGTTCTGATGCATCTAGTCCGTGTCCTGCGGATGGAGGTGTGAAGCGTAAATTCGAGTCTCCCTCTCCTGGAGACAAGGCGTAAGTTAAATCCTCCACCTGACAGGTGGCGCTGCAGGGTGCCAAATAGACTTCATTCTACACACAAAACGCTGGAGGAAATCAGCAGGTCAGGCAGCGTCTATGGAAGGAAATAGACTGCCCATCTCCCTCCACAGGTGCTGCCTGAGCTGCTCAGTTCCTCCAGCGTTTTGTGTGTTGCTCCAGACTCCAGCATCTGCAGTCTCTTATGTCTTCCTCCATTCTACAACTCAGAATCAGAAATCAGAATCAGATTTATTATCACAGAAATTTGTTGTTTTGCAACAGCAGGACAGTGCAAAGACATAAAAATCTATCACAAAAATAAATAAATAATAGTGCAAAAAGAAGGAATAATGAGGTAGTGTTCATGGGTTCATTGATTCATGGACTGTTCAGAAATCTGATGGCGAAGGGGAAGAAGCTGTTCCTGCATCATTGAGTGTGGGTCTTCAGGCTCCTGTACCTCCTCCCTGATGGTAGTATCAACAAGAAGGCATGTCCCGGATGGTGAGCATCCATAATGTTGGATGTTGCCTTCTTGAGGCGCCGCCTCTTGAAGATGTCTTCGATGGTGGGGAGGGTTGTGCCCGTGATGGAGCTGGCTGAGTCTACAACTCTCCACAGCCTCTTGCGATCCAGTGCATTGGAGCCTCCATACCAGGCTGTGATGCAACCAGTCAGAATGCTCTCCACCGTACATCTATAGAAATTTGCAAGAGCCTTTGGTGACATACCAAATCTCCTCAAACTCCTGATGAAGTAGAGGCGTTGGCATGCCTTCTTTCTGATTGCATCAGTGTGTTGGGCCCAGGATAGATCCTCTGAGATGTTGACACCCAGGAACTTGAAGCTGCTCACCCTTTCCACCGCTGACCTCTCAATGAAGACCGGTGTGTGTTCTCCCGACTTCCCCTTCCTGAACCCCACAATTAATTCCTTGGTCTTGCTGACATTGAGTGCGAGGTTGCTGTTGCGACCACACTCAACCAGCCAATCTGTCTCACTCCTGTACGCCTCCTCATCATCACCTGAGACTCTACCAGCAACCAGATCTCTATCATCCAGACCAAATGCAACATATGCTTTGAAAATTGAAGCAAAAGCAGGGATGCACGACATGAGATCAATTCTGTTCTCAAACTATTTCCTTTTCCCTCACACAATCCCCTCCCCCACTGAACCTGCCTATCACTATCTCTTACCTGCATCTACCTATCACCACCTTGTGCCCACCCCGCCTCCCCTCTTTTGTCCACCCATCACTGCTCTGTTTTTCCCTCCGATATACAGAAAAAACATGGAAACATAGAAAACCTACAGCACAATTCAGGTCCTTCGGCCCACAAAGCTGTGCCAAACATGTCCCTACCTTAGAAATTACTAGGCTTACCCATAGCCCTCTATTTTTCTAAGCTCCATGTACCTATCCAAAAGTCTCTTAAAAGACCCTATCGTATCCGCCTCCACCACCGTTGCCGGCAGCCCATTCCACACACTCACCACTCTCTGAGTAAAAAACTTACCCCTGACATCTCCTCTGTACCTACTCCCCAGCACCTTAAACCTGTGTCCTCTTGTGGCAACCATTTCAGCCCTGGGAAAAAGCCTCTGACTATCCACACAATCAATGCCTCTCATCATCTTATACAACTCTATCAGGTCCCCCCTCATCCTCTGTCGCTCCAAGGAGAAAAGGCCGAGTTCCCTCAACCTGCTTTCATAAGGCATGCTCCCCAATCCAGGCAGCATCCTTGTAAATCTCCTCTGCACCCTCTCTATGGCTTCCACATCCTTCCTGTAGTGAGGCGACCAGAACTGGGCACAGTACTCCAAGTGGGGTCTGACCAGGGTCCTATATAGCTGCAACAATATATCAGGCTTCCCCTTTTCCTATCTTCAGTCCTGAAGAAGGGTCATGACCCAAGACGTTGACCGCCTGCTTTTCTCCACAGATGCTGCCTGGCCTGCTGAGTTCCTCCAGCATCTGAGTGTTTTTCATCCGGATTTCAGCATCTGCAGCCTCCATCCTTGACATCTGCCGATGTGAGCCGAGGACCAAAATATGTCCTCCTCCCGGCCAGCGGCGGCGCTGCCCCCGGCCTCTGCCGTCGTCACTCCTCCTCCCGGCCAGCGGCGGCGCTGCCCCCGGCCTCTGCCGTCGTCACTCCTCCTCCCGGCCAGCGGCGGCGCTGCCCCCGGCCTGTGCCTCCGTCAGCCGAGGCCCGGGTGTGTCAGTCTCTGGCCGAAGGTAAACAGGCGGCAGCTGCGGAGTGACGGGGAGCAACAGGAGCGGCAGGTGGACGAGGTGAGTGCGGCAGAGCTGGAGCCAGAGCCAGAGCCAGAGCCAGAGCCAGAGCCAGAGCCAGAGCCGGAGCCGGAGAGGCCCGGCCAGGGCCGACAGGTTACACCCCGGGCAGGACCGGCAGCTGCGAGGGGAGAGACCAGGGCCTGTGTGAGGGAGAGGGAGGGAGGGAGAGGGAGGGAGGGAGAGGGAGAGAGGGAGGGAGGGAGGGGGAGGGAGGGAGAGGGAGGGAGGGAGAGAGATGGGGAGGGGGAGGGGGGAGAGGGGGAGAGAGGGAGAGAGAGGGAGGGGGAGAGGGAGGGAGAGAGGGGGAGGGAGAGAGGGGGAGGGAGGGGGGAGGAGAGAGAGGGGAGGGGGGGAGGAGAGAGAGGGGAGGGAGGGGGAGGGGGAGGGGGAGGGAGGGGGAGGAGAGAGAGGGGAGGGAGGGGGGAGGAGAGAGAGGGGAGGGAGGGGGAGGAGAGAGAGGGGGGGGAGGGAGGGGGGAGGAGAGAGGGGGGAGGGGGAGAGAGGGGGGAGGGGGAGGGAGAGGGGGGGAGGGGGAGAGAGGGGGGAGGGGGAGGGAGGGGGAGAGAGGGGGGAGGGGGAGGGAGAGGGGGGGAGGGGGAGAGAGGGGGGAGGGGGGAGAGAGAGGGGAGGGAGAGGGGGGAGGGGGAGAGAGAGAGGGGAGGGAGAGATGAGGGAGAGATGAGGGAGGGAGAGAGAGGGAGAGGGAGGGAGACTGATGGCCCCTCGGGCAGTTGGACTGTGGAGGGTGGGATCAACATTCAGTCCCCCAGGGGGGAGGGCGGTAGGATCAGCCTTGAGGAGGGTAGGATTAGTGTTAAAAACCCTTAAAGGGGATGGGATCAACGTTCAAAGCCTATGGAGGGGAGTGGGATCAGCCTTTAAACTCCCATCAGGAGGGTGGGATCAGCCTTTAAACTCCCATCAGGCGGGTGGGATCAGCCTTTAAACTCCCATCAGGAGGGTGAGATCAGCCTTTAAACCTCATCAGGAGGGTGGGATCAGCCTTTAAACTCCATCAGGAGGCTGGGATTACTGTTAAGGATCTTTGGGGAAGTTGGGTTCAGCACTTAAAGCCCTTGGGTTCACTGTTCGTTGTGAATCATTTTGCAAGGGAGTGCGGTGCTGTGATTTCAGCCTCCTGCAGCCTCCACAGTTGAAGGTTCTCAAGGGAGGAGACATTCCATTAAGCATTGTGGGAGAGCTGATGCTGTGGTCATTGCAGATGAGAGAACTTGAAAAGCAAAGGGATACAGTGGGATAAATGGCCAACTCTTACGATCTTGAATAGAACGTTTCAGTTCTCTATCACCAAGATTGTCATCTCCCACCTTTGTAATCTTGCCTCGTTGCTACCAACTCTCTCCACCACTGCCAAGCTCTCAGCTCCTGCAGCCCTTATCCTTCCTTCTGGTTCTCTTCAAGCCAAATCCCCACTGTGCACAATACATAAGTTCATCCAATGGTATGACAGCCTTATCTTAACTCCTGCCATCCCATTAATCTATCACCCACATGTTCCCGAAGCTGTACTGACAGGGTGTCAATTTTAAAACTTTCACTCTCATTTCCAAAACCCCCTCTGATTTTGCCAACCACTTCTCCCATCCCTACCAGCTCTGTAACTTCCTTCGGCCGTACAACCATAAAATCATGAGGGTACAGTTAGGGTGAAGGGACACAGTCTTTTTTCCAGGGAAGGGGAACTAAAAACTAGAAAGCATAGGTTTAAGGTGAGAGAAGAAAGATTTAAAAGGGACCTGAGGGGCAACTTCGCACAGAGGGTGGTGCGTATATGGAATGAGCTGCCAGAGGAAGTGGTAGAGGCAGGTACAATAACAACATTTAAAAGATATTTGGATAACCCAGATAAGTGTGAAGTGATACACTTTGGGCGATCAACTTTGAAGGCAGAATACAAGGTTAATGGCAGGACTCTTAGCAGTATGGAGGAACAGAGGGCTCTTGGGGTCCACGTCCATAGATCCCTCAAGGTTGTCGTGTAGGTCGATAGGGTTGTTAAGAAGACATATGGAGTGCTGGCCTTCATTAGGGTATTGAGTTCAAGAGCTGCGAGGTGATGTTGCAGCTCTATAGAACTCTGGTCAGACCACACTTGGAGTATTGTGTTCAGTTCTGGTCGCCTCATGATAGAAAGGACGTGGAAGCTTTAGAGAGGGTGCAGAGGAGATTTAACAGGATGTTGCTGGGATTGGACAGCATGTCTTATGAGGATAGGTTGAGTGAGCTAGGGCTTTTCTCTTTGGAGAGAAGGAGGATGAGATGTGACTTGGTAGAGGTGTTCAAGATGATGAGAGACATAGATTGAGTGGACAGTCAGAGACTTTTTCCCAGTGCAACAATGGCTAACATGAGGGGACATAATTTTAAGGTGATTGGAGGAAGGTATAAGGGGGATGTCAGGGGTAAGTTTTATACACAGAGAGTGGTGGGTGTGTGGAACGCACTGCCGGCAGAGGTTGTGGGGGCAGATACGTTAGGGACATTTAAGAGAACCTTAGATAGACACATGAATGACAGAAAAATAGGGGCAAGGGTTAGATAGATCTGAGAGCAGGATAAAATGTCGGCACAACATTGTGGGCCGAAGGGCCTGTACTGTGTTGTAGTGTTCTACAATGATAGGAGGGGTTTAGAGGGATATGGGCCAAACACGGACAAAAGGGACTAGCTTGGTGGGCACCATGGACGAGTTGGGCAGAAGGGCCTGTTTCCATGCTGTACGAACCCTCTTCTCCAGTTCTGACCTCCCCGGCTTTCATTGACCCGACGTCTGGAGTTCTTTCTGCTTTTACAAACTAGTTCTTAAAACTAGCAACTGGAAGGGCTGCTCGTTTTAAGAACTAGCAGCCCTTCCAGCTCCTTCATCCTGCTTCACCATTCAACAAAGTCATGGCTGACCTACCTCAAACATTATTTGCCTGCCCTATCCCTGGATTCTTTTAAAGTCCAGAAATCTAGCAACATCTGTTTCTGAATAAGAGAAGATAAGATATCTTTATTGGTCACATGTACATCGAAACACACAAGTGAAATGCATCTCTTGCATAGAATGTTCTGGGGGCAGAACAATAACTCAGTGGTAGATTCTCCACAGCCCCGCCAGGATTACACATTCCAAAGATGCCCTACCCGCTGCATGAAGATTTTTCCTTATCTCAGTCCTAAATGGCCTGAGACTGTGACCCCTGGTTCTAGACTCTGTAGCCTGGAGAAACATCCTCCCAGCATCTACCCTACAAAACCTCAATGAGGTCACCTCTATTCTTGTAAACTCTAGTGAATAAAAGCCTAGCTCACTCAGTTTCCCACATGTGGTGTGCAAGAAGCTCTCTCTTTTCACAGCAAGCATGTCTCTTTTAGGTAAGGTGACCAAAATTGTACACAGTACTCCAGGTGTGGTATCACTAAAGCCCTCTATAATTGCATTAAGATGTCTTTACTCTTGTATTCAAATTCTCTTGCAATAAAGGCCAACATATCATTTGCCCAGCAGCTCACTTCTTTACTCCAGATTCCAGCATCTGCAGTCTCTTGTGTCTCCATATCATTTGCGTGCTACAATTTCAGGGACACCCAGGTCCCGTTGAATGTCCACGCTTCCTGATCTCTTACCATTTAAGATATACTCAGTGTATTTGTTTTTATATCAGTGGATAATCTCACATTTTTCTCCATTGTACTCCATGTGCCCTGCTGTTGTCCACACTCTCAGCTTGTCTATTTTACCTTGAAGCCTCTTTGCATCAGCGTCCCTGCTCACATTTCCACTTGGTTCATTCCTTCAGCAAGCATATCACATTTGATCTGTTTACGTGGATTATGAATATATGAAACTCCAGTAATTCAGCATCCAATTGGTCAGAAATCCCAGTGGTTCAGCATCTCACGTACAGACTGAAACTCACCAAGTTCTGTTTTCCATTCCTTTAAACTTACCGGGTTCAATCAAATATTTAGTACTCCGTAACATTTTTAAAAAAGTGAAATCAAAATGTGGGGTAACGTACAATGGTCTGGAAAATCTTCTAGTCTGACACAACCAAAGTTCTGACAGTGTTAGATTATTGGAGTTATACTATGGCTGCATCCCAACCATTGATTCTAGCCGGACTCCACTAGTTGTATCCTACCAACCTTGGGGACTCCTTGTTTTCTATCTGTTAACCATCTTTCAAAGTCAAAGTTGAGTTTATTGTCAGATGTGTGCACAGGTGCAATGAAAAACTTACTTGCAGCAGCATCACAGGCACCTAGCATCAGATAAGCAGCATTCACAAGAAAAACATAAATTAAACATAAATTATATACAATTTTTACAAGAAAGGACACAATTAGAACAAAAAAAATCCCACAAAGTCCATTGTAATGTAAAGTGATCAAAGTGGTCATAGTGTTGCTACACTGAGGTAGTGATTAGGGTTGTTAAATTTAAGTTTTATTTACAGCGTGGTAACAGGTCCTTTCGGCCCAACGAGTCCGCGCCACCCATTTTAAACCCAAATTAACCTACCTGTACGTCTTTGCAATGTGGGTGGAAACCGGAGCATCCAGAGGAAACCCACGCAGACACGGGAGAACGTACAAACTCCTTACAGACAGCGACGGGAATCGAACCCAGATCGCTGACGCTGTAATAGCGTCGCGCTAACCGCTACGCTACCGTGCCGGTTGGTTCAAGAACCGAATGGTTGAAGGGAAGATCAATGCATGCTAGTGTCTTGCACTCACTTCCATGTGGTCTAACTTTGTTCATCAACTTGTCAGGGACAATATCGAAAGCCTTCTAAAAACTTAAGTACACCACATCCACTGGTTCCCTCTTTTTCTCTACCAGATGCATCCTCAAAGAACTCCAATAAGCAAACACTATTTCCCTTTCACAGATTCAGGTTAACTCTGCTGAATCATATTCTTTTCTAAGTGGCTTGATAGCCCTTTAGTTCAAGTTCAAGTTACTTTATTGTCATTCACCCATATGCTATAAAAACACATGGCGGAATGAAATGTCGTTTCCCCCAGACTCTCACAACAGAGGACATACATAGAACAGAGGACATACAATAAACGCAGACAAAAAAAATTGTGCAAGTACAAATAGTGCAAATAACAGTATATAAAGAACGCAAATTTAGTGCAGAGTTAGTGCAAAACCGAGCTGGACGAAGAAAATACAGAACTCAGTGTTGCACTAATTGAAAAACATGTTCAGCAGTGGCCAAAGTTCAAGCCAGGGCTTTTGACGCGGCATTTGTCTGAAACTGTCCCCAGGGTATTCAGGAGCCTGACAGTCTGGGGGAAAAATCTATTGTACAGTCTAGTAGTCCTTCTTTTTCCTGACTGAAGTTGTTCTCTGTTTTCTATCTCCCTCCTTTCTTTCACACTGGGGCCACATTTTCCATCCTGCAATGTTCAGGAATCGTTCCAGGATCTGCGGAAGTTCTGAGCATCCACTAAATCCGAAGCCACTTCCTGCAAAACTCTGGCATGTAGATCACTGGGAGTTATCAGACTTCCAGCTCATTAACTTCTCCAGTGGTAACTCTCTACTGATACTAATTCCTTTTACTCCCTTACTTGCCCTGGACCCTTGGTTCTTCGGTATTCTGGGAATCGTTTTGACTTCTTCCATGATAACGGATGTGTTTAATTCCTCTGCCATTTCCCATTGAAAAATTCTGCCCCCTCTGCCTGCAAGGGGCTCACATTTGTCCCTGCTAGTCTTTTCTAATGTACCTATAGAAACTCCCACAGCATGTTTCTTTCAGTTTCTCACCAGTTTAATCTATATTTTTCCCCTTTATCAATTTGTTGGTCTTCCTCGCAAGTTTCATGAGACCCAGCCTTTTAACCAAATTTATGTCACTTAAACTAATGTCTCAGGGAACCTGTTAGTATTTTGAGTCGTAGGGCCATGCGGCACAGAAACGAGCCCGTCAGTCCACCATGTCCATGCGGATCATCAACTACTCATCTTTACCTTTCTCATTTACCAGCACTTGATCCATGGGCTCTGATGCTTTGTCAATGCAAGTGCTTGTCTAAATACTCCTTAAATGCTGTGAGTGTTTCTGTCTTCACCACCCCCTCAGGCAGTGCATTCCAATCACCTACTGGGTGAAAACCTTCCTCAGCCTTGGTAAATTGATTTACTATTGTCACAGGTACCGAGGTACAGTGAAAACTTGCATGCCATCCATACAGTTCATTTTGTTGCATCAGTACATCGAGGTTGTACAAGGGAAAAGCAATAACAGAATGCAGAACATAGTGTTACAGTTACAGGGAAAGTGCAGTGCAGGCAGACAATGAGGTACAAGGCCACAACAAGGTAGATTGTGAAGTCAAGAGTCCATCTAGGGGACCATTCAATAATCTTATAACAGTGAGATAGAAGTTGTCCTTGAGCCTGGCTTTTCTGTCTTCTGCCAGATGGGCAGGGGGGGAGAATGTCCGGGGTGGGTGACTTCCTCTAACCCTTCTGCCCCTTCCCTTAAACCTCTGCCCTCTGGTTTTAGGCACCTCTGCTAAACCACCTATGCCCCTCATAATTTTGTATACCTCGATCGGGTCTCAACCTCGTCCACTCCAAGATCCTGATGAATTTCCTCTGCACCCTCTCCAGTGTAATCACGTACTTCCTAAAGTGTGGCAATCAGAACTGTACTCTTGCTGCGGTCTAACCGATATTTTATAAAGTTGTACTATAACTTCCCTAGTCTTGTATTCTGTGCACCAGCTAATAATGGAAATCAGGTCCTGCAAAGAGCCTATTGGGCGTCACTAAGTTGGAGAGCCTGGATAAATGCCAAGTTTTGATGCTGTTGAAATAGCATTCTGTTTCTCTGTGTAGTCATTGCATTGGAAATGCTATGTAGCCGTTGAGCAACTCTCTTTTAGGAATGCAGGCAGGAGTGTACGTTTTTGTGTGGTCAGTTCATCGAGGAAGTGGGAAAGGGTTGCGAAAGTAGCACATGACTGCCCTGGAAAATCCGACTGTTTTATTTTCCCAATATTAAAGCCCATTTGTTACGAGATCAGGCTGCTGACTGGGCTAACGCTGTGTCAGCTACCCCTTAACCTAGCTAATGTCAACATTTCACATCTCCAGAAATTCCGCATGTCCTTTGATTCAGGCATCTGGTAAAGGAAGGGGAAATGCCAGTGTTTCAAGCTGAGCTCTTCATGACATGTATGCTCAATGCCATATCACCACATCATCAGAATCCCCAAACCCTACAGTAAGGCAATGACTCTGAGAAGGGATTGTGAAAGACCCTCTAGAAATGCAAATCTTTATTCTCAGGAATAATTTCCTCCTCTTGAACGGTCCCCGGGTATGATAAGATGGACTCTTGACCTCAGAATCCACCTCGTTATAGCCTTACGCCTCATTGCCTGCCTGCACTGCACTTTCTCCGTAATTGTAACACTTTATTCTGCATTCTGTACTGTTTTACCTTGTACTACCTCAATGCACTGTTGTAATGAAATGATCTGTATTTGTGGTATGCAAGACAAGTTTTTCACTGTACCTCGGTACATGAGACAATAATAAACCAATTTACAAATGTTATCCTCTCCTTCTCCGCATTCTTGCTTCCCATTCTCTATTCATCCGACGGCATTGAGTATACGAGTTGGGATGTTACAGTACAGTTGCACAAGACATAGGTGAGGCCTCACCTGGAGTACTGTGTGCAATTTTGGTTAAACTGTTATGGGAAAGGCGTCATTAAGCCGGAAAGAGTGCAAAGCAGATTTACAAGAAAGTTGCCAGGACTCGAGGGCCTGAGTTATAGGGAGAGGTTGGGCAGGCTAGGGCTTCATTCGTTGGAGCTTAGGAGATTGAAGGGTGACCTTACAGAGGTGTGTAAGGTCATGAGGAGCATAGATAAGGTGAATACACTCAGTCTTTTTCCCAGCGAAAGGGAATCAAAAACTAGAGGGCATAGATTTAAGGTGAGAGGGGAAAGATTTAGAAGGGACCTGAGGGGCAGCTTCTTTGCACAGAGGGTGGTGGGTATGTGGAGCCAGAGAAAGTGGTTGAGGCAGGTACAATAACGACATTTAATACACTTGGACAGGTACATGGATAGGAAAGGTTTAGAGGGATATGGACCAAACACAGGCAAATGGAACTGGCTTCAATGGGCAACTTGGTTGTCGTGAATGAGTTGGGCGGAAGGGCCTGTTTCAATGCTGTATTACTCGTTATTCCAGTGTCCTGATTCTGACTGTTATTGTGGTAGCATCCTCCAGTGTCACTACCTCTGTTAACTTTACGTTTTAAAACTGTTTCTCCTGAGTTGTTGTCTCAACTTAATGGAGTCGCTTGGCCTTTGAAATGCAGACAGCCAATATCTCAGTGCAGCTCCCACTCCTGTCTGCAGCCCTTACCTTCCGCTTTCGATGGAACAGAGGTTTTTGGCACTGAAGAAGTTTTCCAACTTCACAGACTTTGGCCAGCTTTCCCCTCAAGCCCGCTCCACCATTAAACGAGATCACAGCGGATCCTACGTCTCGCATCCATTTTCCTACCCAATGCCTCTCATTTCTGTGATGAAAAATCTTATCAATCTCAGAACCGAAAATTCCCGGCTCTTTGAGGCAGAGAATTCCGAAGGTCCACAGTCCTTAGAATAAGAAATTTCTCCCTAAGCAGCTCACTGCTTATCCTGTGATAACACCCTCTGGTTCTTGACTCTGCGTCACAAGGAAACAGTCCCTTGGCGTCCCCCCATCATCTCTCCGAGACTCGTCAGAGGACTGTCCTTGCATTGTCTCTAAGATAACCATAACCTTCATTGGGGACAGAGATCAAAGTTGCACACATGTGCTGTCACAGCCTTGTACACCTGCTGACTGACCTGAATAACTGGGAGCAATAGTGTTATGGAGCCATAGACATATACGTAACATCGAACAGCACAGGAACAGGCCCTTCAGCCCACAATGTTGTGCCGAACTAATTAAACACCCACCTGAACTAATCCCTTCTGCCTCCACTCTCTGTACATTCACGTGCCTATTTAAGAGCCTCTATTGTATTCACCTCCACTACCACCCCTGACAGTGCATTCCAGGCACCCACCACTCTCTGTGTGAAAAAACCTGCCCCACACTTCTCCTTTGAACTTACTCCCTCTCACCTTAAATACATGCCCTCTAGTATTAGACACTTCAACCCTGGGGAAAAGGTACCGGCTGTCTACTCTATCTATGCCTCTCATAATCTTAAAAAATTGTTCTTGCACTTGGTGGTGTGGGACTTCAGGCTTCTGTACCTCCTGCCCAATGGGAGCTGCGAGAAGATGGCACAGCCTGGATGGTGGGGATCTTTGATGATGGATGTTGCCTTCCTGAGGCAGCGCCTCCTGTAGATACTTCTGATGGTGGGGAGGGATGTGCCCGTGATGTATTGGGCCGAGCCAATAATGTAGTGGGTGCCGTCAGGGCCCTCGCAACAGAGTCACTGTCTGTCGTGTCATAGAGAGATACAGCACACAAACAGGCCCGTCAGCCCACCGTCCATGCCCACATCAACCACCCATTTACACTAATCCTACATTAATCCCATTGTATTCTCCCCACATTCTCCCCCCCCCCCCCCCAAGAATTTACCATTCACCTATACACCAGGAGCAATTTATAGGGTCCAATTAACCTACCAACCCGCACATCTTTGGGATGTGGGAGGAAACCCATGCAAACACAGGGAGAATGGGAGAATCTCCACACAGACAGAGTTCAGGATTGAACCTGGATCTGTGGCACTGTGAGGCAGTGGTTTTACTAGCTGCACCTCTGTGCTGCCTGGAGTCCTGGGTTGGATCTGAGTTTGATGTATATTTTTTAATGCCCTGATTCATTGCCCTCAGTGGGGAGAATTGGCCTGGGATCCCACTGTAGTTGGCAGACAGTGACTCTGTTGTGAGGGCCCTGATGACACCCACCATGTTATTGGCTCAGCCCAATACATCACGGGCACACCCCTCCCCACCATAGGAAGAATCTACAGGAGGCGCTGCCTCAAGAAGGCAACATCTTTCATCAAAGATCCCCATCATCCGGGCCGTGCCATCTTCTCGCAGCTACCATCAGGCAGGAGGTACAGAAGACTGAAGTCTCACACCACCAAGTTCAAGAACAATTTTTTAAGATTATGAGAGGCATAGATAGAGTAGACAGCCGATATCTTTTCCCCAGGGTTGAAATGTCTAATACTAGAGGGCATGCATTTAAGGTGAGAGGGGTAGGTTCAAAAGAGATGTGTGGGGCAGGTTTTCTCACACAGAGAGCAGTGGGTGCCTGGAATGCACTGTCAGGGGCAGTACTGGAGGTGAATACAATAGAAGCTCTTAAATAGGCACGTGAATGTACAGAGAGTGGAGGCAGAAGGGATTAGTCTTCTAATGGTGTTTAATTATTTTGGCACAACATCGTGGGCTGAAGGGCCTGTTCCTGTGTTAACAGCTACTTCCCTTCAACCATTCAGTTCTTGAACCAACCTGTACACCCCTAATCGCTACCTCAGTATAGCAACACTATGAACACTTAGCAACACTTGTATTTTTTTGTTCTAATTGTGTTTTTTTCTTTTATAATTTGGTATAATTCACATTTTCCTTGTGAACCTTGTGTCTCTGATGCTGCGGCAAGTAAGTTTTTTATTGCACCCGTGCACACATGGACTTCTGCATATGACCATAAACTTGACTTTGCCTTTTGACTTTGGCTGGTGGGACCAGGCTGGGGCAGATCTACAGAACCTGACCACTTCAATCTTCCCATGGGTTGCTATTCACTATTGGTTAAGTATAGGTTCAAGTACCACTCCAGGCTGACAGGCCAGTGCAGTACAGAGGGAGCACAAGACTGACTGAATGTAAGTGATTCCATGGGAGCATTCCAAAGCAGGGCACGGAGTTATCCCAGGGATCCACGGCTAACATATCACTCCCCCAGCACCTAAAAACAAAAGAGTCAAAGCGTTGTCTAACTGTGTGTGCCTTCCTGCTGTGTCTTGAGTTTACTGGCATGGTGCCAATATTAAATTAGTGACTGCACTTCAGCAAGCACTGAAGTGGATGGAATTGCAATTTCTTTTTCAAAAATATACATTATTCATAAAAAATACATATAAGAAATACAATACAATCGGGCCATGTCTTCCTTGACATTCAATTCAATGCATTCTCTTCCAATGCATCAGGACCACTTCTGTTTCCTCCTCAAACAATACTGTGTCTGAGAGACTGTTACACAGGACCCAAACCCTCAGTGCCCAGTAGCAGCAGGATCCTAGACTGTGGTCCATCCCCACAGAGCCTTTGTGGTGGCTGTACCAAGCTACAGTGCATCTCCCCACATGTCCTCCTGCACCCTTGAATGTGCCAGTCAGCAGCATTCCCTTAAAGACATCTCGTTGTGTTGGAAGGACAGCAGGTTTCGGTCTGACCAAGGTGCGTCTTAGTTGGGATGTCCTATGTGCAGGACTTTCCTTCAGTGTCCGACTCTATCCAGACTGTCTTGAGGGTATGGGGTCCATCAAGGGCCTATTTTGGAATCCAGTCTCTTTAATCAGGAGTTTCATGTTGGACTTTTAAAACAGGTATTTCTAGTCTGCACTGACTGCTAAGTTCTGCATTTTTGTTGTGAAATTCCTGGACACTCCCTTAAACTGTGAAACCAAGGGGAACTCGATCTAAGTGCTGCAGCGAGGCATGCTGGCAGGGAAAGAGGGGGAAGCTGAGGCTGTGATGATTAAATGATTCAAAGCTTCGGTTTATAAACCTGATGAATGTGTGGATGGGGGTGCAGAGAGGAGGGGGTCGATGAGTGAGAGAGGGATGGGGAGTGAGGGTGCATATAGGAGGGGTTCAGGGAATGAGGGTGCAGAGAGGAGGGGGGATGGGGAGAGAAGGTGCAGAGAGGAGGGGGGATGGGGAGAGAGGACACAGAAGGATGCGGAGGGAGGGTGCAAAGAGGAGGGGGACGGAGGGTGCAGAGAGGAGGGGGTGGGGAGGGAGGGTGCAGAGAGGAGGGGGTGGGGAGGGTGGGTGCAGAGAGGAGGGGGACACGGAGGGTGCAGAGAGGAGGGGGACACGGTGCAGAGAGGAGGGGGACACAGGGAGGGTGCAGAGAGGAGGGGGACACGGAGGGTGCAGAGAGGAGGGGGACGGTGCAGAGAGGAGGGGGTGGGGAGGGAGGGTGCAGAAAGGAGGCGGACACGGAAGGTGAAGAGAGGAGGGCGACGGGAAGAGAGGATTGAATTTATGTTGCGAGATAATCTCACCACGAGGCATCGGTAAAATTACCGCCAAACCACTGGTGCAGACTTCAGGAATGTAACTGCAGCAGACAGCCGAAGTCTCAATCCTCTCTTCCTCCCATACTCCCCATTAAAGTTGCTTCTCAAAAGTGGCTTGGATTCTGATGTTTTAGAGAGCCGGTGTGCTCTCCCACTTCCCAAAAAAAATTATCGAACTCCCTGCGAGTGATTCCCATGTAGCCCCTTCCTTGGGAAATGTCCAACATGAAGCTCCTGATTAAAGAGTGGGCTGCCTCATTGGAGGCACCAACGGGCTTTTAAACCAACCTACTGTTTGCCTGTTCTCGCTGGGTGTGAAAGAACCCTGAACTGTTCCCTTGCCCTCTCTCAATGGGTGCCACCCAGCTCCTGATCAAATGGACCTATGTGTCCTTGTACACAAGTCACTGAACGCTAACAGGAAGATGCAGCAAGCAACTACGATGGGAAAAGATGTGTAATTATTTGCTAAGATAGTCGTACTGTAATTATATAGTGCCTTGATGAGACCATACCTGGAGTATTGTGTACAGTTTTAGTCTCCTTACCGAAAAAAAGATGTATTTGCCAACAGAGAGCACCGCCCAAATTCTCCAGACTGATTCCTGGGATTGCGGGTTTGCCTTGTGAGGAGAACGTGAGTAGACTAGGCTTGTATTCTCTATTTAGAAGAACGAGGGGTGATCTTATTGAAATATAGATGCAATGAGGATGTTTCCACTGTTTGAGAAATCTGGAGGCAGGAATCACAGTCTTGGAAGAAGGGATTGGCTGTTGAGGACTAAGATGAGGAGTTTCTTTATTCAGAGGGTGGGGAATCTTTTTACTTAAAAACAGAATATATTTCTGAATATTAAGGGAATCAAAGAATGTGTGGACAGTGCAGGAAAATGGCACCAAGGTAGTAGATCAGCCATAACCTTGATGAATAGGGAACAGGCTTGAAAGGATGGGTGATCCACTCATGCTCCTAATTGTTATGTTTGTATGTAATCCTGCCCCTGTTTCACCAGAGAGAAAGCTGGTCAAGGCATGAGCAGAGATGACAGAAACAAGGTTTATAATCTCTGCAGTTTAGAAGGTTAGGCAATGGTTTGGTATTGGTATTGGTTTATTATTGTCACTTGTACCGAGGTACAGTGGAAAAACTTGTCTTACAAACCGATTTTACAGGTCAATTCATTACACAGTGCAGTTACACGGGGTTAGTACAGAGTGCATTGAGGTAGTATAAGGGTAAAAACAATAACAGTACAGAGTAAAGTGTCACAGCCACAGAAAAAGTGCAGTGCAATAAGTGCAAGGTCACAACAAGGTAGATCGTGAGATCATAGTCCATCTCATCATATAAGGGAACTGTTCAATAGTCTTATCACAGTGGGGTAGAAGCTGTCCTTAAGTCTGGTGGTATGTACCCTCAGGCTCCTGTATCTTCTACCTGATGGAAGAAGAGAGAATGACCCAGGTGGGTGGGGTCTTTGATTATGCTGGCTGCTTCACCAAGACAGCGAGAGGTAAAGACAGATTCCAAGGAGGGGAGGCTGGTGTCCATGACGCACTGGGCTGTGTCCACAACTCTCTGTAGTTTGTTGCAGTCCTGGACAGAGCAGTTGTCGTACCAAGCCGTGATGCATCCAGATAGGATGCTTTCTGTGGTGCATCGATAAAAGTTGGTGAGTGTCAAAGGGGACAAACCGAATTTCTTTAGCCTCCTGAGGAAGTAGAGGCGCTGGTGAGCTTTCTTGGCCGTGGCATCTACATGATTTGATTACGTGATTAGCTAGCCTTGCTCATGAGACACAACCAATAGAGGTTCTTCAGGCACCACCACCTGTGGAGTCGTGACTCGGGGTGGACTCCACGCCCTCTTGCAGGTGGAGGAGTGGTTTTGGTGGAGGGTCAAGAAAATAGAGCGCCTGGATGGAGGCCCACAGTGAGGTGAATGTTCCACTGCCATCAACAGGCTCAACAGAAACAGTGCTAAATGCCAATCCTGTTTTAGAGGAACTAGAGAAAGAGAAGAGGCAATTTAGCATTGTTGGTCAATCTGCTTTGCTGGCAAGTGGAGATAACACTGGTCGGGTAGAATCACAGCACAGGAGGAGTCCATTTGGCCCTTCAAGCCCATGCAGGCTCATGGTACAACTTTACTCCCAACCTTGCAACCCAGTTGCCTTTAACTACGACCCTTAGTACTGACTAGCGGGGGTAGAGTGGTGCAGGGAATTAAGTGCTGCTGTGAAGTGGAACTGGCACCTGTTCCAGATTCAATTCCTTCTCTCTGATTGAATTCCATCGTTATGTGATTAAAATGGTCTGTTTTAAAATTGGATTTTTGTGAAGCAAAGGTTTCTAAACGTCGCACGGTAGAGGCAAGTCACAAATCAGTTGTACTCTCATCAAATGATGTTATAGCCTGAGTTGATAATTGGTTTATTATTGCAACATGTACCGAGGTACAGTGAAAAACTTCGTTTTGCATGCCATCCATACAGATCATCTCATCACATCAGTACATTGAGGTAGTTCAAGGGGAAAGCAGTACAGAATGCAATAGTGTTACAGTTACAGAGAAAGTGCAGTGCAGGTAGACAATAAGGTGCAAGGGCCATGACGAGGTAGGTTGTGAGGTCAAGGGTCCATCTTATCGTCCAAGAAGTCTGTTCAATAGCCTTATAAAAGTGGGATAGAACCTGTCCTTGAGCCCGGTGGTACGTGATTTCAGGCTTTTGAATCGTCTGCCCGATGGAAGGGGGGAGAAAAGAGAATGTCCAGGTTGGGTGGGGTCTTTGATTATTTTGCCTACTTTACCGAGGCAGCAAGAAGTGTCAGCAGAGTCCATGGAGGAGAGGCTCATTTTCGTGATGTGCTGAGCTGTGTCCACAACTCCCTGCAGTTTCTTCTCCCTGGCTCCTGCTGTTAGCTGCTTCTTTCTCTGGCCTCTTTCATTGTTACGCCTAACAGCAGTGGCACAGCTAGTAGAGCGGCTGCCTCACAGCTTCAGTGATCCAGGTTCAATCCTGACCTCCAGTGCTGCCCTTCCCCTGGTGGATCTGCTCTCCCCTCCTCCCCGCACCTGCCTATCACTATCTCTCACCTGCATCTACCAATCACCACCTTGAGCCCACCCTGCCTCCCCTCTTTTGTCCACCTATCTCTGCTCTGCTCTCTTCCCTCATATATATTGGGGTTCCCCTTTTCCTATCTCTAGACCTGAGGAAGGGTCCTGACCCAAAACATTGACCGCCTGCTTTTCTCCACGGATGCTGCCTGGCCTGCTGAGTTCCTCCAGCGTGATAGTGTTTTTCATCTAGACTCCAGCATCTGCAGTCCTTTGTTTCTCTAGGGTTGTGCCTGTGATGGAGCTGGCTGGGTCTATGACCCTCTGCGGCCTCTTTCAATCCCGCGCATTGGAGCCTCCATAGCCGGCGGTGGTGCAACCAGTCTCAATGTGGTTAAACAGTACCTTCATATGAAAGCAACCTTGTTTTCAAATCCTTCCATGGTGTCCCTTTCTCTTCCTGTCTCTATGATCTCCAGTTTACAGCTTTCCATCACCTGCACTCCTCCCATTACAGCCTCTAGCACATTCCCAAATTCTATCACTACACCGTTGGAAGCTGTGCTTTCAGCTGCACAGAGTTTAACGGTTTGGATTTCCATGCCCAACCCCCAATGCCCTACTGCTGTCTGAGATGCTTCTGATAAAATTAATCTGTGATACAGTCTGTGCACTTCTGTCCCTGTGTGGCTATGTCGTAATTTTATGATGTTCCTGTTAAGTGCCTTGGAACATTTTGCAATGCAGGTGGTGCTGTATAAATATAAGTTGTCGTTGTTGTACTGTGCTGGCTCTAACTTGTGTGTTTCCTCTTTCTCTGCAGGATTTCTTAACTGACACTTCGCCATGTCGTTCCATACGTGTGGTCCCAATGAGGCCATGGTGGTTTCAGGTACAGTATTTCTACTTCTGTTCTCTGTAAGTACTTGTAGGGCATCACAAATGAGTCCAGTCTATTCATGCCCAGCTCGCCCAGGACAAATGGAGAGGTGCCATTAAGCAGGAAAGAGTGCAGAAAAGATTTACAAGGATATTGCCAGGACTTGAGGGAGTGAGTTATAGAGAGAGGTTGGGCAGGCTAGGACTTCATTCATAGAAGCATAGGAGAATGAGGGGTGATTTTATAGAAGTGTATAAAATCATGACGGGCATAGATAGGATGAATGCACACGGTCTTTGTCCCAGGGCTGGGGAATCAAGAACTAGAGGGCATAGGTTTAAGGTGAGAGGGGAGAAATTTAATAAGAACCTGAGGGACAACTTTTTCACTCAGAGGGTGATCAGTATATGGAATGAGCTGCCAGAGGAACTGACTGAGGCAGGTACATGAACCACGTTTAAAAGGCACTTGGATGGGTACGTGGATAGGAAAGGTTTAGAGAGATGTGGGCCAAATGTGAGCAAATGGGACTGTTAGATGGGCATCTTGGTTGGCATGGACCAGTCGGACCAAAGGGCCTGTTCCCATGCTGTATGACTCTATGACAGGTGTAGCACTCGCTAGTCAGTGATCATGAGCCCTCGTTCGCTTTCCTCCTCTCTGCTCCACTCCCTGCTGATTGTGGAACCTCCAACGACAGAGCTGGGGGGGTCTCGATCATTGGAGGAGCCAGAGTGAATCCAGCCCTTTTCCCAGTCTCGGGAGATCCTGGACACCTTTCAGCTGGTGAAGAGCTCTCTGAAACATAGTTGCTGCTGTAAAGTCCCATGCAAAGTGTCTGATGTGAGCAGAGGATCTTAAGATAAGATATTGTTATTAGTCACATGTACATCGAAACACACAGTGAAATGCATCTTTTGCGTAGAGTGTTGTGGGGGCAGCTGCAAGTGTTGCCACGCTTCTGGCGCCAACATAGCATGCCCACAACTTCCTAACCCGTACATCTTTGGAATGTGGGAGGAAACCGGAGCACCCGGAGGAAACCAACGCATTCACAGGGAGAACGTACAAACTCCTCACAGACAGCGGCCGGATTTGAACCTGGGTCGCTGGCACTGTAAAGCATTACGCTAACCGCTACACTACCGTGCCTGCCCTTTGTAGCGATGTTGATGATGGATAAATATTGGGCAAGGCACCACGCTTAACCACCTGCTCTTCTGCAAAAATAATGCCATGAGACCTTTTACATCCCCTTGAGAGAGCAGCCAGGTGGTGGCTGCAATAGTGCTTCTCGGTGCTCCGCCTGGATTTTATGCAGAAGCACCTGGTGCGGGACTTGAACCCGTCTGGCTCTGTGAGCTTGGTGAGGGAGTTGGGGCTCATTGCTGGTGCAAAGGCAAGCAAAACAGATTGAGAGAGAGCGGAGGCTCTGATTGCTTTATGAGAGGAAAAAGTTTTAAATTATCCCAGGTTTGAGGAGCAATTCGGGTTGGGATCCGAGTCTCCTGCATTTCATGCAATGCACAAACCGCCAGAGGAACTCAGAGGATCAAGCAGCATCTGTGGGAGGAAAAGAATTGTCGGCATTTTGGGTCAAAACCTTGCTTAGATGCTGCTCAACCCGCTGAGTTCCTCCAGCAGATTGTTTGTTGCTCCAGATTCCAGCATCTGCAGTCACTTTATGTCTCTTGCACTTCATGGGCTGGGAGGAGATTATTGCACGAGCAACTGCCTACTTAATTCTAGTGAACTACCTTCACTAGAATTGTGGTGGTGTGGTTATTCTGTGCGCCCGAGTTTCCTGCCCACTCTCCCCTGCTCTCAGTGCTCTAATTCTCACCAAGCATTACCAGTTAATACCGTGCTTGCTGACTCGCCTTGGCTCCTGGTTCAGGCAGCGGATTAATTTCGTAATTCTTGTTCCCATTCCCATGGGTGCTGTGTCTCTGTAAAACACTCAGACTTCCTCTCTTTGTTTTAAACCTCCCATGGTATGCTTGTGTGGTTGGCATCCCTGGCTTTATATGCCCATCCCCCAATTGCCCTTGAGAAGCTGGTGGTAAACCACCACCCTTTTGCAGTTCAGGCATTGTATTCCAACCGAGAAACTGCTTAAACTGTTTCTGAAGCCAGAGGAGAGGTGATCGCTTTGCTGTGGGTCTGGAATCTAAAAGCACTGGAGAGATACCACCAGCATTGTCTACTGCAAAGTCCTCCAAATGCACTGGCAGGATAAAGATCCAACATCCCCCGTAATGGGGCCCTAATTACACTCTGGCGGTTACATTAGGCAGACCATTCTGTTCGCTTGTTGGCCAGACTGGGTACATAGAACAGGAACAGGCCCTTCAGCCCATGATCTCTGTGCTGGGCAGGCACGGTAGTGTAGCGGTTAGCGTAATGCTGTTACAGCGCCAGTGACCCGGGTTCAATTCCGCCCACTGTCTGTAAGGAGTTTGTACATTCTCCCCGTGACTGCGTGGGTTTCCTCCAGGTGCTCCGGTTTCCTCCCATGTTCCAAAGACGTACGGGTTAGGAAGTTGTGGGCATGCTATGTTGGCGCCGGAAGGGTGGCGACACTCGCGGGCTGCCTCCAGAACACTCTACGCAAAAGATGCATTTCACTGTGTGTTTCAATCTACATGTGACTAATAAAAATATCTTATCTTAGTAGCTTAATCACCATGTTCTTCATTTCCATTGGTGAGGGGCTGCATCAAAGCTTCAGACCCTCTAAATATGAGAGGGATGCTCCACATAGTGAAGCCTCTTGCATATTCCTAATATTAATTAATCTCCTGCTTTCAGCTGCAATGGCCCAAAGCCTTAAAGTGTAAACCATTTTCCCTGAAGGTTCCTCTCTCAGTTGTACACCATCCTGGCTTGGAATTCTATCACCGTTCCATTCACTGAATCGCCCTGCATAAAACTACTTCCGAAATCCTACATTTTGGCTCTTTTATTATCTTCCTGTGTATTTCATATTTAGTTTGGTAACTCCTGTGAAGTTATATAAGTGTGTGTTGTTTGTGTGTGTGTATATGAGAGAGTTGGAACAGCAGGGAATCATTTATTGAAGCCATATGTTTGGGACAGTTGGTTTTGAGGCTTTGTGGAGACATCCTCATCAAGCACAACAAACGAGATGTCTTTAAAAAGCTGATATTATTACCAAAGTCTTTTCTCTTGGCCTTGTGGTTTTGCAATGCCAATTAACGTTGGAGAGCAAGAAGAGCTTGCATTCATGCCTTTCACAATACCGGGATATCCTGAAGCTCTCCCAGGCAAGTTCTTTAGAACCAAAATTCTGGCAGTGCTGGAAATCTGAAATTAATTTTAAAATTGAAAGGAAAAATGCTAAAAATGTTCAGGGAAATTAGGGAGGATTTGAAAGGGTGACTCCTCTACCTTCTCCCTGTCTCCCCGCCTTTTTCGCACACCCTGACTCACAAAATATATTGGTGTCCCTTCATCACTGCCGAGACCCCCTACAACGGAACAGGGTCCCTTCTGCTGAAAGACCACGTGGTTTCAAGGAAGTGGCTCACCAGCACCTTCTTGAGGGCATTTAGGGATAGTCAGTAAATGCTGGGTTTGCCAGCAAAGCCAAAATCTCAAAAATGAATCAGAATCAGGTTTATTATCACTGACATTTGTGAAATTTGTTGCAAAAACATAAAAATTACTATAAATTACAAAATAAATAGCGCAAAAAAAAAGGAATAACACAGTATCCTTCATGGGTTCTTGGACCATTCAGAAATCTGATGGCAGAGGGGAAGAAGCTGTTCCTAAATCACTGAGTGTGGGTCTTCAGCCTCCTGTGCAAAGCAAAAAGGAATAGCACAGTATCCTTCATGGGTTCTTGGACCGTTCAGAAATCTGATGGCGGAGGGGAAGAAGCTGTTCCTAAATCACTGAGTGTGGGTCTTCAGCCTCCTGTACCTCCTCCCTGAGGGTAGTAACAAGAAGAGGGCAGGTCCTTAGTGATGGATGAATTATTAAATCTTTCCATAAACTGGGAAACTTTATACCCCTAGAAATGTGGCTCATTGTGAACCCCCAGAAATTGCGGTCAACCCCAGCAAACTCTGTCATATTTCTAAGCAGAGCTGCACCGAGGTGTCACTTTGCTGGATAGTGTGTCAGAACCCAGTGCCTTATTTGGAAACCTATCCCCCCACAACATCTCCAATTTTGCCTTGGTGCAGTACAGGGAGAGTTCTATAATGTCAGAGCTATACCATTGAGCCCCCTTGTGGAGTGTGGTTAAACATTTCAGCCTGCCTTCTTGTTGGAGGAGCTCTCTCATGTATTTCTAACCCCACTGTTCATGAACATAAGAAAATAGGAGCAGGAGTAGGCCACTCGGCCCCTCAAACCTACCCCATCATTCAGTTTGATTGTGGCTGATCTGACCCTGGCCTCTTCTGTGCCAGTTCCCCATAGCTCTCGGTTCCCTGATCTTTCAAAAATGTATCTACTTCCACTTTAAATCCAACCTTCACAACCCTCTGGGATAGAGAACTAAGGAAACTCAAACAAGGTGCTGGAGGAACTCAGCAGGTTGGGTAGCACCTGTGGAGGGAAATGGACAGTCGACGTTTCAGGTCGAGACCTTTCATCTGGACTGGAATCTGCAGTCTCTTGTGCCTCCATTTTGCTACTCCACAGCAAAGTCTCATCAAGGTACGCCCACTTTGAAGAGGTTCTCCTCCTCTCTTCGGGTGTTCTGTGGGACCCTCTCTCACTGTTCCCCCTCTGTGATTCCTGCTGCTCTTCACTCAGACTCGCTCCCCCAGTCATGTGTCCTTCCTCGGTCCTTGTCTCTGCCCAGTCCAGATGAAGGGTCTCTCCACCCAGATCGTTGACTGACCATATCCTTCCACTGATGCCGCCTGATCCACCGAGTTCGTCCACCATCTTGTTTGTTGCTCCAGATTCCAGCATCTGCAGTCTCCTGTGTCTCCATTCCCAGAGATTTGCCACCTCCTGTGAGCAGAAGGTGCTTGTCTTTCCAAATGTGGTCCTCAAGATCAGCTGATTTCTATTCTAATCTTTCTCAACACCTTTGGGTTGGTGACGGCAGCTTTTTGGGTCAGTAATGCAAACTTTAAGAATTGGAGAAGGACCTCGCTGCAAAGCTAGTCATGAGTGATAAAATTCACCATCACCTTCAGTGTCCCAGCACGGCCTTTGGCTGTCATAGGGAGAGAGTGGAGATCAAGGTGTCAGACCTGGCACAAACCTCATTATCCCATGGGCAGCGGTGATTCCTGCCTTCCTACTCCTTTCTTTCTGCTCACTGCAGGCACCTCAAAGAACAGGAGGGACACCACTAACAAGGCCTCGGCAAAATCCCCTGGCTGGATAAGTGGTCCAACATCAAGTCAGCAATCCCAGTGTTGAGGTCACAGTTACAGCCGGTTGGTTCCATTTGGGCACAAACTGCAGACACTGGAAATGCCATGCAGGTCAGAGAGGAACGGAGGCAGCATCTCCACACGGATGCTGCCTGACCAACTGAGTATTTCCAGCAATTTTTGGGTACTGGAGTATGTTGGGGGAGTGACACTAATGCCCACCATCTGATCTCTTTCACCTGTTTCAGGCTTCTGCCGGTCTCCGCCAGTGATGATCGCTGGAGGGCGGGTCTTCGTCCTGCCATGCGTCCAACAGATTGAGAGGTAATTGCACGGGGCTGGGCTTGGAACTAAGGGCAGATGTCTGTCGGCCTTTGTAATGGGATGGGGGGAGGAGCAGGGAATTGGTATCCCTGTGATGCATAAACTCAAGGAAGGATTATTTGAATGTCGGAGGACTGCAGATGAAGAGATAGAAGTTATGCTACAGCCATACAAAGCCCTGAGCACTCAGAGCAGTTCTGGGCTCTGCACCACATTGAGGAGATATTGGAAGGGGTGCAGTGTAGGTTTAGCAGGATTGAGGCGGGAATGAGTGGATTTGCTCCCCGCCATCCTAATAACCCCATATTGGCAATGTCTTTGTCTCTTCCAATGGGAGGTATCTTTCCATTGGGAATAATTTATTAATCTCACTCGTGGAGACTCAAATGCAGTCAGGATCTGGTTTTTGGTTTATTATTATTGTCACGGGCACCGAGATGCAGTGAGATGCATTTGTTTGACAGATCATGCCATACCTCAGTACATCGAGGTGGTGAAAAGAAAAGCAGAATGCAGAATATGGTGTTATGGAGAAAGTGCAATGCAGGTAGACAAATAAAGTGCAAGGGCCACAACGAGGTAGATCGGGAGGATCAAGAGTTCGTCTTTTAGTGTATGAGAGGTCCGTTCAAGAGTCTATTAACAGCGGGATAGAAGCTGTCCTTGAGTCCAGTGGCACGTGTGCCTTAAAACTATTGTATCTTCTGCCCGATGGGAGAGGGGAGGAGAAAGAATGACGGGGTTGGGAGGGGTTTTTCATTATGTTGGCTTCTTTCCCGAGGCAGTGGGAAGTGTAGATGGAGGGGAGGCTGGTTTGCATGATTGACTGGGCTGTGCTCACAACTCTCAAAAGTGCCTTGTACTGGGTGGGACAGAGGCATGCCACTGTGAGGCTGAAGCCTTTGGGAAGTCTAATGGGAGGTTAAACTTTAGGTTTTACCTGTGTGCGCCTGAACTCTGTGTCAGACTCTTGAACGGACCTCTCATACACTAAAAGATGAACTCTTGATCCTCCTGATCTACTTCGTTGTGGCCCTTGCACTTTATTTGTCTACGTTGCACTGCACTTTCTCTGCAACACCATGTTCTGCACTCTGTTTTTCTGAAAGAGTCCCATCTGCCGGGACTGTTTAAATAAACACTGCCATTTTGCACTTGTTCTCCCAACACAACAAGCACAAAAAGACAGGGTTTATTTAAGATGGTGGGGATCTGGGTAAGACAGGAATTATCATTGATGTACCAAAGTGACTCTGGGGCACAGTGAGGATTCTGACAAACGTTCCTCTCCCTGCAGGATTTCGCTGAGCACTCTGACACTGAACGTGAAAAGTGAGAAGGTGTACACCCGCCACGGTGTCCCAATTTCCGTCACAGGAATCGCACAGGTACAGTTACGGGCATCCCTGCTTTCAAGCTGGAACCTTCCACCTATCACCTCCCAGCTTCTTACGTGAATCCCACTCTCCCCCCTCCCTCACCTGCCTATCAGCCCCCCTCAGCTGGATCCACCTACAGCTCTTGCTCCACCCGTCCCCACCCCCCTCCCCACCTTTTTATACTGGCTGCCTCCCTTCTTTCTTTTCAGTCCAGATGAAGGGTCTGGACTGTCCATTTCCCTCCACAGACGCTGCCTGACCCGCTGAGTCCCTCCAGCATTTTGTGCGCTGCTCCAGATTTCCAGCATCTGCAGTCTTTCTTGTGTCTCCAGCCCTCCTTTCAAGCAGGGATTGACAGAGACTCTGTCGCGGTGTTATTCCTACCTCATTCTGCAACCCCCTCCCCCCCCACCCCACCCAAATTCAACCTCCAGAAGTGGGCCCATCCCTTCACATTTATTTATGCACATACATAAATCCTGTTTGACCATTTTTGATGCTAACTCCTGGCTGGCAGTTGCCGCTGTCTCCTGAGTATAGTCTTTGGACTAATGGACTGCATTCTCTGCTAGTGGCGGCTTCTGACTGCATCAAAGATTGAATTAAGGCCCTTTGCAGGAAGCCTTGCCAATGCATCAATCAATGTTCAGCTCCAATTATTCAAGAGATCAACCCTCGTCTTGTTTCTGCACATCCATTAAATGTTTCCATTACAAATTGTGCCTGTGTGAGTCAGCGTTGGATCAGTGGTCCACATTCTATTTCATATTGCAACAAAAAGCAGGAGTTGAGTGGAAGTACTCAGTAAATCGGGCATATTCAGTCAATGTCTGTGATCCGTGACTTTGTTTTTGGAGGAGAGGATGAGAGATCAGTGAACTGAGACTGTTTTTCCACCCAGACGTGTTGGCACTTCCAGAACCTTCCACGGTATTTCAGATTTCCAACAGACGGAATATGTTGGTTTTGGGCTGTTGTATATCGACCTTTCTTAGGTAGTCAAGGAAACCTCAGGTCAACAGGGACCAGAGACCTTCCTATTGATTCCCACTGCCTACGAAACCCACTTCCCAGTTGGCATGATGGAGCAAATCCCGTCCCATCGCTTCCTACACTGCCCAGAATTCCATTGGTCGGCCCTTTCCCAACCGCAGTCCTTCAGTTCAGAATGCTGATGGGTCACCTCTATCACTTCGCTTGCGAATATTTGGACTCTTTCTCGCAATCAAAGACCATCCCAGCTCCACGGAACTGGCAACTCTGATGAGACATCGAGCTGTACAGCAAAGAAACAGGCCCTTCAGCCCACCATGTCCATGCCAGCCTTTTTTGCCTATCTGTACCAATCCCATTTGCCTGCATTCGGACCTAATTCCTTGTCGATTTGTGTCCATCTAAATGCCTCCTAAACATAGTGACTGCATCCACTTCCATCACCTCCTCTGGCAGAACGTTCCAGACATTAACTGCGCTCTCTGTATAAAAAAAAAGACTTACCCTGCAGATTGCCTATATAACTCCTTTCTTTCACTTTCCCTCCCCTGACTTCCTTAATCTGGCTTCTGTCCTCTTCCTCTCCAGTCCTAATGAAGGGTCTTGACTTGAAACATCGACTGTTTATTTCCCTCCATAGACGCTGCCTGACCTGCTGAGTTCCTCCAGCGTTTTGTGTGTTCTCTCACTTTAAACCCCTGCACTCTTGTTTTTGATATCCTTACCATGGGAAGAAGATTTTGACTATCAATGCCTCTCATCAACTTCCATATCAGGTCAGCCCTCAGCCTCCTTCACTCCAAGCCCAGCCTATCTAACTTCTCCCCATAACTAAAGTCCTCCCATCCAGGCAACACCTTGATGACAGCAACCTGATGTTAGACTAAAACAGGAAGTGCTGGAAACAACTCAGCAGGTCAGGCAGCATCTGTGGAGAAAGAAAGAGAGTTACCGTTACAGGTCAGAGACCCTCGATCAGAACAGAATTTCGATGGTTGTAAACACCTGCATCAGTGGACAGTCAGGTAAACAAGCCCAGGCGCTTTAATGTGCTGATAATTTACAGCACAAGGTAGCTTCATTTATACCTGCCATTTGAATTGCAAGCTTCATATATTGCCAATCTAATGGGGCAAGCATTTGGGGAGGAGGTTTATCCATTGGGATTGGTGCAGTGGGAGCAGTTGGGAGTTGGTGCAGTCTGTTGGGTTCTGCACTGGGTTTGAAAAGGCAGGGATTTGCCTCATTGGCTTCTGTCCCCTGCAGTGAATGGGAAAGAGTAGCATTCAGTGAATTATTGATAAGGAAAAGCACCTGGAATGGTGGCAGTGAAAGTGAGGAGGTTTAATGTACTAGGACTTTGTAGAGTTACCCTGCTCCCACCCCACCACCTGCTCCCCCCACCCCCCCCCCCCCACCCACCATCGATTTACCTTTACGTTTGAAAGCCATGTGGTGGAACATTTCCCGTGTTTCTCTCCTGATGCAATGTACGCTTGGGCAGGCACGGTAGTGTAGCGGTTAGCGCAACGCTTTATGACACCGGGTTCAATTCCGGCCGCTTTCTGTAAGGAGTTTGTACGTTCTCCTCCTGTCTGCGTGGGTTTCCTCTGGGTGCTCCGGTTTCCTCCCACGTTCCAAAGGCGTATGGGTTAGGAAGTTGTGGGCATGCTATGTTGGCGCTGGAAGCGTGGCGACACTTGCGGGCTGCCCCCAGAACACTACGCAAAAGATGCATTTCACTGTCCGTTTCAATGTATGTGTGACTAATAAAGATATCTTAAAAAAACCTGTTGTCTGCAGGTGAAGATTCAGGGGCAGAATAAGGAGATGCTTGCAGCTGCCTGCCAGATGTTCCTGGGGAAGTCGGAGTCTGAGATCGGGCAGATCGCCTTGGAAACACTGGAGGGTCACCAGAGGGCCATCATGGCTCACATGACTGTGGAGGTAGGTTCTACCCCCGTCACCTCGCTCCATCCAGCATTATCCATTCAGTCTTTCACCTGGGACTCAAAGTAATTAATTTTTTTTTAGGTTAAAGCAAAGATAAATGTGGCAAAGTGGTCAACCTAAAGTTGTTTGGAAGAGCTTTGGGATAGGGGAAGTGAAAAATTTAAGTAGCTTAAGTAGAAGCACCTTTTAGTGGTGACGTGTTTGAAGGGGAAAGGAGAAATGGGGTGTGTGGCTGTGTTTGTTCTCATTGCCATTCATGGGCTTTTCCCCCAGGAGATCTACAAAGACCGGAAGAAGTTTTCGGAACAGGTTTTCAAAGTGGCTTCCTCTGACCTAGTCAACATGGGCATTGGGGTGGTTAGCTACACCCTGAAGGACATCCACGATGACCAGGTAGGCTGGGGCAGGAGGGTCCTGCTTAGAGACCCCTCTGCCTTTAACGCAGCCAGATACACATTGGCCCTTCAACCTCATACTCTCCAGTGGGAGGTCAGAATATTACGCGATACCAGTTGGAGGATTGTTGGCAGATAATTATAGGACGTCATCTTCAGAGAATTGAACCCGGGTCACTGGTGCTGTAATAACATTCCGCTAACCGCTACACTACCAATTAGACCATAAGACATAGAAACAGAACTTGGTCATTCAGCCCATCGAGTCTGCTCTGCCATTCCATTATGGCTTATTTACTTTTCCCTCTCAACCCCATTCTCTTGCCTTCTTCCCGTAACCTTTGATGCTCTTACTAATCAAGAACCTATCAACCTCTGCTTTAAATATACCCAATAACTTGGCCTCCACAGCCATCTGTGGCAATGAATTCCGCAGATTCACCAGCATCTCGCTGAAGAAATTCCTCCTTATCTCTGTTCTAAAGGAACATCCCTTTATTCTGAGGCTGTGCCCTCTGGCCCTAGACTCTCCCACTAATGGAAACATCCTCTCCCTGTCTACTCTATCCAGGCCTTTCAATACTTGGTAGATTTCAATGAGATCCCCCCCCCATCTTTCTAAGCTCCAGCAAGCACAGGCCCAGAGCCATAAAACACTCCTCACATGTTAAACCTTTCATTCCCAGCATCATTCTTGTAAACCTTCTCTGGACCCTCTCCAGGGCCAGCACATCCTTCCTTAGATATGGGGCCCAAAACTGCTCACAATACTCCAAATGTGGTCTGACCAACACAATATTTCCGGGCAAGAGTTGGCAGAAGTAGTGGTGCCTGTACAGTAGTTAATGATAGTGGTTTAAGGCAACATATTGGAGGATTGTTTGAGGGGGTATATTGATGGGATATATTGGGGACTCATCATGTGAAATATTGGATCTATTAGGATGTCTACTGCACTTCAAACCACACCAGGGCTGTTAACCCAGCCAACTGCACTCCAATAACACGTTCAAGGAGAATGGGGCAGCGCAGTGGTGCAACAAGTAGAGCTGCTGCCTCACCACGCCAGTGACCCCAGGTTCGATCCTCGCCTCCGGTGCTGTCTGTGTGGAGTTAGCACGTTCTTCCTGTGAGTGTGTGGGTCTCCCCCGGGGTGCTCCAGTTTCCTCCCATGTCTCAAAGTTGCGCAGGTTGGTCGGTTAATTGACCACCGTAGATTGTCCCTGGGCGTAAGTGAAATCGGGTAGTGTTGATGGGAATGTGAGGAGAATGAAACGGGATTAGTGTAAATGGGTGGTTGATGGCCAGCGTGGCCTCAATGGGCCAAGGGGCCAGGTTCAGCAGCGTACAACTCTAATGGGACGCTATTGCCCTCTGTTTGCCTCTGGCGATGACCTGATGTTGGATGTTACACCTCCTGTGTGCTGGTCCCCCTTCACTTGTTCCCACAGTGATAGACGCGGTGTTCCGTGTTTCCACAGGGTTACCTGCACTCACTGGGCAAGTCCCGCACGGCCCAGGTGCAGCGAGACGCCCGGATTGGAGAAGCTGAGGCCAAACGGGACTCGGGCATCAAGGTAATGCGTCTTGTGAATTTTGGAAAGTGGGGCTGGGGTGACGGTGGAGCCTGGAGGGGTGGGCAGGAGAGGGGTGGGGGTAAAGGGTGGAGATAGGGAGGAGACGATAATAGGGTATTGGTTTATTGTCGCTTGTACCAAGGTACAGTGAAAAACTTGTCTTGCATACCGATCGTACAGGTCAATTCATTACACAGTGCAGTTACATTGGGTTAGTACAGAGTGCATTGAGGTAGTACAGGTAACAACAATAACAGTACAGAGTAAAGTGTCACAGCTACAGAGAAAGTGCAGTGCAATAAGGTGCAAGGTCACAGCAAGGTAGATTGTGAGGTCAGAGTCCATCTCATCATATAAGGGAACCGTTCAATTGTCTTATCACAGTGGGGTAGAAGCTGTCCTCAAGTCTGGTGGCACGTGCCCTCAGGCTCCTGTATCTTCTACCTGATGGTAGAGGAGAGAAGAGAGAATGACCTGGGTGGGTGGGGTCTTTGACTATGCTGGCTGCTTCGCCAAGGCAGCGGGAGGTAAAGACAGAGTCCATGGAGGGGAGGCTGGTGCAGCAGGCAGGAAGAGGGGTGAGGTACCGAAGGGAGATGGGTTGGAAGAGATGGTAGTGGGATGGTGTTGGAGAAGAGGATGGGAGGTGGAGCAATAGGAGAAGGTGGTAGTTTGGGGGCATTGGGCAGAAGGAGGGGTTAGGATGGAGGCTGGGAGGGAGAGGGAGCTAGCAGTGGAAAGGAAGAGAGTGGGAGCCAGGTGAAGAGGGAGGTGAGGAGGACTCTGCTGAGGGCTGGGGTGGGGCGAGAGGAGGGCTTCAGAACGGGAGGCTGGAATGGCTTGGCGGGAGTGCCAAAGGAGTGACGGAGAGAAGGGGAAAGGCCTGTGAAAGAGATAAGGGGCAGGGGTATGAAAGGGGTGGAAGTAAAGGGGAGGAAGGGTTGGGGGCTGGAAGATGATGGAATGTGGGAGGGTACGAATAGGAGTGGGAGTGAGGGGGAGATTGAGGGAGCTGGAGGGACTGCAGAGGTTGAACTATTTGGGAATGTCAGTTGGCTGCAAATTTACACTGACTCCGATCTCTGATCAACTCAGCACACCATCTGAGCCCGGAGAAATATAAAACGGCAGTCCAGGTGAAGGGTCTCGACCCAAAACGTTGAATATCCATTTCCTTCCACAGATCCTGCCTGACCCACTAAGTTCCTCCAGCATTTTGGGTTTTTTGTTTGCTCCAGATTCCAGCATGTGCAGTCTCCTGTGTCTCCACATTATAAAGTATTGTCTGGCAGTGCAGGTCTGCACCAAACCTCGCCCAGACAGAAAGAACACAGGATAATGAATGAGTACACCTGCCACACTTTCCAGTCCAGCACCCCCAGGACACCAACAACACAAGTCAGATGCAAAGTGAAGCTCCATCTGCGCTGTCCTGTCACACACTCCCAGGGCAGGGACAGCAGGAGCACACTGTATCCACGGGTACAGTGGGGGATTTCCGGGAACGGTGGGTGCCACAGGGGCTCAAGTGCGTTCTGGATGGAGATTACTGTGTTATAATTTAAAACTATTGGCTGTAAATAGTGTGAATCATGGAATATTGTAGTATTGTAATGATGTGATGCTGAAATCACTGAATAAACCTCCTTTGGAAAAGGAAGAAAAAGAAAACAAATAAATGGGCAGGGTCAGCGCAGATTAGATACAGAGTAAAGTTCCCTCTACGTTGTCCTGTCAAGCACTAAGTATGGGGACGGCACATGTTAGATACGGAATAGAACTCCCTCTACAGTGACCTGTCAAACACTCCTGGAACAGGGACCGTGTGGGTTAGATACAGAGTAAAGTATTTTTATTTCAACAATCAACTTTATTTCTTGTATATATTTTAATAGATGCAAAAAAAAAGTGCATAGCTTTCTTTACATTCATAGTGTCATTCAGTCTATACATTCAGAGTGTTATCAGTTCCATACATTCGTAGTGTGAGCTTGTCCTAGGTACAGATCACTGTTGCCACCCATGTGGCCCCCTTTGAGCACTAGACAACATCAAGTGTTTGAGAGTCTTTTATACAGGACTTCGCCCCTCAATATCTAGAGGCAGAAGATACTCCTCCAGCTGGAGTGATAAGGAGCACAGCTCCTTCTATGTTGTCCTATCAAACTGTCCAAGGGAGTAGGTTAACCACAGTATCGCGCTCTCACAGTGCTTCTTAATCTCAGACTGATCTCTTACTCGCTCCCCGCCCCCCCCCCGCACCCCCCGACAGGAAGCCAGAGCCCAGCAGCAGAAGGTGTCGGCGCAGTACGTGAATGAGATTGAGGTGGCCAAAGCCCAGCGTGACTTTGAGCTGAAGAAAGCAAGCTACGACACGGAGGTGAACACGAGGAAGGCTCAGTCCGACTTGGCCTACCAGCTTCAGGTACACCGGGGCGGGGCGCTGCACTCAGGTCAAGCCTGGCCAGTGAAGGTCAGAGGTTGAGGGTCCAGGCCCTGGTGAACTTGACCTTCCACTTGCAGGTCAGCGAGGTCAGAGGAAAGCTCTGGTCATGCAGTCCTAGTTGAGAAGCTGATGCTTAAATAGATGAAGGGTTGGGAGGGTTTGTTATTTGTTGGGCCTAGATTACCAAGTCACAGACTACAAGTAGGAGGAAGGGGGAGAGGTTGATTTATTAAATTGTTACGGCGTTAATTCACAGAAGGATGTTGGGGTCCAAGTCCATAGCTCACTGCAAGTGGCCACGCATGTAGACAGGGTGGTAAAGAAGGTGCATTGCACACTTGCCTTCATCGGTCAGGGCACTGAGGATGAGAGTAAGGAAGTCATGTCAACCAGGATGCTGCCTTGATCAGAAGGTACGAACCATAAGGAGAGTTTGGACAAACTCGGATTATAGTGTCGGAGGCTAAGGGGAGACCTGATAAAGGTTTATAAAAAATATGACAGGCATAGATAGGGTGGACAATCAGAATGGTTTTCCCAGGGTAGAAATGCCAATACTAGAGGACATGCATTTAAGGTGAGAGGGAGAAAGTCCAAAGGAGATGTGCAGGGCAGGTTTTTCTCACACAGAGAGTGGTGGGCGTCTGGAAGGGGCAGCCGGGGGAGTGGTGGAAGCAGATACAATAGTGGCGATAGACACATTAATATGCAGGGAAAGGAGGGATATTCATCGAGTACAGGCAGAAGAAATTTGGTTTAATTCGGCATCACAAACTTTTATACATGTTCTATCAATGATATGTGTGAGAGGGCAGGTTGTAACTGATACTGTGTGCAGCTTTGCAACACTTACCCTTCCCAGCCACACCATTAGAACTCTGAGCTGGCACAGTGTCCTGGGAAGGTTACAGAACTGGAGGAGGTTACTGATGTTGGAAGGATGAAGGCTGTGAACAGATCTGCAAACCAAAATTAAAGCAAGCGGTTGGAACTGTGTCTCTCTCCTCTTGAGGAGATGCCAGGGATGAGGTCCTTAGAGCGATGAAAGGTCTTCAACATTTCCCCTGTGGGGAGGGGCAGAGCTGGAGTCCTCAATGCAAGACGGTCACCAAGGCATCCACTAGGGAATTCAGAAGAACCTGCTTCACCCAAACAGCAATGCGAATGTGGAACTCGCTCCCACAAGGAGTGGGTATTGGTATTGGTTTATTATTGTCACTTGTACCGAGGTACAGTGAAAAACTTGTCTTGCAGACTGATCGTACAGGTCAATTCATTACACAGTGCAGTTACATTGGGTTAATACAGAGTGCATTGATGTAGTACAGGTAAAAACAATAACAGTACAGAGTTAAGTGACACATACAGAGGTGAGGGAGTGTAGATGCATGTAAGGGGATGCTGGACAATCCTTTGAGGGAGGAGGGAACAGAGGGGCAGACTGATGGGATTTAGATGAGGTTCAAGTGGACCATAAAGGCAGGCACGGACAGGTTGGGCTGAATGGCCTGTTCCTGTGCTTGCACAATGGTACGAAAGTCAATGCCAATCCTTTGTTTAAGCAGGGACGGTTGTGGGTCAGGAAGCACTGGGAGGTTGGGTGAATGGAATGGTGTTGGGAAAAGGGTGGGAGTCTGGCCGGGACAACGTTGAAATGGTACCAGGTGCAGCCAGCAAGCTGAGGCGGGGGAGCGCACGGCAGGTGGTGTCTGCTAATATCATCGTCATCCCCCTCCACACCCCCACCATCCCCCACCCCCTGTGCCTCAGGTGGCCAAGACCAAGCAGCAGATCGAGGAGGAGAAGATGCAGGTGCAAGTGGTGGAGCGCACCCAGCAGATCCAGCTGCAGGAGCAGGAGATCCTCCGGCGCGAGAAGGAGCTCGAAGCCAAGGTGAAGAAGCCGGCGGAGGCCGAGCGATACAAGCTGGAGAAGCTGGCCGAGGCTGAGAGGTAACGTCCCGCGCGGGAGTCAGAGAGGTCCGGCGCGGGAGGGGAAGGTGGGGAGTGCATGTCTGGGCCACTGCAGTCCCGGTGGAGCGGGTGCGAAGGCGCACTGGGTGAACGTGGAGATGCCGATGGTGACCCCACCCCACCCCGCAACAGGGCAGTTGGGGGTGTCCACGGTGACGTAGAGATGTTGGGGGTCCAGGTCAAACGGTGGAAAGGAGGAGAGGAAATGGCACATGCTACACAAGGGGCAAGTAAAAGATCTTTCACCCAGCCCTCCCACCTCCTGAGTCCCTGTGCCTGTGGCGAAGGCACCTATCTTCAGCAAGCCAAAGCTAAACCAGGGCAGGACTCTCAGAGTAAATGGTAGGGCCCTGGAGAGTGCGGTGGAACAGAGAGACCTACGGGTACAGGTACGCTGAAAGTGGCGACAGGTGAAGGAGGCGGTTGATTGGCTTGCCTTCGCGGGTCAGGGCACCGTGCACAGGGGTTGGGATGTCTTGTTGCAACTGTACAAGACATTGGTGAGACCGCACTTGGAGTACTGTGTGCTCTTCCGGTCACCTGGCTATAGGGAAGACGTCATTAAGCTGGAAAGGGGACAGAAAAGATTCACGAGGATATTACCAGGACTGGAGGGCTTGGGTTATAAGGAAAGACCAGGAGGGTTACACAGAGAGTGGTGGGTGTGTGGAACGCACTGCCTGCAGAGGTGGTGGGGGCAGATACATTAGGGACATTTAAGAGACTCTTAGACACATGCATGATAGCCCCCTATTTTTCTATGTGGGAGAGAAGGGTTAGATAGATCTTAGATCAGGATAAAATACCAGCACAACATTGTGGGCCGAAGGGCCTGTACTGTGCTGTGGTGTTCTATGATCTATGAGAGGCTGGGACTTTTTTCCCTGGAGCGAAGGAGGCTGAGGGGGTGACTCTACGGAGGTATATAAAATCATGAGGGGCATGCATAAGGGGAGCGGTCATGGTCTTATTCCCCTTGGTGGGTGAGTCCAGAACAAGAGGGCACAGTCTTAGAATTAGAGGGTACCCATTTAGAACAGAGATGAGGAGAAATTTTTTTAGCCAGAGGGTCGTGGATTTATGGAATTGGTTGCCACATACAGCTGTGGAGGCCCATTCATTGGGGGTGTTTAAGGCGGAAGATTGATAGGTATCTAATTAGTCAGGGTATCAAGGGATATGGGGAAAAGGCCGGGAATTGGGGCTAGATGGGAGAATAGTTCAGCTCATGGTGAAGTGGCAGAGCAGACTCGATGGGCCGAACGGCCTACTTCTGCTCCCTTGTGATCTTGGAGGGGGAGCCCAAAACTAGAGGACGTCGATTTAAGCTGAGAGGGGAAAGAAGGAGCTGAGGGGCAACTTCTTCAGACAGAGGGAGGTGGGTATGTGGAACAAGCTGCCAGAGGAATTGGTAAAGGCGGGTGCCTCCAGCGTTTAAAGGGCATTTGGACTTATGTTGATAGGAAAGGTGTAAAGTTAAGTGGGCCAAATGAAGGAGAATGGGACCAGCTCAGATAGACATGGTCGGCATGGACAAGTTGGGCCGAAGGGCCTGTTTCTGTGCTGTATAGCTCTACGCATCAGAATTGGAGATCACCCTCCCCCACCAGCCCCCCGGAGACCCTGTGAACTCAGACACTTGACGAGAGGCTCGTGTCTGTGAAGCCCAACTCCCACCCCCCTACCCCAGCCTGTGGGCTCACAAACAGCTGTCCAGCTGTGCGCCACTATTGCAGCTCACTGTGGTAATGAGGCAGGCAACAGGCCACTTGCTTGCAGCAAGCTCAAGGGTCACGCAGCACAGAAACAGGCCATTCGGCCCACCAAATCCATGCCAATCATCAAGCGCTCAATCCTACAATATTTTCCCTGCCTTCTTGTCAACTTCACCTGACCTCCCCCCCTCCAATGCCCCCCAGATTCTACCCCTCACCCACACACACCAGGAGCAACTTACAGAGGCCAGGTAACCTCCCGACCCGCACGTCCCTGGGACATGGGAGGAAAATGGAGCACCCGGGGGGATAACAGAGACTCGTGATCGAACCCGGGTCTCTGGTGCTGTGAGGCAGTGGCTCTGCCTGCTGCGCCACGGGTGCCGCCTCCCCCCCTCCCCCCCCACACAGTCGAGCAGCACCAGCTAGGTGTGGTGCGCGGTGAGGGCCGCCGTCCCCTTCCTGACCACCTCCTCCTTCCCTCTGTGTTTTCTCTCTCCCCAGGATGAAGCTCATAATGGAGGCAGAGGCGGAGGCGGAGTCCATACGGGTAAGCGATGAGGCTGGGGGTGGCGCGCACTTCCCCCCTCCCCACCGCCAGTTCCAGTAACCTGCAAAGGGAGTCCCAGAGCCATGAGGAGCGCCTCCAACCTGGTGTGATTCACAGCAGGAGGCAGGAGTCAAGACAAGATATTTTTATTGGTCACATGTACATCGAAACACATAGTGAAATGCATCTTTTTACGTAGAGTATTCTGGGGGCAGCCCCCCAAGTGTCACCGCGCTTCCGGCGCCAACATAGCATGCCCATAACTTCCTAACCCGTACGTCTTTGGAATGTGGGAGGAAACCGGAGCACCCGGAGGAAACCCACGCAGTCACGGAGAGAACGTACAGACTCCTTACAGACGGTGGCCAGAATTGAACCCAGGTCGCTGGCACTGTAATAGCGTTGCGCTAACCGCTACACTACCGTGCCTGCCTTTAGGAATAGTAAAGGGAAAAAATAAGTGGTGGGAGTTGTCTATAGGTCATCAAATAATAACATTACAGTGGCACAGGCAATAAACCAAGAAATAGATGTAGTGGAGGATGCGGAGAGCCTACAGAGAGATATAGATAGACTCCCCGTATAGATAGTCGGAAGTGCTGGAGGATTGCAGGGCTGGAGGGAGTGAGTCATAGAGCCATACAGCACAGAAACAGGCCCTTCGGCCCATCATGTCCATGCCTACCTTTTTGCCCCTCTATCCTGATTCCATTTGCTCACGAGGACCATTTCCTTCTACACCTTGCCTAGTTCAGTGGCTCTCTAAATCCCTCTTAGACATAGTGATTGTATCTGACTCTACCACCTCCTCTGGGTGCATTACCGCTCTCTGTGTAAATAGAAACACCTTACCCCCCCCCTTCCTCCCACCTTAAACTGACGGCCCCTTGTTTCTGATACCCTGTGCACAGCAGGGAACTATGGCTCATTGCGCCTTTGCCTCGGGGAAGCAGAGAGAGGAAGAGTGTGCGCTGGGGGAGAGACTCTGGTAATTCAGGAGTAGCCCATGTGCTGGGGGCTTGGGCTGTGAGTCAGAGAGTCCAGGTCGGTGGTTGGAGAGGGGAGTGCTGCTGAAATAGGAACTTCTGTTAGGTCTACCCCCGACTCTGTGACCCACTCCCTCCGTCTCCTGCTCAGGTGAAGGGAGAGGCGGAAGCCTTCGCGATCCACGCCAAGGCCAAAGCTGAGGCCGAGCAGATGATCAAGAAAGCCGAGGCTTTCAACGAGTACAAGGACGCTGCCATGGTGGACATGGTGCTGGACAAGCTGCCCGAGGTGAGTGCCCCTGACTCTAACCTGGCCCTGAACCGTGCGCTGGGCAGGTGCAAGGCCGGAACATGGCAAACCCCACCTGTACATTGACACACATCGCCACTGCCCCTGGAGATGGTGCTCAAAGCACGACTCATGGAATCAGTCATCTGTACCAGGAGTCACCAGCACGTTAACTGGCGACATTCTCATTGCCCTTGCCTTTTTGTCCCACTCCCTCTTGCTCAAGCTCCGATAAACCTCAACCACACCCCCATCGCCCTTTCTTCAGCTGTTCCTATCTCTGCCCTCCTGCCTTGAAGTCTGCGGCCGTCCAGTAGACCTCTTCTGTACGTGATGGATTCCGAGTCCCAGTATTCACTGGGACAGTCCAGTCCCGTCCATGGAGAATGCACTGTCTTCCCTCCCAAAAGGAGGTCAGCTGTTAACAAACTTCCTCAGACCCCAAAATATATTGGTGGGTTGGATCAGCAATGCCAATCTGCAAAAGGAATTATAGCCACCATTGTACAGCACAGGAACAGGCCCCTCGGCCCACCATGTCTGCGCCAAACACGAAGCCGAATTAAACTAATCCTTTCTGCCTGCACCTGATCCATATCTCTCCATTCCCTGCGTATTCATGTGTTTATCTAACAGCCTCTTAAACGCCACTATTTTGGTATTGGTTTATTATTGTCACTTGTACCAAGGTACAGTGAAAAACTTATCTGGCATACCGATCGTACAGGTCAATTCATTACACAGTGCAGTTACATTGAGTTAGTACAGTGTGCATTGAGGTAGTACAGGTAAAAGCAATAACAGTACAGAGTAAAGTGTCACAGCTACAGAGAAAGTGCAGAGCAATAAGGTGCAAGGTCACAACAAGGTAGATCGTGAAGTCATAGTCCATCTCATTGTATAAGGGAACCATTCAATAGTCTTATCACATTGGGGTAGAAGTTGTCCTTACGTCTGGTGGTATGTGCCCTCAGGCTTCTGTATCTTCTGCCTGATGGGAGAGCGGAGAAGAGAGAGTGACCCGGGTGGATCTCTGCTTCCACCACTATCCCTGGCAGCCTATTCCAGGCATCTACCTCTCTGTAAGAAAAAAACTTGCCTCACACATCTCTTTTAAACTATCCCCCCCTCACCTCAATCTAAACAACGTGGCTGCCAATTTCTGCATGTCAGCTCTGTCGGCTCCGGTTATTTTCGAACCTGTGGGTTCTTACAGGAGTCCCAAGAATGAGTTGAGAACAACTTGGTGCTTCACAAAGTTTTATTGGAAAAGTTTAAGACAGAGAAACAGTCACAGAGCACACGGCACTAGCTTTACTACTGGGAGATGAGCCGAGACAAAAGGAACTAAAATGAGCTACGGGGAGGGGGAAGAGATCAAGAGATTGATCAAAAAAAAAACGACACCTTTGATACCTTAGCTAACAATAGTCCAATCAGAAAACCTATTAGATACCTGTGGCAAAATCAACCAATGAGAAAACATATTCACCTGATGGACGAACCAATAAGCAAGGAAGCGGCCGTTCCTTGTGCAGCCACTTGAGGTGTTTTGAACACTATACATGTTAAAAACTACTTAAAACAGTCGAATCCAACAGCTCCAACAAGGAGTAACATGATCGTAAGGAGGTAATCTCCTCCTAGTGATGGTAGAGGATCTGTTGGCAAGGACATTGAGTAGAACCACTGGGATCGTGCCCACCAACCGCAGAGGGCAGTCCGGCTCTCGGTTTGAGGTCTGATCCGAAAGATGGAATCCCTGGAAGTGCAGCCTTTCAGGGATACCATCTCAGTTGCGGAGATGGATTTTGAGCGCTCTGGGTCAACCCATCTTGAGGTGAGAGTGTTCGAGCGAAGCCAGCGTTAGGTGTGGAATGTTGTGTCCAGCTGGCAGAAGACCTCTCTTCACCCGCCCTCGCTTTTCCAGGTCGCAGCTGAGATCAGCCAGCCCTTCTCGAAGGTGAAGAAGATCACCATGGTGAGCAGCGGCAGTGGGGCGGTGGGCGCCTCCAAGATGAGCGGGGAGGTTCTCGACATCATGACCAAGCTGCCCGAAACCATCGAGAGACTCACTGGAGTCAACATCTCCCAGGTGAGAAGCTTGGGAAGGTCAGGAGCATAGGGTCACACACTGTCCTCTCCTCCAGCATATCCCCCCCCCCCCACCCCCAGTACTGAGTGGGGCAGTGGGTCACACGCTGTCCTCTCCCCCACGGGACTGAGTGGGGCATTGGGTCACACACTGTCCTCTCCCCCTCTGGGACCAGGTGGGGCAGTGGGTCACACACTGTCCTCTCCCCCTCTGGGACCAGGTGGGGCAGTGGGTCACACACTGTCCTCTCCCCCTCACCACCCCCCCCCCCCCCCAGTGAATATATGGTACATGTGTATAAGGGGCTGGTTTAAATGATGTGTTGCAGTGACAAGGTAGTGTTATTATCTATTCCCGATACTTCATTCACTCTTACCACACTAATTTCCGCTGAAGCTCTGGAGAGGACACAGGAACGATGTAGCAGGATTATATTTGTTGGGATAAACAGCCTGGTAATCTGTAACAGCGATAAAAAGGCTGAGAGGTGAACGACTATTGTTTAATGAAGCAGATGGGGATGGGGTTGTCTGGGATTATCAGCGAAATAAGGAATTGTTCAGAAGTTTGTTGCCCAGAGCAGCCGGAACATGGAACTTGATGCCACAAGATGTGATGATGCCACAAGATGTGAATGGAGTGAATACTAAAGGTACCCAATCAGTAGGGGGCGAGTTGGGGGGGTGCGGATGAAGGGCTCCGAGCAAGAGTGAGAGGAGGCTCATGGGGGTGGATACGATGGGCTGAATGGCTTGTGTCTGCTCTGTGTAAAACTCTTCCCGTTCTCCCCGCTCTTTTCCCATGCACAGGCATCCAAGAGATCCAGCCGGATGTCGTAATCTGGAGGCAAGCTCGAGGACTGCACCATGAGCGACCGAGTGTCGGTGCTTCCTTCCTACATGCGTTCATCCCCGTGCCGCTGTCTAGTCTGCATGTCTTCCTCATGTAGCGTTGTACAACTGGTCGCAGTCATCACATTAGTGAACCAATCAAAGGAAAGAGACACACCTGTATAGTACTCCCACTTAAGAGGTAGAGAGTTCCGATGAGAATCAAACAAAAAAACTACAGATGCTGGAAGCCCGAAATAAAATGGTGGAAGCACTCAGCAGGTCGGGCAGCATCTGTGGAGGAGCAGCGTTAACGTTTCTGGCGGAGCACCCTTTGTCAGAACTGGGAAGGGAAGGTTAGTATCCAGCTGCAGGCACCATGGGGGGAGGGATAAATGGGACAAAGGGAACATCTCTGAAAGGGTGAGGCCAGGGTTGTCATGGGGATAAGCAGTCATCTTGTTGGTGGGTTACTGGGGGCAGTTGGGGAGGGCAAATGCGGTCATAAAAGCCACGTAATGAGGGCGGTCTACCAGGTGATCTGGCTTACAACTTATCTCCAGGGCAACCTTGGCCTCACTCCATCAGAAATATTCCCTTTGTCCCATCCATTCCTCTCCCTACAGCTTGATGCTAACTTGCTTTTTCCCTCTTTTCCATTTCCGAGAAAGTGTCTTCAGCCTGACACATTAACTCTGTTTCTCTCTGTCCCACCCGTTGAATGTCTCCATTGTTTTCTGTTTTTATTAGGAAAACTCCAAAGATTCCCATCTGTCCAAGAAGAAATTCCTCCTTGCCTGTGCCTTAACTCATCGCCCTAAAACTCTTCCCCCAGTTCTGGATTCTCTCAGTATCTAGCCCTGTTGAGCCCCCTGTAGGGCAAACACGTCTCACTAAGAGCACCTCATTTTTTTCTAAACTCGTGTTAGGGTTAATCCGCTGAACCTTTCCACATAAAACAACCTCTCCATTCCCAGGAATCAGCCTGAGAAAACCTTCTCTAAAGTGCCTCCAATGCAGACATATCCCTCCAGAACCAACCAGATCAAAGGTCTACACGGTGTCCAGGTGTGGTCTCACCCACAGTTGTAGCAAGACTTTTCCTTCCTTTGAAGCTCCGTCCCCTCTCCAGTTCTGTAGGTCAATGTAAATCCAGTCTTAAATCTTGAGCCTGATGTTGAAGATTAGATCTGTGAAGCCACCGTGTAGTTACACGTTCCCAGGGATCGTAACTGGAATCAAACCATAGAAATTCGGGCCAAGTCAGGAGAGACCTGTGTTCCCAGCTTCAGTGACCACCACTTGCCAAGCACGTTCCAATGAAAATTGGGTGGAGGCAAAAATGTTTTAACTTATTAAAAAGGGAGTGGCTTGAATCAAACGCTGGTTAAGCTGTTAATTCTTTGTTTTGGAAAGAGTATTATCGCCTTCCAGATCGCGTGGCCCAGAGAGGTCCAGGCCTGGCTCCTCCCTAAACGTTGGCTGAGGGAGAGCGACTGTTGGGGACGGGCGAGATGGTTCTCCTGTTGAAACCTGTCACTGCCAAGAGCTGGTGCTGCCTTTGTCTTGCAGTTGCTTGAGGTCATTTCCACTGCCAGCTTGATTTTCCACCGACGCTGCCCTCGACGTTGGCAAGTCGAGAACGTTACCCTTCCCTGAGGGAGCAGCCTTTCGATATGTGCCCAGGTTGTCCCCATCTCCTTTCCACCACATTTTTACCTCCACGCCCTGAAGCCCAGCGTGTGGAGAAGTCCCAAAAACCCACCGGAGACCAGAGCAATCCACGACGTTTGTTTTCCGAAGTGCCTCTTTTCTGACTGTTTAATTCTCTCTGCAGACCTGGTTAGTTCCCCATTTAAGCTGGCCTGATTTGAAATGACCTTGCTGCCTGTTTCATCTCATTCAGCATGGGCTTCAGGTCCCTTTCCTGACCCTGCCCCATCAGATCCTCCAAACAAACATCATTCAAGAAGAGTTAGAACTCAGACCGTGTATCAATGCAACACTCGGCTCAGTTTTTCAAAAGATCTGGTGCTTGTTTATATTTTGTACAATTACCTTGTTGCCTGATCCTTTCTGACAGTGCATTTGACAGAGTTTTATACCGAAATCGAACTAGTCTAGATTCTCTCCCGTCTGCTCTCGAGTTAAGTGATGTTGTTGTCCGCTCTCTTCCCAGAAGTAAATTTTAGTCATAATATATACAGTCAATACAATCAGGATGTTGTTCTTTATGTTCATTCTACTATAAATTAAACATTATATTATGCCTCATTTGTTTAAAAAATATACTTCATTCATCATAATATGTACAGCAAATATAAATGGTACAAGTTTTTCTCCACATTTATTGTACCATCAAATCAACACCACTCCTGTTTCCTCCTTAACCCAATGCCCCTGTTTGAGAGGCTGTTACACAGGACCCAGACCCTGAACTGTGGTCGTTCCCCACAGACCCTTTGCATTGGCTGCACCCAGCTTCAGTGGGTCCCTCAGCACATCCTCCTGCAGCCTGGACTGTGCCAGTCAGCAGCTATTGCTTGTGCACATCTCCGTACACTGATGGGGTCAGCAAGATTCAGTGCAGACCCGAGTGTGTCTTTCACCTGATCTTCCAAGAGCAGTTGATGTTTACCAAGGGATGTATCTTGCATCTCTGATTTTTTATGGCAAAAATTAAACTTTATATGTGTAAATATATATAGGAAAAACAGTACAATCAGTACATTCTAGTATTGGTTTATTATTGTCACTTGTACTGAGGTACAGTCAAAAACTTGTCTTGCATACCAATCGTACAGGTCAATTCATTACACAGTGCAGTTACATTTAGTACAGAGTGCATTGATGTAGTACAGGTAAAAACAATAATAGTACAGAGTAACGTGTCACAGCTACAGAGAAAGTGCAGTGCAATGAGGTGCAAGGTCACAACAAGGTAGATTGTGAGTCCATCTCATCATATAAGGGAACCATTCAATAATCTTATCACAGTGGGGTAGAAGCTGTCCTTAAGTCTGGTGGTTCGTGCCCTGAGGCACTTGTATCTTCTGTCGGATGGGAGAGGAGAGAAGAAAGAATGACCCAGGTGGGTGGGGTCTTCAAGTCAGTGCATTAACTGCGCCATCAAATCAATCCAATCCGATGTACAAAGTGGCCTCCCTAAACCATACACCCTTCAACTGTTTGAGGGACTGTAACACAGGATCCAGCTCCTTAGTGTACAGTGGTGGCAGGACCCTAGACTGTGATCCTTCCCGACAGAGCCTTTGTCTTAACTGGGTGTCTCCGAGCACATATTCCTGCCCCTCGGAATGTGTCCGTTATCAGCATTCACTCACGGATATCTCGTCGCTTGCAACTCTTTAACGTGGTGTGGGAGAGGGGTTAACCCATCAACCCGCGCGTCTTTGCAATGGGGGAGGAAACCCACGCGGTCACAGGGAGAAGGTGCAAACTCCACACCGACAGCGCCAGAGGTCGGGATCGAACCTGGGTCGCTGGAACTGTGAGGAGTCTCCAGCGACCTGTCGTGCCAGGAATCTAAGCTGCCCCTCCCTGGAATGATGCCTTCCAACAGAGTCCTCGAGCTTGTGGTTTGACTTTAAGCCCAAGTAACCTGGAGCAGGACTTACGTTTTCCTCACCTCTTACAGTAAAGCCGATTTGCATTTCTAATTTCTTGGGCTGCACTCGTCTCTGGGCGGCACAGTGGCACAGCGGGTCGAGCAGCTGCCTCACAGTGCCGGAGACCTGGGTTCAAACCTGACCTCGGGTGTTGTGCACGTTCTCCCTGTGTGTTTACCCCCGGGTGCTCTGGTTTCCTCCAGTGTGGGATCAACCTCGTGTGGGGTTGCTAGGTTAATCGGCCATTGTAAATTGCCCCGAGTGTCCAGGTGAGTGGTAGGATCTCGACGGGAGTTGATGGGAATGTGGGAGAATTTCTTCTGCATTTCTTGAACCAATGCACCAGGACACTTACATACACAAGCATGCACCAGAACACTTGTGGGTGGTAGATTGTTTGAAAATCTTATTGGAGCCCTTAAGATAACAACTGACTCCTTGAATTCTTCACTGCTAACTGACCACTAGACCGGTTGCTGAAATTAACATTGAGTTCTGTCTGAGACAGTTCTGCTCATCTCGAGCGTCAACATCTCAGAGGATCTGACCTGGGCCCCAACACATTGGTGCAATCACAAAGAAGGCACGCCAGTGGCTCTACTTCATTAGGAGTTTGAGGAGATTTGGTACGTCACCAAAGACACTTGCAAATTTCTATGGATGTACAGAGGAGAGCATTTTGACTGGTTGTATCACAGCCTGGTATGGAGGCTCCAATGCGCAGGATCGCAAGAGGCTGCAGAGGGTTGTAGACTCAGCCAGCTCCATCACGGGCACAGCCCTCCCCACCATCGAGGACATCTTCAAGAGGCGGTGCCCCAGGAAAGCGGCATCCGTCACTAAGGACCTTCACCATCCAGGACTTGCCCCCTTCACGTTACTACCATCAGGGAGGAGGTACAGGAGCCTGAAGACCCACACTCAATGATTCAGGAACAGCTTCTTCCCCTCCGCCATCAGATTTCCGAATGGTCCATGAACCCATGAACATTACCTCATTATTCCATTTTTTTGCACTATTTATTTATTTTTGTAATTTATAGTAATTTTATGTCTTTGCACCGTACTGCCACCTCAAGGCAACAAATATCACGTCATATAAGTCAGTGATAATAAACCTGATTCTGAGTTTGTGAGACAGAGAGGTACAATATCTCCCTCTGGTGGAAGCGAAGGAATGTGCAATGATTGCAGTTCGTGGTTAAAGAGAGGAAGAATTATATCACTTGAATCTTTGAGTTGAATATTTGACTGGGAGTGCCCTTATGCAGTTGCCTTTCCCTCAGAAATCCTTTGTTGGGAGCTTTCCACAGCAGTTACTCCCGTACCTTGGACTGTGATGGTCAGTAACAGTTGGTCATTGACAGTTCTGTCCGCCTGGTGGGTTCCCCCCGTGTGCTCCGGTAAATTAGCCCAAGTGTGTAGGTGAGTGGGGAGGGGTCGGGGGAGGGGGGTGGTTGTTGGGAATGTGGAAAGAATTGGTTACAGGTAAAAATAGTGGCGGAATTGGATTGCTCTGTGTGCCGGCATTGGCTTGATGGGCTGAATGGCCTCATTCTGTGTCGTAAAAGGAACATGGAAGACCAGTTCCCACGTTCCCCTCCCCTATCTGCCTATCACTCCTCCTCACCAGAATCCACCTATTGTCTGCCACCTCTTCCTCCCCACCCCCTTCCCTCCACCTTTTTATACTGGCTATCTCCCCTCTATCTTTCAGTCCAGATGACATCTCAAACTGAAACAGTGACTGTCCATCTCCCTCCGTAGATGCTGCCCGACCTGCTGAGTTCCTCCAGCTTTCGGTGTGTTGCTCCAGGTTCCAGCACCTGAAATCTCCTGTGTCTCCATCTCTCATCTTCTGTCGCTACTCCCACTCTCTCCTCCCCTATCTGCCTATCACCCCCTCCTCACCTTGGATCCACCTACCAGCTCTTGCTCCAACCCTGCCCCCCCCCCCCCCCCGCTGCCCACCTCTTTATACTGTCACGGTAGTGTAGCAGTTAGCGTAACTTTTTACAGCACCAGCAACCCGGGTTCAATTCCCGCCGCTGTCTGTAAGGAGTTTGTACGTTCTCCCCGTGTCTGCGTGGGTTTCCTCCGGGTGCTCCGGTTTCCTCCCACATTCCAAAGACGTATAGAATAGGAAGTTGTGGACATGCTATGTTGGCGCCGGAAGCGTGGCGACACTTGCGGGCTGCCCCCAGAACACACTACACAAAAAGATGTATTTCACTGTGTGTTTTGATGTACATCTGACTAATAAAGATATCTATCTCCCCTCTAACTTTCAGTCCAGATGAAGGGCCTCAACCCAAAACTTTCACGGTTCCTTTCCCACCACAAATGCCACCTGACCCGCTGAGTCCCCCCAGCTTCTTGTGTATTGCGGGAAGAACCAGCAGGTCTGGATGGACCACAAGGATCTCCCCCATCAAGCTGAGCGCCTTCCATAAGTAACTGATGTCTGTACCGATGTCCTGGGTACAACCTATGGTTCACAGTCCTGTGTTATCAAGGTGTGGGAATGAACCAAGACAGATGCCAACACATCTCTTCACCTCTCAGAATTCTCTACATTAAATCTCCTTCCAGTTGTCCAAAAGAAAACTACCCCAGTCGAATCAGTTTCACCCCACAACTATAATCCCTCTGTCTCGCAACCTTCATATATCAAATATAAAGAGACAATACACAGTTAATAGCAAGACCTTTAACAATGTTGATGTACAGAGGGATCTTGGGGTCCAGGTCCATAGCTCCCTGAAAGTGGCTGCACAAGTTGATAGGATGGTAAAGGCGGCACGCTTGGCTTTATTAGAGAGTTAAAGGGTCAGGAAGATGTGTTGCAGCTTTATAAAAGTCTAATTAGGCCCGCGTCTGGAGTATTGCATTCAATTCTGGTTGACCCATAACAGGAAGGATGTCTAGGCTTTGGAGAGGGTGCAGAAGAGGTTTACCAGGATGCTGTCTGGATTACAGGGCAGGTGCTATAAGGAGAGGTTGGACAAACGTGTTGTTTTCTCTGGAGCAGTGGAGACTGAGGAAGACCTGATAGAAGATTGTGAGATTATGAGGGGCATAGATAGACAGCCGGTATCTTTCTCCCAAGGTCGAAATGTCTAAGACTAGAGGGAATGCATTTAAGGTGAGAAGGGGAAAATTCAAAGAGGATGTCCGGGGCAAGTTATTTTACACAGAGAGAGAGAGATGGGTGCTTGGAATGCACTGCCAGTGGTGGTAGTGGAGGCAGATACAACAGAGGCATTTAAGAGAGTCTAATGTGCAGAGAATGGAGGGAATATGGACCTTGTGTGGGCAGAAGGGATTAGTTTAGTTAGGCATTTAATCACTATATTAATTAGTTCAGCACAACATCGTGGGCTGAAGGGCCTGTTCCTGTGCTGCTCTATGCTATGTTCTAACTGGCCGTTGTAAATTCTCCTACTGTGTAGGTGAGTAATTGAATCTAGGGGTATTGATGAGGATGTGGGATTACTGTGGGATTAGTGTGAATGGGTGGTTGGTGGTCAGTGTGGCCTCAGTGGGTTGAAGGGCCTGTTTCTGTGCTGCATCACTCTCTGACTCTGTCTCCATTCATAGGTCGTGGTTCTCAGTACAAGCCACATCATTTCCCTTTGCATTTTGTCAGCACGACAACAATTTTCCTTTCCTTGCTTTCCATGAGCAAACACTCCAAGAGATTTTTAACCAATGTGCAGTGGTGGGAGGACGTTACGCTGTGTCCCTTCCCTGAACTTGTACAAAACTTTGGAGTACTGTGTACACTTCAGGTCAGCACACCGCAGGGAGGATGTAGCGGCTTTGGAGAAGGTGTAGAAGAGGTTCACCAGGATGTTGCCTGGATTGGAAAGTAAAATAAGATATCTTTATTACTCACATGTAAATAGAAAAACACACAGTGAAATGCATCTTTTGCACAGTGTTCTGGGGGCAGCCCACAAGTGTCGCCACGCTTCTGGCGCCAACATAGCTTGCCCACAGCTTCCTAACCCGTACGTCTTTGGAATGTGGGAGGAAACCGGAGCACCCGGAGGAAACCCATGCAGACACACGGGGAGAACGTACAAACTCCTTACAGACAGCGGCCGGAATTGGACCCAGGTGGCTGGCGCTGTTATAGCGTTACGCTAACTGCTACACCACCGTGTATTAGCTATGAGGTTGGACGAACTTGGATTGTTTTCTCTGCAGCATCAGGGACAGAGGGGCGACCGGTTAGAAGTATTTAAAGTTATGAGAGGTATGGATGAGGGTAGACAGAGTCTTGTTCCCAGGGTGGAAATGTCAAATACTAGACGGCACAGATTTAAGGTGAGAGGGGGAAGGTTTAAAGGAGATGTGCAGGGCAAGTTTGGTGGGTGCTTGGAACATGCTGCAGGGGAGATGGTGGAAGCAGATCCAATAGGAACACTTGACAGGCATTTAGACCAGTGCATGAACAGGCAGGGAACCGAGGGATACAGACCACGTGCGGGTATGAGGGATTAGTTAGCAATGGCGGTATAGTGAGCACTGAGCGCCAGCTGAAGGGCCTGTTCCTGTGCTGTACTGTTTCATGTTCCATGTTCAGAACCTTTGTCCAGGCTGTATTAATTTTCAGTGCCAATCACAGCACACAGTCCTAGACCTTGCACTGCGCCAATCTACAACGTTCAGTCATGGATGACTCCTTGCACTGGGTGTCCAGCGAGTTTAGGGCAGGCCAGAGTGGGTCATTCACCCGGTTGATATCTGTCTCACTGTGCGTCCTGTGCAACAGAGGGTCCAGTATTGTCCATCTGTTCAGGCGTAACCACGATACCCTTGCTCTCCTGTGCATCAGCCCAACACGAGGACAAAGTCATGCACCTTGGGATGCTCCTGGGATCAGTGGACCGAACCGTGGTGCAGCTAACAGAGCCACCGCCCCACAGCTTCAGGGTCCCGGTCTCAATCCCGACCTCTAGTGCTGTCTGTGTGTGTGGAGGTTACACGTTCTCCCTGTGACCACATGTTTCCCCTGGGTGCTCCAGTTTCCTCCCACATTGCAAAGATATGCGGATTGGTAAATCAATCGCCCGCTGTAGGTTGCCCCTAATAGTAGAATCCGGGGGGAGTGGAGAGGAATATAGGGAGAAGAGGTTACAGGAAATATTTTTGACCCAGAAGGTGGTCCGTATATGGAACCAGCTGCCAGGAGAAGTGGTTGAGGCAGGCATGGTAGTGTAGCAGTTAGTGTAACACTATTACAGCACCAGTGACCGGGCCACTGTCTGCAAGGAGTTTGTACGTTCTCCCCACGTCTGCGTGGGTTTCCTCCGGGTGCTCCGGTTTCCTCCCACATTCCAAAGACGTACAGGTTAGGAAGTTGTGGGCATGCTATCTTGGCACCAGAAGCGTGGCAACACTTGTGGGCTGCCCCCAGAACACTCGACACAAAAGATGCATTTCACTGTGTTTCGATGTACATTTGACTAATAAAGATATCTTATCTTAACATTTAAAAGGTACTTGGACAGGTACATGGATAGGAAAGGTTTAGAGGGATCTGGGCCAAATCCGGGAAAATAGGAGCAGCTTAGATGGGTATCTTGGTCGGCATGGACCAGTTGGGCTGAAGGGCCTGTTTCCGTGCCATCTAACTCTATGGAGAGGAGGGAGGCTTGCTCTGTGAACTGGCTTAGACTCAACAGGCTGGGGCGACCCATGTCATAAAGGAAATACCGAAATATGAACAGCCCCTTGCAGTGTAACACCAGCAAGCTCCGGGCAGACCAGAGTTGATGGTCCTCCAGCAACAGCTGATGTTTGTCTCAGTGCACAAGCCTGCGAACAGTCCACTGTCCAGGCTCCTGTATTGTGCAGCTGGGCCAACAAAGACCGCTGCATCCCTTTTCCAGATCTTGGTAGCAAGCACACAGTCCAGCAGATGGACGGCAGTCTCATCCTGCTGGGTCTGTTCTCCTTGCTCTGTGCCACCTTTGGCCTTCTTGGTTGGAAGGCTTCACGGGTTTGGGAGGCTCTGCTGAAGAAGCATTGGTGAACTGCTGTTAGGTTGTAGATGGTGCACACTTCACACTGCTGGACTGCTGGTAGAAGGACCGACAGTCTAGAGTGAGAAATGGAACATCAAAACAAGCAGGCTGCTCTGTCCTGAACGGTGTCAAAGTCAAGCTTCTGGAACATTGAACAGAAACATGCATCTGCAGTTAAGGCACAGCTTAGAATGGGCTACCTCACGTGATCGTTCGGCCCAGTGGCCTCTGCTAGCCCACAGCGCAGTAATCCCCTCTGCATTCCCTCCCACACACCCCTACCCAACCCCGCCGCTCATTCCCAGGTACTACCCGCAGTACCGGTTTCCACCAGCAGGCGGGACCCCTGAGCCGTGAAGTGGCTCAGTCCTTTTGGACCGCTCGACATCCCCATCTCCTGGTTGAGAGCGGCACTGCAACGAACTGCAAGGGCAGGTTCAACATTACAACACAGAACAGCGCAGCACAGGAACAGGCCATTCGGCCCACCATGTTGTGCCGAACTAATTAAACTAGGAATTAAACGCCGAACTAAACTAAACCTTTCTGCCTACACCATGTCCACATCCCTCCATTCTCTGCACATTCATGTGCCTACCTGAGAGCCGCTCAAACGCCTCTGTCGTATCTGCCTCCACCACCGCCCCGAGAGCAATTCCAGGCACACACCAGTCTCTGTGTAAAAAAACAACTTGCTCCACACATCTCCTTTGAACTTACTCCCTCTCACCTTAAATGTATGCCCTCTCGTATTAGACATTTCCACCCTGGGAAAAAGATACCGGCTGTCTACTCTATCTATGCCTCTCATAATCTTATAAACTTCTATCAGGTCTCCCCTCAGCCTCCACTGCTCCAGAGAAAACAACCAAGGTTTGTCAAACCTCTCCTTATAGCCCTCTAATCCAGGCAGCATCCTGGTGAACATCTTCTGTACCCTCTCCATTGCCTGTGCATCCTTCCTATCCGGGGGATTCCTATATCTGGAGCATTTTTTAAAACATCGGTCGCAGAACAGGCATTAGCACCTTGAGGATCTCCCTCAGATTCTCTTGGAGAAAATCAGAAACACAGAAGGAATCATAGATCCAGGCAGGAAGACAGGTGAGCAGCACGCATGTCTCCCTGCTCTGCATCGGGCAGCTTCTACATTCTACTGTCCATGTTCTCACTCTCCAACTGCTCCCATTCACTCCCTGATCAGACAACCCTGTCTACAACTGATCCCCATGCTCACCCTGATTTTACCCTGTCAGAGGCATCTCCCCTTCTCTGCCCTCCCTACAGCATAACAAGTTTCTTCTCTCTCCTCCCCAGTCCTGATAAAGAGTCCTCGACCTGAAATGTGAGCTCTGAGTCTCTTCCTACAGCTTAACCTAGTGAATATTTCCAGCATTTTCTGGGTTTTTTTTTGTCTTAAAACGGGGAAGATTGGGGGAGGAGAATTGATGAATTGATTGACTTTGACAGGGAATGAATGAGGGAAGGGGGAGATCTGGGAGATTCTTCTCACCTTTTATTTCACCTTTATAACTTTTGTATTGTATTAATTAAAGATTCTTTACAACGCAGAAGTCAGTAAGAGCAGTTCAGTAAGGTTTCTGCTACACTCTGTACCCAGCTCCTGAAGTTGAACTTGGGGTATAACTTTTTTTTACTGATTTGGAGTAGAACTGCAGCAGATTTAAGTTTCCTCTCTGCACGCAAGAGTAATAGTTTTTTTTTAAATTTCAGTTCCTCAGGCAGGTCTTCTCATCCAGCGTCCAAACTAAAGGATAACATTTCTCAGTAAATTTATTCCCAGTGAAGGTGTGGGGATGGAGCTTGGGGTCCACACTGTAACGTGAAACTGTCCCGGACTTGTAACTGAGGTAGATTCCCACCCTCCCAGGGATGGGACCAGCCAGGAGAGTAGGTGGAGGGAGAGTAGGTGAGATGGACTATGACCTCACTATCTACCTCGTTGTGACCTTGCACCTCATTGCACTGCACTTTCTCTGTAGCTGTGACACTTTACTCTGTACTGTTATTGTTTTTACCTGTACTACTCTGTACTAACTCAATGTAACTGTGTAATGAATTGACCTGTACAATCGGTATGCAAGACAAGTTTTTCACTGTACCTCAGTACAAGTGACAATAATAAACCAATACCAATTTGTCAGATGGTCCAGAATCCATTCTCTGGTTGACCTGTCTCTCTCTCTCTCTGCAAACTCGGAGGTGAATCCCAGTCTCCAGCCTCTCCTCCCACCACCTCCCTGTAATGTCTCCTCAGTGTGAATCCCTCCCTTCTCAGCACACAAGCCTGGTCTCCCGAACCTGGTGCCAGGGAGTATTGTATGTCTCCAGCTCCGTCTCATATGTCTCAGGTCCTCAGATACTCTGGGCAGTTGACTCACTGTGATCACATTCAGGGTCACAGAGACTTGGGGGGAGAAGCAGAGAGTCACCGGGTGTGCTTAGGGGGTTCCTGGGCTGTCGGTGTGTGCTCACTTGAAACAGGTCAAGGGATGAGTTAGGCCAGTGGTCAGGTGAATCAAGCGTCCCCTCTCTCAAGTCTGGCTGTGTTGAATGAAGGAACCAACTCTTGGAGGATTGCACTATAAATTCTCTTGATCTCTCAATCTACCACAATGAGTTAGATCAGGAGATCAAGAGTTCATCTTTATCATAAGATAAGATACCTTTATTAGTCACATGTACATCGAGTGTTCTGGGGGCAGGTGTTCTGGTGGACACTTGTGTCGCCACGCTTCCGGCGCCAACACAGCACGTCCACAACTTCCTAACCCATAAGTCTTTGGAATGTGGGAGGAAACCGGATTACCCGGAGGAAACCCACCAAGAGACGGGGAAAACATACAAACTCCTTAAAGACAGTGGCCGGAATTGAACCCAGGTCGTTGACGCTGTAAAGTGTTACGCTAACCGCTACACTACCGTCTGCTCAAGAGTCTGATAACAGTGGGATAGAAGCTGTCCTTGAGCCTGGGGGTATGTGTTCTCAAGCTTTTGTATCTCCTGCTCGATGGAAAGGTGGGGGGCGGGGGGGAGGGGGGTAGTGGTGGGTGGGAGGGGTCCTTGATTATGTTGGCTACTTTCCCAAGGCCCTTATACTTTGTCAATCTACACTGCACTTTGTCTGTAGCTGCAACACTATATTCTGCATTGTTTTCTTTTTCCAACCTCAATGTACTTATGTATGGAATGATCTGTCTGGATGGCACGCAAACAGAAGCTTTTTACTGTATCTCGGTACATGTGACAATAATAAACCAAATCCATATCTGTGATTTTGTGCAAATGTAAGACCATGTGCATATTGGAAATGGGAGAATATGGCACATATTTATGGATCACCAGATATAAGATTTCTTTAGTGGTCACATGTACATCGAAACACAGTGAAATGCATCTTTTGCGTAGTGTTCTGGGGGCAGCCGCAAGTGTCGCCACGCTTCTGGCGCCAACATAGCACGCCCACAACTTCCTAACCCGTACGTCTTTAGAATGTGGGAGGAATTGATCGTGTGGATAGTCAGAGGCTTTTTCCCAGGGCTGAAGTGGTGGCCACAAGAGGACATGGGTTTAAGGTGCTGGGGAGTAGGTACAGAGATGTCAGGGGTAAGTTTTTTTTTTAAACTCAGTGTGGTGAGTGTGTGGAATGGGCTGCCGGCAATGGTGGTGGAGGCGGATACGATAGGGTCTTTTAAGAGACTTTTGGATAGGCACATGGGGCTATGAGTGACCCTCAATTTCTAAGGTAGGGACATGTTCGGCACAACTTTGTGGGCCGAAGGGCCTGTGTGTGCTGTAGGTTTTCTATGTTTCACTGAAACCGGAGCACCTGGAGGAAACCCACGCAGACATGGTGAGAACGAAACCTCTTCCAGACAGCAGCCAGAACTGAACCCAGGTCATTGGTGCTGTAAAACGTTACGCTAACCGCTACACTACCGTCTGTTCAAGAGTCTGATAACAGCGGGATAGAAGCTGTCCTTGCATCTGTGCATGCATGTACTTGTGCAGATGACAATAAACTCCACTGACTTAAAACTGTCGACTGATGGACAAATGCCAAATCTCGCACGAGAGACTTCTCAGATCTGCGTGGATACAGAATCACCAAATGGGAACAGAGTGGGAAGCATTTGATTTTACCGACATATTATGACAGAGAAGAAAGCCCACATCCTCACCCATCTGTCCCATCCCCACCTCCTTATTTCCCTGTATCCCTGCAAATTATTTACTTGCATTGTTCAACCTGGAAAAGTGTGAAGTGATACACTTTGGAAGATTGAATTTGAAGGCGGAATACAAGGTTAATGGCAGGACTCTTAGCAGTGTGGAGGAACAGAGGGATCTTGGTGTCCACATCCAGAGATCCCTCAAGGTTACCCCGCAGGTTGATCGGGTTGTTAAGGCATATGGAGTGTTGGCCTTCATTAGTCGGGATATTGAGTTCAAGAGCCACCAAGTAAGGTTGCAGCTCTATAGGACTCTGGTCAGACCACACTTGGAGTATTGTGTTCAGTTCTGGTCGCCCCATTATAGGAAGAATGTGGAAGCTTTAGAGGGTGCAAAGGAGATTTACCAGCATGCTGCCTGGATTGTAGAGCATGTCTTGAGGATAGGTTGAGTGAGCTAGGGCTTTTCTCTTTGGAGAGGAGGATGAGAGGTGACTTGCTAGAGCTGTACAAGATGATGAGAGGCATAGGTCGAGTGGACAGTCAGAATTTTCCCCAGGGCGACAATGGCCAACATGAGGGTACATAATTTTAAGGTGATTGGAGGAAGATATAAGGAGGATGTTAAAGGTAAGTTGTTGTTTTAATTTTTAAAAAAAACAGTGGTGGGTGTGTGGAACGCACTGCCAGCAGAGGTTGTGGGGGCAGATACATTAGGGACCTAAGAGACTCTTAGATCGACACATGAATGATAGAGAAATGGGAGGCTATGTGGGAGGGAAGGGTTAGATAGATCTTAGAGCAGGATAAAATGTCGGCACAATATTGTGGGCCGAAGGGCCTGAACTGTGCTGTAGTGTTCTATGTTCCATGCCCATCAAAGCCGAATAGATTTATTCTTTTGCTATTTACAATGAATTACAGCAGCCAATCAGTCTATCAGCACACCTCTGGGAGATGAGGAGAAGCGAGAGCACCCAAAGGAAATTCCAGTGGCCAGTGCAGAACGAGAGATGATCTGCTTTTAGTGTTGTAACTAGTAAGTGCAGCTGCCATTGTAACTTCCGTTGTAACTTCAGCGAAATGTCTTAGTTTCACTTTGGGACTGCAGCCTGCCCCATTGCTGAATGTAATCAAACACCTCGTGGGTGTATTAGTACATTGAACACTTCAGCACAGCACAGGACCTTTGGCCCACAGTGTTGTGCCGACATTTTATCCTGCTCTAAGATCTATCTAACCCTTTCCTCCCATATAGCCCCTGATTTTTCTATCATTCATGTGTCTATCTAAGTGTCTCTTAAATGTCCCTAATGTATCTGCCCCCACAACCTCTGCAGACAGTGCGTTCCACACACCCACCTCTTAAAAAAAACTTACCCCTGACATCCCCCCTTATACCTTCCTCCAGTTACCTTAAAATTATGTCCCCTCGTGTTAGCCATTGTTACACTGGGAAAAAGTCTGACTGTCCACTCGATCTGTGCCTCTTATCATCTTGTACACCTCTATCCAGTCACCTCTCATCCTCCTCTTCTCCAAAGAGAAAAGCTCTAGCTCACTCAACCTATCCTCATAAGACATGCTCTACAATCCAGGCAACCTCCTGGTAAATCTCCTCTGCACCCTCTAAAGCTTCCACATCTTTCCAATAATGTGGTGACCAGAACGAAACACAATACTCCAAGTGTGGTCTTACCAGAGTTCTATAGAGCTGCGATATTACCTCATGGCTTTTGAACTCGATATGCTGACTGATGAAAGTAAACACACCATATACCTTCTTAACAACCCTATTGACCTGCACAGGAGCTTTGAGGGATTTATTGACGTGGACCCCAAGATCCTTCTGTTCCTCCACACCGCTAAGAGTCCTGCCATTAACCTTGTATTCTGCCTTCAAATTTGATTTCCCGAAGTGTATCACTTCACACTTATCCGGGTTGAACTCCATCTGCCACTTCTCAGACCAGCTCTGCATTCTATCGATATCCTGTTGTAATCTACGGCAACTTTCTACACTATCCACAACACCACCAACCCGCGTATCATCAGCAAAGTTACTAACCCACCCTTCCACTTCCTCATCCAAGTCATTTATATAATAAAAAAAATCACAAAGCAGGGGTCCCAGACATGATCTCCAGGCAGAATACACTCCATCTCCCACCTCCTGACTTTCTGAATAAGCTTTCCATGAGCAACCTTATCAAACGCCTTACTAAAATCCATGTACACCACATCCACAGCTCTACCTTCACCAATGTGCTTTGTCACATGCTCAAAGAATTCAATCAGGCTTGTGAGGCATGACCTGCCCCTCAGAAAGCCATGTTGACTGTCCCTAATGAGCCTATGCTTCTCCAAATGCCTATAAATCCTGTCTCTAAGAATCTTCTCCAGTAATTTGCCCACCACTGAAGTAAGACTCACTGGTCTGCAATTCCCAGGGTTATCCCTACTCCCTTTCTTAAACAAAGGAACAACACTTGCCACCCTCCAATCATCCGACACTACTCCTGTGGCCAGTGACGACACAAAGATCATCGCCAAAGGCGCAGCAATCTCTTCCGTTGCTTCCCGTAATAACCTTGGATATATCCCGTCCGGCCCCAGTGAATTACTTGTCCTAAAATTTTTCAAAAGTTCCAGCACATCCTCTTTCCTCATGTTGACATGCCCCAGCGTACCAACCTGTCATACACCATCCTCAAACATCACTGTCTCTCTCAGGTGAATACTGAAGCAAAGTATTCATTAAGGACCTCCCCTGCCTCTTCTGACTCCAGGCACATGTTTCCTCTTTTATCCCTGATCGGTCCTACCTTCACTTGAGTCATCCTCTTATTCTTCACATGCATGTAGAACGCCTTGGGGTTTCCCTTGATCCTACTTGCCAAGGCCTTCTCATGCCCCCTTCTAGCTCTCCTACATCCATTCTTAAACATCCTCCTCGCTACCTTGTAACTCTCCAGAGCCCTGTCTGATAATGCTTTCTGAAACTCAGGTAAGCTTCTTTCTTCCTCTTGACAAGATATTCTACATCTCGTGTCAACCACCGTTCCATCACGCTACCATCCTTACCCTGCCTCAATGGGACAAACTTATCCAGATCCCCATGCAAGTATTCCTTAAGCAACCTCATTTCTGCTTTGCACTTCCCCAAGAACATCTACAACCAATTTATGCTCCCAAGTTCCTGCCTAATAGCATCGTAATTCCCCCTCCCCCAGTTAAATACTTCCCCATATCGTCTGCTCCTATCCCTCTCCAAGGATACGGTAAAGGTCACTCTCTGGTGAATACTGAAGCGAAGTATTGATTAAGGACCTCCCCTACCTCGTCTGACTCCCGGCACATGTTTCCTCTTTTATCCCTGATCGGTCCTACCCTCACTCTAGTCATCATTCTTCACATGCATGTAGAACTTCTTGGGTTTTTCCTTGATCCTACTCGCCAAGGCCTTCTCATGGCCCCGCTAGCTCTCCTACGTCCATTCTTAATTGCCCTCCTCGCTACCTTGTAACTCTCCAGAGCCCTGTCTGATCTAAGGAGTTATGGTCACTGTCTCCAAAATGCTCTCCCACTGAGAGATCTGAAACCTGATCAAGCTCGTTGCCTGGTACCACGTCCAGAATGGCCTCTCCCCTAGTCGGCCTGTCCACATACTGTGTCAGGAATCCTTCCTGAACACACCTAACAAGCTCCATCCCATCTATCCCCCTTACACTGAGGAGGTGCCAATCAATATTAGGGAAGATGAAATCACCTATGACAACAATGCTGTTATTTTTGTACCTCTCCAGAATCTGCCTCCCGATCTGCTCCTCAGCATCTCTGCTGCTACTGGAGGGGGGGGGGGGTCTGAAGAATACTCCCAATAGAGAGAGAGCGCTCTCTTCCTGTTTCCGACTTCCAACCACACTGACTCAGTGGACGACTCCTCCAGGACATCCTCCCTTTCTACAGCTGTGACACTGTCCCTGATCAGCAAAGCCACTCCCCCACCTCTTTTACCTCCACCCCTGTCCCTTTTGAAGCATCTAAACCCCAGAATATCCAGCAGCCATTCCTGCCCTTGCGATAGCCAAGTCTCTGTAATGGCCACCACATCATAGTTCCATGTACTTACCCACGCTCTAAATTCATCAGCCTTGTTCCTGATACTTCTCACATTAAAGTAGACACCTCAGCCCATCCAACTGACTGTAATTTTGCCTTTTCAACTGCCTATCCTTCCTCACAGTCATTCTACACTCTGCATCTACTTGTACACAAAATGAACCAACATCTGACCTATCACTCTGGTTCCCATCAACCTGCCAAACTAGTCTAAACCCTCCCCAATAGTCCTAGCAAACCTGCCCACAAGAATAATTGGTCCCCCTCCAGTTTAGGTGTAACCCATACCTTTTGTACAGGTCGTGCCTTCCCCAGAAGAGATCCCAATGACCAACAAATCTGAAACACTGCCTCAATTTCTCAGCCTCACATTCATCTGCCAAATCATCCTATTCTTACCCTCACTGGCGCGTGGCACAGGCAGAAATCCAGAGATTACTACCCTTGAGGTCCTGCTTTTCAGCTTCCTATCTAACTTTCTATATTCCCTCTTCAGGATCTCATCTCTATTCCTACCTATGTCATTGGTACCAATATGTACCATGACCGCTGGCTGTTAACCCTCCCCCTTCAGAATGCTGTAGGCCCAATCCAGGACATCCCTGACCCTGGCACCAGGGAGGCAACATACCATCCAGGAGTCCCTTTCACATCCACAGAATCTCCTGTCTGTCCCCCTTACTATGGAATCCCCTATCAATACCGCCCTCCTCTCCCCCCTTCCCTTCTGCACCACACAACCAGGCTCACTGCCAGTGACCTGGTCACTGCAGCTTTCCCCTGGTAGGTCCCCCCACCCCCGAACAATATCCAAAGCAGTATACCCATTATTGAGGGGAACAGCCACAGGGGTACTCTGCACTACCTACCTATTCTCCGTCCTTCTCCTGACAGTTACCCAGCTACCTGCCTCCTGCAGCCTCGGAGTGACTGCCTCCCTGTAGCTCTTGAATACAGTATGTACTCCTCAGTATTCCTTAGGAGCCAAAGGTCATCCAGCTGCAGCTCCAGTTCCCGAACGCGGTCTGTAAGGAGCTGCAGCTGGATGCACCTCGTGCAGATGTAGTTATCACGGAGACTGGATGTCTCCCAGAACTCCCACATCTCACAAGCTGAACACACCACTGAACCTGGAGCCATTCTCACTACTCTGTCCTGGCACTAAAGGGAACACCAAATCAAAGAAAGAAAGGAACTTACCTTCACCTCTTCTCCCTGAAGCCTCTTGAACCGAAGCCTCAGCTCCCCACTCTAACAGTGGCCACTCCCAAAATGGCTGCTCCACTTATACCTGCCTTGCTCCTGTTAATAAGCCAATTAACTGGTAACAATTTGCAAATGTGCCTCGTTTAGACTCTTTCAAGGTGAAACTCACAAGCTCAGGCATAGAGACTCCCGCTCCAAATCTGGCTCGAACTCCCAACGCTGCAAGGTGAAACTGGACTTCTACCCATATAACCTCACTGGATGATCCCCCCAACAATATCCTCTCTGAGCACTGTTGTTATGTCCCACTTCAGCAAAATGGCAACTCCCCTCCTCCTTCACCTCCACCTCTGTCACTCCTGTAGCACCTGTACCCTGCAACACAGAGCTGACAGCCTTGCCATTCTCTCAGCCACGTTTCTGATTCAATAACATGTCAGTCCCTTGAGCTAATTCAAGCCCTGAGTTCATCCGCCTTACTTGTTAAGCCTCCTGCATTGATAGAAATGCAATTTAAGCCATCGGTCTTTCATCTCTTCCTGCCGTTCTCCTGGTTCTCCTGTCTACTAAGCTTGCTCTCATTGACCATGCGATTTGCTTCAACCTCCCAACAGACTCATTTATGCTCAGTCACCCACCCCCCTGCCAATCAGAGTGGGCTAACCACAGCACCGGACTCCAGTCACCAGACACCAGACACTTGCCCAGATTCTGGACAGCACACACAAGGCAGTGATGTAAACCCCCAGGCACCAGGTGACAGGCACAAGGAGCAAAGTACACTTCACCAGCTAACTGGTTCCGGACACGAGATGCCAGAAACTGTCTCGAAACACTAGTCAGCAGGCTCCAGACACCAGACAACAGTAGCCGATCATCAGACAACTGACAACAGACAACCAGACAACAGGCACCAACCACTAGACAATCAGATAATCTTAACCAGCCAAGACATCAGGCACCAGGCATCAGATAGCAAACACTGAACAGAAGGCACCAGATACCAGACACCAAATGCCAGGTCACTGGCACCAGATTCCACACAGCACACATGAGACATCAGACAGAAGGCACCAGGCACCAGGTGAAGGTTAGCAGACACCAGGCAAAAGTATACACAAACTTTCACCCAGGACGCATAACTTTCCACAGTAACACCCACAAATCACCATCAATGCAGCTAGTCATATCCTTGCAACTGCCGCTCGCTCACACACACACACACACACACACACACACACACACACACACACACACACACACACACACGTACATACAAACTCTCTCTCTCTCACACACACTCTCACACTCACAACACACATATATAATACACATACACACAACTACACACATACACACACACATACTTTCACTTTTTCTCTCTCTCTCTCTCACACACACACACAAACTGTTTCTATTCTTGCTATCAGTTACAGGAATCGCTTGCTGCTGTACAAGAAGTGTCATCTGTTCAACAACAGGAAACCAACCCCACCCATGAAGCTCGAGATAAACAATTTCAGGAAACTCTGACCTAGAAGTTACCCCTTTACTAAATCACATTTTGATATCGTTTTGAATGTAGAGAACATAGAACATTATAACACAGGAAAAGGTCCTCTATTTCTGTGCCGAACACGATGCCAAATTAAACTACTCCCTTCTGCCTGCACATGACCCCTATCCCTCCATGCCCTGCATATCCATGTACCTCTCTAAAAGCCTCCTGAACACCTCGATTGTATCTGCTTCCACCACCACTCCTGGCAGTGCTTTCCAGACACCTACCACTCTTAGTGTAAAAATTGGGTCCCTTTTATAAGATATGATATTTATTTATTAGTCACATGTACATTGAAACACACAGTGAAATGTGTCTTTTTGTGTTACTGTGAATGTGCTGGGGGCAGCCTACAAGTTTTGCGACGCTTCCGGAGCCAACATAACATGCCCACAGCTCCTAACTTGTATGTCTTTGGAATTTGGGAGGAAACCGGAGCACCCGAAGGAAACCCACGCAGACACACGGGGAGAACGTACGAACTCCTTACAGACAGCAGCTGGAATTGAACCCGTGTTGCTGGCGCTGTAACAGTGTTGCACTAACTGCGAAACTACTGTGCCGCTAAACATTCTCCGTCTCACCTTAAATGCATGCCCTCAAGTATTCACCATTTCTACCATGAGAAAAAGATTCTGGCTGTCTACCCTATCAATGACTCTCAAGATTTTATAAACTTCCATCAGGTCTGCCCTCAGCCTCCAACACTCCAGAGAGAACAACCCAAGTTCGTCCAACATCTCCTTATAGCACATGCCCCATAATCCAGGCAGATTTCTGGTGAACCTCTTCTGCGCCCTCTCCAAAGCCTCAGCATCCTTCCTGTAATGGGGGCAACCAGAACTGAGCACAATACTCCAAGTGCGGCCAAACCAAAGCTTTAAAGAACTGCAACGTGACTTCCTGATCCTTATTCTCCGTGCCCATAGTGATGAAGACAAGCAGGCCATACACCTTCTTTACGATTCTACCCTCTTGTATTGCGACTTTCAGGGAGGTATGGACTTGGACCCCAAGATCCCTCAGTACATCAGTGATGTTAAGGGTCCTGCCATTAACTGTATATGTTCCCTTGCCATTTGACCTCCCAAAGTGCAGCACCTCACACTTGCCCAGATTAAACCCCATCTGCCATATCTCCGCCCATAACTGTAACTGAACTATATCCTGCTGAATCCTTTGACGACCTTCAGACTGTCTGCAACTCCACCAAGGTTTGTGTCATCTGCAAACTTACTAACCAATCCATCCACATTTTTGTTCAAGTCATTATAAAAACAACAGAGGTCCCAGCACGGATCCCTGCAGAACACCACTGGTCACAGAACTCCAGTCAGAATAACACCCCTCCACCCCTACCTTCTGCTTCTATGGGCAAGACAATTCTGAATCCAAACTACCAATTCACTGTGGATCCCATGCATCTTACTTTTCCCGATCAACCTACCATGAGGGATCATTAGACCATCAGACAAAGGAGCAGAAGTCGGCCATTTAGCCCATTGAGTCTGCTCCGCCATTCTATCATGAGATGATCCATTCTCCCATTTAGCCCCACTCCCCCGCCTTCTCACCATAACCTTTGATGCCCTGGCTACTCAGATACCTATCAATCTCTGCCTTAAATACACCCAATGACTTTGCCTCCACAGCCGACCGTGGCAACAAATTCCATAGATTCGCCGCTCTCTGGCTAAAGAAATTTCTCCGCATCTCCGTTCTGAATGAGTGCCCTTCAATCCTGAAATCATTCCCTCTCGTACTAGACTCCCCTACCATGGGAAACAACTTTGCCACATATACTCTGTCCAGGCCTTTTAACATTCAAAATGTTTCTATTAGGTCCCCCCTCATTCTTCTGAACTCCAAGGAGTACCGCCCAAGAGCGGTCAAACGTTCCTCATATGTTAACCCTCTCATTCCTGGAATCATTCTAGTGAATCTTCTCTGAACCCTCTCCAACGTCAGCACATCCTTTCTTAAATAAGGAGGCCAAAACTGCACACAGTACTCCAAGTGAGGTCTTACCAATGCCTTATAGAGCCTCAACATCACATCCCTGCTCTTATATTCTATTACTCTAGAAGTGAATGCCAACATTGCATTCGCCTTCTTCACCACCGACTCAACCTGGAGGTTAACCTTTAGGGTATCCTGCACGAGGACTCCCAAGTCACTTTGCATCTCTGAATTTTGAATTTTCTCCCCATTTAAATAATAGTCTGCCTGTTTATTTCTTCGACCAAAGTGCATGACCACACACTTTCCAACATTGTATTTCATTTTCCACCTCTTTGCACATTCTCCCAGTCTATCCAAGTCTCTCTGAAGACTTTCTGTTTCCTCAACACCACCGCCCCTCCACCTATCTTTGTGTCGTCGGAAAACTTAGCCACAAAGCCATTTATTCCATAATCCAAATCATTGATATACAACTTAAAAAGAAGCGGCCCCAACCTGGACCCTGTGGAACACCAGTAGTAACCAGAGCCAACCAGAATGGGATCCCTTTATTCCCACTCTCTGTTTCCTGCCAATCAGCCAATGCTCTATCTGTGCTCATAACTTTCCTGTAATTCCATGGGCTCTTATCTTGTTTAGCAGCCTTATGTGCAGCACCTTGTCAAAGGCCTTCTGAAAATCCAAATACACTACATCCACTGCATCTCCTTTGTCTAGCCTGCTTGCAATTTCCTCAAAAAATTGCAATAGGTTTGTCAGGCAGGAATTTCCTTTAAGGAAGCCATGCTGAGTTCGGCCTATCTTGTCATGTGCCTCCAGGTACTCCGTAACCTTATCCTTGACAATCGACTCCAACAACTTCCCAACCACTGATGTCAGGCCAACAGGTCTGTAATTTCTTTTTTGCTGCCTCGCACACTTCTTAAATAGCGGAGTGACATTTGCAATTTTCCAGTCCTCCGGAACCATGCCAGAATCTATTGATTCTTGAGAATTCATTACTAAAGCCTCCACGATCTCTACAGCTACTTCCTTCAGAACATGAGGGTGCATTCTATCTGGTCCAGGAGATTTACCTACCCTTAGACCATTCAGCTTCCTGAGTACCTTCTCTCTTATAATGTGACTGCACACACTTCTCTTCCCTGACACCCTTGAGTGTCCGGTATCCTACTGATGTCTTCCTCAGTGAAGACTGATGCAAACTACTCATTCAGTTCCTCTGCCATCTCCTTGTCTCCCATTACAATTTCTCCAGCGTCATCTTCTATCGGTCCTATATCTACTCTCTCCTGTCTTTCACTCTTTATATACTTGAAAAAGCTTTTAGTATCCTCTTTGATGTTATTTGTTCGCTTCCTTTCAAAGTTCATCTTTTCCTTCCTCATGACCTTCTTAGCTGCATTTTGTAAGTTTTTAATTGTTTCCCAATCCTCTATCTTCCCAGTAATTTTTTGCTTCCTTGTATGCCCTCTCCTTTGCTTTTAGTTTGGCTTTGACTTCTCTTGTCAGCCACGGTTGTGTCCTTTTTTGAAAATTTCTTCTTTTTTGGAATATATTTGTCTTGCACTTTCCTCATTTCTCGCAGAAACTCCGGCCATTTCTGCTCTGTTGGCCTTCCCGCTCGTGTCCCTTTCCGGTCAACTTTGGCCAGTTCCTCTCTCATGCCACTGGAATTTCCTTTGCTCTACTGAAATACCAACACATCGGATTTAGGCTTCTCCTTCTCAAATTTCAAAGTGAACTCAATCATGTTGTGATCACTGCCTCCTAAGTGTTCCTTCACCTTAAGCTCTCTAATAACTTCAGGTTCACTACACAATACCCAATCCAGTACAGCTGATCCCCTAGTGGGCTCAACAACAAGTTGTTCTAAAAAGCCATCTCGTAGACATCCTACAAATTAAGTGAGAGATCCACTACCAACCTGATTTTCGCAATCCACTCGCATGTTAAAATCCCCCAACATGATGATTAGCATTGTCCTTCTGACAAGCCTTTTCTATTTCCTGCTGTAATTTGTAGTCCGCATCACGGCAGCTGTTTGGAGGCCTGTATATAACTGCCACCAGGGTCCTTTTAGTCTTGCGATTTCTTACCTCAACTCATTAAGATTCTACACCTTCCAATCCTATGTAACCTCTTTCTAATGATTTAATATTATTTCTTACCAGCAAAGCCACGCCACCCCCTCTGCCAACCTGCCTATCCTTCTGATACACCGTGTATCCTTGGACGTTCAGCTCCCAAAGACGTCCGTCCTTTAGCCACGTCTCAGTGATAGTCACAACAACATACCTGCCAATCTGTAGCTGTATTTCAAGATTATCCACCTTATTTCTTAAGCTGCGTGCATTTAAGTACAATACTTTAAGTCCAGTATTTGGTACCTTTTGCTTTGATTGCACTGCAACTCATACCACTGGTTGCAAATTTGCCCCGTCACCTGCCTGTCCTTCCTCTCATCTTTACTGCGCACTATCTTTGATTTATTACTGTTTTCCCCTTCCTCAGCCCTATTATTCCGGTTCCCATCCCCCTGCCAAATTAGTTTAAACCCTCCCTAACAGAAAACGGAGAGAAGACACAGTGCGGGTAAGCACCCGGTAAATGAGTCGCACATTTTTTAATTACTGATAAACGGCAGCATATGTGTTGAACAAAAAACTTGACAAATCTAGAGAATTCTGCTGATCCAAATACCCCTTCCAAGTGAAGCTTCATCCATTTTAGTGCACTGCATTCGGCGCTCCAACGATGACATATTGGATCACTGCTTTGCAGAACATCCATTCAATCTACAATGGGCACCCTGAGCTTTCAGTTCTCTGACCCTTTCATTCTCCATTTCACTCGCACTCTAACCTTTCTGTCCACCGAAGCCCATGGTCAGCTCAAGTTTTGATGACAGGTGATAACCTGCAATGTTTACTCGGTATTTAACTCTGCACGGTTACTGTCTGACCAGTTGGGCATTTCCAGCATGCCCGTTTGTCTCAGGTTTCCGGCATCTGCAGGGTTCTTGTTGGCTACTTCACTACTTTTTTTCTCCCAATCTCCGTACAATTAGCAAATTTGGTGCCTTAATCCAAGTTCCCTTGCTGAAACCGACGCATTAAGGAGACTACTCCTGATTGTGGACTTGTGGACTCCCCTTCCAGGGAGAACATGCTCGGAGCACAACCAGTGGAGACCCAACAAAACTCCACGTGTTTCAATGAGATCACTGTTGAGAATCCATTGAGTAAATTTTCCACATCCAGAATTTGCCAAGAGGTCGTCTCATCCTCATCACAGTCATCCTGAAAGCAGCGTCCGCAAGGAGTGAGGCTCCGACCGTGCGGGAAGGTTCTGACAGGGAGGGACCCCTCTCACGGCTAGCCAAGCAACGTCTTGGTGATTGTTGGTGAGTCCTGGCGATGAGGCGTTCTGACAAATGGCTTTGACAGTCTGCTCGGGGAACCACCCCACAGGCACCACCCCTTCCGTGCTGACCACTGCCTGATGGACGTGGTCACAATAACACGGTTCTTCTGTTGATAGTGGCGCTGAACACGATGCCTTCTTTCATTGTCCCTTCCATCTGAAACCTCATCAGGATGTGCTCGGTTCTCAGGGTTATTGTGCTGTCTCCTTACTAACGCAGAGAATAAAAATCTAACTGGTCAAAAAGGAGCTGTCAGATGTCTATGCATCTCTATGGTACATAAGGTCTTGGATGCATAGACATCTGAGAGCTCCGTTTTGACCAGTTAGATTCGGACTGGGTTTCACATGAGTTCCTCTACCTGTAGCCTCTCCTGTTTCGCAGGGTCTATTGTTCCCTAGTGATGTGTTTCCTGCGTTCGGAGTGGAGAATGCAATAACTCCTCCCGCACATCATATGACCCCAGCAACAGAGTGCCCCTACCGATGGCAGGTGGGCATCGTCCGAATCTTTAATCTCATTGCAGTCTGCACAGAGTATATTTACTCCAGCAAACACAGTGGAATAAAATCTCAATAAGGAGCTGTTAGATGTCTACGCGAGAGATGAGGTCCGAGATGCACATGCTCCTGGTCTAAGTTTCCCGTGAGCTGACTGCAACAGAGCTGCGCTTCAGTAAATAATAAAATAAATAAACTGCAGGTCCTGGGATGCTTAAACAAAAGCGGAAAGTGTTGCAAGTGCTCAACAGGCCAGGCCGCATCTGTGGGACGAGAAACAGAGTGAACCTTTCGCCCTTCCTGGCTGCTGTGTTTAACTTCTTTTCTGAAGCTGCAGGTTTTATCCAGAAATTATGCGCAGGCGCTACCGTTTGCGGAGATGCAGCTCTTCCCTCCGTTTCCTCACATTCGTATTATTATTCCCTTCTCTCTTCCTGTACTTTTCTGCTCTGGGGTCGTCCTCTTTAGCTCTCTTCTTTCTTCTATCCCCTGTCTCATCTCTGACGATTATTTCCTGCACCTTTCTGTGACTGCACCTGTTCTCTGAAGCAGTTTACCTTTCTCCTGACGTGACCACTTTAGTCTCTGCCTGCATGATATTAACTGCACCGTTTTAATCCAGTTTGGATTTTTCGTAGCCAGTGAACTTTCCTCCAATATCTCAATCTCTTCCAAGTTCAGATGCAGCTGCACAGAAATTCCTCCTTCAAAAGTAATGTCCGGCCCCAGTACTGCCCCTTTCATTCCCTCTACGGATGCCACAATGCATTCTGTAGATAGACACCAAATCTGTTTATCAGTGTTCGGCAGTGAACCTATCAGGTGGGGCAGTGCTCGGTTCAAGACTCAAAACAACGTAAATCCTTACTCATTGAAAAGGTTTATTCGAAGTCAGTTACACTACAGATAACGTGGTGCAAAGTCAACAAATAACAACACGAATACAAGAAGCAACAGATTAATATGATAGAAAAACGAGGTGAGACTGTGAATAAAAAGGTTTGAAAGGAATCAAACTGATGTTATATATGTATAACTCTTCTGAACCATTTCAATTTCAGGGCAATTTTAATTCCCAAGATCTTGAGCTGTTCCTGGCCACAGGAACCGGATGCACTTTCAGTGGGCGGATTGTTCCTCGGAATCGTCCGGAGGAGGGAGCAAGAGGGTCATCCCAGCCTCAGCACATTGCACAACACATGCAGATCCATCCGTCTCATATTGGGAAGTTTTGGACTGTTTTGCGCTAACGTCCATTCTCCGCCTGTTTTCGGACACTGCTGTGGGTTTCCCAGTCTCTACATCATCTCCATTTCTACATCTTCCCCGGCCTTTGCTTGTTGCTCCTCAGAACAAATACACCCAGGAAGAAAGTGAAGAACGACCAGCACAGACAGGGTTAACACCAGTAAAATGCCGCCGATTATCTGTCATGATACAAATGTAAGAACATTAGAAAGAGAAGCAGGACTAGGCCATTCGGCCCCACGACTCTGTTCTATCATTCAATGAGATTACGGCCGAACTTTTACCTGGGCTCTACCTTCTTACATGAACCCGTAATCGTTGCGATGAAGGGGTTACGACCTGAAGCATTAACAGTTTTTCTCTCTACAGATGCTGCCTGACCTGCTGAGTTTTACCCGGCATTTTCTGGGTTTATTAAATATTCCAGCATCTGCGGGTCTTTTAAAAAATCGCATACGTTTTGATGTTTCTGGTACCTCCAAAATCTATCCATCCATCCCTTGAATACTCTCAGTGACGGAGCCTCCATAACGCTCTTGGTTACAAGATTACAAAGATTCACCACTCTCGGGTGAAGAAATTTCTCCTCGGTTCAGTCCTGAACAGCCGACCCCTGAATTTGAGTCTGCGACCCTGATCCTGAACCTTGAGCAAGAGAAACATCATTCATATATCTACTCAGTTGAGTGATGGGGCTGGGATGGGGTTGGAAAGAAGGGGGTCTGTGACAGGGCGTGGGTAGATCAGGAGGAGAGAGAAACGGACACAGGGGAGCAGGTTACCTGGATTTGGAGAATTCAATGTCCATGTCGTCAGGCTGTAGACTACCCGGGGGAATATGAGGCAGTGTGTTTCTAGTTTATGTTTGGTATCACCCTGGCATTGGAGGATGCCTTGGACTGGCAGGCCGGTGTGGGAATGGGAAGGGGAATTCAAATGACCGGCAATCGGGAGCTCCTGATGGCCATGGCGTTCAAAGTGCAGGTGCTCGGCAAAGGCAGTCGGCTAGTCTGGGCTCAATCTCACCGATATAGAGGAGGCCACAGCGAAAGAATCGATTGCATTGGACAAGTTTGGACGAGCTACATTTGAATATCTGTCTCACCTGTTGTGGGGGAGGGAGGGGGTCTGGGTTCTGTTTAGCTTCCTGTGCGGTGATGAGGGAAGAGCTGGAGTAACACTTGTTGCACCTCCAACAGTCGCAGGGGAAAGAGCCTGGGGAGTGGCCTCGATGGGCTAGGAGGGATGGGGTAACTAGGGAATCAGGGGTAGGGGAAGGGAGATGTGACTTGTGGTGGGATCACATTGCAGCTGGCAGGAAGGTCAAAAAATTTTGTGGTTGATGGAAGGCAGGCAGCGGTGAATGGTAAGGACCAAGGGAACTCTGGACCTGTTCTGTCTGTAGGGAGAGGGGGGGATGGGATTGCTATTGGTATTGGTTTATTATTGTCACTTGTACCGAGGTACAGAGAAAAACTTGTCTTGCATACCGATCGAACAGGTCGATTCATTACATTGAGTTAGTACAGAGTGCATTGATGTAGTACAGGTAAAAACAATAACAGTACAGAGTAAAATGTCACAGCTACAGAGAAAGTGCAGTGCAATAAGGTGCAAGCTCACAACAAGGTAGATCGTGAGGTCAGAATCCATCTCATCGTATAAGGGAACCGTTCAATTTTCTTATCACAGTGGGGTAGAAGCTGTCCTTAAGTCTGGTGGTTCGTGCCCTCAGGCTCCTGTATCTTCTGCCTGCCGATTAGGGTTCCATCAACCAGAGTGGAGGGGTCATTTTGCCTGAGTAAGGAGGAAATCTCAGATGTCCTGGAGTGGAAGGTCTCATCTCGAAAACAGATGTGTCAGAGATGGAGAGATTGAGAGAAAAGGGATGTATCCTTACATGAGACAGGGTGGGAAGAGATGTAATCTGGCGAGCTGTGAGAGTCGGTAGGGTTGCAGTAAGTGTCAGTGGATAGTTTGTCTCCTGAGGTGGAGCCCGGGAGATCCAGGAAGGGGAGAGAACGGACGGAAATTTTACAGGTGAATTTGAGAGCAAGGTGGAAGTTAGTAGTGGAGTTGATGAAATTCACAAGATCCCCGCGGGTGCAGGACGGAGCACCGATGTAGTCATCGATGCAGCGAATAAGAGTTGGGGAAGCGCGCCAAATCAGGTTTCGAACAAAGCCCACACCACGTAGCCAACGAATGATACTCACCTGCGAATCTACGCAAAGTTTGCTGAGCTCGGACGGGATTAGTTTGGGAATGGAAGCGCAAGAGACGTTGTAATTCTGAATGTTCGTCTTCCAGTACTCTTCCTTTAAATTTGCACAGGCGTAGTAATCCCCGTCCGCGAAGAGAATGACGATCCACAGGATGGATGGGAACAATACTTTCAGCAGTGTGTACAGGCAAAAGTAAAACACCCTCATGCAGGTGCCGAAGTTACTCGCCGCGCAATTTTGACAACACTGGCATCTGCAGGTACTCGGGGATTCAAAGCTGACCCGGCAAGTCACCACTTTCCGCGCATCGGGTAACACCAGCAGACTGATCAGAAACAGCGAGGCCGCCGGGGCAAAGAAAGCGAGGACTGTGTGGCGAACATTCAGTTGAAGGTCACGGGGACACGGAATCTCTTTCTCCATCAGATATTCCGCTCCATAAAGGATTCCACTTACAATGGTACCCGCCGCTACCGGCAACGTGGACTCAGCTTTTTTGAAATAGATGTCTTTTAGCTTCTTGAAGGCATCTTTCTTTGTCATGGTAGCTTTGGTGGGAGCCTGTCTCAACACACTCAGTAAATCAAGCCCTACAGCAAGTCAATGCGCGGGGCAGCAGTTATTACATGATCTGCTGAGCTCCACCTAGAAACGACTGATGGCTTGTTCGAGTAAGATTCCCCGCCCCCCAACCCGCCCACCCCACCACTCACCACCCCCTCCCCCAACTCCCCCCCGCCCCGCCACCACACACACACACACACACCACTGAGTCCCGCCCTCCGTCTGATTGAGAGAAGTTGGGGTCTCTCGTTGCAACTCCTCATTAGCCGTGAGTTAAAAGCGGACTGGTCATCTGACTGGTGTCCAGCACTTTGAAATCCATCTGACAGCATGTTGTTGCTCTTAATGGAGCAACTTGGAACGCTTCTTTGTTTTCTGAAGCGGAACTCTGGGCTTCGTCCTAAAGCAAGACAATGCAGTAATAAAATCCAGGGACTGAGATAGAGTCAAAACGAGGTACAGGCACTTGTCGCCCCGATGATTCACACAGAGAAGTCACGTCTCCTCTCCCTTTGCTCCGTCTCGCTGAGGAAGGAAAATTGCAAGACACCCCAAGCATGTGTAGACATGGAACAGAACGGTCAACTACGTGACGAATCTTATACACATACATTACATGAAAGTTCAAGATGCAAACACAAAGTGTAATGCACCATCTTTCCAAGCGCACACTTCATTGAAGCCACTGGGATCGAATAAATTAGTGAACAAGATTTCAGTAGACATAATTTATTCATGTCAAATGAAGCTGGACAATTCACCTTTGAGTGAACAATATTATTTCAAAATCAATTTTATTCATGAAAAGTACAAACAAGAAGTACAAACAGCTGAACTCCGTTTGTTAAATTCATAATGTCCTTCAGTCTAGTGTTTGTAGAAGGCACCACAGCCACTCATGTGGCCTCTTCGAGCAATGCATACTTCAAATCTTTGAGAGTCTTCTACACACGGCCCAGCCCCTCAATGTCTAGTAGTGCTGGGACCTTAGCGCAGTCTTGCACCGCGTTGATGATCTTGCAGCCGCGCTTGATGTTTGTCTTGGTATGCGTTCCTGGAATCAGCCGGTAGATCAGAGAGCACTCTGCCACACAGCGGTTCCGGATGAACCTCGACAACGACCCTTTTCCTTTCCCATCCTTTTCCAGACCTTCTTTGCAAATGCACAGTCCACGAAGTCTCATCCTCATCGCGGCCATCTCGGGGGTAGTGTGTGCTGCGGGTTAGGGCGCTGACTGTGCAGGATCGATCTGACAGGGAGGACCTTGCCTTCCTGAAATACTTTTCCCACGGAGAACAGGTCGTGCGCAAATGTGCAACTGAATGGGAGGTTATGCAGCAATGAGGCCAGGTCCATCCTTGGCAACACTACAGACTCAGGTCGAAATCGATTTCCTTTACATAGTTTTATCAAACCAAACATCTCGCAGGACACGTCCAATGATAGACAGACATGTTTTCGTAACGAGACAACTTCAGGACAGAACCGTGCCATTGAGCACCGTTGTCATTTTGCAGCTTCAGTGGTGAGCTTCAGGTTCCCTGTTCCTGAGCAGCTGAAGCACTTTTTTGGAGAACAGTGAGCAATCGCTGTAAACCACAGTTAGATGTTTACTTAAAAGTGAAACCAGTACGTGCGTCTGCATGTCTGTGTCTGTTTGTATGTGTGGGTGTGAATATTTGTGTGTATGTGTGTGCATATACGTGTATAGGTGTGTGGCTGTGTATGTGCGTGTGTCTGTGTGTGCCTCTGTATGTGTAGGTGTGTGCATAAGTGTGTGTGCCTCTGTGTGTTTGTGTGGATGTGTGTGTGTGGATGTGTGTGGATGTGTGTGTGTGTGCCTCTGTGTGTGTGTGTGTGTGTGTGTGTGTGTGTGTGTGTGTGTGTGTGTGTGTGTGTGTGTGTGTGGATATGTGTGTGTGAGGATGTATGTGTCTGTGTGTGCCAGTGTATGTGTGGATGTGTGTGTGTGTGTGTGTGTGCGTGTGCTTGAGTGTATGTGTGCCGATGTGTGTGTGGATATGTGTTTGTGTGTGTGTGTGTCTGTCTGTCTGTCTGTCTGTCTGTCTGTCTGTCTGTCTGTGCGCGTGTGTGTGTGGAGGTGTGTGTGCCTCTGTGCAGCTCACCCCAGACAGACAGCCTTCTGGATGAATGGCCCAGCGAGACTGTCAATGGAACTTCGGTTTATGAAACTGCTGCCAGCTCTTTGGTTTGGTTCTCCAGTGATCCCAATGGCCTGCCCAAAGTTATGCAATCAACAGCCAGGCCATGGAAATCTGGAGCTGGGTGTTTCTGTTGTTCATTACAACAACTGCAGTCACAACAAGTGAAAGAGAGCAGACATCCAGCAAGGAGGTTTCAGCCACTGCACTGAAGTATGAAAGCCATGGAAAAAAGATGTAAAACACGATGATGCTGGAGAACTCAGCAGGCCAGGCAGCATCCGTGCAGAAAAGCAGGCGGTCAACGTTTCGGGTCAGGACCCTTCCTCAGGACTGAATATAGGAAAAGGGGAAGCCCAATATGTCAGAGGGAAATACAGAGCAGTGATAGGTGGACAAAAGAGGGGAGGCGGGGTGGGCACAAGGTGGTGGCAGGTAGAGGCAGGTGAGAGATAGTGATGGGCAGGTGCGAGGGAGGAGGGGAGAGCAGATCCACCGGGGGATGGGTCAAAGGTAAGGAGAGAAAGGAAAAAAAGGTAGAGAAAAAGAGGCTGAGAAAGAGAAGAAGAGGAGAAGCCTGGTGGGGTGGCGGTTTGTGGGGAAGGGGGTGGGGGTTACTTAAAGTGGGAGAACTCAATGTTCATGCCGTTAGGCTGTAAGGTTCCAAGATAGAAAATGAGGTGCTTTCCTCCAGTTTACGCTTGGAATTCTACTGGCAGTGGAGGAGGCCGAGGACTGACATATCAGTAATAGTGTGGGAGGGGGAGTTGAAGAGACTGGCAACGGGGAGATGCAGGTCGCGGTTACGGACAGAGCGCAGGTGTTCTGCGAAACGGTCACCTAGTCTGCGTTTGGTCTCGCCAATGTAGAGTAGGCCACACTTGGAGCACCGAATGCAGCCGATGATATTCTGGGAGGTGCAGGTGAATCTCTGTCTCACCTGAAAGGACTGTTTGGGTCCTTGGATGGAGGTGATGGAGGTGGTGTAGGGGCAGGTGTTGTACCTATGCCGGGGGCAGTGGAAAGTTCTCAGGGTGGGAGCGGGATGGGTGTGGGGGGGGGTGGATTTCGGCTCCTCCCACATTCTCCAAACCAAAGATGTAGCCATGGGCATTCGCGTGAATCCCAGTTATGCCGGTCTTTTCATTGGCTACATGGAGCAATCCATGTTCCAAACCTACACCGACAACTCTCCCCAACTCCTTCTCCGCTACACTGTCCACTGAATTTGTGCCACTTCCTGTACCCGTGCGGAGCTCGATAATTTCATCAACTTCGCTGTCAACTTCCACCCGCCCCCCCCCCTCAAATTCTCTTGGTCTATCTCCGACACCTCTCTCCCCTTTCCTGATCTCTCTGTCTCCACTTCAGGAGACAGATTTACCACCGACATCTTCTACAAACCCACTGACTCCCACAGTTACCTCAACTACACCTCATCCTACCCTGTCACTTGCAAGGAAGCTATTCCTTTTGCTCAGTTCCTCTGTCTCCACCGCATCTGTTCCCATTATGAGGCCTTCCTGTCCAGGAGATCCGAGATGTCTTACTTTTTCAGAAAACGGGGTCTTCCCACCCCTCACTGCTATCGATGTAGCCCTGGCCTGCAGCTATTTCACATACTTCTGCCCTCGTCCCATCCCTCGCCCCCAGTCATAACTGGGATAGAGTTCCCCGCGTCCTCACCTACCACACCATCAGCCTACGTATCCAATATACCATTCTCCGCAACTTCTGCCATCTCCAGCGGATCCCAACCACCAGGCGCATCTTCCCCTCCCGTCCCCTCTCCGCTTTCTGCAGGGAACAGTCTCGCCGTGACTCCCTTCTCCGCTCATCCCTCCTCACCGATCCCTCTCCGGGCACTTATTCCCCGCAGCCACGCTAAATGTTACACCTGCTCCTTCACCTCCTCCCTCACCATCATCCAGGGATCCCAACAGTCCTTCCAGGTGAGGCAGTCCTTCAAATGTCAATCCCTCGCTGTGATATATGTCATACGGTGCTCCGGTGCGGCCTCCACTACATCGGTGAGACCCGGCGCAGGTTGGGGGTCCGCTTCGTCGAGCACCTGCGCTCTGTACCCCGAACCAGCCGGGATCTCCCTGTGGCTGGACATTTTAAATCCACTTCCCATTCCCACACTAACATGTCTGTTTGCAGCCTCCTCTGCGGCCGGGTCGAGGAGAGGCGCATATTAGAGGAACAGCACCTCATATTCCACCTTGGCAGTCTCCAACCTGACGGCATAAACGTCCAATTCTTAGCTCCCAGTAACCACTCCCCTCGTCCCTTTCCCCTTATCCCATTGGCCCCTATCACCCTATTTTAATACCCACCACCCACCCACCCTTTCTATGCCCATCACCCACACATTCCTCCCGTCGGGTCCCCTCCCCACTTTATTCCATGGTCCACCGTCCTCTCCGATCAGATCCCATCTCCTTCAGCTCCTTGTCACTTCCACCTGCCCCCTCCCAGCTTCTGACATCATTCCTACTCTACCTTCCCTCACCTGTCCGTCACTTGCCTCACATGGATCCACCTATCACCTGCCTGCTGTTGCTCAACTCCTACCCCGCCCCCCACGTCCTGTTTTGTATACTGTATATCATCTTTCTTACCTTCCAGTCCAGGTGAAGTGTCGAGACGCGCAACGTCGACTGTCCATTTTCAGTTGGTGACCTTCCAGCAGCATTAGATGGCTCTCTTGATATGAGTCCCTGGACACAGCACGCCGTCCAGAAAGTCCTCTAGAACACAGCTACTCGAAAAGGATCCTTGCATCCCTGCGCAGAAGTAGGTCCCGACTTGGCAAATGCACTGTCCACGAGGAACTGAGGCATTATCTCATCCACACTGCAGCCAACTCGAGAACAGCGTGTGGGAGGAGTGAGACTCCAGCTGTGCAGGAGGGATTTGACTCGGAGGGCCCCTCTCATTGACGGACAAGCAAGACGTCCCCCAACTGAGAATTTCTAAACTTGACCTGGCTGACTCTCATGTCCAGAAACGTTGCATTTCTTGTCCGACAGGCTGCATTTTAATTAAAATCTTCCCCTGAACAACCTTCAGAAAGTTCTCCGTCTACTTGCCCCTTATGTTATTGATAACGCAGTCTGTGTTTGGGTCATTGAAATCCCCGCTATCACAAACCTGATGTTAATGCACCTTTCCGCCTGGAGGAAGGAGCAAGTCTGGTTCACAGCCTTCAGCGCCATCTGCAGGATAGATAACTCTGGTTCATATCCCAGAGCACCGCCTGGAGGAGGGAGGAGCTCGGTTTCAGGCCCGACAGCGCCATCTGTAGCAGGGAGGAGCTCTGTTTCAATGAGATCACTGTTGAGAATCCATTGAGTAAATTCACACTGAGAGTCTCCACATCCAGAATTTGCCATCTCATCGTCTCATCCTCATCACAGCCGTCCTGAGGGCAGCGTTTACAGGGAGTGAGAGTCCGACCGTGCAGGAAAGTTCTGATACGGAGGGATCCCTCTCACCGCCAGCCAAGCGAGAACATGGTGCTTGTTGGTGAGTTCTGGAGATGAGGCGTTCTGACAAATGGTTTTGTCAGCAGCCTGCTCGGGGAACCACCCCACAGAATCAAAGTTGTCCTTCTCCCCGCGGGGCCTTCCGTGCTGACCACTGCCTGATGGACGTGATCACAATAACACGGTTCGTCTGCTGATGGTGGGGCTGAACACGATGCCTTCTTTCATCGTCCCTTTCATCTCAAACCTCATCAGGATATGCTCGGTTCTCAGGGTTATTCTGCTGCCTCCTCACTAACTCAGAGAATAAAAATCTAACTGGTCAAAAAGGAGCTGTCAGATGTCTATGCATCTCTATGGTACATAAGGTCTTGGATTCATACATATGCCCCTGAGCTAGGTTTCACATGAGTTCCTCTACCTGTAGCCTCTCCTGTTCCGCAGGGTCTATTGTTCCCTAGTGATGTGTTTCCTGTGTTCGGAGTGGAGAATGCAATAACTCCTCCCGCACATCATATGACCCCAGCAACAGAGTGCCCCTACCGATGGCAGGTGGGCATCGTCCGAATCTTTAATCTCATTGCAGTCTGCACAGAGTATATTTGCTCCAGCAAACACAGTGGAATAAAATCTCAATAAGGAGCTGTTAGATGTCTACGCGAGAGATGAGGTCCGAGATGCACATGCTCCTGGTCTAAGTTTCCCGTGAGCTGACTGCAACAGAGCTGCGCTTCAGTAAATAATAAAATAAATAAACTGCAGGTCCTGGGATGCTTAAACAAAAGCAGAAAGTGTTGCAAGTGCTCAACAGGCCAGGCCGCACCTGTGGGACGAAAAACAGAGTGAACCTTTCGCCCTTCCTGGCTGCTGTGTTTAACTTCTTTTCTGAAGCTGCAGGTTTTATCCAGAAATTCTGCTCAGGCGCTACCGTTTGCGGAGATGCAGCTCTTCCCTCCGTTTCCTCACATTCGTATTATTATTCCCTTCTCTCTTCCTGTACTTTTCTGCTCTGGGGTCGTCCTCTTTAGCTCTCTTCTTTCTTCTATCCCCTATCTCATCTCTGACGATTATTTCCTGCACCTTTCTGTGACTGCACCTGTTCTCTGAAGCAGCTTACCTTTCTCCTGACGTGACCACTTTAGTCTCTGCCTGCATGATATTAACTTCACCGTTTTAATCCAGTTTGGATTTTTCGTAGCCAGTGAACTTTCCTCCAATATCTCAATCTCTTCCAAGTTCAGATGCAGCTGCACAGAAATTCCTCCTTCAAAAGTAATGTCCGGCCCCAGTACTGCCCCTTTCATTCCCTATACGGATGCCACAATGTATTCTGTAGATAGACACCAAATCTGTTTATCAGTGTTCGGCCGTGAACCTATCAGGTGGGGCAGTGCTCGGTTCAAAGACTCAAAACAACGTAAATCCTTACTCATTGAAAAGGTTTATTCGAAGTCAGTTACACTACAGATAACATGGTGCAAAGTCAACAAATAACAACACGAATACAAGAAGCAACAGATTAATATGATAGAAAAACGAGGTGAGACTGTGAATAAAAAGGTTTGAAAGGAATCATACTGATGTTATATATGTATAACTTTTCTGAACTATTTCAATTTCAGAGCAATTTTAATTCCAAAGATCTTGAGCTGTTCCTGTCCACGGGAACCGGATGCACTTTCAGTGGGCGGATTGTTCCTCGGAATCGTCCGGGGAGGGAGCAAGAGGGCCATCCCAGCCTCATCACATTGCACAACACATGCAGATCCATCCGTCTCATATTGGGAGGCTTTGGACTGTTTTGCGCTAACGCCCATTCTCCGCCTGTTTTCGGACGCTGCTGTGGGTTTCCCAGTCTCTATATCAGCTCTATTTCTACATCTTCCCCGGCCTTTGCTTGTTGCTCCTCAGAACAAATACAGCCAGGAAGAAAGTGAAGAACGACAAGCACCGACAGCGTTAACACTAGTAAAATGCCGCCGATTGTCTGTCATGACACAAATGTAAGAACATTAGAAAGAGAAGCAGGACTAGGCCATTCGGCCCCACGACTCTGTTCTATCATACAATGAGATTACGGCCGAACTTTTACCTGGGCTCCACCTTCTTACATTAACCCGTAATCGTTGCGATGAAGGGGTTACGACCTGAAGCATTAACAGTTTTTCTCTCTACAGATGCTGCCTGACCTGCTGAGTTTTACCCGGCATTTTCTGGGTTTGTTAAATTTTCCAGCATCTGCGGGTCTTTTAAAAAATCGCATACGTTTTGATGTTTCTGGTACCTCCAAAATTATCCATCCATCCCTTGAATACTCTCAGTGACGGAGCCTCCATAACGCTCTTGGTTACAAGATTACAAAGATTCACCACTGTCGGATGAAGGAATTTCTCCTCGGTTCAGTCCTGAACAGCCGACCCCTGAATTTGAGTCTGCGACCCTGATCCTGAACCTCGAGCAAGAGAAACATCATCCATATATCTACTCAGTTGAGTGATGGGGCTGGGAGTGGGGTTGGAAAGAAGAGGGTCTGTGACAGGGCGTGGGTAGATCAGGAGGAGAGAGAAACGGACACAGGGGAGCAGGTTACCTGGATTTGGAAAATTCAATGTTCATGCCGGCAGGCTGTAGACTACCCGGGGGAATATGAGGCAGTGTGTTTCTAGTTTATGTTTGGTATCACCCTGGCAGTGGAGGATGCCTTGGACTGGCAGGTCGGTTTGGGAATGGGAAGGGGAATTCAAATGACCGGCAATCGGGAGCTCCTGATAGCCATGGCGTTCAAGGTGCAGGTGCTCGGCAAAGGCAGTCGGCTAGTCTGGGCTCAATATCACCCATATAGAGGAGGCCACAGCGAAAGAATCGATTGCATTGGACAAGTTTGGACGAGCAGCATTTGAATATCTGTCTCACCTGTTGTGGGGGAGGGAGGGGGTCTGGGTTATGTTTAGCTTCCTGTGTGGTGATGAGGGAAGAGCTGGAGGAACATTTGTTGCACTTCCAACAGTCGCAGGGGAAAGAGCCTGGGGAGTGGCCGCGATGGGCTAGGATGGATGAGGTAACTAGGGAATCAGGGGTAGGGGAAGGGGAGATGTGACTTGTGGTGGGATCACATTGCAGCTGGCAGGAAGGTCAACGAATTTTGTGCTTGATGGAAGGCAGGCAGCTGTGGAAGTCAAGGACCAAGGGAACTCTAGATCTGTTCTGTCTGAAAGGAGAGGAGGAGATGGGATTGGGATTGGTATTGGTATTGGTTTATTATTGTCACTTGTACCGAAGTATAGTGAAAAATTTCTCTCGCATGCCGATCGTACAGGTCAATTCATTACGTTGAGTTAGTGCAGAGTTCATTGAGGTAGTACAGGTAAAAACAATAACAGTACAGAGTAAAGTGTCACAGCTACAGAGAAAGTGCAGTGCAATAAGGTGCAAGCTCACAACAAGGTAGATTGTGAGGTCAGAGTCCATGTCATTGTATAAGGGAACCGTTCAATAGTCTTATCACAGTGGGGTAGAAGCTGTCCCTGAAGCCTGGTGGTACGCGCCCTCAGGCTCCTGTGTCTTCTCCCTGCAGATGAGGGCTTCATCAACCAGAGTGGAGGGGTCACTTTGCCTGAGTGAGGAGGAAATCTCAGATGCCCTGGAGTGGAAGGTCTCATCTCGATGACAGATGTGTCAGAGATGGAGAGGTTGAGAGTTATGGATTCTTTCCTTCCAAGAGACAGGGTGAGAAGAGCTGTAATCTTGCTAGCTGTGGGAGTCGGAGGTTTGTAGTAAATGTCAGTAGATTGTTTGTCTCCTTAGATGGAGACCGGGAGATCCAGAAAGGGGAGAGAACGGACAGAAATTGTCAGTTGAATTTGAGAGCAAGGTGGAAGTTAGCAGTGGAGTTGATGAAATTCACAAGTTCCCCGCGGGTGCAGGACGGAGCACCGATGTAGTCGTCGATGTAGCGAATAAGAGTTGGGGAAGTGCGCCAAATCAGGTTTCGAACAAAACTCACACCACGTAGCCAACGAACGATACTCACCTGCGAATCTACACAAAGTTTGCTGAGCTCGGAGGGGATTAGTTTGGGAATGGAAGCGCAAGAGGCACTGCAATTCTGAATGTTCGTCTTCCAGTACTCTTCCTTTAAACTCGCACAGACGTAGTAATCCCCGTCCGCGAAGAGAATGACAATCCACAGGATGGATGGGAGCAATACTTTCAGCAGTGTGTACAGGAAAAAGTAGACCTTCCTCATCCCGGTGCCGAAGGGATTCTCCGCGCAAGTTTGACAACTCTGGCATCTGCAGGTACTCCGGGAATCAGCGCTGACCCGGCAAGTCACCACTTTCCTCGCATCGGGTAACACCAGCAGACTGATCAGAAACAGAGAGACCGCTGGGACACAGAAAGCGAGGACTGTGTGGCGAACATTCAGTTGAAGGTCACAGGGACACAGAATCTCTTTCTCCATCAGATATTCCGCTCCATAAAGGATTCCACTTATAATGGTACCCACCGCTACCGGCAGCGTGGACTCAGCTTTTTTGAAAAAGATCTCTTTTAGCTTCTTGAAAGCATCTTTCTTTGTCATGGTAGGTTTGGTGGGAGCCTTTCTCAACACACTCAGTAAAGCAAGCCTTACAGCAATCAGTGCGCGCGGCAGCAGTTATTGTATGATCTGCTGAGCTCCACCGAGAAACGACTGATGGTTTGTTCGAGTAAGATTCCCCGCCCCCGCCCCCACCACACACACGCACACCAGTGAGTCCCGCCCTCCGTCTGATTTAGAGAAGTTGGGGCTCCCTCGTTGTAACTCCTAATTAGCCGTGAGTTAGATGCGGATGGCTCATCTGACTGGTGTCCAGCACTTTGAAATCCATCTGACAATATGTTGTTGCTCTTAATGGAGAAACTTGGAGCCTTTCTTTGTTTTCTGAAGCGGTGCTCTGGGCCTCGTCATAAAGCAAGACAATGCAGTAATACAATCCAGTGACAGGGATAATGTGAAAGCGAGGTACAGGCAAGTAGCCCCGATCATTCACACAAAGAGAAGTCACGTCTCTCCTCTCCCTCTAGGAAGGAAAATTTCAAGAGACCCCCAGCATGTGTAGACATGGAACAGAACGGTCAACTATGTGACGAATCTACATGAAAGTTCAAGTTGGAAACTCAAAGTGTAATGCACCATCTTTCTAAGCGCACGCTTCATTGAAGCCATTGGGATCGAATAAATTAGTGAACAGGATTTCAGTAGACATAATTTATTCATGTTAAATGAAGCTGGACAATTGACCCTTGAGTGAACAATCTAATTTCAAAATCAATTTTATTCATGAAAAGTACAGACAAGAAGTACAAACAGCTGAACGGCTTTTGTTAAATTCATAATGTCCTTCAGTCTAGTGTTTGTAGAAGGCACCACAGCCACTCATGTGGCCTCTTGGAGCAATGCATACTTCAAGTGTTTGAGAGTCTTCTACACACGGCCCAGCCCCTCAATGTCTAGTAGTGCTGGGACCATAGCGCAGTCTTGCACCGCGTTGATGATCTTTCAGCCGCGCTTGATGTTTGTCTTGGTATGCGTTCCAGGAATCAGCCGGTAGATTAGAGAGCACTCTGCTGCACAGCGGTTCCGGATGCACCTCGACAACGACCCTTTTCCTTTCCCATCCTTTTCCAGACCTTCTTTGCAAATGCACAGTCCACAATGTCTCATCGCGGCCATCTCGGGGGTAGTGTGTGCTGCGGGTTAGGGCGCTGACTGTGCAGGAACGATCTGACAGGGAGGACCTTGCCTTCCTGAAATATGTTTCCCACAGAGAACAGGTTGTGCGGAAATGTGCAACTGAATGGGAGGTTATGCAGCAATGAGGCCAGGCCCATCCCTGGCAACACTGGAGACTCAGGTCGGATCTCCGCATGTAACTGTCGCTTGGAGTTTGTGTGTTGCGGTTATCAGGCAATGAATTCGATTTCCTTTACATAGTTTTATTAAAGCAAACATCTCGCAGAATGTGTCCAATGATAGACAAACATGTTTTCGTAACGAGACAACTTCAGGAGAGAACTGTACAATTTAGCACCTTAGTCACTTTGCAGCTTCAGTGGTGGGCTTCAGGTTTGCTTTTTATCAACAGCTGAAGCACTTGTTGGAGAACAGTGAGGAATGGCTGTAAACCGCAGTTAGATGTTTACTTGAAAGTGAAACCAGTACGTGCGTCTGCATGGATGTGTCTGTTTGTGTGTATGGGTGTGGCTTTGCATATATGTGTGTATGTATGTGCATGTAAGTGAATATGAGTGTGTGCCTGTGTATGTGTGTGTCTGTGTCTGTGTGTGCCTCTGTGTGTGTGTGTGTGTGTGTGTGTGTGTGTGTGTGTGTGTGTGTGTGTGTGTGTGTGTGTGTGTGCTTCACTGGTGTGCGTATGTGTGAGTGCATCTATGTGGGTGTCCCTTTGTATCTGTGTGTGTGTGTGCCTCTGTGTGTGTATGTGTGGGCTATGTTTGCGTCCCTCTGGGTGTGTGGATGTGTCTGCGTGTGTGTGTGTGTCAACTTCGATGTCAACTTCCGCCCCGCCCTCAAATTCACTTGGTCTATCTCCGACACCTCTCTCTCCTTTCTTCATCACTCTGTCTCCACTTCAGCAGACAGATTATTCACCGACATCTTCTACAAACCCACTGGCACCCACAGATACCTCAACTACAACTCTTCCCAACCTGTCACTTGCAAAGGACGATATTACTTTTTCTCAGTTCCTTTGTCTCCACCACATCTGTTGTTATTATGAGGCCTTCCAGTCCAGGACATCCGAGATGTCCTACTTTTTCAGAAAACTGAGTCTCCCCTCCCTTCACTGCTATCGATGTAGACCTCGCCTGCAGCTATTTTACATAGTTCTGCCCTCGCCCCATCCCTTTGACTCTCACCATCTTTTACCGATGCACCATAGAAAGCATCTTATCTGGATGTATCACGGCTTGGTATGGCAACTGCTCTGCGCAGGATCGCATGAAGCTGCAGAGAGTTGTGGCCGTAGCCCACCGCATCACGGACACCAGCCTCCCTTTATTGGACTCTGTCTTTACCTCTCGTTGTCTTGATGTAGCACCCAGCATAATCAAAGACTCCACCCACCCGGGACATTCTCTCTTCTCTCCTCTTCCATCGGGTAAAAGATAGAGGTGCCTGAGGGCACGTACCACCAGACTTAAGGACAGCTTCTACCCCACTGTGATAAGACTACTGAACGGTTCCCTTATACAATGAGATGCAGTATGACCTCACGATCTACCTTGTTGTGACCTTGCACCTTATTGCACTCCACTTTCTCCGTAGCTGTGACACTTTACTCTGTACTGTTATTGTTTTTACCTGTACTACCTCAATGCACTCTGTACTAACTCAATGTAACTGCACTGTGTAATAAATTGACCTGTACGATCGGTTTGTAAAACAAGCTTTTCACTGTACCTCAGTACAAGGGAAAATAATAAACCAATACCAATACCAATCCCTTACACGTTCAGATGAAGCCGCAAAACACATACTCATTCCTCTTTCAAAAGTAATGTTTCGCCCAAGTCCTTTCATTCCCTATAAGGACGCCACAATGTATTCTGCAGATAGACACAATTCTGTTTATCAGTGTTCGGCCATGAACCTATCAGGTGGGGCAGTGCTATGTTCAGGACTCAGAACAGCGTAAGTCCTTACTCATTGAAAAGCTTTATTCAAAGTAAATTACATGACAGATAACATAGCGCAAGGTCAACAAATAACATGAATACAAGAAGCGCCAGAGGAATATGATGGAAAAACGAGGTGAGATTGTGAATAAAGAGGTTTTAAAGGAATCAGACTGAGTGAATGGGCAAAAAATGGCAGATAAAACATAATGTGGAGAAATGTCATGTCATCCACTTTTAATCAAACAGGAAAGTGTGTTTTTTAAGTGGAGATAAGATAATGTTAATGTTCAAAACGAACAGGGAGTCTCCGCTCTGAAACCTAATATGCTGGTGCAGAATATGCCTGTCTGCTGGCCTTCATTATAAGAGGAACTATATCTGACTGTAATCATACAAGGCTTGCTGAGACCAAACCGGGAGTATTATGGACAGTATTGGCCTTCTTGCCTAAAAAAGAATGTACTTGCTGCAGAGGGAGTTCGGTGAAGATCTAAGGAACTGTTCCATGGGAAGGTTAACTTGAGGAGAGATTGAGAATCACAATAGGCTTCTAACTGACACATTAGGTCTCACCCGATCAGAGATATTTCCTTGGTATCCATTACTACACCCCCACCCCCACCCCCACCCCCGCCTTTGCTACTGAAAACGTCCTTGTTTTCCCTCTTCCCTAGTTCTGATAAAGGATCTCAAGGACCTCAGACCTTAAACATGAGCTGTTTCTATCTCCACATTAGTTGCCTGACCTGCTGAGTGTTTTCGACGTTCAGGTCACCCAAGGATGCATTTCGTATTTTGGTCTAGCGGCTGATGTGTGTGTGTGTGTGTGTGTGTGTGTGTGTGTGTGTGTGTGTGTGTGTGTGTGTGTGTGTGTGTGTGTGTGTGTGTGTGTGTGTGTGTGTGTGTGTGTGTGTGTATGTGTGCGCGCGCACCTCTCTACAGGTCACTCCAGACAGACAGCCTTCTGGATGAATGGCCCAGCGAGACTGTCAATGGAACTGTGGAGTATGAAACTGCTGCTAACTCTTTGGTTTGGTTCTCCAGTGATCCCTACGTGCCTGCTTTGCCCAAGTTGATGCAATCAACAACCAGGCCATTGAAATCTGGAGCTGGGTGTTTCTGTTGTTCATTACAACAACTGCAGTCACAACAAGGGAAAGAGAGCAGACATCCAGCAAGTAGGCTTCAGCCACTGCACTGAAGTATGAAAGCCATTGAACATACTGGGAAAAAAGATGCAAAACACGATGATGCTGGAGGAACTCAGCAGGCCAGGCAGCATCCGTGCAGAAAAGCAGACGGTCAACGTTTCGGGTCAGGAGCCTTCTTCAGGACTGAAGATAGGAAAAGGGTAAACACAATATATAGGAGGGAAAAGCAGAGCAGTGATAGGTGGACGAAAGAAGGGAGGCGGGGTGGGCACAAGGTGTTGATTGGTAGATGCAGTTAAGAGATAGTGATAGGCAGGTGCGGGGGAAGAGGGGAGAGCAGATCCACCGGGGGATGGGTCATAGAGAAGAAGTGAAGAAACATGGTGAGGGGGGTGTGGGAAGGAGATAGGGATTACTTAAAGTGGGAGAAACAATGTTCACGCCGTTAAGCTGCGAGGTTCCAAGATGGAAAATGAGGTGCTGTTCCTCCAGTTAGCGCTTGGAATTCTCCTGGTAGTGGAGGAGGCCGAGGACTGACATATCAGTGATAGTGTGGGAGTGGGAGTTGAAGTGACTGGCAACGGGGAGATGCAGGTCGCGGTTACGGACAGAGCGCAGGTGTTCTGCGAACCGGTCACCTCATCTGCGTTTGGTCTCGCCAATGTAGAGGAGGCCACACTTGGAGCACCGAATGCAGTCGATGATATTAAGGGAGGTGCAGGTGAATCTCTGTCTCACCTGAAAGGACTGTTTGGGTCCCTAGATCGAGGTGGTGTAGGGGCAGGTGATGTACCCATGCCGGGTGTAGTGGAAGGTTCCCAGGGTGGAAGTGGGATGGGTGGGAGGGGGGATTCCGGCTCCTACCACGTTCTCCAAACCAACGATTTATCCATGGTCATTCGCGTGGACCAGTTATTCCGACCTTTTCATTGGCTACATGGAGCAATCCATGTTCCAAACCTACACCGACAATTCTCCCCAACTCCTTCTCCGCTGCACTGTCCACTGAATTTGTGCCGCTTCCTGCACCCGTGCGGAGCTCGTTAATTGCATCAACTTCGCTGTCAACTTCCACCCCTCCCTCAAATTCACTTGGTCTATCTCCGACACCACTCTCCCCTTTCCTGATCTCTCTGTCTCCACTTTAGGAGGCAGATTATCCACCGACATCTTCTACAAACCCACTGACTCCCACAGTTACCTCAACTACACCTCTTCCTACCCTGTCACTTGCAAGGAAGCTCTTCCTTTTTCTCAGTTCCTCTGTCTCCACCGCATCTGTTGTCATTATGAGGCCTTCCAGTCCAGGACATCCGAGATGTCCTACTTTTTCAGAAAACGTGGTCTCCCCTCCCCTCACTGCTATCGATGTAGCCCTCACCTGCAGCTATTTCACATGGTTCTAACCTCGCCCCATCCCTTTTGACTCTCACCAACTTTTACCGATGCACCATAGAGAGCATCCTATTATGCATGTGTCACGGCTTGGTATGGCAACTGCTCTGCCCAGGACCGCAAGAAGCTGCAGAGAGTTGTGGGCACAGCCCAACGCATCAGGACACCAGCCTCCCTTTCTTGGACTCTATGTCTTTACCTCCCGTTGTCTTGGTGCAGCACCCAGCATAATCTAAGACCCCACCCACTCCGGACATTCTCTCTTCTCTCCTCTTCTATCGGGTAGGAGATACAGGTGCCTGAGGGCACGTACCACCAGACTTAAGGACAGCTTCCACCCCACTGTGATAAGACTACTGAACGGTTATACAATGAGATGGACTATGACCTCACGATCTACCTTGTTGTGACCTTGCACCTTATCGCACTGCACTTTCTCTGTAGCTGTGACACTTTACTCTGTACTGTTACTGTTTTTACCTGTACTGCATCAATGCATTTTGTACTATCTTAATGTAACTGCACTGTGTAATGAATTGACCTGTACGATCGTTTTGTAAAACAAGCTTTTCACTGTACCTCGGTACAAAGGACAGTAATAAACCAATACCAATACCAATCTCTTACAAGTTCAGATGAAGCCGCAAAACACATACTCATTCCTCTTTCAAAAGTAATGTTTCGCCCAAGTACTGCTCCATTCATTCCCTATAAGGACGCCACAATGTATTCTGCAGATAGACACAATTCTGTGAGAATTGTGAGAATTTCAGTGTTCGGCCATGAACCTATCAGGTGGGGCAGTGCTCGGTTCAAGACTCAAAACAGCTTAAGTCCTTACTCATTGAAAAGCTTTATTCAAAGTAAATTACATGACAGATAACACAGTGCAAGGTCAACAAATAAAATGAATACAAGAAGCACCAGAGTAATATAGAAAACCGAGGTGAGATTATGAATAAAGAGGTTTGAAAGGAATCAAACTGAGTAAATGGGCAAAAAATGGCAGGTAAACATAATGTGGAGAAATGTCATGCCATCCATTTTTAATCAAACAGGAAAATGTGTTTTTTAAGTGGAGATAAGATAATGTTAATGTTTAAAACGAACAGGGTGTCTCCACTCTGAAACGTAATACGCTGGTGCAGAAAACTATTAGGAAGGCAAACGGTCTGTTGGCCTTCATTATAAGAGGAAATATCTCCATCTGTAATCATACAAGGCTTGGTGAGACCACACCGGGAGTATTACGGACAGTATTGGTCTTCTTCCTTAAAAAAAATAATGCACTTGTTGGAGAGGGAGTGCGGTGAAGATCTAAGGAACTGTTACATGGGAAGGATTTGAGGAGAGATTGAGAATCACAACAGGCTTCTAACTGACACATGTTGTCTCACCCGATCAGAGATATTTCCTTGGTATCGATTCGCAACCCCCACCCCCCCCCCCCCCCCCCCCCCCGCCCCGCCTTTGCTACTGGAAAATTACTTGTTTTCCCTCTTCCCTAGTTCTGATAAAGGATCTCAAGGACCTCAGACCCGAAACATGAGCTGTTTCTCTCTCCACAGTAGTTGCCAGACCTGCTGAGTGTTCTCTACGTTCAGGTCATTGAAGGATGCATTTAGTATTTTGGTCTAGCGGGTGATGTATGTATGTGTGTGTGTGTGTGTGTGTGTGTGTGTGTGTGTGTGTGTGTGTGTGTGTGTGTGTGTGTGTGTGTGTGTGTGTGTGTGTGTGTGTGTGTGTGTGTGTGTGCTGCAGACGGCCTTCAATGCACAATAGATGATCAAAAGGCTCGTATTCCATTCTAGCAAGGATTCTGTGAAAGTGTCATTGTGAAAGTGCTCCTCTCTGCTTGGGGAAGAAAAGTGGAAAGTTTAATGTTAATTACATGTTTTAATACAAAATTTAGCAACTACTAAAAGTACAAATCCACCAACGACGGGAAATGTAAGAACCTAATTTGTATGTTAGATTGTATCCGTGGTTAATGGGGGAGGCAAGAATGTACAGCTCCTCCAACCCTGTCTTTTCCCAGAAGACTGAGGAATTGGAAGTTTTCGAAATTAACTTTAAATAAGGCAAACGTCTAACTGCAGTCCAGCCACCTGTCATTGGTACAAGAGAATCCAGCAGACACTTTTATCAAAGTCATAATTAGATGGCATCAAGAAGATAGCATCCATCATCGAAGCTCCCCACCATCCGGGCCATGCCATCTTCTCACGGTTCCATACAGGATACCAGGTTGATGTTTCACGGGCTGAGGTGGTGCAGGACCAGGGGTCACGGTGTCAAAATAAGGGTTTGGGGAGTGAGTTAAAGAAAACTGTCTTCACTTGGAGGGTAGTGAACCTTTGAAATTCTCCACCAATCAGGCTGGCTCGCTCACTAAGTACATTCAAGGCAGCAATTTGGATTAAAAAGCAAAGGTTATGGGGTTAGAAAGGAGTACTGAGGCAAACGATGATCTCATTGTGAAAAAAAAACTTTAATCTTATTGAATGGTGGGGCAGGAGTAAAGGTCTTTTTTTTTGTTTCTGCGTCTCAGTTTCTTATTTTTACACCCAAACAGAGGATTGGTGCTATTGTCTTGGCGGTGACTGTGAGCGCGTTGGTACTTTCTTACTTCCTTGCAAGATGCAAGTGTGCCGACTGCACTCAGGGGAGATATTATGAGGAAAAGTTTCAGAAAAACTCTGGAGAAGAACAAACGGACCAAGGTGAAGGGGGAATTGAAAAAAAAATAGCAACAGATTGTGCAGAGCAGGAGGCCAGAAAGCTCCTTGGTAAACCGAGCCTCGGCAAGACAGAGCAGAGTCGAGGGCAATCAAACCAGTCAACGGATCATTATGCTGAAGCCGCTAACCCCAATCCTAACATAAGCGAACCTCTCCCTAACCGAACTGGTGATAATATCCCATAGGCGAGTGTTTCACTTTCACCTTAGCAACCTCAGCGCTCGCTGGTTGACCACAACCAAACGAAGACAGCATTTACTTCCTCAACACCACCTATTTGACACTGGTGACTCAAACAACAGTCACCAACTGGCAACTCGGATATATCTCAAATATATTGGCAAACCCCTCCCCCGCTCCACCCCCGCCGCACCACTGACGAAAAGCCGCCAGCCAAAGCATAGGCCCCGAGGGATTGTAAAGTTACAGCTAAATCACGACCACGATATCTGCAACAGATAAGAAAAGATATCTTTATTAGTCACATGTAAATCGAAACATACAGTGAAATGCATCCTTTTTCGTAGAGTGTTCTGGGGGCAGCCCGCAAGTGTCGCCGCACGTCCGGCGCCAACATAGCACGCCCACAAGTTCCCAACCCGTACGTCTTTTTTGGAAACTGGAGCAGCCGGAGGAAACCCACCGCAGACACAAGACTGGAGGATTTTCAACTGCTCAGTAACAATTTTATCTTGGACAGAGAGGTTAAACAAATAGTGTCAGACACCAAATCAAACCTTGTTTACACCAGCGGCCGAGACACCAACGATGGGACAAAGATACAAGACAAGAGGCCGGTCATTTAAAACTGAGGCGGGCAGAACTTTCTTCTCACAGAGCGTGGTGTATCTGGAATTATATGCCAGAATGATGGGGGAGGCCATATCATTGGATATGTTTAAACTGGAGATAGATAACTATTTGACAGATCGACCAATTGGGGATTATCAGGAACTGGTACAGAGGAGTTGAAGCAAGGGGCAGATCAGCCAGGATAATATCGAATAGCGGGACAGGCGTGAGGGGCTTGTTGAATATTCCTGCTCCTATACAACATAGAACAGTACAGCACGGGACAGGTCATTCGGCCCACGATGTCGCGCCGATCGTGATGCCAATTTATATTAAATCTCCTCCTCTTGTGTATTATCCATGTCCATCCATTCCACTCATATTCATTCATCTATCTAAAAGACTCTTAAACTCCATCAAACCGGCTGCTTCCACTACTAACCTTGGTGACACATTCTAGGCACCTACCACTCTTTGTGTAAAAAAACACTTGCCCCTCACGTCGCCTATACACGTCCCCCTTCTCACCTTAAAAGCACGTCCTATGATGTTTGATGTTTCTACTCTGTGGAACAAATTCGGACTGTCTACCCTACCTATGCCTCTCATAATTTTACAAAAGCCTTTGCAAGCATCTGGACAGTTGTGTCGGTCTTGCTTTCTCGGGCAGAGCGCCGCGGGATATCGCTGACGGCGAGCTCACAGTAAACAGCTGAGCTTCCACCCACAACACAACCTTAACTCGGTCTTCACACTGCAGGCTTCTAGTATTTTTTCCAGAAATTAATAAGGATGCTTTATTTTGTATTACAGCAGCGGCTAACCTTGAAATGCCCCTCATAAACTGTGAGATGCTTACACTGCATCAATGTTATGTCGTTCTTGTGTTCTGGAAGAGTTGGAGAACCCTCGGCCATGGAACAGAGGTTCACCTGGGCGACCACTGATTACAAACCTACAGGACAAGGGTCCCGATCCCAAAGACACAAAGTTATTAAAAGCCTGTCCGAGAAACTGAAGGGACAGGTAGCACACACCTAACGCAAAGCCCACACACTTAATCTTTACGGCAGATAAACTAATCGGGCCATGACCTATCGTAGGATCCCAATCGAACCCGTAATTATTAAGCATGATTGCTCCTTCAGCGGCATAAAAACATCTTTTGAAGGGTATTTAAGATGAACTCTTCTGTCCAATTCCAGTATGGAGTAGATTAAGGCATGTGGAGTAGGATTTGTAGACCAAATAAAAACGGGTCACATTGAAGTCAATGGAAAAAACCTTCAGTGGCTGGAGTCATATCTCACACAAAGGAAGATGGTTGTGGTTGTGGATATCAATTACCTCAGTCCCAGGACATGACTGCAGGAGGTCCTGTGGGCAAGGAAGGACTGTATGGATGGGAGTTGTATTCTTTGGGCGACTTCGTAGTGAGTTGCCTTCAAAATCTAGTCCCCTTCACCAACTCAACGGGATGAACTTGTTCTCACATTGAACAACTTCTCCTTCAAGTCCGATCAAAGGTGTGCATTTACATAGGCGAGATCTGCTCGGATCTTTTTGTGCCAGACCTGCCAGAAGATCCGCTGCCGCTCAGCTCCAGTGACCCGGGTTCAATCCCGACCTCTGATGATGTCTGTGTGGAATCTGCACCTTCTCCTTGTGACAGTAATGGGCTTCCGCTGGGTGCTCCAGTTCCACCCGCCCCCAATGTCCGAAAGATGAGAGTTGGTAGGTTAATTGGGTAACGTAGATTGCTTCAGTGTGTAGATCAGTGGGAGAACATAGGGGTTGTCAATGGGATTGAAAAATGCGACACATCCACAACAATGGAACCCGCTATGGAATTAGAGAGATACTGCATGGAATCAGGCCTTTCGGCCCACCGAGTCCTTTCCCCGCAACAGCCAGGACCTCCCGGTGGCCACCCACTTCAATTCCACATCCTACTCCCATACTGACATGTCTATCCACGGCCTCCTCTGCTGCCACCTTGAGGCCAGGCGCAGGTTGGAGGAACAACACCACAGATTCCGTCTTGAGAGTCTCCAACCTGATGGACATCGATTTCTCTAACTCCCGATAACCCTACCCCTTCTTTTTCTCCCACCCACCACTCCTTAATCCCTTATTCCTGCGGCTCCCTTCCCCCGCCTTGATGACCTGCCCATCCCCTCTCCTCCCTCCTCCCTCCTTTATTCCATGGTCCACTGCTCTTTCCTACTGGATTCCTTCTTCTACAGCCCTTGGCCTCTTCTACCTGTCACGTCTTAGCTTATTGCACCTTCCCACCTGCCCCACCAACCTACCTTCCCCCTCTCACCTGAACTCACCTATCCCCTGCCTGAGTCTGCTCCTCCCGCTTCCCCGACCTTCTTATTCTGGGTTCTGCCCTCTTCTTTTCGAGTCCTGATGAAGGGGCTCTGCCCGAAACGTCGACTTTTTTCCCTCCATAGATGCTGCCCGACCTGCTGAGTTCAGCATCTGCAGAATTTCTTGTGCCTCCACAATGTTGCAGCAGTACACGACAACAACAAGGTGGCAGCATTGCACCTGAACCCACTGCCACAACATGACTGCAACACACTTGGACACACCTGTCACAACATGAAAGAACATGTAACAGCATTACACCTGAGCCCACATGTCACAACGTGACTGCAACACACCTGGACGCACCTGTCACAACGCGACAGCACTGCACGTGGACACGACTGCCACAAGATGGCGGCAGAACACCTGAAGGAATAGAAACAGACACACAGGAGAATGCGGATGTGGAAATCTGGAACAACACACCAAGGAAGTGCAGGAACTCACCGGGTCAGGCAGCATCTATGGAGGGAAATGGAGAGTCGACGTTTCGGGACGAGGTCCTTCATCAGGACTAGACAAGGGTCCTCGCAGTTCTGATGAAAAGTCTCGACCCGAAACGTCGACAGTTCATTTCCCTCCAGTAATGCTGCCCGACCCGCTGAGTTCCTCCAGCTCCGAGGTGTGTTGCACTGGAAGAGAAACAGAGTCAACTTTTCATGTCGGGGAAGGGGTTCCTTCGACCTGAACTTTGTTTGCCTTCTCAAGGATGCAGATTGACCTGCTGAGTATTTCCAGTATCTTCTGTTTTTGTTCTAGATTTCCAGTATTTTCAGGATTATTTAGCAGTGTCCTGGAAGTCCCCGCCACAGGTGGGTTGCGGGGAGGGGGGGGGGGTGGCATCAGTATAGCCGAATGAAACAACAAACGCCTGGGGGAGCTCAGCAGGTGACGCAGCATCTGTAGAGACAAAAGGATGGTGGACGTTATGGGTCGAGACTCCGAACCAGTATAGCTAGACGTGCCTGTCGACCAGAAAGGGGCGGCACTAAAGCTGAGTATTTCTGCCACAAGGAGGCAGCAGCACAGCTCAGCACACCTGCCAATAAAGGTTCTCCACAGCTCATTTCTTCTCCAATGAGCTGAACAGTTTCAGAAGGGATTTCCAGCAGGAAGAAACAGGTTGATGATTTGTTCCTACTTACGGATGATACTCACGAGCTCATGGTGTTGGGAATCAAGTTGTTGTACCTGCTGGACCACGCAAGATCCCGATAAACTCAACAGGTTTTCATCCAAGATAAAGTCCACTTTTTCACCATAAGGTCAGGAGATGAGATAAAAAAGGAAAGCGGCACTACAGCCACCAGTCGCTCACCTTCACCGATGGAGCATCGTCGAACAGAAACATTGATTCTTTTTCTCTTTCCACAGATGCCGCCTGACAGGTTTTCAGCATTTTCTCTTCTTCCCAAAACCGGAGATCTTTCTGCTTCAATGTAATTTAAGGGGACTTTGGGGATATGGCCGTGCTTGTTTTTAAAGATATCTTTATCAATCACATGTACATCGAAACGCACCGTGAAATGCACCTTTATGTAGAGTGTTCTGGGGGCAGCCCGCAAGTGTCGCCACGCTTCCGGCGCCAACATAGCATGCCCACAACTTCCTAACCCGTACGTCTTTGGAATGTGGGAGGAAACCCACACAGACACGGGGAGAACGTACAAACTCCTTACAGACAGTGGATGGAATTGAAACCGGGTTGCTGGCACTGTAAAGCGTTACGCTAACCGCTACACTATCGTGCGGTGAAACAGGATGTGCGTAAGGGAACTGTTGTGTGTTGTGTAAAGTGAAGAAAAGTTGCAGAACTTGATATCACTTGAGAACCTGTCACTTTTTAAGAAGTTGTGTAAGTATGATCATTGTGATCACTGGAGTAAATTGTGCTCAGAACTGGAATTAGAGCTAACTACCTGAGAATTGAGGTTACAATTACCAGTTTAAAGCGGTGTAATATCAAAGCTATAATACTGCATTGTATTTTACTGGGTTGTACTTTAGATCAAGTAAGCCCGCGGTCATAATTCTGCTGCAGTTTCTTGTAATGTGTTATTTGATTTGTAGAATATTACATCAGCTGTAGTGTAAAGTACTTTCATTTCAGTTTCAGTGAACTTTTCAGAAGCTCCCAATTGTACTGCACTGTGAGTCTTGGCTGGTTTCCCCAACCTGGATAGTTTCAGGACCAATCACCGACCCTGTATCAGTGAAGACGACACACAAATGAAAGAATGAAAGCCACACAATTATATCTTTACATTGAACGTCGGGGAGAGGATGAAGGTCCCTGCCCCACTGACACAACGGATGTCAGCGAATGGAAGGGCGACGGGTTGGCCTTGCCCTGGGGCACCATGGCAGGTGACACATAGCCGGTGTCAACACATCGAAGAGCATAGGTTGGTCACGTCCTGGAGAACGTTAACTCTCAAAATATTCACTCCTCATTTCAATTGCAAATACATAATCCTGCCATATCAGTATTCAAAGGACAAGGCTCATTACACCATTTGCTTGCAAGATTTACATGATAACAGCGTGACTACATGTACCCTTTGGCATCGGTTCAATGTCCAGTCAGACCCAGGGTTTTTAGACACTGATGTATCCCGCAAAGGGAGGGCCTGAAGCTGTGGCGATTCTGCAGAGATTTGTGAGGGCTGCATCCACTTCAGTGTTTAACACAGTAGGTGGACCTGGAGCTCAACGTGCGCCAGTTGGTAGCATTTGGTTGTGCACCAGGAGATGTCTCAGACAGCAGAGCTTTGAGCAGACCAGTTAAAGATTGTTCCTTCAATACATTTAAGGCTAAAGTTTCAGCTTTGGAGGCTTGATAGAGGTGTAAAGGATGATAAGATAAGACTTTTTTATGAGTCACATGTACATCGAAACACACAGTGAAATGCATCTTTTGCGTAGAAAGTTCTGGGGGCAGCCCGCAAGTGTCGCCACGTTTCCGGCTCCAACATAGCATGCCCACAACTTCCTAACCCGTAACGTCTTTGGAATGTGGGAAGAAACCGGAGCACCCGGAGGAAACCCATACAGACACGGGGAGAACGTACAAACTCATTACAGGCAGCGGCCGGAATTGAACCCGGGTCGCTGTCGCTGTAATAGCGTTAAGCTAACCGCTACACTACCGTGCCTGATCGAGTGGACAGTCAGAGACTTTTTCCCAGGGCGAAAATGGCTAACGCGAGGGGACAGAATTTTAAAGTGATTGGAGGAAGATATAAGGGGGATATCAATGGATTTTTTTTACACAGTGAGTGGTGGGTGCGTGGAACGCACTGCCTGCAGAGATCGTGGGGGCAGATAGGTTAGGGACATTTAAGAGACACTTAGACACGTGAATGATAGAGAAATGGGGAGCTATGTGGGAGGGGAGGGTTAGATAGATCTTAGAGCAGGGTAAAATGTCAGCACAACATTTTGGGCCGAATGGCCTGCACTGTGCTGTAGTGTTCTATGTTCTATCTTCTAACACTGAGAAGCAAGTAGGGGAAGGTCATTTTGTTTGGACGCCCCCCTCCCACCCCTACCACCCCACCGCCTCCCCCCCCCCCCCCCCAGTAGTCAGCGGTAATTAGAGAAGCGGAGATGCAGGGATATTGCCGAGATCTGTAAGACTAATAGGGAAATATTTGGAGGAGATTTCAGCCTTCCTGACATTGACTGTGCCACCCACAGTGCAAAGGGCTTGGACGGGCTGAAATTTGTTAAGTGTGTCCAAGAAAGCTTCCTTAATCAATATATAGAGGGCCCTTCTAGAGAGGACACAACACCGGACAACCTCTTCGGGAACGAGGTCAGGTAAGTGACTGAAGTGGTGGGGGGGGGGGTGGTGGAGGGTGGGGGGAGGATACTTTACGACCAGTAACCATGATTCTGTTCGTTTTAAAATAGTTCTGGAGAAATATAGGAATGGTCCGCAAGTTAAGGTCTCAAATTTGGGCAGGGCCAATTTGGAGGCATTCGTCGGGAACTTGAAGGGTCAATTGGGTGAAAGTATTTGAAGGTAAAGTGACGTCTAGCAAGTGGGAGGTTTCCAAAGCGCGATCCCTGGATGTCAGATGCAACAAGGGTGAAGGGCAAGGCTGGCATGTTTCGGGAACCCTGGTTGACGAGAGATATCGAGGCTCTGGCCGGGGAAAAGAAGGAGTCATTAATCAGGTTTAGGCAGTCAGCATCCAGCAAATAGGAAAGATGTTATTAAACTAGAAAACGTGCAGAAAAGATTTACGTTGATGTTGCCTGGAGTTGGAGGCCTAGGTTACAAGGAGAGTTGAAGATAAGTGTTTGGATTTCAACAGCTTGCTCAGTTTGTCCTGCCATTAAATTTCGTTGCCATCAGTCCATCCATCTCATCTCCCTTAACACCGACAAATATGTAATGATGCACTTTGTGAAGTTAAACCAGGCCAGGACATACACAGTGAATGGCAGGGCCCTGGGGAGTGTTGTTGAACAGAGACTTAGAGGTACAAGTACATCCTTCCCTGAAAGTGGCAACACAGGTAGACAGAATGGTGAAGAAGGCAGATGGCATGTTTGTCTTCATCAACTAAGGCTTTGCTTACAAAGAGTAGAGATGTCATGTAACAGTTGTACAAATCATCCTGGTCGCCAAACTAGATGTGATTAAGACAAGAGGGTGCAAAAATGAATCAGAAGGAGGTTGCCCAGATTGGGGGGCTTGAGCTACAAGGAGAGATAGGATGGGCTGTTTTCCCAGGAGTGAAGGAGATTGAGAGGTGATATGATCGAGGTGTATAACATTATGATAGACACAAATAGGGCAAATAGCCAGTGTTTCCCATCGTAGGGATGGCTAAAACAAGAGGGCATTGGTTTAAGGTGAGAGAGAGGAGGCTTAAAGGGGATCTGAGGGGTAAATATTTTGCACAGAGAGTAGTTGGTATCTGGAACGAGCTGCCAGAGGAGGCAGTGCAGTCAGGAACAGTAACAACATTTAAGAGGCACCTGGACAGGTAATTGAACGAGCAGGGCACAGAGGGATGTGGAGGTGGGATTAATGTAGATCGGCATGATGGTCAGTATAGACAGATGGGAGGAAAGGCCGGATTCTATGACTCTTTGGTCCACCTTTGTCCATCTCAAGATTGCTCAAAAACCTAATTGTTCACTACATGTCGGTGTTTAGTATCATTGACAAACGTTGAACCTTTGACCTGCCTGCCACAAGCCCTGGTGGTTAATGTCCACGGTGATCTACCCTTCCCTTCCCTTAAGTCTGAAGCCCCGGGAATGACAGAGTAGTCAGTGCAGCTACCTTACAACTCCAGTGACCAGGGTTTGAGCCTGACCTCGGGTGTTTTCTTTGTGGAGTTTGCACGTTCTTCCTTCGATCATTATTATTTCAGAAAAAAATGACTCATAAAATGTATAATCAGGAAATACAACTCAATTAGTACGTGGAACAAAGGAATGAGCTGCCGGAGGAACTTAACAGGTCAAGCGGCATCCGTGGAGGGAAATGGACGGTTGACGTTTCGGGTCGAGACCCTTCATCTGGGTACTTCTTACTCCAGATTCCTGCATCTTGTGTCACAGCTGGTGTATGCCTCCCTTTACATTCATTGTGCCATCAAACCAATACATTCTTGGGCAGGCACGGTAGAGACTTTAAGGAACGGAGTTCCAAAGACTCACCACCCTTTCAGAGAAAATGTGTTGCCTGATCTCCGTCTTAAATGGGTGACCAAATACTTTGAACAGTGACCAATTATTCCACATTTTCCCACAAGGAGAAATATCCTCTCCACACCCACACTGTCAGGATCCCTCACAATCTTCTATTTTGCACCAAAATCCCCTCTCCCTCATCTAAACTCCCTGTGGAAGAAGTGTTGTCCAAACCAGATAAACCTTTTCTGAATTGCTTCTGCTATCCGAGATAATTGAATAATAACCTTTGTACCTTTGTATTCAACTAGCCAACAATAAATAACAACATACAATTGGCTCTCCATTTTCCTGCTGTACCTGCATGCTAACCTTCTGTGAATCATGCAGTAGGACAGCGAGATCCCTCTGCATCTCAGAGCTCTACAAGCTCTCAGCATTTAGGTAATATGCTTTCATTTGTAAATCCTCTTGTCAAAGTGGATAGCTTGACATTTTTTCTCAACTTGCTGACCATTTCTCAGATCATTTCCCGTTCAGTTAACCCATCTCTACAACCTCCTTATGTCCTCTTCACAACTTACCCTCTTACTTTATAGAATCACAGAGTCAGTCAGCACGGAAACAGGCCCTCAGGCCCAAACTGCCCATACCGACCAAGGTTCCCACCTAAAATAATCCCACTTGCCCACATTTGACGTGTATCCCTCTAAATATTTCCTGTTCATGTACCTGTCCAAGAGTCTTTTAAATGTTGTTATTGTTGGTTATGGACTGTGCGCACTCACCCCATCTATGCCCCTCATGATTTTATACACCTCTACAGGATCACCCCTTAGTCTCCTAGGCTCTAGTGAATCAAGTCCCAGCCTGTTCAACCTCTCTTCATAACTCAGTCCCTCGAGTCCCGGCAACACCTTCGTAAATCTCTTCTGCAGTCTTTCCAGCTGAATGGCATCTTTCCTACAGTAGGGTGACCAAAACTGAATACAATGGTGACAAGAACTGTGCATAATGTATGTCACCAGCAAAGTTAGCAAACATGCCTTCGATGCCTTCATCCAAAACAGTGATATAAACTGCAAAAATCTAGATGGTGGACAGGCACGGTGGTGTAGCGGTTAGGGTAAAGCTATTACAGCGTCAGCTACCCGGGTTCAATTCCCGTCGCTGTCTGTAAGGAGTTTGTACGTGCTTCCCGTGACTACGTGGGTTTTCTCCGGGTGCTCCGGTTTCCTCCCACATTCCAAAGACGTAAGGGTTAGGAAGTTGTGGGCATGCTATGTTGACGCCGGAAACGTGGGGACAATGGCGGGCTGCCCCAAGAACACTCTACGCAAAAGATATAGCTCACTGTCTGTTTTGAAGTCCATGTGACTAATAAAGATATCTCATCTTATTGACATTGCATGAAAATTACTCAAGTATCCTTCAACAATACGCCCATGAAGTGTTTGCTTACATTTTGCAATGGGGCAGGCTACAGTCCCAAAGTGATACTAAGAAATTTCACAGTGAAGTTACAACGAAAAAGTTACAATGGCAGCCGCACTTACTAGTTACAGCACTAAAAGCATATCATATCTCACACGTTCTCCACTGTGGCCACAGGAATTTCCTCTGGGTGCTCTGGTTTCCTCCCATCTCCCAAAAGTGTGATGATAGACTGATTGGCTGCTGTAATTCATTGTAAATAACAAAAGAATAAATCAAAGGGGCAATGATGGGTATAGAACACAGAACATAGAACAGTACAACTCATTACAGGCCTTTCGGCCCACAATGTTGTGCCGACATGTTATCTTGCTCCAAGATCTATCTAACCCTTCCCTCCCACATAGCCCTCAATTTCTCAATCATTCATGTGGCTATCTAGGATTCTCTTAGATCCCTAACTTATCTGCCCACACAACTTCTGCCGGTAGTGCATTCCACGGACCCACCACACTCTGTGTTAAAAAACGTACCCCTGACATCCTCCAATCCCCTTACAGTTATGCACCCTCGTGTTAGCCATTGTCGCCCTGGAAGAAGTCTCTGACTTCACTCGATCTATGCCTCCTATCATCCTGTACACCTATCAAGTCACCTCTCATCGTCCTTTTCTCCAAAAAGAAGCCCGAGCTCACTCAACCTATCCTCATAAGACATGCTCTCCAATCCAGGCAGCATGCTGGTAAATCTCCTCTGCACCCACTCAAAGCTTCAACATCCTTCCTATAATGAGGTGACCTGAACTGAACACAATACTCCAAGTGTGGTCTTACCAGAGTTCTATAGAGCTGCAAAATTGATTCACGGCTATTGAACTAATTACTCTGACTAATGAAGGCCAGCATTCCATACGCCTTCTTAACAACCCCATCAACCAACACGGCAACCTTGAAGGATCTATGGACGTGGACGCCAAGACCTCTCTGTTCCTCCACACTGCTAAGAGTCCTGCCATTAACTTGGTATTCTGCCTTCGAATTCGATCTCCTGAAGTGTACCACTTCGCACTTATCCAGGTTGAACTCCATCTGCCATTTCTCGGCCCAGCTCTGCATTTTATCAATATCCTGTTGTAATCTACAGCAAACTTCTACACTATCCACACCACCACCAACCTTGGTATCATCAGCAAACTTACTAACCCACCCTTACACATCCTCATCCAAGTCATTTATGACAAATACAAAGAGCAAGGGTCCCAGAACAGATCCCTGCGGAACACCACTGGTCACCGACCTCCAGGCAGAATACACTCCATCTACCACCAACCTCTGTCTTCTATGGGCAAGCCAATTCTGAATCCACACATCCAGGTTTCCCTGGATCCCATGCCTCCTGACTTTCTGAATAAGCCTTCCATGAGGAACCTTATCAAACGCCTTACAAAATCCATGTACACCACATCCACTGCTCTACCTTCAACAATGTGCTTTGTCACATCCTCAGAGAATTCAATCAGGCTCGTGAGCAATGACCTGCCCCTCACAAAGCCATGCTGACTGTCCCTAATCAGCCTATGCTTCTCTAAATGCCCATAATAACTCTCTAAGAATCTTCTCCAGTCATGTGCCCACCACTGAAGTAAGACTCACTGCTCTGTAATTCCCATGGTTATCCCTACTCCCTTTCTTGAACAAAGGAACAACATTTGTCATTCTCCAATAATCTGGCACTACTCCTGTTGCCAGTGAGCACGCAAAGATAGTTACCAAAGGCGCAGTAATCCCTTCCCTTGCTTCCCGTAATAACCTTAGATATATCCCGTCCGACCCCGGTGACTTATCGATCCTAATGTTTTTCCATAGTTCCAGCACATCCTCTTTCCTCACGTCAACATGCCCCAGCGTATCAGTCTGTCGTACGCCATCCTCAGCAATGTCAAAGGCTCTCTGTCAGGTGAATACTGAAGCAAAGTATTCATTAAGGGCCTCCCCTACCTCTTCTGACTCCAGGCACATGTTTCCTCTTTTATCCCTGATCGGTCTTACCCTCAGTCTAGTCATCCTCTTATTTTTCACATACGTGTAGAACGCCTTGGGATTTTCCTTGATCCTACTCGCCAAGGACTTCTCATGCCCCCTTCTAGCTATCCTAAGTCCGTTCTTAAGCACACTACTGGCTACCTTGTAACTCTCCAGAGTCCTGTCTGATTTATGCTTTCTAAACCTCAGGTATGCTCCTTTCTTCCTCTCGACAAGATATTCTACATGTCGTGTCAACCACGGTTCCTTCACCCTACCATCCTTACCCTGCCTCAATGGGACAAACCTAACCAGAGCCACATGCAAGTATTCCTTAAACAACCTCCTCATTTCCGCTGTGAACTTCCCCAAGAACATCTGTTCCCAATTTGCGCTCCCATGTTCCTGCGTAGTAACATCATAAATCCCCCTCCCTCATTTAAATGCTTTCCCATATCATCTGCTACTATCCATCTCCAATGCTACGGTAAAGGTCAAGGAATTATAGTCACTACCTTCAAAATGCTCTCCCACTGAGAGATCTGAAACCTGATCAAGCTCACTGCCTCATATCAAGTCCAGAGAGCCCTCTCCTCTAGTCGACCTGTCCACATACTTTGTCGGGAATCCTTCCTAAACACACCTAACAAACTCCGTCCCATCTGTCCCCTTTACACTAAGGAGGTGCCAATCAATATTCCGGAAGTTGAAATCACCATGACAACAATCTTGTTATTTTTGCACGTCTCCAAAGTTTTCCTCCCGATCTGCTCCTCAACGTCTCTGCTGCTATTGAGGGGCTCTGTAGAATACTCCCAATGGAGTGATGGCTCCCTTCCTGCACCCACACTGTCTCGGTGGACGATTCATCCAAGCCATCCTCCCTTTCTACAACTGTGACACTGTCCCTGATCAGCAAAGCCACTCTCCCATCTCTTTTACCTCCACTCCTGTCCGTTTTGAAACATCTAAACCCCTGAATATCCAGCAGCCATTCCTGCCCTTGTGACAGCCAATTCCCTGTAATGCCCACCACGTCATAGTTTCAGTAATTACCCATGTTCTAAGTTCATCAGCCTTGTTCCCGATACTTCTCACATTAAGTCGACACACTTTAGCCCGTCCAACTGAGTGCAATTTTGCCTTTTCAACTGCCTCTGCTTCCTCACAGTCTTTCTACACTCTGCATCTTCTTATACAATAAATGAACTCACCTCTGACCTATCACTCTGGCTCCCATCCACCTGCCAAACTAGTTTAAACACTCCCAACAGTTCTATCAAACCTGCCCGCAAGAATATTGGTCCCCCTCCAGTTCAGGTGTAACCTGAACCTTTTGTACAGGTCGTACCTTCCCCAGAAGAGATCCCAATGATTAACCAATGTGAAACCCTGCCCCTGCACTAATTTCTCAGCCACGCGTTCATCTGCCAAATCATCCTATAATTACCCTCACTGACACGTGGCTCAGGCTGCAATCCAGAGATTACTACCCTTGAGGTCCTGCTTTTCAGCTTCCTACCGAGCTCCCTATGTTCCCTCTTCAGGACTTCATCTCTTTCCCTACCTATGTCATTGGTACCAATGTGTACCACGACCTCTGGTTGTCCACCCCCCCCCCCCCTCACAATGCTGTGTATCCGATCCGTGACGTCCCTGACCCTGGCACCGGGTAGGCAACATACCATCCCGGAGTCTCTTTCACATCCACAGAATCTCCTGTCCGCCGCCCTTACTATGAAATCCCCTGTCACTACCGGTCTCCTCTACACCACCGCCACCCACCTTCCCTTCTGCATCACACTACCAGGCTCAGCCCCTCCTTTACCTCCACATCTGTCACTCCTCTAGCACCTGTACCCTGCAACACAGAGCTGACAGCCTTGCCATTCTCTCAGCCACGTTTCTGATTCAATAACATAAGTCATCCCCTTGAGCTAATTCAAGCCCTGAGTTCATCCGCCTTACTTGTTAAGCCTCCTGCATTGATAGAAATGCAATTTAAGCCATCGGTCTTTCATCTCTTCCTGCCGTTCTCCTGGTTCTCCTGTCTACTAAGCTTGCTCTCATTGACCATGCGATTTGCTTCCAACCTCCCAACAGACTCATTTATGCTCAGTCACCCACCCCCCTGCCAATCAGAGTGGGCTAACCACAGCACCGGACTCCAGTCACCAGACACCAGACACTTGCCCAGATTCTGGACAGCACACACAAGGCAGTGATGTAAACCCCCAGGCACCAGGTGACAGGCACAAGGAGCAAAGTACACTTCACCAGCTAACTGGTTCCGGACACGAGATGCCAGAAACTGTCTCGAAACTCTAGTCAGCAGGCTCCAGACACCAGACAACAGTAGCCGATCATCAGACAACTGACAACAGACAACCAGACAACAGGCACCAACCACTAGACAATCAGATAATCTTAACCAGCCAAGACATCAGGCACCAGGCATCAGATAGCAAACACTGAACAGAAGGCACCAGATACCAGACACCAAATGCCAGGTCACTGGCACCAGATTCCACACAGCACACATGAGACATCAGACAGAAGGCACCAGGCACCAGGTGAAGGTTAGCAGACACCAGGCAAAAGTATACACAAACTTTCACCCAGGACGCATAACTTTCCACAGTAACACCCACAAATCACCATCAATGCAGCTAGTCATATCCTTGCAACTGCCGCTCGCTCACACACACACACACACACACACACACACACACACGTACATACAAACTCTCTCTCTCTCACACACACTCTCACACTCACAACACACATATATACATACACATACACACAACTACACACATACACACACACATACTTTCACTTTTTCTCTCTCTCTCTCTCACACACACACACAAACTGTTTCTATTCTTGCTGTCAGTTACAGGAATCGCTTGCTGCTGTACAAGAAGTGTCATCTGTTCAACAACAGGAAACCAACCCCACCCATGAAGCTCGAGATAAACAATTTCAGGAAACTCTGACCTAGAAGTTACCCCTTTACTAAATCACATTTTGATATCGTTTTGAATGTAGAGAACATAGAACATTATAGCACAGGAAAAGGTTCTCTATTTCTGTGCCGAACACGATGCCAAATTAAACTACTCCCTTCTGCCTGCACATGACCCCTATCCCTCCATGCCCTGCATATCCATGTACCTCTCTAAAAGCCTCCTGAACACCTCGATTGTATCTGCTTCCACCACCACTCCTGGCAGTGCTTTCCAGACACCTACCACTCTTAGTGTAAAAATTGGGTCCCTTTTATAAGATATGATATTTATGTATTAGTCACATGAACATCGAAACACACAGTGAAATGCGACTTTTTATATTACTGAAAATGTGCTGGCGGCAGCCCACAAGTGTCGCCACGTTCCCGGCGCCAACATAGCATGCCCACAACTTATAACTTGTACGTCTTTGGAATTTGGGAGGAAACCAGAGCACCCGAAGGAAATCCACGCAGACACATGGGGAGAACATACAAATTCCTTACAGACAGCAGCTGGAATTGAACCCGGGTCGCTAGAACTGTAATAGCGTTACGCTAACCGCTACACCACCGTGCCGTTAAACGTTCTCCGACTCACCTTAAATGCAAGCTCTCCAATATTCACCATTTCTACCATGAGAAAAGGATTCTAGCTGTCTAAGCTATCAATGCCTCTCAAGATTTTATAAACTTCCATCAGGTCTGCCCTCAGCCTCCAGCGCTCCAGAGAGAACAACACAAGTTCGTCCAGCATCTCCTTATAGCAAATGCCCTCTAATCCAGGCAGCATCCTAATAAACCTCTTCTGCACTCTCTCCAAAGCCTCAACATCCTTCCTGTAATGGGGCAACCAGAACTGCACCCAATACTCCAAGTGCGGCCAAACCAAAGCTTTAAACAACTGAAACATGTCTTCCTTACCCTTATTCTCTGTGCTCATAGCATGCCATACACCTTCTTTGTGATTCTATCCACTTGCATTGCGACTTTCAGGGAGGTATGTACTTGGACCCCAAGATCCCTCAGTACATCAGTGATGTTAAGGGTCCTGCCATTAACTGTATATGTTCCCTTACCATTTGACCTCCCAAAGTGCAACACCTCACACTTGCCCAATTCACCGTGAATCCTGTGTATCTTAATTTTCCCGATCAACCTACCATGAGGGACCTTGTCGAATACCTTACTAAGTTCCATGTAGACAACACCCACTGCCCTACCCTCATCACCTTGATCGCCTGTTCAAAAATAATTTGTAAGACACGACCTGCTCCGTGAAAAACCATGCCAACTGTCCCTAATTAGCCCATTTTCTTCCAACTACGGATAAATCTTATCCATAAGAATCCCCTGCAATTCCTTACCTACCACTGATGTGAGGCTCACCGGCCTATAATTTCCTGGATTATCCCTATTTCCCTTCTTAAACAAAGGAACAACTTTGGCTACTCCTCCACTTCTCCAGGACCTCAGTTGTGACTAGAGAGGACACAGGCATCTTTGTCCAAGCCCCAGAAATCTCTTCTCTTTCTTCACTCAAAGCCACAAAGCATGGTCAATGCGGCCAGTCACATAACTACTGCTCCCGTTCTCACACACACACACACACACACACACACACACACACACACACACACACACACACAGTTTTCATTCTTACTATGATCTATGGGAATTTCTTATCACTCTGCAAGAACAGCTTCATCATAAACATGAAAACAGGCACACCCCTGAAGACAGAGAAAAATAATTGTCGGAAATTACAGGATCCTGACCGAAGATGAACCATTTACTAAAGCATACTATGTTGTCATTGTAAACATGCTGCAAGTTCTTTGCTTTGGTAAAGTTTGATAAATGTATTTGAAGCGACATCACGAACGCTTTAGTTCTGAGAGACGAGAGAAACTGCAGATGCTGGAAATCTGGAGCAAGACATACAAAATGCTAGAGGAACTTATCAGGTCGGGCAGTGTCTATGGAGGGAAATGGAGGGAAACAATAGATGCTTCTGGCGAGATCCTTCATCTCTGAAGATGAAGGATCTCAGCCCGAAACGTCGACTATTTATTTCCCTCCATAGATGCTACCTGACCTACTCAGTTCCGCCAGCATTTTGTGTGTGTCATTAGTTCTGAAGATGCGTACACAATGCATTGTGAACTGATGAATCCAGCTGTGTCCTTTGATTATCCAATGACTGTGATCAATATTGTTCTCCAGTACTGTGCATCTGTTGTCCCGAGAACGGTCTACAGACGGCAGGTTTCCATCTGCGAGTTAATCCCATGTGTTCATGTGGCTTTGGAGGCAATGATGGCTCTGGTGAAATGTGGGTCACGCCAAACAGACAGGCCGGTGGATGTCCCAGGGGAATTAGGAACGGCATTTTGGAGTGAGAAATGGCCGATCCCTCGGTTTTGCAGCAAGTCTCTGGTGCCAGCTTTGCCTAAGGTGGTGCAGACGTCGGCCGGTCCTTTGACGTGAAGAGCTGGTTGTTGTTGTTCATTACAACAACTGCAGTCACAACCAGTGAAAAGGAACAGACATGCAGCAACCAGGCATCAGACACTGCATTCAACTAGCAGACCAGTGAGCCTACTTGGAAAATCGACCAGTTGCATTCCATTAACACTCAAAAATTCAAGTTTACTAAAATCTTTTCACAAATTCGTTCCGGCCTAACTGCTTCAATGAAATGAGACAAGGGAGAGTTGGTCATTTGGAGCGCTGCACGGTGCATTATGTATTGCAATTGTACCTCTGCCTTTTCTCCAGTGTAGGTTTACAAGTTAAGTTGTGGAATAGACAGTTCAGTTCAATGGGCAGAAGGGTCTTGCATGTTTTGAGATGGAGCAGGTACAGGGATAACGTGAGCTGTGTCTGAAATTATCACAGGTGACAAGACCAAAAGATATAGGAGTCAATCAGGCCATTCAGCCCATCAAGTTCATTTCGCTTTTCAATCATGGCTGATTTTTTTTCAACCCTATTTTCCTGCCTTGTCCCCATAATCCTTAACCCCCCTTACCAATCAAGAACCCATCAACCTCTGCCTAAACACACCCAATGGCTTGGCCTCCACAGCCCTCTGTGGTAACGAATTCCACAGATTCAACACAATTACAGCGCCAGCGGCCAGGGTTCAATTCCCTCCGCTGTCTGTAAGGAGATTGTACGTTCTCCCCATGTGTCTGCGTGGGTTTCCTCCTACATTCCAAAGACGTATGGGTTAGGAAGTTGTGGGCATGATATGTTGGCATCAGAAGTGTGGCGACACTTGCGGGCTGCACCCAGAGCACCCTACACAAAAGATGTATTTCACTGTGTGTTTCGATGTACATGTGACTAATAAAGATACCAGATTCACCACCCTCTGGCTGAAGAAATCAGATCAGATATCTTTATTAGTCACATGTACATCGAAACACACAGTGAAATACATCTTTTGCGTAGAGTGTTCTGGGGGTGGCCCACAAGTTTTGCCATGTTTCTGGTGCCAATACAGCATGCCCACCCAATCCCCTCCCCAATTCCAATTCCTCCCCATCGCTGTTCTAAACGGGTGCCCTTTTATTCTGAGGCTGAGTCCTTGGGTCATAGACTCTCCTACTGCAGTCACAACCAGTGAAAAGGAGCAGACTTGCAGCAACCAGGCATCAGACACTGCATTCAACTAACAGACCAGTAAGCCTACTTGGAAAATCGACCAGTTGCATTCCATTAACACTCAAAAATTCAAGTTTACTAAAACCTTTTCACAAATCCGTTCCGGTCTAACTGCTTCAATGAAATGAGACAAGGGAGAGTTGGTCATTTGGAGCGCTGCACGGTGCATTACATATTGCAATTGTATCACTGCCTTTTCTCCGGTGTAGGTTTACAATTTAAGTTGTGGAATAGACAGTTCAGTTCAATGGGCAGAAGGGTCTTGCATGTTTTCAGATGGAGCAGGTACAGGGATAACGTGAGTTGTGTCTATAATTATCACGGGTGACAAGACCATAAGGTATAGGAGTCAATTAGACCATTCGGCTCATCGAGTTCGCTTCGCTGTTCAATCATGGCTGATTTTTTTCGACCCTATTCTCCCGCCTTGTCCCCGTAATCCTTAACTCCCCTTACCAATCAAGAACCCATCAATCTCTGCCTAACCACATGCACTGACTTGGCCTCCACAGCCCTCTGTGGCAACAAATTCCACAGATTCAACGCTATTACAGCGCCAGCCACCGGGGTTCAATTCCCGCCGCTGTCTGTAAGGAGTTTGGACGTTCTCCCCGTTTTGTTTGCGTGGGTTTCCTCCGGGTGCTCCGGTTTCCTCCTACTTTCCAAAGACGTACGGGTTTGGAAGTTGTGGGCGACACTTCCGGGCTGCCCCCAGAACACGCTACACAAAATATGTATTTCACTATGTGTTTCGATGTATATGTGACTAATAAAGATATCTTATCAGATTCACCACCCTCTGGCTGAAGAAATCAGATCAGATATCTTTATTAGTCATATGTACATCGAAACACACAGTGAAATGCATCTTATGTGTCGAGTGTTCTGGGGCAGCCCCGCAAGTGTTGCCACGTTTTCCGGCGCCAACGTAGCATGCCCACCCAATCTCCTCCCCAATTCTAATTCCTCCGCATCGCTGTTCTAAACAGGTGTCCCTTTATTCTGAGGCTGAGTCCTTGGGTCATAGACTCTCCCACTGGTGGAAACATCCTCTCCACGTTCACTCTATCCTGGCCTTTCAGCATCCGATAGGTTTCAATGAGATTTCCCCCTCATCCTTCTGAACTCTTATCGAACACAGGCCCGGAGACTTCCAACACTCCTTGTACATTAAGCCTTTCATTTCTGGGATGATTTGTATGAACATCCTCTGGACCCTTCCCAGGACCAGACAGGTATCAAAGGTGACAGAACTTCACTGTGGCTTTATCCAAGGATTTACTTCCTGCATTTTATTACTTGAGGACCAGACAACATAAGTTCTCCCCATTTCTCCACCGCAGAAATAAATACGAGTTACGGAGTTGCAAATGAATGCACAACAAGTGGGAGAAAACTGAGTGGTGTTGGGGAACAGATCGACCTTTGATCGCATGTACACAGATCATTAAATGTAGCAGGACGGTTCGATAATATGATTAAAAAGGAGCAGGGGATGGAACTCTGAATTGGCCGAGGCTTGAATATAAGAGCAAGGATCTTAAGCTGCGACTGGTCAGGACAGCAATTGGACCACAGCATGAGTACAGTGTGCATTACAGGGAAGGTGGGTGCAGAAGAGATTTATGAAAACGGTTTCAAGGACTGTAGTCAAAAGGAGACACCTGCTAGCCAGGGCCATTTTATCTGAAAGTTAGGAGGTTTGGCGGAGAGTTAGTTGTGGGACAAAGTTATCAGTGGTCACTTGCTACACTGAATGAGCGAGCGAATGGCGGGACAGGCTTGAGGGACGGCGTGGCCGACTCCTGATCCTATTTCCTTATGTTCTGAGCAGATTACAGAGGAAGGGCCTAATTCGCCCCCACCCCCACCCCCACCAACCCTGGGGATCAATCTGAGACGGATACCTATAAAGTAATGAATGGATGGGTTAGAGTGGGGAAAAGGGATAATTTGGAATTCATGCAGTGGAAGGACGAAGGAAGCAGCACGAACCACATGAAAGCATTATTCGGAGATGCGCCGCGACCGGCGGGACAAGGTCCCGAGCGCCGGAGCGTGTCCAGAGCAAGGGGACAGTCGCTCACAATGTAAACACCGCCTTCCCCGCTGAAATTCAGCGCTCTCTTTGCACAACAGGCAGCGTGCCCGCATTTCACTCGCTGCAGGCACGGGAAAGACTCTGGCTTCGAGCCCGAAGCTCACTCGAGGCAGGGGGCGGGCGAAACTCACTGAGGACATTAAAATCATCACGACAACCCCTCAGTATCCTCCCACTCTGGGTGGGGTTTAACGGATCAATTAAAAGCTCCTGCACCCTCGCCGCGCCTGGTTTACTGTGTGTTCCAACTGAGTTAACGCGCGGTTTTCAATGGAACTGGAAGCTTTCAAATACTTGAAAGAAGCCGTTTTGACTATTTGTCCCTCCTCAGCCAAAATCACTGGGAATGTGGCGTTAACAGCAGTCCTGTATGGATTTGAACACCTGATGGAGAAAATCAACTCGTGTCCCTGCGATCCGGTACGGAACGGTACCTACGCCATGAATGCTTTTGGTATACCTGCAACTATCCTCTTTATGGCCAGTTTGGTGGTGGTCCCGGATTCACGGAAACTGCTCAAGTGTGCGACCTGCCACAACCTCATTCGCGGTGAGACCTCCGACAACCCCAGAAGTGAGACCTCCAAAACCTACAGAGACGATGAGAACTGCTGCACAAAGGATTCGTTTGAAAACTGCTGTACCCGGGATTGGTATCGCGCCTGCTGCACCTGCAGACAATGTCGACTTATACTGGCCACTTGGATAAAAGTATCGATCCCATCCCTGATATGGGTAGTCATTCTGTTACTGGACGGGGATTACTACACCTGTTATTGGTTACCGTCAAACAATCAGACCGCCGGCAGTACGGGGTGCAAAGACTTTTGCAACATCACAGCTTCGTTCGAAGAGCGCCAACTTTGCTCCAGGTATCAGGTGAGTGCCCTCAGCAAGTGTGTGACCGTAACGGTGCGCAGCTCTAGCCCGTGAACCTTTCGTGCTCCAGAACGTCTCTGGTTTGCCAGAAACCGCTCAGGGTAGAAAGAGGGCACTGTTCTATGGTGAGAGGTGAAATACTTGAAGGGGATCTGAAGGAGGGTTCTCAGAAGGAGAAGATGGTGGAGGCGGGTACAATTATGTTTCAAAGGCACTTGGACAGATACTTGAAAATGAACGGAGTCGGGGGATACGGATAAGTGCAGGCAAATGGCTTTCGGGCAATGGGCATCACGACCGACGTGAATGAGGTGGGCCGAAAGGGCTCTACGATTCTCCGTCTTCTGATACTCCAGCTTAAACTCCCTGCGCCTTCTCAAGTAGGCACGGTAGTGTAACGGTTATCGTAAGGCTACTAAAGCGCCAGCGACCCGGGTTCAATTCCCGCCGCTGTCTGTAAGGAGTTTGTACCCACGCAGTTAATGGGGTTTCCTCCGGGTGCTCCGGTTTCCTCCCACATCCCAAAAAAAAACATGTTAGGGTTAGGGAGTTGTGGGCATGTTATGTTGGCGCCGGACGTGTGGCAGGCTGCCCCAGAAGACGACGCAGTGTGTGTTGTACATGTGATTAACAAAGATATCGTAGTAAGTACAGACAAACATCGATTAGAGTAAATCGGACTCCTTTCTCCATACAGCTCCTCGGTTGATTCTGGTATTGGTTTATTATTGTCACTTGTACCGAGGTACAGTGAAAAACTTGTCTTACATACCGATCGCACAGGTCAATTCATTACAGGGTGCAGTTACATTTAGTTAGTATAGAGTGCATTGAGGTAGTACAGGTTAAAACAATAATAGTACAGAGTAACGTGTCACAGTTACAGACTAACTGCAGTGCAGGTAAGACAATGTTGCGTTCGGTTTAGAAATATATATACGAGCAACAAGATTCCCCAAATTGATTCCTGAGGTAGCAGGTTTATCCAAAGAGGAGAGGTGAACATACGCTTGAAGAATGGGGGGTGATTTCACTCAACTGTACAAAACACTGATAAGATACCAGGTTGATGTTTGACGGGCTGAGGTGGTGCAGAATCAGGGGTCCCGGTGTCAAAATCAGGGTTTGGGGAGTGAGTTAAGGAGAATTGTCTTCACTTGGAGGGTAGTGAACCTTTGAAATTCTCCACCGGTCAGTCTCTGGCTCGCTCACTGAGTACATTCAACGCAGCAATTTGGATTAGAAAGCAAAGGTTATGGGGTTAGAAAGGAGCACTGAGGTAAACGATGATCTCATTGTGAAAAAAAAACTTAATCTTATTGAATGGTGGGGCAGGCGTAAAGGTATTTCTTTGTTTCTACGTCTCAGCTTCTTATTTTTATACCCAAACAGTGGATTGGTGCTATTGTCTTGGTGGTGACTGTGAGCCTGTTGGTAGTTTCTTACTTCCTTCCGGCATGGAAGCCCACCGACTGCACTGAGGAGATATATTACGAGAGAAAGTTTCGGAAAAAACTGGAGAAGAAGAAACTGACCAAGATAAAGGAGGAATTGGAAAAGAAAGTAACAGAATGTGCAGATGTGGAGTCCGGAAATCTCCTTGGTAAACTGAGCCTCGGCAAGACAGAGCAGGGTAAAGGGCAATCCAACCAGTCAACGGATAAGCATGATGATGACGATCACCCCGATCCTGACATGGGTGAACCTCCCCGTAAACCAACTGGGGACAATACCCCAATGAGCAGTGTTTCGCCTTCACTGCAGCAACCCGGGAGTGTTCACGAGTCCACCACAACTCAACCAAGACAGCATTTACACCACGAAGTTGAAACTGGTGCCTCAGACAGCAGTCACAAACGTCCAACTCAGAGCTATATCGAAAAATTCGGCATCCACCTCCCCCAACCCGACAAACGAAAAGCCACCAGCCAGAGCACACGCTCCGAGGAATTGTAAAGTTACAGCTAACTCACTACCACGATATCTGCACAAGTCTGGAGGATTTTCAACTGCTCAGTAACAACCCTGATTTTGGACAGAGAGGTTAAACAAATAGGCTCAGACATCAAATCAAACCTTGTTTTCACCAGCAGCCGAGACACCAACGAGGGGACAAAGACGCGGGTCATTTAACACTGAGGCGAGCAGAACTTTCTTCTCACAGAGAGTGGTGAATCTCTGGAATTCTGTACCCCGAATGATGGTGGAGGCCAGATCATTGAATATGTTTAAGCTGGAGATGGATGACTATTTGACAGATCGACCAATTGAAGGTTATCAGGAACTGGAACAGAGGAGTTGAAGCAAGGGGCATATCAGCCAGGGTCATATTGAATAGCGGGACAGGCGTGAGGGGCCTGGTGACCACTACTGCTCCTATAGAACATGGAACAGTAGAGCACTGGACAGGCCATTCGGCCCACGATGTCGTGCCGATCTTGATGCCAAGTTATACTAAACGTCCTCCTCCTGTGTACAATCCATATCCTTCTATTCCCTATATTCATGCGTCAATCTAAAAGACCCTTAAATCCACCAAACTGGCTGCCTCCACTTCTTTACCTGGTGACACATTCCAGGCACCTAGCGCTCTCTGCGTAAAAAAAAACTTGACCCTCACGTCGCCTACACACGTCCCCCTTCTAACCTTAAAAGCACGTCCTCTGGTGTTTGACATTTCTACTCTGGTGAACAGATTCGGACTGTCTACCCTATCTATGCCTCTCATAGTTTTACAGACCTCTGCGGGAGCCTTTTCAAGCACCTGGACTGTTGTGTCGGTCTCGCTGTCTCGGGCAGAGCGCCGCGGGATATCGCTGACGGCGAGCTCACAGTAAACAGCTGAGCTTCCACCCACAACACAACCTTAACTCGGTCTTCACACTTCAGGCTGGTGGGACCTTGTCCAATAATTCATAAGGACGCTATATTTTCTATTACAGCAGCAGCTAACCTTGAAATGTCCCTCACAAACTGTGAGATGCTTGCGCTGCATCTATGTTATTACGGACAAGTGTTCTGAAACAGTTAGAGAACCCTCGGCCGTGGAACAGAGGTTCACCGATGCGACCACTGATGACAGATCTACAGTACACGGGCCCTGAGCCTAATGGCACAAAGTCATTAAAAGCCCGTCCGAGAAACTGAAGGGACAGGTAGCACACACTTAACGCAAGGCCCACTCACAGAATCTTTACGGCAGATAAACTAAGTCTGGCCATGTCCTACACCAGGATCCCAATCAACCCCGTAATTATTAAGTATGATTGCCCCTTCAGCGGCATAAAAACCTCTTTTGAAGAGGATTTAAGATGAACTCTTCTGTACGATCCCAGTCTGGAGTAGATTAAGGCAAGTGGAGTAGGATATGTAGCCCAAATCAAAATGGATAAAAGTGAAGTCAATGGAAAAACCTTCAGTGGTTGGAGTCACATCTCACACAAAGGAACATGGTTGTGGGTGTTGGAGATCAATCACCTCAGCCCCAGGAGATGACTGCAGGAGGACCTGTGGGCAAGGAAGGACTGTATGAATAGGAGTTGTATTCATTGGGTGACTTCGCAGTGAGTTGCCTTCAAAATCAAAGGCAGAGAGAGTTAGATGGTAGTTGAATCCCAATTTATAATTGAGAGCTAAAGCAGAGCAGTTTTATTAGAATATAACCGTGCACAGCAGTTTCTATCATTTCATATCATGTAATTCTTTTGTTCCTTCCTGTCACATTTCATGCTACATTTTTACTGTATTTTAGATAACATTAGATGTGGTGTTTACCGAATTTTAATAAATGTATAAAAGAGCTCTGTTTCTTAATAGCATTACTCTACCCAGACGGGTTCAGACTGAACAGGCGAAAGGGAGAACTAGCTCTAGATTTGACAAGGGCCACTAGTAGAGGAAAATCGTACATTAAGGTAGAGTATAAATGATTAATTCGCAGAGGCCAGGAGTCTGGTCTCCGTCACCTCTTCATGTCTCGAACATGGGACATTGGTCACCCAGACAGCGATGGACCGCATTTCCACCGAAGATCTTACCCATACTGCTTCCAGCCTTACAGCAGCAGAGCACTGCAGAGCCCAATTTTAACTCCTTCCCAAAATCCACACTGCCCCGGCAGACACTTTGCTTCAGCTGCCCTTGCCCCAACAAACTTTTCCTCTGGACCACTTCTTTGCCACTTATACCTGTGACACCTCTGATGCTCTCTGCCACTTTGACCATTTCCAATGCCCTGGTCCGAACAGACTCAACTGTACCATGGACCTATAATCCTTTTACACCTCCATCCCACATCAGGATAGACTGAGAATCCTCCGCTCAGCAGAAGCCCAGCGAATCCCCTTAACCATCTCATCTGGATGAACTTGTTCTCACATTGAACAACTTCTCCTTCGGGTCCGCTCACTCCCTTCAGATCAAAGGTGTAGCTGGGCGCATTTACATAGACGCGATCTGCTCAGGTATTTTAGTGCCAGACCTGCCAGTAGATCCGCTGCCGCACAGCTCCAGTAACCCGGGTTCAATCCCGACCTGGGATGATGTCTGTGTGGAATCTGCACCTCTCCTCGTTACAGTAATGGGCTTCCGCTGGGTGCTCCAGTTTCCCCCTCCCATGTCTGAAAGACATGCAAGGAGTTAGGTTGATTGGCTAACATAAATTTCTTTCAGTGTGAAGATGACGGGTAGAATATGGGGGTGTCAATGGGATTGAAAAATGCGACACATCCACCGCAAGGCAACCAGCTATGGAATTAGAGAGATACTGCATGGAAACAGGCCCTTCGGCCCACCGAGACCGTCCCCCGCAACAGCCACGTCTTCCTGGTGGCCACCCACTTCAATTCTACATCCCACTCCCATACTGACATGTCTATCCATGGCCTCCGCTACTGTCACGTTGAGGGCAGGCGCAGGTTGGTGGAACAACACCTCATATTCCGCCTGGGGAGTCTCCAACCTAATGGCCTCAACATCGAGTTCTCTAACTCCCGATAACCCCACCCCTTATTTTCCTTCCACCCTCCACTCCTTTGACTTCCCTCATTCCTGTGGCTCCCTTCCCCAGTCTTGATAACCTGCCCATCTCTCCGGTCCCCTCCTCAATCCTTTATTCCATGGTCCACTGCCCTCTCCTAACAGATTCCTTCTTCTGCAACCCGGGACCTCTTCTACCTATAACCCCTCAACTTCTCCCCCTCCCCCACCCACCTACCTTCCCCTAATCACCTGGACTCACCTATCCCCTGCCTGCGTATACTCTTCCACCCACCTTCTTATTCTGGCTCCTGCCCTCTTCCTTTCCAGTCCTGATGAAGGGTCTCGGCCTGAAACGTCGACTGTTTACTTCCCTCCATGGATGCTGCCTGACCTGTTGAGTTCCTCCAGCACTTTTTGCATATTGCTCCAGATTCCAGCGTCTGCAGATTTTCTTGAGTCTCCACAATGAGACAGCAGTGCACTCAGACACGACAGCCACAAGGTGGCAGCATTACACCTGAACCCACATGTCACAACGTGACTGCAACGCACTTGGACACACCTGTCACAACATGACAGCACCACACGTGGACACGACTTCCACAAGGTGGCAGAAGAATACCTGAAGGAAATGAAACAGGAACATAGGATACTGCGGATGCTGGAGATCTGGAACAACACACCAAGAAGCTGGAGGAATTCAGCGGGTCAGGCAGCATCTATGCTGGGAGATGGAGAGCCTAGGTTTCATGTCGAGACACTTCATCAGGACTGGACAAGGGTCCTCGCAGTTCTGATGAAAGGTCTCGACCCGATTGTCCATTACCCTCCACAGATGCTGCCCGACCCGCTGAGTTCCTCCAGCTCCTTGGTGTGTTGATCTGGAGGAGAAACAGAGTCAACGTTTCATATCGGGGAAGGGGCTTCTTCGACCCGAACTCTTGTTTCTCTTCGCAAGGATGCGGATTGACCTGCTGAGTATTTCCAGTATCTTCTCTTTTTGTTCTAAATTTCCAGTATCTTCAGGATAGTTTAGCAGTGTCCTGGACGTCCCCGCCACAGGTGGGATGGGAGGGGGGCATCAGTACATCCGGATAAAATAACAAACTCCTGGGGGAGCTCAGCATGCCATACAGCATCCGTAGAGCCAAAGGGATGGTGGACGTTCTGGGTCAAGACACTGTACCAGGATAGCTGGACATGCCCGTCTACCAGAAAGGGGCGGCACTAGACCCGGGTACGTCTGCCACAAGGGGGCAGCAGCACAGCTCAGCACATCTGTCAATAAAGGTTCTCCACAGCTCATTTCTTCTCCAATAAGCTGAAGAGTTTCAGAAGGGCTTTCCAGCAAGAAGAAACAGGCTGATGATTTGTTCCTACTTACGGGTGATACTGACGAGCTCATGGTGTTGGGGATGAAGTTTTCTGTACCTGCTGGACAACGCGAGATCCCGATTAACTCAACAAATGTTCATCCAGGATAAAGTCCACTTTTTCAAGATCAGGAGGTGAAATATAAAAGGAAAGCGGCACTACAGCCGCCAGTCGCTCACCGATGGAGCATCGTCGAAAAGAAACATTGATTGATTTTCTATTTCCACAGATGCCGCCTGACCGGTTTTCAGCATTTTCTCTTCTTACCAAAACGAGAGATCTTTCTGCTTCAATATAATTCAAGGGGTCTTTGGGGATATGGCCGTGCTTGTTTTTAACGTAACTTTATTAGTCACATGTACATCGAAACGCACAGTGAAATGCATCTTTTGTGTAGTGTTCTGGGGGCAGCCCGCAAGTGTCGCCACGCTTCAGGCGCCAACATAGCATGCCCACAACTTCCTAACCTGTATGTCTTTGGAATGTGGGAGGAAACCGGAGCACCCGGAGGAAACCCACGCAGTCACGGGTAGAACGTACACACTCCTTACAGGCAATAACAGTACACAGTAAAGTGTCACAGCCCCAGCGGAAGTGCAGTGCAATAAGGTGCACGGTCACAACAAGGTAGATCGTGAGTCTTATCACAGCGGTGTAGAAGCTGTCCTTGAGCCTGTTGGTACGTGCCCTCAGGCTCCTGTATCTTCTGCCTGATGGAAGAGGAGAGGAGAGAGAATTACCCGGGTGGGTGGGGTCTTTGCTTATGCTGGCTGCTTCACCAAGGCAGCGAGAGGTAAAGACAGAGTCCGACGAGGGGAGGCTGGTGTCTGGGTTGGTCTTTAAAAAATAAAACAGAAATAATCTGGTCTGACTGGTGTTTCTCCGGGATTGCAGCCTGCTTCGGCGCTGTATGTGACCAAACGCTTCATTCCCGTATTATTTAAAGAGCAGATAGACACAAGGGGCATTGATAAATAGAATGGATTGGTTTGACGGCGCAATGGACGTCAAGACAGAACATGTACTGACTGCATTCCCTGTGCCTATTTTTATGAATGAAATATACTTCTTTAAATGTTCTCTTTAAAGTCATCGAGAGTCTGAGAATAGTCCCTTTTCTCACTTCAGGCTTCTGGGAGAAGATACAGGAGCTTGCAAGCCCGGACATCCAGACTCAAGAAGAGCTTCTCCCCCACTGCTATCAGACTTCTGAACCAATCACCTCTTTCACATCTCCTTCTTGGTGGTGCTGCCACATTCAGGAACCCTTAGTTTATTATTTTATTATCACCATGTGCACTGTTTATTCTGTGAGCTTCAGGCCAGTAAGGAATTCTGTTGCACTCTGGTGTATATGACAATAAACTAATCCAATCTAAACTTGATAATGTTTAGACTTAAAGGGGTAATTTGCAAGGCGACTAGAAACAGGATTAACGCCTGTTACTACCAACGGTAGCATCTACAGGAGGCGATTCCTCAAGAAAGCAACATCCCTCATCAAAGATCTCCACCATCCGGGCCATGCCATCTTCTCGCAGCTCCCATCGGGCAGGAGGTACAGAAGCCTGAAGTCCCACACCACCAGGTTCAGGAACAGCTACTTCCCTTCAACCATTCGGTTCTTGAACCAACCGGCACTACCCTAACACAAGAGTTTAGCAACATTTTGATCGCTTTGCACTAAAATAGACTATTTTGTTTTAATTTTTTTCTTTTGTGAAAATGGGTATAATTTATGTCTTTCTTATGAACGCTGTTTATCTGATGCTATGTCTCTGTGATGCTGCTACAACTAAGTGTTTCATTGCACCTGTGCACACATGTACTTGTGCATGTGACAATAAACTCGACCTTGACTTTGTTGGGACAGAGGGCGGCCGCTGTATTGAAGGATTGCAGTGTGCAAGGTGCACATGCGTGGCCCTTCGGGCCTATCGACGTTTCTGATGACCCCACTTGCGCGATACTCGACGACAAGATCTGTAACATAAAGATATCTTTATTAGTCACATGTACATCGAAACACACAGTGAAATGCATCTTTTGCGTAAAGTGTTCCGGGGCAGCCCGCAAGTGTCGCCACGCTTCCGTCGCCAACATAGCATGCCCACAATTTCTTAACCCGTACGTCTTTGGAATGTGGGTGGAAACCGGAGCACCCGGAAGAAACCCACGCAGACACGGGGAGAACGTACAAACTCCTTACAGACAGCGGCCGGAATTGAACCCGGGTCACTTGCGCTGTAACAGCGTTACGCTAACCGCTACACTACCGTGTCTGCGTGGTAGTGGGGGGACTGCGTTCGCCATCTTCCCTGACCTTCCAACTGAAGGTAAAATGGTCTCTGACCTTCCTGTGCCTGCCGCTTGTCTCGCTCTAAACAAGGCTGGCCCGGCAGGAGAGACACTCAGCACCCACCGCCTGGTTGGACCGAGCCCGGGCACCAGCTTGTCTACGACCACTTCCAACTTGTTCGTTTCCAGACAGTTGAAACGCGTGCGATGCCCCAAGGTAGGGTGTCGACCCGAAACATCGACCATCTCTCTGCCTCCGCAGATGCTGCCCGACCCGCTGAGTTTCTCCAGCATCTTGAGTTTTATTCCCAAGTGTCCGCCGTTCTCTGAACGCGTTTCCCCGGCGAACTCAACATCACTCGCCACGGTTAAGCAACTGGTCACCACCGGCGGGCACCAATGCTGCGCTCCCCAATGCCGCACATTCTGCAGTCGAGAATCCCGCATTGGGAACGGCGCTGACGTCAGCACACCTTCAGTGCCACGGGTTTGCATCCTGGTAGAATGGCCTTTCTCCCCCTCCATCCTCCCCAACCGCCTCTCCCCAAATACACTCAATACATAATATTCATAACTGCTCTGCCGCACGACCACAAGAAATTCAGAGTTCAGATGAAAGGTCTCGACCCGAAACGTCGACTGTGTATTTCCCTCCACAGATGCTGCCCGACCCGCTGAGTTCCTCCAGCGCTTTCTGTGTTGCTCCAGATTCCAGCATCTGCAGTCTCTTGTGTCTCCCCTCCACCGACTCCGTCTACACTTCTCGATACCTCGGCAAAGCAGAAAACATAAAGACCCATCCACCCTGGTCATTCTCTCTTCTCCCCTCTCCCATCGAGCAGAAGACACAAAAGCTTGAGAACACGTACCACCAGACTCAAGGACAGCTTCTATCCCACTGTTACCCGACACTTGAACGGACCTCTCGCACGCTAAAAGCTGAACTCTCGATCTCCCGATCTACCTGGTCGTGGCCCTTGCACTTTATTTATCTACCCGTACTGCACTTTTTCTGTAACACTATATTCTTCATTCTGTTTTCCTTTTCTATACCTCGCTGTATTTACGTATGTAGGGGAATGATCTGGCTAGATGGATCGCAAACAAAGGCTTTTCACTGTATCCCAGTACCTGTCACAATAATAAGATATCTTAATTAGTCACACGTAAATCGAAACACACAGTGATTACATCTTTTGCGGAGAGTGTTCTGGGGGCAGCCCACATGTGTCGCCACGCTTCCGGCGCCAACATAGCATGCCCACAACTTCCTAACCCCTACGTCTTTGGAATGTGGGAGGAAACCGGAGCACCCGGGGGAAACCCACGCAGACACGGGGAGAACGTAGCAACTCCTTACAGACAGCGGCGGGAATTGAACCCGGGTCGCTGGCTCTGTAATGGCGTTACACTAACCGCTACGCTACCGTGCCGCCAATAAACCAATTCTCGTTCCAATTCCAATCGAGACAGGTCTTTCACCAAGTTCATCATCTGCACTGGTGGCCGCAGTAGACATTTATCTCAATGTGCGCCCCATGGGAGCACCGAATGCGGCTGGGTCGCCTGCCCAACCGCCCTCTGGGCAGCAGCTGAAGGATCCGCAAAAGGAGACGTCCATTCACAAAGGGACACCTATTTGCGCATCTGCTTTCTGAAGTATGTTTACTACGGAATCATCAAGACAGCGGTATCCACCAAAGTAAGAACCGTGGAGACACAAGAGACTGCAGATGCCAGAATCCGGTGCAACAAACAATCTGCTGGAGGAATTCAGTGGGTCGAGCAGCATCTGTGGGGGGAAAGGAATTGTCGACGTATGCGAACAGAGTAATAACCCTTTCAGGTGTTGATAAGATCAGAGTTCATCCCCATCAAAACAATTTTTCAATAAAATAAAATGACAGCAATGTCTGATTAAATTGAGCTGCAAGGGATAGACAAGACACGGAAGGTAGAATCAAAATAGAGGGGTTTGCGTCAATGAATTCACATGGACACGATTATTGTTTCATATTGTTGTCTGGAGGCAAGCTGAGAACAACTTAGTGGAAAGAACTCTGTTCTACCTTGATGCACTCTGTACTACCTCGATGAATTCTGTTCCACCTCGATGCCCCCTGTTCTACCTTGAGTTTACAACTCAGTCATAAACTCAGTGTATGACTGTATGATCTCGTCATACAGATGATCTGTATGACGAGAGTGAAGTCCTTCCACTGATCTCTGGAGTGATTTGCTTTCAGAAACAGAATTAAAGAGAATTACATCTCTTGAGAAGAGATGACGGAAGTAGAGATTACAGGAATAGAAATTCAAGCTATAGTTAAGATCTAAAACTGTGTCAGTTTGTTGAGATAGGAGACTATATCAGGGCATAATATTGTGTTTTATAGTTTATATCATTTAATTATTTTGCAGTTTCTTGTACTTTTCATGTTACATTGTTTGAAGTGCATTATATTAGTTGTAGTTTACTTAATTTTAACAAACCTTTGATAAGCTTTCGCAGATGGGGAGGGAGGTGGGATCTTGATGGAGGGTTCCGACCCAAAACGTCGGCAATACCTTTCCTTCCGCAGATGCTGCTCGACCTCCTGAGTTCCTCCAGCAGATTGTTGCCTTCGAAGAGCCCTTTGCTGCATTATTGCGGGAGTCTTAACTGTGTTATTGCAACCGGGTGGGCTACACCACCGTGCCTGCCCTGGGCATAAATCTAGGGCTTATTTTTCTCTTCCTGTTCCATTGATTTTGAGGTGATGTAAGTTTAGCTTGAGGGTTGTTCCCTTATAATACATTCTCTTACAATGCGTCAACGCCAATGTTTCCAGGGCGAAGACTATCTTGGTGACGTTTTTCTGGAGATTTGTACATCAACGTCCGACAGGTCGGATCCACCCTGGACCATCGGGGCAAGGGAAGATGGTTCGGGTGACGGAGGTGGTGCAGGAGCGGGGTACGGGCCAGGTACAGCGGCCCCGAGACCACCTTGTCTTGTGGTCTGGGATTGGTCATGTTTGGAACACAACGCCCTATATTTTTTTCCCGGGACCGCTTGTGGGAAGGGAGGCCGATGCGCCGCCGCTGGAAACGCACTCCCCGGTGAACTGGTTGTCTCTGAGTCTGATGTAAGTGGGGAAGATGTACCGCACACGTTGAACCTTCTGCCTCTCGATGCTCCGGCGTTTGCTTCTCGATATGGACATGGAAGATAAACGTGTAGGTGGTTACACTTACTGCAAACACTGGGCGGAGCGCAGCAATCCGTGCAGGAAGCGCCCCTGGGGATTTACTTCAGTTTTTACCAGGACTCCAGTAAGTTAATGAGCTGTTCTACCCGATCGTCGCTGCAATGGCATTAAACTGCACGGTTATCCAGGATATACTGTGCGACTTCATAAGGAATAGATCCATAAGGTTCAAAACCTTTTGGTACATGATATTATTTCCAATTTATTATGCAATCGAAGAGTATTTGGAACATAAAATCCCATGTCCCTGCACTCAGAAAGGGAATCAACTCTACCTTCACCTGTATCTCTGGGTCCCCGCAGCCGCAGTGTTTTGTGTCAGTTGTCTGCTGCATGGCGAGTGGAAGGAACAGGACAAAGCGATCGACTCCTCCCAAGAACAACCAGACAGAAGGACCGGCTCCCGCAGAGAGCAGCGGACGGCCGAGGGCCCTCGGTGCCTGTGGCCGACGTTTATAAAGTTTACCTTTGCCAAACTGCCTCAGAAAGACGCAAGCATCTGCCGCCAAGAAAGCTCCAGACAAACGGAGGAAGCCGAAGACTCCGGTTCCACACAAGGGGTGGAAACCAGACACTGCGACTGTGCACTCGTGGTGCTAACCGCTGTCTCCGTCCCCGCACGAGGAGGGATCCGAAGCGTCCGGCTCCACACAAGAGGAGACACACGAAGGCTCCGTCTCCAGAGAAGAGAAGCCACCCAAAATGCCCAGCTCCACAGAAGGGAAGGCACGCCAAGGGACTGCCTCCACCGAGCGACTGACCCCCGAAAGTCCTGCCGCCGCCCCAGAGGAGGGACACGAAAGGACCATCTCCCCCCAAGAACACCCAACCGATAATGCCCACTGCTTCCTCATCCAGACGTGCCTGCACGTACACACCTGGACAAAACTCTTCTTCACCTTGACTCCACCGGTAACCTGGATCAGCGTGATATTCCTGGACGGAGATTACTATGCCTGTGCGAACTTCATGGAAAGCAACACTTCGTTTTGTGCGCTGAATTGCAGTCAAAACCCCCTAGATATTCCCAATGCGCTCCGAGACGTTTGCTGGCATTCGCGGGTGAGTAGAGTCTTTAGACTTTGCCTCTAAGGTAACAGCAAATAGTGAACTCCCGGGAAAGGTTTTGGCCTTGAAACGGCAACTATAATGTTGCCAAACATCTCAAGGGACCTGTCCTCTGGAGGGTAGATCTTACTCCGGGGTGGGAATCGGGCGGAAATCCTCTGCAGTTACATCAGAAAGAGACCCTCGACCCACGGTCCCGCTCTGTCTCCAGTCGCCTCCCCCAGCAAGGAGACCTCTGTACTGGGAAACGTCCCCCAGGAAATGGGACTCTTGTCAGATGGAAAAGTTTTGTGGATGGGCCGTGGTCTAAAACATTGTTGCAATCTCTCCACCCAACAGGAAATCGGTGGCGGGCTGTTGGCCTTTATCATGTTTTTTCTGGGACTCTTGAACTTTCTTCCCAAATGGGTGTGTCGTTGTCCCAGAACCGACTTGTATTTTCAGTGGAAATATGCAGAAATATATGAGGAAATGAGGGAAGAGGCGACGTTATTGGCGGTGAGAAGGGCGGTAGCGAACGACACGACAATTGACAGTCGCCAGGCTGTCGACAGATTATTTCACCCTAATCTCAAAATTCAAACCGATGCAGAAAATAAACTGGAGAGTGTTGTGCAAGGTCGGGACAGAACGAGTGAAGAGGTCTTGAGAAACTCTGACCACGGCGCAGGTTTGCCTGGTGCAGGTAAATGGAGCCTTAAAACTGTTGGACTGTGATGGGAGAATCCCGTCCCTCGCACGCTGGGATCTGACGGCTGGAGGTGACCTGACATTAGTCTCTTATTCCGCACAAATATTAATTTCTCGTTGCCTTTGACCCGAGGATCAGGGTCCCTGAGTGACTTGTTGTTGTTTTAGAGGGAGTTCAGAATTGACCACTTCCAGAGTCTGGAGTCACAGATCGGCCACAAAACAACGGGTGGAGGATTTCCTTCCCTGAAGGAGTTTAATGATGTAGCTCCCCGGTTGCCCTCAGATTTAGTCGCCTGTGAATTCACTTCAATGCTCCTGTTAGTCTGTGTGTGTGTGTGTGTGTGTGTGTGTGTGTGTGTGTGTGTGTGTGTGTGTCTGTCTGTCTGTCTGTCTGTCTGTCTGTCTGTCTGTCCCTCTGTCTCTCTGTCTGTGTGTGTTTGCGTCTGAGTGTGTGTCTGTGTCTGTGTATGTCTCTGTGTGTGTTTGTTTGTGTCTGTTTGTGTGTCTGTATATGTGTCTGTGAGTATGCCTGTATGTGTCTGTGAGTGTATGCGTGTGTTTGTTTGTATCTCTGTGTGTCTGTGTCTGTGTGTGTGCCTGTGTGTATCTGTGTCGGTGTGTGTGTCTATGTGTTTCTAGGTGTGTGTGTGTGTGTGTGTGTGTGTGTGTCTGTCTGTCTGTCTGTCTGTCTGTCTGTCTGTGTTAATTACCCTTCCTTCACGTTGCAAGTTCCCCGCCCGCGACGCTGCAGTGGGAGGAAGGCTCGGCCTGTCACATGTCAGAGTGTGGGATCAAGATGAAATGTTAAACTCATGTTAAACTCATGTTGCATTTAAGCTCGGTTTAGTATTACTTCCCAAATAGTCATTATTGGCATTGTCGGCGTTTGATAATTTTACTGTATTGTATAGCCAAAAATAGTCAACAGTTTGAAAAACCTTTTGGAAGAAAGTTCCAATATTTAACCCAATAATATAACATCTTATTATGTTTTGAAATTTACAAAATGGACTGTTATGTACTCCTGCAGCATTCAATGTGCCGTCGGCAGCACTCCCTCATGAAGATCTCATTGGACTGGAAGACCAACACGTTTCAGGCGGACGAAAGTGTGTCTTTCATCAGACTGATGATCTTCCAGCAGCGCTTGATATTCGTCCAGGTCCGCATTCCTGGGAACAGCCGGGAGATTAGAGAGTCCTCTGCTACGCATCTGTGTAAAAGGTAACTGGAAATGTAAGGGTTAATGGTTAGCTATTATTGCTTCGACCATGGTGTGACTATAGTTATGACTGCAAGATGTTCAGGTGCTCGGGTGAACCAAAGAAGTACTTAAGGCATGTCTTGTTTTGCTAAAGTTTGCTGTAAGCAACTGCCCAAGTATGTGCAACTTTGCATAAAAGGAGGGACACTAACGTGTAAATCTCTGAGTGGGAATCAGTACAGAGCTCAGGTTACACTGTTTATCTTTCTCTGTATCCCGCTAGCGTTAAATAACAAAGCATTAATTGTACGCTCTTTGCTTCTGCTGTTGTCTGTTTTATTACAGCGCGGGTCGACTTTCACAACTGCTCGGGGTGAACCTATAAGCTCTAACCTTCCATCTCAGCTATTCTCATTGCCCTGTGTTTAGTCCTTATCTCCATAAAACTTTCCTATCCATGTACCCATCTAAGTGCCTTTTAAATGTTGTTAATGTACCTGCCTCGACCACTTCCTCTGGCAACTTCATTCCACATACAGACCACCCTCTGAATGAAAAAGTTGCCTTTAAGGTTCCTAGTAAATCCCTCCCCTCTCACCTTAAACCTGTGTCTTCTCGTTCTTTATTCCCCAATCGTAGGAAAATGTCTGTGCGTATTCACCCTGTCTGTGCTCCTCGTGATTTCATACACCTCTATTCAGATAAACCCTAATTCTCCCACGATCCATCAAGTAAAGTACCAACTTACTCAACCTCCCTCCCAAACTGAGTCCCTCAAGTCCCGGCAACATCCTCGTAAATCTCCTTTGTGCTCTTTCTAGTGTAGGGGGCAGGCACGGTAGTGTAGCGGTTAGTGTAACGCAATTACAGCGCCGGCGACCCGGGTTCAATTCCCGCCGCTGTCTGTAAGGAGTTGGTACGTTTTCCCCGTATCTGCGTGGGTTTCCTCCGGGTGCTCCAGTTTCCTCCCACGTTCCAAAGACGTTCGGGTTAAGAAGTTGTGGACATGTTATGTTGTCGCCGGAAGCGTGGCGACACTTGCGGGCTGCCCCCAGAACACTCTACGCAAACGATGAATTTTACTGTGTGTTTCGATGTATATGTGACTAATAAAGATATCTTAGATTATGGGATTGGGGGAAATTATTTTAATTTTTCAACGAGACCAGATGTGAGCAAGGCCAGAATATATTGTCCACAGCAACAAACAATCTGCTGGAGGCTGCTCGACTCGCTGAGTTCTTCCAGCAGATTTGTTGCTCCAGATTCCAGCGTCTGCAGTCTCCTGTGTCTCCGTTCATTGTCGATCCCTCAGTGTCCTCCTTCTGAGTCATTACTGTGTTCCTGTAGCTCCAAGTCCAATTAAAGGATGGCAGCGAACCCTTTTGTTTTTTATGACAATCCCGTAGGTTTCAGTTTTAGTGTAATTTCCTCAGTCTTGGTGGGATTTGAACGCGTGACTCTGGATTATTAACCCAGTGACAGCCGCCCTGCCTCTGTAAAGGGATCAGAGCGGAGTGAAGCTGCTGTGTCCTCTGCCTGGTGAGTTCCGATTGGGTGAAATCCAACTGCGCTCCTATTGATTGGCCGGGCAGCCACCAGTCAAACTTCGACTGCACCATCAGTCTCCTTCTGGGCTGCATCGTGAAGTACCAGATTCATGCGGTTACAGATGAATTTACCTTCTCTGGATCCTTGGGCTGCCAGAGGGCAGTATCGGGGCATTACGCCTGTAAGGGAGAGGCGGGGGCTGGTGGGAGGGGAGTGGGGTGCAAATCAAGTCCTGTCCACTGCCAGCTCAGACACACACCTATTTCAGCTGACTATCAAACCTGATGAAGATTTATTTTCCATGAACGTTCAGAAAGGTGAAGGAAACTATTGAAAATCAAATGGAAAAGGTATCAAAATGTATCGAGATAAACGTACACATCTAAAGAACTTTACACATTAAAAAGCATTTAACTTCATATTGAAGTTGTACAAGACGTTGGTGAGGCCACATTTGGAATATTATGTTCAGTTTTGGTCACCCTGCTATAGGAAAGAAATCTTTATTAGTCACGTGCACATCGAAACACAGTGAAATGCATCTTTTGCGTAGACTAATGCTAACAAACTCTGACATTTAAACCATACCCTGCTTGTCTATTTTTCCACCAGAATGGATAACCTCATATGTCCCAGATTATATTCCATCTTCCTTACACTTAACCTGTTCATGTCCCCACTGAAATCTCCCTTTGCCCTCCACACATACTGTCACCCAGTTTATCTTATTAACAAGCTTTCACGTATGATGCACGATCCCCTTGGTTGCGAATCATTCACTTAGACGGCGAAGGTTTGCGGCCCCAGAATAAATCCACAAGCAGCCCAAACGTCATAGACAGCCGATCAAAAGAAATGACCCATTTGCCCTCGTCTCTGTTTTCTTTCGGTTAACCAATCTCATACAGTTTAATTTAGTTTAATAACCTCTTGTGCTGCACCCCGTCAAAGGTCTTATGAGAATCCAGATAAACCAGGTCCACTGGTTCACCAACTCTACTGGTGACAACCTCAAATTCTTTAGCTAGCAAAGTGGCGACGCAGGTCCGATTCTGATCTCCGATTCTATCTCATCCCACATTGCAAACGTGGGCAGGTTAGTGGGTTAATTGGCCGTTGTAAAATCCCCCAAGTGCATAGATAGACGATAGGAGAATCAAGGCATTGTTGATGGTCATGGGAGATAGAATAGAGATATTTATTCATCAGTCACATGGACATCGAAACACACACAGTGAAATACGTCTTTTTGTGTTGCTAAGAATGTGCAGGGGGTAGCCCACATGTGTCGCCACTCTTCCGGCGCCAACACAGCGTGCCCACAGCTCCTAACCTGTACGTCTTTGAAATGTGGGAGGAAACCGGAGCACCCGGAGGAAGTTCACGCAGACACGGGTGAGAACTTACAAACTCCTCACAGTGAGCGGCGGGAATTGAACCCGGGTCGCTGGCGCTATAATAGCGTTACGCTAATTACTAAACTACCGTGCCTACTGACGCTTTTTCACACCTCCCATTCTGCACTCTTACTCCGGGATAGAATCTATAGCTTCCTCAAAATCGACAACAGCTTTTTTTGCAAAAAATACATATTATTCTTAATATATACCGTAAATACAATCGGCAAACATCTTTTTCTGCATGCATTGTACGATCAGTTCAATATATTTTTTTACAATGCCGCCTACATTTCCTCCTTGTGCAATGCAATCGTGAAGCGTTTGGGAGGCTGTTACACACGTCCCTCAGTGTTGAGTGGCGGCAGGAGCCGAGATTGTAGTCCTTCCCCAGAGAGTCTTGCAGTGGCTGCACCGAGCTTCAGAGATTCCCTCAACATGTTGTCACGTCGCCTGCAATGTGCATTCGCTTGCGAACATCCCCTTGCGCTTACGAACGATCTCCACTGATGTCATGGACAAATGTCAAGTTCCTCTGATAGGTTTGTGTCAGCTACTCGTTGGAATATTCTTCCCACACCCACAAGAATATTCCCACAAGAATATTCTGCATTCACCCCGTGTATGGAAAGTAAACAGTCAATTATTTTAATATCTGCTATTCTCTTCATGACCGTGCAGGAATTTAAACATAAAGAATTTGTTGCGGGCTTGGCTACAACACCACACCCTTCCTTGGAAAGTCAACATGCCCTGATATGTTTTCCTGTACTGATGGTGGGTCTCATGCTGAACAATAAGCCACGAGCACTCTACATCGAGTCGATTCATCATTCAGTGAATACAGCTGCATTTTCTTTCAAGTAATAGAATATACAAGAATGCAGCACAGAACAGGCCACTCGGTCCACAATGTTGTGCCGACATAGCTATTCCCTCCAATTTACAGAATGCCCATATCCCTCTATTTTCCTTTCATTCATGTGCCCATCCAAGCCCCTCTTAAAAGCCCCCAGTGAATTTGCCTCCACCACCCTATCAGGCAACGCATTCCGGTCATCCACCACTCTCTGAGTAAAAAACGTACCCCTCACGTCTGTCCTAAAAACTTGCTCCTCACGTCACCTCCCATAACCCTCTATTGTTCTTTCATCCATGTGCATATCTAAGAGTCTCTTAAATACCCCTACCACCCTCTCACCGGCAGTGCATTCCAGGCACCCACCACTATGTAAAAAACCTACCTCTGACATCCCCCCTGAACTTTCCTCCACGCACCTTAAACGGGTGACCTCTGGTATTGGCCATTACGACCCTGGGGAAAAGATGTTGGCTGTCCACTCTATCTATGCCTTTCATAATCTTATATACGTACGTCTATCGTTTCCTCTCATCCTCTGTCTCTCCAAGGAGAAAAGCCCTAACTTGCTCAGCCTCTCCTTATAAGACGTGCTCTCCAATCCAGGCAGTATTCTTGTAAATCTCCTCTGCACCCTCTCCAAAGCTTCCACATCCTTCCTATAATGTGGTGACCAGAACTGAGCACAATATTCCAGATGTGGTCTAACCAGGGTTATATCGAGCTGCAACATTACCTCTCGGCTTTTGAACTCAATCCCCCAGCCAATGAAGTCCAGCACACCATACGCCTTTTTAACCACCCTATCAACTTATGTGGCGACTCTGAGGGATCTATGTACAAGAACCCCAAGATCTCTCTGTTCCTCCACACTGCTAAGAATCCTGCCATTAACCATGTACTCTGCCTTTAAGTTAGACCTTCCAAAAGGTACCACCTCACACTTCTCCGGATTGAAATCCATCTGCTTCTTCTCTGCCCAGCTCTGCCTCCTGACTATATCCCTTTGAAACCTACGACAACATTCTGCACTATCTGCTACACCAGCAACCTTCGAGTCATCTGCAATCTTACCAACCCACCCTTCCACTTCCTCATCCAATTCATTTATGAAAATCGCAAAAAGCAGGTATCCCAGAATAGATCCCTGTGGAACACCAAGAGTCACTGACCTCCAGGTTGACTACTCCCCTTCAACAACTGCCCTCTGCCTTCTGTGGGCAAGCCAATTCCGAATCCACTCAGATAATATACCCTGGATCACATACCTTATGGCCTTCTCGATGAGCATACCATGGGGAATCTTGTAAAATGCCTTTCTAAAAGCCATATATGCCACATACACTGCTCTACCTTCATCAATCTCTCTTTTCACTTCCTCGAAAAACTATGAGGCTCGTAAGGCACGATCTGCCCTTCACAAAGCCATGTTGACTATCCCTTACAAGACTAGGCGTCTCCAAATGTTCATAAATCTTGCTCCTACATTCTATCCCACTGTGATAAGACTATTGAACGGTTCCCCTATACAATGAGATGGACTGTGACCTCACAATCTACCCAGTTGTGACCTTGCACCTTATTGTCTACCTGTACTGCACTTTCTCTGTAGCTGTGACACTTTATACTGTTATTGTTTTTACCTGTACTACCTCAATGCACTCTGTACTAACTCAGTGTAACGGCACTGTGTAATGAATTCACCTGAACGATCGGTATGCAAGACAAGTTTTTCACTATACATCAGTACAAGTGACAATAATAAACCAACAACAATGTCAATAAATATGCTTTCTAATAGGTTTCTCACCACTGACGTAAGACTAACTGGTGTATAAATCCTAGGATTATCCCTTTTACCTTTCTTGAACAATGGAACAACATTTTGCAATCCACCAATTCCACTCCTGTGGTCAGGGAGGACTCCAAGATCATTGTTAATGCTCCAGCAATATCTTCCCTCGCTTTTCATAGTACTATGGGGCATATCCCATCTGACCCCGGGGACCTATCAATCCTAATGCTTTTTTTAGTATCTCCAACACTGCTTCTTTCTTAACCTCAGCATGCTTCAACACATTTGCCTGTCCTACGCTAAACTCACCTTTGTCTAACTCCCTCTCCTCGCTGAACATTGAAGCAAAGCATTCATTCAGGACTTCACCTATCTTCTTTGCCTCCAGACACAAATTTCACCCCTTATCCCTGAGCGATCCTACCCTCACCCTAGTCATCCCCTTGTTCGTCACATACATGTCGAACGCCTTAGGGTTTTCCTTAACCCTTCTTGCCAAGGCCTACTCATGCCCACTTCTAGCTCTCCTAAGTCCCTTCTTAAGCTCCTTCCTGGCTACATTATAACTCTCAAGGGCCCTGACTGATTTTTGTTTCCTAAACCTTAAATAAACTTCCTTCTTCCTCTTAACTAATCCTTCCACCTTTCTTGTTAACCATGGTTCCTTCATCCTACCATCCTTTCCCTGTCTCAGTGGGACAAACTTATCTAGAAACCCATGCAAGTGGTCCCGAAATAATCTCCACAGTTCTGCAGTGCATTTACCCGAGAACATCTGTTCCCAATTTACACTGCCATGTTCTGCCTAATACTATCATAATTTGCTTTCACCCAATTAAATACTTTCCCATAATGTCTGCTGCTATGTTTGTCCATGGCTAAAGTTCAGGGAGTTGTGGTCACTATTTCCGAAAGTTCGCCCACCGAGAGGTCTGCCACCTGAAAAAGTTGACTGCCTAGTTCCAGATTCAGCATGGCCTGTCTATGCTGAATCAGCAATCCCTCCTGTTCACACCTAACAAATTATGCCCCATCAAAACCTTTTGCACTAATGAGGTGCTTTCCAATTTTAGGAAAGTTGAAGTCACCCATGACAACAACCCTGCTATTTTTGCACCTTTCTAAAATCTGCCTACGCACCTGCTCCTCAGTGTCCCGCTGACTATTTGGGGGCCTATAGAATACTCCAAATAAAGTGATTGCTTCCTTCCTGTTTCTGACTTTCACCCACACTGACTAAATAGACGATCCCTCTATGATGTCCTCCCTTCCTACAGCTGTGATACTATCCCTAATTAGCACTCCCACCCCCTACCCCTTCTCCTCCCTCCTTATCTCTCCTGAAACATCTAAACCCCGGAATCTCAAACAGTCACTCCTGCCCTTGCGGTAACCAAGTGCCTGTTATGGCCACAACATCGTAATTCAATGCACTGATCCATGCTCTAAGTTCATCGGCCTTATTCTTACTACTTCCCGTATTAAAGTAAACACATTTCAACACATCTAACCAACTGAATTTTTGCTCTATCACCTGCCTATCCTTCCTCACATTCTCTGTACATATCACAGCTACTTCTACACCAACTGATCCAGCAACTAATCTAACACACCGGTTCCCATCCTGCCAACCTAGTTCAAACCCTCCCCAACAGCTCCAGCAAACCTGTCAGCAAGGACATTGGTTCCTCTAGAGTTCAAATGTAACCCGTCCCTTCTGTACAAGGCGTATCTACCCCAGGAGAGATCCCAATGATCCATAAACATAAACCCCTGAGCCCTGCACCAACTCTTCAGCCACTCATTATCTGCCTTATCCTCCTATTTGTTCCCTTCCTAGCGCGGGGCACAGGCAGCAATCCAGAGATTACCGCCCTTGAGGTCCTGCTTTTTAACTTCCTCCCTAACTGCCAAAACTCGCTCTTCAGGACCTCATCCCTTATCCTACCTATGTCGTTGGTACCAATGTGCACCACGACTTCTGGCTGCTCACCCTCCCCCTTGAGAATGTTGTGACCACGATCCGAGACGTCCCTGAACCTGGCACCTGGGAGACAATATACAATGCGGGAGTCTCTATCTTGTCCACAGAGTCTCCTGTCTGTCCCCCTAACCAATGAATCCCCTCTCTCTATCGCAGTCATCTTTACCACCACCCCCCCCCCCCCCCCCAGCTTCCTTTCAGAGCCACAGAGCCAGACTCCGTGCCGGAGATCCGGCTGTTGTGGCTGTCTACCTATCCCCCATCCCCCACAACAGTATCCAAAACAATATACCTGTTATCATGAGAAACACTCACTGGGGTATCGTGTAGCGAGACACGAGATGAAATCTAACCAGTTTTAATCCATCCGTCTAATTCTCTCAGTGGATTGTTGATGAAGGAAGCAGTGATACAAAGGGAACGGAAGAATGCAGAGTTTCAGGAATAGCAGGTCAGTTGGAGATTTCAATGATAGTGGCTCTTCCAGTCATGGAGAGGAATGTAACTGCTCAATGAACTGCAGGTTGCTCATCTGAGGTGGAAACCCAATACTTTAAAAAAAACACCTTAACTCGTTCAGTCTCGCTGATTCTTGCATAGTGCTTAATAATTTTCGTGAAAAACACAATAGAATTTCATTTTACAAGAGAGAAAGTACGAAGTAAAACAAACAGCAGATTTGCAAATGAAGCCACGTGTAATTCTGCGGGCTACGAGCATTAAGAATTTCCGTTGTAATGCCATTAACTCTTTGTGTCTGATTTACAAATTTATAACGAAAATCGGAGAGACGCAATGTACCAACTTAACCGTAATGCATTCTCACCAGCTTTTCTTCTGCACAAAATTTCGCTTTGCTTAACGTTTTCCAGGAATGCAACTTCGATAAAACGAGGGATTTTTTTCCTCCTTACCTTTGACCCATCCCCGGGTGGATCTGCTCTCCCCTCCTAACCCGCGCCTGCCTTTCACTGTCTCTTACCTATCACCCCGCACCCCTCTTTTGTCCACCTATCACTGTTCTGCTTTTTCCTCCTATATATTGGGCTTCCCATTTTCGTATCTTTAGTCCTGAAGAAGGGTCCTGAGCTTCTTGTGCCATACATCACCTCCAGGAGTCGGGAAGAGGGAAGGGAAGAAAAGGAGACGCATGGTTGTGTGTGTGGGGGAGGGGACTTGTTTGTGGGGATTACTTAAAGTGGGAGAATTCAAAATTCATGCCATGTGGCTGCAAGGTTCAAAGACGGAAAATGAAGTGTTATTCATCCAGTTTGCGCTTGGACTTCTCCTGGCAGTGGAGGAGGCCGAGAACTAACATATCAGTGATGGAGTGGGAGGAGGAGTTGAAGTGACTGGGAACAGGGAGATGCAGATCGCAGCTATAGGTGTTGTGCGAAATGGCCACCTCGTCTGAGTTTGGTCTCGCCAATTTTGAATGCAGTAGATGATATTAAGGGACCTGAAATGATTGTTTGGGTCCCTGTAAGGATGTGATGGAGGTGGTGCAGGGACAGTTTTTGCACTCCTGGCGGGAGCAGTGGAACTCCCCGTGCTGGGAGCAAGATGGGTGGGGAGGGAGGAGTGAACTAGGGAGTCGTGCAGATCGTGGTCCCTTAGAAAGGCAGAAAGAGGTAGGGAGGGGGAAGATGTGCTTGTAGTCGGATCCCGTTGGAAATGGTGGAAATGGCGGAGAATGATGTGTTGGATACGTAGGCTGGTGGGATGAAATGTGAGGACAAGAGGGACTCTATCCCTGTTGTGTCTGGGAGGGGTGGGGGTGAGAGCTGAGGTACAGGAAGTAGCAGAGATGCGGGTGCGAGCTCTCTCAACCACAGCTGGGGGGAAGCCCCGGTTAGTAAAGAAGTTGGACATTTCGGATGTTCTAGAGTGGAAAGCTCCATTATGGGACCAGATGCCACGGAGGTAGAGAAATTGAGAAAAAAGGATAGCGTCCTTGCAAGAGACAGGGTGGCAGAAGATGTAATCGAGTTAGCTGTGGGCGTCAGAGGGTTTTCAGAAGATGTTCTTGGATAAGGAATCTCCTGAGATGGAGATGGAAAGATCGTGGAAAGAGAAGGAGGTGTCAGAGATGGTCCAAGTGAATTGAAGAGCCCGGTGAAAATTTGTGGTGAAGTTTATGAAACCGTCGGGTTCCGCACGGGTACAAGAGGTGGCACCAATGCAGTCTTCGAGAAAAAGTTGAGGAATGGGGCCGGAGGAGGCTTGTAACAGAGACTGTTCAACGTAGCCATCGAAGAGACAGGCATAGAAGGGCCCATGTGAATGCCCATGGCTAGCCCTTTGTCTATAGAAAGTGAGAGGAATCAAAGGTGAAGTTGTTTAAGGTGAGGACAAGTTCAGCCAGGTGGAGGAGAGTGTTGGTGGAATGGGACTGGTTCTGTCTCTGGTCAAGAAAGAAGCGGAGGGTGGTGAGGCCGTCATGATGGGGAATAGAGATATAAAGGGACTGGATGTCCATGGTGAAGATGAGGGTGTGCGTGCTGGAGAACTTAAAGCCATGGAAGAGCTGGAGAGCGTGTGATATGTCAGGGACGTAGATGGAAAGGGACTAGACCAAGGGGGAAAGGATGTGATACCAGGAGGGAACAGAACCTTTCATTTTTGACATCCTTAAAGTCCTTGATTCCGTGTACCTAGGGAGAACGTCCTTCTCAGATGTGGCTGCCTGAGGAAAATTGTCCTCATTCTCCATTAATATACAATGAAACACAAACTGTGATTCGAGCCAATGTGCCAGTTTTAGTTCAGACTGCTGTCATCACTTCAATACCATTTAAAATCATTGTCATCCTTCTGTTAGCTTCCGCTACCTCACTATCCATTGTAGAGAGCACAAAGCACCAGTTACCACCAATGCTGTCTCGACAAAATACTCCAAATCCACAGGGAAAATAATAAAACAAATATCAACATCCTCTGCCAGGCCGAGATGCCCAGCATTTCGGCGCTGATTGCGCTCTAGGCTCTGATGAGCAGTTAACATCACCTGCATGCCCAACACCCGACTTCGGCCCCGATCCTAACTTGGAGTCTGCAGCAGAGTCCCTGCTTCCTGGAGGTGATGTATGGCACAAGAAGCACAGCTCCTCCCTCCTGTTAGTGACGCTTAGGGACATGAAAATGCACTTCACTTCAGGTGGTTCCACGGGGCCTCAAGCAGAGTTCTTCCCTTCTACAGGTGGCGGTGTCGGGCCAGAAACTGAGATTCTCTCTCCTGTAGGTGGCGCTGTCGGGCGTGAAACAGAGCTCCTCCCTCCTACAGGCGGTGCTGTCAGGACTGAAACAGAAAACCTCCTCCCTATAGGCGGTGCTCTGGGAGATGAACCAGAGTTATCCATCCTGCAGATGGCGCTGAAGGCTGTGAACCAGACTTGTTCCATCCTGCAGGCGTAAAGGTGCATTAACTTAAGGATTGTAATAGCGGGGGGTTTCAATGATCCAAATACAAACTGCATTATCAATAACATAAGGGGCAAGTAGACGGAGGACTTATTGAAGGATGTTCAAGGGAAGATTTTAATTAAAATGCACACTGGCGGACAAGAAATGAAACCTTCCAGACCTGAGAATTAGCCAGACGAAGTTTAGAAAGTCTCAGTTGGGGGACATCTTGCTTGTCTGTCAATAAGAGGGGTCCTCCCTGTCAAATCCCTCCTGCACAGCTGGAGTCTCACTCCTCCCACACGCTGTTCTCGAGTTGGCTGCAGTGTGGATCAGACAATGGCTCAGTTCCTCGTGGACTGGGCATGTGCAAGTAGGGGCCTGCTTCTTCAAAGGGATGCAAGATCCGTTTCGAGTAGTGGTGTTATAGAGGACTTTATGATCCACGTGCTGTGTCCAGGGACGCACATCAAGAGAACCATATAATGCTGCTGGAAGATCATCAACTAAAAATGGACAGTCGACCTTTCGGGTCTGGACCTTTCACCGAGCCTGGAACGTAAGAAAGGAGATAGCCAGTATAAAAAAAAGGGCGGGGGAAGGAGTGGAGCAGCAGCAGGCAGGTGATAGGTGGATCCGTGTGAGAAAAGTGACAGGCAGGTGAGGGAGGGGTAGAGCAAGAATGATGTTAGAAGCTGGGAGGGGACAGGTGGAAGTGACAAAGGGCTGAAGGAGATGGTACCTGATCGGAGAGGACGGTGGACCATGGAATAAAGGGAAGGAAGTGGGGAGGGGAACCGATGGGAGGAATGTGTGTGGGTGATGACACATGGAGAGGGTGGGTGGAGGTAGTAAAATAGGATGATGGGGGCCAATAGGATGGTGGAGAAACAGGAAATGGACAGAGGGGAACTGTTATTGGGATTTTGCGAATTGGATGGGTCTGCCGTCAGGCTGGAGACCAACAGGGTGGAATATGAGGTGCTCTTCTAATCTGTGCCTCTCCTCTAGAGGGTGTAGAGGAGGCCGCAAACAGACATGTTGGGGTGGGAATGGGAAGTGGAATTAAAATGGTCGGTCACCGGGAGATCCCGGCTGGTTCGGTGGACGGAGCATAGGTGCTCGAAGAAGCCGTCCCCCAGCCTGAGCCGGGTCTCACCTATATAGAGGATGCAGCACCGAGAGCCCCGGATGCCATCTATCACACCGAGGGATTGACATTTGAAGTACTGCCTCACCTGGAAGGACTGTTGGGATCCCTGTCTGGTGGTGAGGGAGGAGGTGAAGGAGCAGGTTTAATATTTAGTGTGGTTGCGGGGATAATTGTCCGGAGGGGGATCGGTGAGGAGGGATGAGCGGAGAAAGGAGTCACGGAGAGAGTTATCCCTGCAGAAAGTGGAGAGGGGACGAGAGGGGAAGATGTGCGTGGTGGTTGTCATCCAGCTGGAGATGGCAGAAGTTGTGGAGAATGGTATATTGCATGCGTAGGCTGATGGTGTGGTAGGGGAACTGTACTCCAGTTATGACTGGGGGCGAGGGATTAGGCGAGGGCAGAAATCTGTGAAATAGCTGCAGGTGAGGGCTAATTCGATAGCAGTGAGGGGTAGGGAGATCCCGTTTTCTGAAAAAGTAGAACATATCTGATGTCCTGGACTGGAAGGCCTCATAATAACAACAGATGCGGTGGCGACAGAGGAACTGAGAAAAAGGAAGAGCCTCCTTGCAAGTGACAGGGTGGGAAGAGGTGTAGTTGAGGTAACTCTGGGACTCAGTGGGTTTGTAGAAGATGTCGGTGGATAATCTGTCTCCCGAAGTGGAGACAGAGAGATCAGGAAAGTGGAGAGAGGTGTCGGAGATAGACCAAGTGAATTTGAGGGGGGGGGGTGGAAGTTGACAGCAAAGTTGATGAAATTAACGAGCTCCGCACGGGTACAGGAAGTGGCACAAATCCAGTGGACCGTGAAGCGGAGAAGGAGTTGGGGAGAGTTGTCGGTGTGGGTTTGGAACATGGATTGATCCACGTAGCCAACAAAAATACCAGCATAACTGGTCCAAGCGAATGCCCATGGCTACATCTTTGATTTAGAGAACGTGGAAGGAACCGAAATCCACCCACCCACCCCCACCACCACCCTCCCCCCCCCCCCCCCAACTCATCCCGTTCGCACCCTGAGAACTTTCCACCGGCCCCGACATAGATGCAACACCTGCTCCCACACCACCTCACCTCCATCCAGGGACCCAAACAGTTCTTTCTAGTGAGATAGAGATTCACTTGCACCTCCCTTAGTATCATCGACTGCATTCGGTGCTCCAGGTGTAGCCTCCTCTACATTGGTGAGACGCAGACTTGGTGACCGTTTCGCAGAACACCTGCGCTCCGTCCGTAACCGCGATCTGCATCTCCCCGTTGCCAGAGACTGCAGATGCTGTAAATCTGCAGCGGGAAAAAAAACGAATTGCTAGAGGAACTTAGTCTGATGGGGAAAGAGATTCCGTGTCCCTGTGACCTTCAACTGAATGTTCGCCACACAGTCCTCGCTTTCTGTGCCCCGGCGGTCTCGCTGTTTCTGATCAGTCTGCTGATGTGACCTGATGCGCGGAAAGTAGTGACTTGCCGGATCAGCTTTGCTTCCCCGAGTACCTGCAGATGCCAGAGTTTGCAAACTTGCTCGGAAAGTGGCTTCAGCACCTGCATGAGGCAGTTTTACTTTTTCCTGTACACACTGCTGAAAGCATTGTTCCCATCCGTCCTGTGGATCATCATTCTCCTCGCGGACGGGGATTACTACGCCTGTGCGAGTTTAACGGGAGAGTACTGGAAGACGAACATTCAGAATTGCAGTGCCTCTTGCGCTTCCATTCCCAAACTAATCCCCTCCGAGCTCAGCAAACTTTGCGTAGATTCGCAGGTGAGTATCATTCGTTGGCTACATGGTGTGGTCTTTGTTTGAAACCTAATTTTGCGCACTTCCCCGACTCTTATTCGCTACATCGACGACTACATCGGTGCTCCGTCCTGCACCCGCGGGGAACGTGTGAATTTCATCAACTCCACTGCTAACTTCCGCCTTGCTCTCAAATTCACCTGGACAATTTCCGACCGTTCTCTCCCCTTTCTGGATCTCCCGGTCTCCATCTCAGGAGACAAACTATCCACTGACATTTACTGCAACCCTACCGACTCCCACAGCTACCCAGATTACATCTGTTCCCACCCTGTCTCTTGTAAAGATAGAATCCATATCTCTCAATCTCTCCATCTCTGACACATCTGTTTTCGAGATGAGAACTTGCACTCTAGGACATCTGAGATTTCCTCCTTACTCAGGTAAAGTGACCCCTCCTCTCTGGTTGATGGAGCCCTCATCCGCAGGTAGAAGACACAGGAGCCTGAGGGCACGTACCAGCAGGCCTAAGGACGACTTCTAACCCACTGTGATAAGACTATTGAACGGTTCCCTTATACGATGAGATGGACTCTGACCTCACGTTCTACCTTGTTGTGACCTTGCACCTTATTGCACTGCACTTTCTCTGTAGCTGTGACACTTTACTCTGTACTGTTATTTTTTTTACCCGTACTACATCAATGCATTTTTAAGGAAAGGGGGCCATGCATATAATCCTGTCTACATCAACAGTGCTGAGGTCAAGAGGGTTGAGAGCTTCACGTTCCTTGGAGTGAACATCACCAATATCCTGTCCTAGTCCAACCATGCATATTCCCCAACCAAAAAAGCTCACCAGCCCCTCTACTTCCTCAGGAGGCGAAAGAAATTTGGCATGTCCCCTTCAACCCTTACCAATTTTGATCTATGCACCATAGAATGCATCCTATCTGGATGCATCACGGCTTGGTATGGCAACTTCTCTGCCCGGAACCACAAGAAACTGCAGAGAGTTGTGGACACAGCCCAGCACATCACGGAAACCAACTCTCCCTCCATGGACTCTGTCTAAACTTCGCACTGCCTGTAAAGCAGCCAACATAATCAAAGACCCCACCATCCCCTGGCATTCTCTCTTCTCCCCTCGCCCATTTGGCAGAAGCCTGGTATAAAAGCCTGAAAGCACGTACCACCGGAACAGCTTCTACCCTGCTATTATAAGAATATTGAATGGTTCCCTAGTGCTATAAAATGGACTCTTGACCTCAGAATCTACCTCGTTTTGACTTTGTACCTTATTATCTGCCTGCACTGCACTTTCTCTGTAGCTGTTACACGTTATTCTGCATTCTGTTGTTATTTTACCTTGTACTAAGCACTGTGTAATGAATTGATCTTAATGAACAGTACCCAAGACAGGTTTTTCACTGTACCTCGGTACAAATGACAACAATAAACCAATACCAATGCCATCTTCCCTTCTCCCTCCAGACAGAACAGGTATAGACTTCACTTGGTCCTAACCTTTCACCGCTGCCTGCCTTCGCATCCAGTGCAAAATTCTTTACACTTTTTGCCAGCTACAATGTGATCCCACCACCAGTCGCATCTCCCCTCCCCTACCCCTGATTCCCTAGTTTCCTCATCCCTCCCCGCCCATCGCGCCCACTCCCCAGGCGCCTTCCTCTGCGACTGTTGTAGGTGCAACAAATGTTCCTCCAGCTCTTCCCTCATCACCGCACAGGAAGCTAAACAGAACCCAGACCCCCTCCCTCCCCCACAACAGGTGAGACAGATATTCAAATGTGGCTTTTTAATTCCCCTTCCCATTCCCACACAGACCTATCGGTCCTCGGCCTCCACTGCCAAACGTAAACTAGGTACCAAATGTAAACTAGAAACACACTGCTTCATATTCCCCGGGGTAGTCCACAACCTGCCGGCATGAACATTGAATTCTCCAAATCCAGGTAACCTGCTCCCCTCTGTCCCTTTCTCTCTACTCCTGATCTACCTACGCCCTGTCACAGACCCCCTTCTTTCCAACCCCACTCCCAGCCCCATCACCCAGTTTCTTCCTCCTCCCCCACTCATACCATCTGCCCATCACACACACAGTCCTCTCACTGGGTCCCCTACCCACCCTCCACTGTTTCCGTCTGCCCACGACACTTCCCTTATTTGGTTCAATGCTCCACCATCCTCTACAATCAGATTCCACTATCTGCAGGTCTTTGTCGCCTCCACCTATCAGCTGCCAGCTTCTGTCGCTATCTCCCACCTGTCTCCATCTTCCAGTCACCCCCCCCCCCTCACCTTGATCCACCCATCACTTCCCCTCACCTCTTTATACTGACTGTAACCCGTCTACTCTTTCAGTCCAGATGAAGGGTATCGACCCGAAATGTCGACTGTCTATTTCCCTCCACAGCTGCTGCCTGAACCGCTGAGTCCCCCAGCACCTCCTTCTTATTTACATGGTGTCTTCAGATGTAGCAGTAAATGTGTAATTGTGGCAGAAAATATCGAACTCTGGGCCATGCATTAACCCGGTGTCTTTAGCGCCGCCGTCCAGTTCAAACTTCACCACAGAGAAGTGAGAGGTTTACGGGCGAGAACTCCAGCGTAAACACCTTGCATTGAAATACAGAGTTCCGATGAATCTGAAAAAAAATGTCTGTTATTTAGTTTGGACGAGGCAGTTCTGATTTGACTACCCCTTGACCGTAAGTCAAGCATCATGCAAAACAATACATCAGCCAAGTGTGTGGTTACGGAAGACATGATTTGTTTAAAATCATGGGAAAATGGAACATTCAGGTACATTTGCTATCAGATTGTGGTTTATTTACAATGAAAAGATGAAAATGGCTAGATTGGAATCAGTTGGTGGGAAACACTTTTCACCAATGTTTAACAGACCACGGCTTGCACAGAGCATTTTATCAACCAATGCATTGAAGAAAAACGACTAATCATCAGTTAATTGGTCCAGAAATGGGCACACACTTGCCTCTACAGCCTCAGTTTGTCTCTCCAGGCGAGGAGACCGTATCCTTCTATGCCTTGCCTCGTTAGCTGTCTGTCTAAATCCCTCTTTCACTGTAATAATTGCATCTGCTTCCGCCATCTCCTACTGGCAGCAAGTTCAATACATCTGCCACTCAAATATATGACCAGTTTAGATGGGAATTATGGTCGACATGGACTATTTGGGCCGAATGCCCTGTTTCAGTGCTGTAATGCTCTCTGACCCTCTCCTTCAAAAAGAGTCAGCCCTCACATCCACTTTAAATTTCTTACCTCCCGCTTTAATCTTCTGTCCTTCTGCTTTCGATACCACTACCATGGGAAAAAAATGAACGACCTACCATATCTATGCCTCACGTAATCACGTATACTTCTATGAGGTCACCCCTCAGTCTCCTTGGCTCCAGGGAAAATAAGCCCAGTCCATCCAATCTCTCCTCACAACGGAAGTCCTCCAATCCAGGCAACACACTGGTGAATCTCCTCTACACCTTCAACGACAGCCTGCCTTTGCAATGTATTTAAGAGGACAAAAGAGAAGTCCACAGAGAATTAAAATACTAAGGATGTGTTGGAGCAGACGGCAGGACAGTAAAATGTTAAAAGGAGTGATAATCCTTGGATGTGAAGATGCAAAATTCCAAGGATAATTTGACTGAAATAATGTAGTTGCATTTTTCCAAAGGGCAGCCCCCTCTCCCCTTAAAACTATCTTGATTTCAATTTCATGTAAACTAAAATTCTCTCCGCCCATATTTGGCTAGAGAATGTACACAACTCTCGTTGTACTCAACTGAGTAGATATATGGAAGATGTTTCTCTTGCTTGAGGTTCAGAATCAGGGTCGCAGACTCAAATTAAGGGGTCGGCTGTTCAGGACTGAACCGAGGAGAAATTTCTTCAACCGAGAGTGGTGAATCTTTGTAATCCTGTAACCAAGACCGTTATGGAGACTCCGTCACTGAGAGTATTCAAGAGATGGATGGATAGATTTTGAGGTACCAGAAACATCAAAACGTATGGGAGTTTATTTTAAAGAGCCGGAGATGCTGGAAACTTTAATAAACCCAGAAAATGCCGAGTAAACTCAACAGGTCAGGCAGCATCTATAGAGAGAAAAACTGCTAATGTTTCAGGTCGAAAACCCTTCATCGCAATGATAACAGGTTAATGCAAGAAGATAAGGTAAGATATTTATTTATTAGCCACATGTACGTCGAAACACGCAGTGAAATGTGTCTTTTTGCGTTACTGAGAATGTGCTGGGGGCAGCCCGCAAGTGTCGCCACTCTTCCGGCGCCAACACAGCATGCCCACAACTTACTAACCCATACGTCTTTGGAATGTGGGAGGAAACCGGAGCACCCGGAAGAAACCCACGCAGACATGGGGAGAACGTACAAACTCCTTACAGACAGCGGCCGGAGTTGAAACTGCGTCGCTGGCGCTGTAATAGCGATACACTAACCGCTGCACTACCGTGCCTGCCCCAAGGTGACGCCCTGGTAAAAGATCGGCCGTGATCTCATTGAATGATAGAACGGAGTCGCGAGGCCGAATGGCCTAGTCCTGCTTCTCTTTCTGACGCTCTTACATCTGTACCGTGACAGATAATCGGCGGCGGTTTATTGGTGATTATCCTGTTGGTGCTGGTCGTTCTTCACTTTCTTCCCAGGTGGACCTGTTCTGAGAAGCAGCAAGAAACGGGCGGGCAAAATGCAAATGATGCAGAGACTGGGAAACCCACAGCAGCGTCCGAAAACCAGGGGGGAATGGGCGTTAGCGCAAAAGAGTCCAACCCTTCCCAATCTGAGGCGGATCGATCTGAAGACGTTGGGCTTTGTGATAAGGCTGGGATAGCCATCTTGCCCCAGCCCCCCCTCCCTGGCGATTCCGAGGAAAAATCCGCCCACTCAAAGTGCATCCGGTTCCAGTGGACAGGAACAGCTCAAAATCTTTGGAATTGAAATTGCTCGGAGATTTAAATGGTTCAAAATAAATACCACATATATAATCTTGAACAATAAAACAAAAGAGAATACAGGAAAGCAATCAACAACATTAAAGCACAAGGGTCGGAGAACCCATTCAGATGAATGAGATCTCCGTTCCTTTGGCAGTTCTTGGAGGTTCAGAGCTGAGGGACCTGATATAAATGCATCCCACTTCTTCCTATCTCCATTCTCCTGGACTCAATTGAGGAATCTGAGTGAAGCGCCGTAGCGGGAGGTCGAACGTGCCAATACCTGGGGCTTTGGACCCACCTGTTCCCCCGAGCTGGCTCGTCTTAAGTTCGGCTTGGGCTGGAGACTCACGAGTGCAGGCAAACAAGCTTCTGCTGTCTGGGTTTGCAAGGTGCTGTCCAAGGATTCTTGCTGAGTTGATAAATTATTGCATCACGGGGGTCGACTGTGGCTTCAGTCAGAATGACCTTGGTTCAAATCCGGCTGCAGAAATTGAGCACAAAGTTCTCAGCTAATACCTACCATAAATTCAGGAAATCCCGCTCCTCATCTACCAGTTTCAGTCCAGAAAGGTGTTAAATGTTGTGGTGTTAGATGACCCTTAACTTGGATCGGGGTTTGAGAGAATGAAACCTGATGAAAGCAGGTCTCCGGAGCTCTGCATCTGCAATCTGTCACCGTGAAGTATGACAACGGCAATGTCAGTGTTACTTATCGATAGAAGTGTCTGTCGGGACATGTGATCGAGGAAATTTGAAAATAAGCGAATGCTATGCACGCCATCGTACTTAATTAGGTTCTTACATTTCTCGTTGTTGGTGGACTTGTACTGTTAATAGTTGCTAAATTTTGTATTAAAACATGAAATTAATTTAAACATTAAATTTCCACTCTTCTTCCCGAAGTAGAGAGGAGCACTTCCACATTTACACTTCCACAGAAACCTTGCTAGAATGGAAAACGAGCCTTTTGATCATCTATTGTGCATTGAAGGCCGTCTGCGCGCGCGCACGCACACACACACACACACACACACACACACACACACACACACACACACACACACACACACACACACACACACACACACACACACACACACACACACACACATCATCCTCTAGACCAAAATACGAAATGCATCCTTCAATGACCTGAACGCAGAAAACACTCAACAGGTCAGGCAACTTCTGTGGAGAGAGAAACAGCTCATGTTTCAGGTCTGAGACCCTTTATCAGAAGTGGGGAAGAGGGAAAACAAGTTCGTTTTCAGTAGCAAAGGCGGGGGTGGGGTGGGGGTGGGGGGGGTAGGAATGGATACCAAGGAAATATCTCTGATCGGGTGAGACCAAATGTGTCCGTTAGAAGCCTATTGTGATTCTCAATCTCTCTTTAAAATAGCCTTCCCATGGAACAGTTCCTTAGATCTTCACCGTACTCCCTCTCCAGCAAGTACATTCTTTTTTAGGGAAGAAGACCAATACTGTCCATAATACTCCCGGTGTGGTCTCACCAAGCCTTGTGCGATTACAGTTAGAGATATTTCCTCTTATAATGAAGGTCAACATACCGTTTGCCGCCCCAATAGTTTTTTGCACCAGAATATTAGGTTTCAGTGCGGAGACACCCTGTTCGCTTTGAACATTAACATTATCTTACCTTCACTTTAAAAAAAACATTTTCCCGTTTTTATTTAATGTGGATGACATGACATTTCTCCACATTATGTTGTATCTAGTATTTTTGACCATTTACTCAGTTTGATTCCTTTCAAACCTCTTTATTCACAATTTCACCTCGTTTTTCTATCATATTAATCTGTTGCTTCTTGTATTCATGTTGTTATTTGTTGAGTTTGCACCATGTTATCTGTAGTGTAACTGACTTCGAATAAACCTTTTCAATGAGTAAGAATTTACGTTGTACTGAGTCGTGAACCGAGCACTGCCCCACCTGATAGGTTCATGGCTGAACACTGATAAACAGATTTGGTGTCTATCTACAGAATACATTGTGGCATCCATATAGGGAATGAAAGGGGCAGTACTGGGGCGAGACTTTATTTTTGAAGGAGGAATGACTACATCTTTTGGAGCTGCATCAGAACTTGTAAGAGTGAGAAATTGGAGGAAAGTTCACTGGCTACGACAAATCGACAGTGGATTAAAACGGTGTGTTAGTGGGGCAGGGGTCTTCATCCTCTCCTCCAGGTTCTTGTTAAGTTTGTGCTGTTAGAAGATTTGAAATAATTCGTTGTCCAGCGGAGGTTAATTACATGCCAAGAAACTGGCTGTGCGTGAGGGAACGGTCGTGTGTTATGCAAGGTGAAGAAAAGTTGCAGAACTTCATATCTCTTAAGAGCCTGTCACTTTTTAAGAAGTTGTGTAAGTATGATCATTGTGATCACTGGAGTAATTTGTGCTCAGAATTGGAATTGGAGCTAATTACCAGAGAATTGAGGTTACAATTACGAGTTTAAAGCGGTGCAAGATCAAAGGCTATAATACTGCATAGTGTTTTACTTTGTTGTATTTTAGATCAAGGAAGCCTGTGCTCATAATTCTGTTGCAGTTTCTTGTAATTTGTGATTTCATTGGTAGAATTTCACCTCAGTTATAGTGTAAAGTACGTTCAGTTCAGTTTCAGTAAACTTATCAGAAGCTCTCAGTTGTGCTGCACTGAGAGTCTTGGCTAGTTTACCCAATCCGGATAGATTCAGAACCAATCACCGACACTGTATCAGAGAAGACGACACACAAATGAAAGGCTGAAAGCCACACAATTCTATCTTTAAATTGAACGTCGAGGAGAGGATGAAGGCCCCTGCCCCACTAACACAACGTTTCCACTTGATGTGAAATTGGAGACATGACTGATGTCAGCGAATGGAAGGGCGACGGGCTGGCCTTTCCCTGAGGCAACATGGCAGGTGACACATGGCCGGTGTCAACACATCGAAGGGCACAGGGTTGGTCTAGTAGTGAAGAGCTTTCACCCCCAAAATATTCACTCCTCATTTCTATTGCAAATACATAATACTGTACACTACTTCGCCATATCAGTATTCGAAGCACAAGGCTCATTACACCATTTGCATACGAGATTTACATGACAACAGCGTGACTATATGTTCCCTTTGGCATAGGTCAATGATCGGTCAGACCGAGGGTTTTTAGACACTGATGTATCCCGCAAAGGGAGGACCTGAAGCTGTGGCAATTCTGCAGAGGTTCGTGAGGGCTGCATCTACTTTAGTGTTTTCCTCAGTACGTGGACCTGGAGCTCTACGGGCGCCAGTTGGTAGCATTTGGTTGTGCACCAGGAGATGTCTAAGACGGCAGAGCTTTGGGCAGACCATTTAAATATTGTTCCATCAATAAATTTAAGGCAAGAATTTCAGCTTAGTCGGCAAACCAGCCTCTGGGTGAATTAATTGTAGAGGGAGAGGGAGAGGGAGAGGGAGAGGGAGAGAGAGAGAGAGAGAGATAGGGAGAGAGTTATTTAGATAGATAAACATATGGATCGATAGATAGACAAAATGATAGATAAGTAGACAAATAAATAGAGAGATAGATAGATAGATAGATAGATAGATAGATAGATAGACAGACAGACAGATATATAGACAGATAGATAGATAGATAGATAGATAGATAGATAGATAGATAGATAGATAGATAGATAGATAGATAGATAGATAGATAGATAGACAGACAGACAGACAGACAGACAGACAGACAGACAGACAGACAGACAGACAGACAGACAGAAAGACAGACAGACAGACAGACAGACAGACAGACAGACAGACAGACAGACAGACAGTCAGATGGATAGATCGATATACAGAGAGTGAGAAAGAGAGAGAACGATGGAGACATAAAGCATGGAAATGGGTACTAGTGGACACCGAGACTACGCCGACCTAAACAATTGCCCATACATTGTAGCCTCTGTGTACCGATCCTCACTAAGCCAGAGTGGAGTGTGATTCTGAGCAGAATAAAGATGCCTCCTTGCAAATCAGCAGACCGGCGAAGGAACAGACAATGGGAGAAATGGAACAACCGAAAAATCAGGCACCAGGTCCAGAAAATTGACACCAAGAACACAGACGGAAGACATAGTGCAGATAAGCACCCGGTTAATAAGTCGCACGTTTATTTATTACTGATAAACGTCAGCATATGTGTTGAACAAAAGGCTTGACAAATCTAAAGAAGGAGAATTGTGCTGATCCAAATACCCCTTCAAAGTTAAGCTCCACCCATTTTAGTGCACTGCATTCGGCGCTCACATGATGACATATTGGATCACCGCTTTGCAGAACATCCATTCAGTTTACAATGGGCACCCTGAGTTTTCAGTTCTATGACCCTTCTATTCTTCATTTCACTCGCACTCACCTTTCTCTCTACCGAAGCCCATGGTGAGCTAAAGTTTTGATGGCAGTTGATGAACCTGCAATGTTTACTCGGTGTTTATCTCTGCACGGCTACTGTCTGACCAGTTGGACATTTCCAGCATGACCATTGGTCTCAGGTTCCCGGCATCTGCAGAGTTCCAGATGTCCTCTTCACTACTTTTTTTTTCCCAATCTTTGTACAATTAGCAAATTTGGTGCCTTAATCCAAGTTCTCTTGCTGAAACCGACCCATTAAGGAGACTATACTCCTGATTCTGGACTTGTAGACTCCCCTTTCAAGGAGAACATCCTCGGAGCACAACCTGTGGAGCCCCAAGAGAACTCCATGTGTTTCAATGAGATCACTGTTGAGAATCCATTGAGTAAATTCACACTGAGTGTCTCGGCATCCAGAATTTGCTCAAAGCTTCATTTATACCTGATGGGGAAATGCATCAGGAGGTGCTGATCGGTTGCAGTGTGTAAATGCTCTGGAACTGATATCCATAGTCCCAAGTTTCCAGATCTCCTGCTGCCTGTTCTACACTGTTTCTTAGAGCCTTGTACAGGGCGCAAACCCAGGGCATGGGAGCAGGGTACTTTTTTCTCCCAGCAAAAATAATCTGCAAGAGAAACTCAGTGGTTAGGGAGACAACAGATCCCAGGGATCTGTCCTGTGCACAGTGAAACATAGAAAACCTACAGCACAATACAGGCCCTTCGTCCCAGTTGTCCCTAGCTTAGAAATTACCAGGCTTACCCATGGCCCTCTATTTTTATAAGTTCCATGTGCCTATCCAAAACCTTATATTATCCGCCTCCACCACCGTTGCCGGCAGCCCATTCCACAGACTCACTACTCTCTCAGGAAAAAAACTTACTCCTGACATCTCCTCTGTACCTACTCCCCAGCACCTTAAACCTGTGTCCTCTTGTGGCCACCATTTCAGCCCCTCTGACTATCCACATCATCAATGCCTCTTATCATCTTACACACCTCTATCAGGTCACCTGTCATCCTCCGTCGCACCAACGAGAAAAGGCCGAGCTCACTCAACTTGTGTTCATAAGGCATGCTCCCCAATCCAGGCAACATCCTTGTAAATCTCTTCTGCACCATTTCTATGGCTTCCACATCCTTCCTGTAGTGAGGCGACTAGAACTGAGCACAGTACTCCAAGTGGGGTCTGACCAGGGTCCCATATAGCTGCATCATTACCTCTCGGCTCCTAAATTCAATTCCACGATTGATGAAGGACAATACACCGTACAGTACATGTCTGGGTGCTTTTGACAGCCGGAGCGACCCTGTCTATTGACTCACTGACTGCCAAAGTCGATAGTCAAATGAGTTACTGGTGAGTGTTTTTGACATTCAAAATCATAAGGAAACTGTTAAAAATAAATTTGCTTAAAAAGAATCAAATGGTTGAAAGCAAATCTTCTTCATCTTAGATGGACACTCGGGATCAAGAACCGCTTACTTCCAATCCGGTTTTGTGGCATCTGAGGTAACTGACGAAGTCAATGTGGGAACTGCACTCTCTTAAATTGATGGGGCTAGATCTGACTGGCAGATGGATATTGTGTGAGTTGGTCACAGTGTTATCCAGATAGAAATAGGTCCTTCGGCCCACCGCATGTATGCCGACCATTAGGCTTATCTATGCTAATATCACTTGCCTGCAATAATTCCATATCCCTCTTTCCCTTGCTCACTCAAGTACATGTCAAGTTCCTTGTTCCTACCGCCACCAACTTCTCTGGCAGTTCATTCCAGATACCATCTCCTCTGTGCATGAAACAAATTACCCCTCAGTTCCCCTTTAAACCTTCTCCCTCTCACGTTAGACCTTTGCCCTCTAGTGTTAGACGCCCCTATCATGGAAAATTGACACTTGCATTGGTTAATGGTGATAGACGACTGTCCTCGCTAGAAATGAGAAGTGGACAATGTTTTCCAGGATATCACAACGAACCCTTATTGTTGGAGACTTGTGTTGTAGTTGGCAGCACACCTTTGTCATGAGGATGTGGAGGGGTACACTTGTCACTGGATATACCTGTCACTGGATATACCCAGATTAAGGAGAAAACTGGATGACACCAAGACACATTGTCAAAGGCTCTGGGAGCAGTTCGATCCTCAGTGGTGTCCTAGTAGAGGACATTGGAATATGTTCACTTATTCTAGCTCTCAGTGTCGTATGGGGGGCGTATATCATTACTACATGGTAGACCATTTGTGCCAGGGTTGAGATCATGACTTTACTCGATAAACCAAAAGCTGTGCTTTGGTCCCTTCTAGGCCGCTCAAAGTTGTATATACCTCTAATCCTTTTCGTCTGCTGCATATACAGGGCATCTGTGTGTTCCCGATGTATGGGTCAAGAGGTTCTCAGCTCTATCCTGAATGCTGCTTTCTCCACTTTGAATGGTCAGTGGGCCAGAGTCTCCCAGCAATCAGTAAGGATGTTGCATTTCTTCAGGAATTCATTGAGCAAGTCTTTGAATCTTGAATCCTTTCCTTTGTCCATCTGCTAATCTCGCCCCATGACAGAGCTCAGTGTGTTTTTGATTGTTTCGGGAAGTCTCATTGCCATGGGCATTGAGGGGTTCAAGTAACGAGCGGTCCCAGCTGACCTGACTCCCATTTGGGCAAAGTTACTTATTAGACCCAGGTCCGAAAAACCCTTCTCGTGAGCCTGAACAACATAGCTTGAGAAATCTCTCAGAAATACCTTATCTAGAGCGCCAGGTTTTTCCTGTGCAGGCTACAAAACATTTCCTCACCCTTGTCTGTTGCCTGAGCAGGATGTGGCAGTCAGTACTGCCATCAGGAAACAAGGGGGCACCTATGGGGGTCTGTCTATGAAGGAGCTCTATCCCCTTCCAATGGAGACTTGGGGTGGAATGTGCTGCATGCATCAGGCCAATGCAATTGGTGTTTATGTAGGTCAACTGATTACCAGGCTACGCGTACTTTCTGGACAAGTGGCTGCACAATGCACATAGAACACTACAGCACAATGCTGTGCCGACATTTTATCCTGCTCTAAGATCTATCTAACCCTTCCCTCCCTCGTAGCCCCCAATTTTACTATCATTCATGTGTCTATCTAAGAGTCTCTTAAATGTCCCTAATGTATCTGTATCCCCACAACCTCTGCCGGCTGTGCGTTCCACGCACCCACCACTCTCTGTGTAAAAACCTTACCCCTGACATCCCCCTTACACCTTCCTCTAATCACCTCTAAATTATGTCCCCCCGTGTTAGCCATCGTCGCCCTGAGAAAAAGTCACTGACTGTCCACTCAATCAACGCCTCATCATCTTGGACAGCTCTATCAAGTCCCCTCTCATCCCCCTTCTCTCCAAAGAGAAAAGGCCTAGCTCGCTCAACCTATCCTCATAAGACATGCTCTCCAATCCCCTCCAATGCTCTCCACATATGTGGCTCCTAAGAGCTTGTTCTTCCTGACTGTTGTTGCCTTTTCAAGGATAACGAATATAAACCTCTCTCTGTAGCGTCGCATCGAATACGCCCGAGGCAGCGCTGCACGGTTTGAATACAGAGTGCAAAACAAAACCAGTTATAATCTTCAGGTATCTGCTGGACAGCCATTACTCTTTAAAGATTGACCCCGTGTCCATGGTTGGTTTGGAAGGCACACGAGGGGATGCGGAAGGCACTTTCTGTGCACAAGTGAATATGGTCAAACTGCACTACATTAGCAGTGAGACTAGGACTCTCCTTTCTCTTCTCTCCCCAGTCTCTCTCCCTCTCTCTCCCTCTCTCTCCCTCCCTCCCCCTCTTTTTCTCTCACACACACACATGCAGACATTCACATACTTAAAAGCATACACAAACACAATCACACGCACAATAACAAATTAACAGACACATTCTCACATATAAGCAGACACAGACACGCATACAAGTACGTGTACGCGCTCACACGCGTGGGGCGCGCACGGAATGCAGCGGGAACCTATGCAGCCACGTTATCAGACATCACCACTGAAATTCAGCCCCTCTCCCCCGTCCTGTGGGGAAAAGTTTCTGCGACTGATTCGGGTCTGAGCATGGAATTAAGCAATGCTTGATTTTCCCAAATGGCCCTGTTATTCCTAATAACGCAAATCAAACCCTGCGAAACCCACCACTCTCCTGAGCTGCCCATGGTATAACTTGCCCATGGACAGCGAAAATAGGGTTCTCTGTCCATGAAGGCTTCAGTAATAACCTGATCCGGCGGAGAAGGGGCTTTCCTCGCCCCGGTGAAGGCGCAGGTCTCCCTGGGGCCCAGGTTTTGCCGAGCTGCTTCTCTTCACTCACAGAGTGACACTGAGAGCAAGTGGATGTCTCCAACCTCAACATACAGCCGGTGATCCTGACGGTGAGAGCAGCCCGAGATTTGGCTCGCCGGTTGCAGGAATATTTGGAGGTGTCTCGGGGCCAGTGTAAGTGAGGAGGAGAAAGTAACAATGGTGTTGTCCAGGATCGCGTCCACCCTGAGAGTGAAGTGAGGTGGAGATCTGGAACCAAGAGGGGTGTCTATGAGGAAATTGTCCCAATCTGCCGAGGGACTCCTCAGGATTTTCCCTGCTACAGAAGCCAGTAGATGTGCTCTGGTGCGGAGGCCAGTGGATGTGCTCTGGTACGGAGGCTAGTGGATGTGCCCTGGTAGAGGTCAGTGGATGTGTTCTGGTACCGAGGCCAGTGGATGTGCCCTGGTACCACTTCCGCAGTAACACTTGGCGACTAGCAACGCACAAAGCGCTGGAGAAACTCAGCGGGTCAGGAAGCGTCTGTGGCGGGAAATTGACAGTCGACCTTTCGGGTCGAGACCCTTCCTTTGTGTGTTGATCCAGATTCCAGCATCTGCAGTCTCTCGGGTCAACATCTGGCGACCCACCCCCCCCCCCCCCCCCCCCCGCCCACCCCGTCTGACCTGCACGTTTCCCAGAGTTTCACAGAGAAGGCCCCATCCTCTACGGTCCAAGGTGTTGGCGCTGTTCTGTTCTTCTCAGGGAGGCTGGCTTGCACCTTCCTGCCCACGTGGACCACCCCAGGCCCAATTCTACCTTCAGTCACCCCAGGTTCAGCCTCTGACAGCGCCCTTGCCAAAGAGAAACAGCTACGGAGCTAACTGCTGCCCCGGCCGGCCGCTGAACAGACAGGTTGCCGACCTGCTCCACATCCCCAATAGCACAGCAAACCATGATTCTACACCATTGCTGACTCTGTAAATTGGTATTGGTATTGGTTTATTATTGTCAGTTGTACGAGGTACAGTGAAAAACTTGTCTTGTATGCCGATCGCACAGGTCAATTCATTAGTGCAGTCACATTGGGTTAGTACAGAGTGCATTGATGTAGTACAGGTAAAAACAATAACAGTACAGAGTGTCACAGCTGCCGAGGAAGTGCAGTGCAATCCGGTGCAAGGTCACAACAAGGTAGATCGTGAGGTCAGAGTCCATCTCATCGTATAATGGAACTGTTCAATAGTCGTAGGGGTAGCAGTTGTCCTTGAGCCTTGTGGCATGTGCCCTCAGGCTCCTGTATCTTCTACCTGATGGAAGAGGAGAGAAGAGAGAATGACCCGGGTGGGTGGGGTCTTTGATCCTTCTGCATCCGTATTGAGAAGTGCCGCTGAGTCTACAGGCACAGTGCGATTGGGTTTGTGTACTCCCGTTCCCTCGCACAAGCTACCGCCCCCTCACACCGATGTTCCCCTGGCCCACAGCCCGCGGGTTCACTCCCGGCATTAGACAGATGCCCGACCTCTCACTTCATGGAATCTTCCGCTGGATCATCCTGCCTGTTTATTTTTCCTGCAGTTCCTTCACAAACCCCGTTTATGGGTGGATGCCTTTTCCCTCCCCCCTCCCCATAAGGAACAGAGAGGCAGCGCTTACCACCGCCCAACATGCATTCGCACCTTCAACAGTGCAGGGAGCGGAGAGACGGCGGCGGTGAACTTTAGAACAGTGGACGCAATCTCTCCCTTGGCTCCTTCTTCGAACACAGAACAGTATAGCAGAGGAACAGGCCCTTCTGCCCACCATAATTGTGCCGACCATGATGCCAATTTAAACTGCACCTCTGCCTGCAGTTGTTCTCTGTCCCTCAATTCTCTGCCCGGTCGTGTCTCTGTCCAAATGCCTCATAAACGTATCTGCTCCGATCACTTCCTCTGGCAGCGCGTTCCAGGTGCCTAACATTCTCTGTATATAAAAACAAACGCCTCTTCAATCTCCTTTACACTTTCCCCTTCTCACATTAAAGGCATGACCTCTAGTGCTCGATAGTTCTATCCTGCGGAAAAGACGCTATCTACCAGGTATTGGTACTCGCTTATTATTGTCACTGTACCGAGGTCCGGTGAAAACTTGTCTTGCATACCGTTCATCCAGATCAATTCATTACACATTTCATTGATGCCATACCAAGCCGTGATGCATCCAGGTAGGATGCTTTCTGTGGTGCATCGATAAAAGTTGGTGACTGTCAAAGGGGACATGCCAAATTTCTTTAGCCTCCTGAGGAAGTAGAGGCGCTGCTGAGCTTTCATGGCCATGGCGTCTATTTGGTTGGATCAGGACAGGTTATTGGTGATGTTCACTCATGGGAACTTGAAGCTCTCAACCCTCTCGACCTCAGCACCATTGATGTAGACAGGTGCATGAACACCGCCCCCTTTCCTGAAGTCAATCACCAGCTCTTTTGTTTTGTTGACATTGAGGGAAAGGTTGCTGTCATGACACCATGTCACCAAGCTCCCTATCTCCTTCGCGAACCCCGACTGATCGTTATTTGAGATACGGCCCACTACAGTGGTAAAATCTGCAAAAAATGTAGATGGAGTTAGAGCAGAATCTGGCCACGCAATCATGAGTATATAGGAAGTAGAGTAGAGAGCTGAGGACGCAGCCTTGTAGGGCACCATTGTTGAGAGTAATCGTGCTGGAGGTGTTGCTGCATATCCGCAGTGATAGCAGTTTGTTGGTCAGAAAGTCAAGACCATTAGAATGGAATGAATTTGTGAAAACTATTTTAGTAGACATTAATATTTAATGTCAAATGAAGTTGCACAATTCACCCTTGAGTGGGCTTCTTTATTTCAAAGACAAACTTTATTATCAAAAATATACACAAGAAATGCAGTGCACAACGTTCTTTGCAGTCAGAGTGCAGATCGATGCATTCATAGTGTTATAGGCTCTATGCATTTGTACTGTTAGTACATTCCATCTACGAAGCACTAATGCCACTCATATAGGCTATTGGACAAGACAAACTTCCATGTTACACACGACCATCTCCTCACTGTCCAGTGTTGGCAGGACGTCAGATTGCAGTCCTCCCCACCCAGATCCTCTCTGCTGTAGCTTGTCAATCACCCCAGAGGACAGATTGTCGAGATGCCAGGCTTCAATGGTAGGCTTCCATCCTTTCGTTAAGGTTCACGGTTCACGCCCCGTTGTCAGGGTCAATTGATCCAGGAGCTTGCTTAAACCGAGTGATTAGAGGAGCGATCCGTTGGGTGGAAGTGGTGTACAGTGCGGAAGAGTCACGGCTGTGGGAGGAACCACTCTTGAGTTCGGGGGTCAGCTGGGGGAGGAGGATGAGCTGGAGCGTGGTCATCACTGGGAAGGGAGTTGGTCTGAGGAGAGTCACGATAGACGCTGTAGGGGAAGAGCTTCCGGTTGCAGGGTCACTGAGGACTGCTGAACGTGAGGTTTATCGGGGAGGTTTTGTTGTGTCAGGAGTTATGCACCTGTTGGGGCAGGAGCGTTATAAAGTCGTAAAGTCGTACAGCACAGAAACGGGCCATTGGGCCACCAGCTTCATACTGACGCTGTACCTATCGAAATACACCTCTTACCATGAGAAACAGAGTCTGTCTGGCTACCATACCTGTGCCTCTCATAATACGATTAACCTCTGTTAGGTCACCCCTGAGCCCCCTTTGCTCCAGGGAAAACAAGCCAAGCCTATCCGCTCTCTCCACATGATGAACGTCCTCCAATCCCAGAAGGCCAGTACGTAGCAGAACACGGACCTAAAGTAGGCAACTGGTATGATTGTAGATAGGTTCAACGGTCAGTATGGGAATGGTGGACTGAATGGCCCATTTCTTCACTGTATGACTTTATAACTCTCTATCCCTCCAGCCCAACAGGTGCAGACGTTGGCGAGACCGACCTTGGAGTATTGTGTACAGCTTTAGTCGCCCTGTGAGAGGAAGGGCAACATTAAACTGGAAAGAGTGTGGAGAAGATTTAAGAGGATGGTGCCAGGACTCGAGTGCATGAGTATTAGGTTGCTGTTGGACAGGCTGGGACTTTATTCCTTGGAATGTCTGACGTTGAGGGCTGACCTTACAGAGGTGTTTAAAATCATGAGGTACAAAAGCGCAGGCACGGTCGTTTAGCGGTTAATGTATCGCTATTACAGCGCCAGCAACCAGGGTTCGATTCCCACCACTGTCTGTAAGGAGTTTGTATGTTCTCCCCGTGTCTGCGTGGGTTTCCTCCGGGTGCTCTGGTTTCCTCCCACATTCCAAAAAAAAAAGGACGTACAGGTTAGGAAGTTGTGGGCATGCTATGTTGGCGCCGGAAGCGTGGTGACACTTGCGAGCTGCCCCCAGAACACTCTACGCAAAAGACGCATTTCACTGTGTTTTGATGTACATGTGACTAATAAAGATTTCTTTAAAAAAAAGGCCATATCCTCAAAGTCCCCTTAAATTATATTGAAGCAGAAAGATCTGTTTTGGTAAGAAGAGAAAATGCTGAAAACAGCTCAGGCGGCATCTGTGGAAAGAGAATCAATGTTTCTGTTCGATGATGCTCCATCGGTGAAGGTGAGCGACTGGTGGCTGTAGTGACGCTTTCCTTTTATAGCTCATCTCCTGACCTTACGGTGAAAAAGTGGACTTTATCCTGGATGAACATTTGTTGAGTATATCGGGATCTCGCGTTGTCCAGCAGGTACAGCAACTTCATCCCCAACACCTTGAGCTCGTCAGTATCATCCGTAAGTAGGAACAAATCATCAACCTGTTTCTTCCTGCTGGAAAGCCCTTCTGAAACTCTTCAGCTTATTGGAGAAGAAATAAGCTGTTGAAGAACCTTTATTGACACGTGTGCTGAGCTTTGCCGTTTTCCCCCTTGTGGCAGACATACCCAGCTCTAGTGCCGCCCCTTTCTGGTAGACAGTCACGTCCAGCTTTACTGGTACAGTCTCTCGGCCCAGAACGTCCACCATCCCTTTGTCTCCACAGATGCTGCGAGACCTGCTGAGCTCCCCCAGTAGTTTGTTGTTTTATCCGGCTGTACGGATACCCCAACCCCCACCCCCCACCCCCAATCCCATCTGTGGCGGGGACGTCCAGGTACACTGCTAAATAATCCTGAAGATACTGGAAATCTAGAACAAAAACAGAAGATACTGGAGATACTCAGCAGGTGAATCCGCATCCCTGGGAAGAGAAACAGATTTCAGGTCGATGAAACCCCTTCCCCGACATGAAATGTTGATTCTGTTTCTCTTCACAGCAACATACCTCGGAGCTGGAGGAAATCAGCGGGTCGGGCAGCATCTATGGGGGGAAATGGACAGTCGACGTTTCGGGTCGAGAACTTTCATCAGAACTGCGAGGACCCTTGTCCAGTCCTGATCAAGGGTCTCGACCCAAAAGGTCGACTCTCCATTTCCCTCCACAGATGCTGCGTGACCCGTTGAGTTCCTCCAGCTCCTTGGTGTGTTGTTCCAGACTTCCAGCGTCCGAAGTCTCCAATGTCTCTTCTTTTACTTCAGGTGTACTTGCCGCCACCTTGTGGCAGTCGTGTCCACGTGTAACGCTGTCACGTTGTGACAGGTGTGTCCAGGTGTGTTGCAGTCACGTTGTGACATGTAGGTTCAGGTCTAATGCTGCCACCTTGTGGCTGTCGTGTCTGAGGACGCCGCTGTCACATTGTGGAGATACAAAGAATTCTGCAGACACTGGAATCTGGAGCAATACGCAAATAGTGCTGTAGAAACTCAACAGGTCAGGCAGCATCCGTGGAGGGAAATAAACAGTCGACGTTTCGGGCCAAGTCCCTTCATCGGGAATGGAAAGGAAGAGGACGGAAGCCAGAATAAGAAGGTCGGGGGAGCGGGAGGAGCACACACAGGCAGGGCATAGGTGAGTTCAGGTGAGAGGCGAGTCCAGGTGAGAGGGGGCAAGGTAGTGGGTGGAAGAGGGAGGGAGGATGGAATAAGCTTAGAGGTGATAGGTAGAAGCGGCAAAGGGCTGAAGAAGGAGGAATCCGGTAGGAGATGGCAGTGGACCATGGGATAAAGGATGGGGGAGGGGAGGAGAGGAGATGGGCAGGTCATCAAGGCGGGGGAAGGGAGCCACAGGAATGAGGGAAGACAAAGGAGTTGGGGGGAGGGAAAGAAAAAGAAGGGGGGAGTTACCGGAAGTTAGAGAAATCAATGTTGAGGCCATCAGATTGGAGACTCCCAAGGCGGAATATGAGGTGTCGTTCCTTCAACCTGCGCCGGGCCTCAACGTGGCCGTAGAGGACGCCGTGGGTAGACATGTTAGTATGGGAGTGGGATGAAGAATTGGTGGGTGGCCACCGGGAGATCCTGGCTGCTGCAGGGGACGGACGCGGTGGGCCGAAGGGCCTGTTTCCATGCAGTATCTCTCTGATTCCATTTCGGGTTGCCTTGTGGTGGATGTGTCGCATTTTTCAATCTCATTGACAACCCCCATATTCTACCACTCATCTACACACTGAAAGCAATCTACGGTAGCCAATTAACCTACCAACTCGCATGTCTTTCTCACACGGGGAGGAAACTGAAGCACCCAGCGGAAGCCCATTGATGTTACAAGGAGACGATGCAGATTCCACACAGATATCATCCGAGGTCGGGATTGAACCCGGGTTACTGGAGCTGTGGGGCAGCGGATCTACTGGCAGGTCTGGCTCAAAAAGACCTGGGCAGATCGCGCCTATGTAAATGCACCCAGCTACACCTTTGATCTGGAGGAAGTGAGCGGACTTGGAGAAGTCGTTCAATGTGAGAACAAGTTCATCCAGGTGAGTTGGTTAAGGGGACTCGCTGGGCTTCTGCTGAGGGGAGGGTCCTCAGATCATCCTGATGTGGGATGGAGGTGTAGAGGTATTATAGGTCCGTGGTAAAGATGAGTGTGTTCGGACCAGAGCATTGGAAATGGTGAAAGTGGCAGAGAGCATCAGAGGTGTCACAGGTATAAGTGGGATAGAAGCGGTCCAGAGGAAAAGTTTGGTGGAGCAAGGGCAGCTGAAACAAAGTGTCTGCCGGGACAGTCCTGCTTGTGGATTTTGGGAAGGAGTTAAAATTGGGCTCTGCGGATCTCTGACACTGTAAGTCCAGAAGCAGTATAGGGAAGATATCCAGTGGAAATGTGCTCCATCGCTCTCTGGGTGATGAATGTCCCGTATTCGAGATATGAGGAGGTGTCTGAGACCAGACTCCTGGCCTCTACGAATTACTCATTTATACTCAAAGCTCTTTTATACATTTATTAAAATACAGTAAACACCACATCTAATGTAATCTAAAATACCAGTAAAAACGTTGCATGGAATGTGACAGGAAGGAACAATAGAATTACATGATATAAAATGATACAAACTGCTGTGCGCGGTTATATTCTAATAAACCTGCTCTGCTTTAGCTTTCAATTACAAATTGGGATTCAACTCCCTGCATAAAAAACTTGTCCCTCACGTCGCCTTTAAACTCCCACCTCACCCCCACCCCCCACCCCCCGCCCCACCCACCACCTTAAAAGCATTGGAATTGCCAAATTTCTTTCGCCTCATGAGGAAGCAGGGGCGCTGGTGAGCTTTCTTGACCGTGGCGTCTACTGGTTGGACGAGGTCAGGCTAATGGTGATGTTCACTCCTTGGTACTTGAAACTCTCAACCCTCTTGTCCTCAGTACCATTGATGTAGACGGATGCATATGCACCGCCTTCCTCCCTTCCTGAAGTCGATGACAAGCCCTTTTTTTTGTTGACATTGAGGGAAAGGTTGTTGTCATGACACCATGTCACTAAGGTGTCTATCTGAGCTGGAAGAGAGCGGCGAGTCACCTGACTAGGTGATCTTTTTGTTTCCATCTCCATTTGCTTGTATATTTTAGTTATAAAAGGGAGGTAGTGTCTAGCGGAGCAGCCGTCGCTGGAGTGGCTATTGTTGAAGTGGTCTAGAGTCAGAGTGGGAATTTAGAGGCTTTGACTCAAGAGGCTTCGATCAGAAGAGACTGAGGCAAAAGAACACGTAAGGAGGGTAAGTTTGTCCTTTAATTATTGCTGTTTGTGGTCTTAGATTCCCTTAATAATGTGTAGGCAGGATAGCAGATATGGTAATGGAATGCTCCTCCTGTAGGATGTGGGAATTCAGGGAGATTGATGGTCTCCTTGATGACCGCACCTGCGTGAAGTGAGGCCAACTTCAGCTCCTGGAAGACCGGATTAAGGAGCTGGAGCTGGAGTTGGATGAACTGAGGTGCATCAGGGAGGCTGAGCGAATCATAGACAGGACGGTTGAGCAGGTGGTTACACCGAGAGGGCAGGATTCAGGAAGTGGATGGGCGAGCACCGAGAGAGGTAGGGGGAAAGAGAAGTCACCGCAGGGTCCCCCTGTGGCTATTTCTCTCAACAACAAGTATACCCCTTTGGATACTTCTAAAGGGGGATGACCTATGTGGGCAAGACAGCAACAGCCAAGACAGTAGCACTGTGGTCGGCTCTGAGGCTCCGAAGGGAAGGGTGAAGTCAGGCAGAGCGGTAGTCATAGAGGACTCGATAGTCAGGGGGACAGACAGGAGATTCTGCGGCCGCCGAAGAGACGCCAGGATGGTGTGTTGCCTCCTGGGTGCTGGGGTTCTGGATGTCTCGGAGCAGTTGCAGAATATTCTTAAGGGGAAGGGTGTGCAGCCAGAGGTCGCGATGCATATTGGGACCAATGACTTAGGCAGGACAGGGGTAGAGGACCTGCGCAATGAATATAAGGAGTTAGCAAGGAGGCTGAAGAGCAGGACCTCCAAGGTAGTAATCTCGGAATTAATTCTGGTGCCACAAACCAGTGAAGGAAAGAACAGGACGATAGCACAGACTAATGAGTGGCTGGGGAGATGGTGTAGGGGGCAGGGTTTCAAGTTCTTGGATCATTGGAACCTTTTCTGGGGAAGGGGTGACATGTACAAAGGAACGGGTTGCTACTGAACTGGAGGGGACCCAATATCCTGGCACGAAGGTTTGCTAATGCTGCTGAGGAAGATTTAAACTAGTTTCGCAGGGGGGTGGGAACCGGAAAAACAGGTCAGTAAGTGCGGGAGTGCGCAGGAAGTATGATGTCAGGGAATGTAGTGTTAGGTAGGTTCCTGATAACAGATGTGGTTGGATGAATGGTTTGAAGTGTTTGTACTATAATGCTCGGAGTGTTGTGGGCGAGAGTGATAAGCTTGGTGCCTGGATCGGTGCATGGAACTATGGTGTTGTGGCCATTGCAGAGACTTGGTTGAAGGAGGGACAGGAATGGGTGATCGATGTACCAGGGCTTCGAAGTTTTGGGAGGAATGGAGAGGGGGTAGAAGAGGAGGAGGAGTTGCTGTACTGATTGGGGATAATGTATCAGCTGCACTCCGGGGACAAATAATGGAGGGCTCAGATGCGGTCTATATGGGTGGAACTCGGGAATGGGAGGGGTGGAATCACTCTCTTGCGGGGTGTACTCTAGACATCCCAATGGCCACCGGGACGTTGAGGAACGGATATGCAAACAGATTAGGGAAACGTGTAAAAATTTCAGGGTTGTGGTCATGGGAGATTTCAACTTCCCTGATATGGATTGGGACCTTTTAGGTGCAGGGGGGTTGGATGGGGCGGAATTTGTTGGGTGTATCCATGGAGGGTTCCTGGATCAATGTGTTGACAGTACAACAGGGGGAGAGGTTGTTCTGGACCCGGTGTTTGTTGGGTGGTGAGCCTGGCCACGTGACTCGCCTATCAGTGGGTGCACAGTTGGGGAATCGTGACCACGGCTCATTAACGTTCAGGATAGTGATGTATGAGGATAGGTATGGGGCTGGGGGGGGGGGGGGGTTTAAGTTGGAGCAGGGCTAATTATGAAGGCATAAGGCAGGAACTGGGTAGAGTAAACTGCGAAAACCTTTTTGCTGGCAAGTCCATGTCGAGCATGTGGAAAGTGTTTAAGGATCAAATACACAGAGTACAGGATAGGTATGTCCCGATTATAAGGAAGGACATGAATGGGAAAATTAAGGGAATCTTGGATGTCCAGAGGAGTAATCAACTTAGGAAGAAAAAGGACAAGTTCTGTGGGATCAGACAGGGCAAGTGAGAACTATGGAGAAGCTAGAGGTGAACTCAAGAAAGGAATTAGGAAAGCCAGGTGGGGCCATGAAGAGTCCTTGGCGAGTAGGATTAGGGAGAGCCCAGAGGCGTACTGTACCTTCATCCGGAAAAGGAGGATGGCGAGGGAAGGGGTAGGACCACTGAGGGATAAAGAAGAGAATCTGTGTTTGGATACAGGGGTGTGGGTGAGGTTCTGAATGAGTATTTCTCTTCAGTATTTAACCAGGGAAGGGACATGCAGGGCGCAGAAATTGGAACTGAGGGCGTAAACATACTGGGGCACTTAGAGGTCAAGGAGGAGGTAGCGTTAGCTCTCCGGAACAGTATTAAGGTGGATGTCCATTAGCCCGATGGGATATACCCCAGGTTGCTGGGGGATGCGGGGGGGTGAGCTTGCTGGGGCCTTGACCGTATCTTTGTGTCCTCTTTGACCACGGGTGAGGTCCCGGATGACTGGTGAGTGGCTGATGTTATTCCTTTCTTTCGGAGGCAAAAGGGGGATGAATCTGGAGTTTCGCGTCAGTTGCGGGGAGGTTACTGGAGAGGATTCTTAGCGATGGAGTGTACGAGCATCTGGAATCCAATGGCTTGAATGGGAAGACCGGGCGTGGCTTTGTGCGGAGCAGGTCGTGTCTTTCTGGCCTGGTTGAGTTTTTTGACAGGGTGGCGAGAGAGATTGATGAGGGTGGAGCTGTGGATGTCGTCTGCATGGACATCGGTGGAGCGTTTGACAGGATCCCACGTGCTCGGTAGTTCGGGGAGCTTCAGATGCATGGGGTCAGTGGAGAATTATCTGTGTGGATCCGGGGCTGGCTTGCCCGTGGAGGACAGGGGGTGATGGTTGAGGGGACTTGTTTGGGTTGGAGGCCTGTGGGTAGTGGTGTTCCACGGGGATCTCTGCTGGGGCCTCTGCTGTGTGTGATGTACGCGAATGACCTGGATGAGTATGTTGGTGGATGGGTTGGTAGGTTTGCGGGCGATGCCAGGATTGGTGGAGTGGTGAATGGTGTGGAAGACTGGCGACGGATACGGCGTGAAGTGGATCGGTTGAAGATGTGGGCGGAGAGGTGACGGATGGAGTTTAACCCAGAAAAATGTGAGGTGTTGGTGGGACTAACGTCAAGAGGCATTATACTCTAAAGGGCAAGACCCTTAACAATGTTGAAGAGCAGAGAGACCTTGGGGTGCAAGTCCGTCACACATTGAAAGTGCTACGCAGGTGGAGAGGGTGGACGGGAGGACTTATGGAGTGTTGGCATTTATTGTTTGTGGTGTAGAGTCTAGGAATCGGTAAGTTATGATGCATCTCTATCGAACTCTGGTTGGGCCGCATTTGGAGTGTTGTGTGTAGTTCTGGTCGCCTCACTGCGGGAGGGATGCTGGGGCTTTGGGGAGGGTGCGGGGGAAGTTTGCTAGGGTGCTGCCTGGATTGGAGGACATGTGCTGTCGGGAGAGGCTGCACAAACTAGGTGGGGCTATGTAGGAGGGAAGGGTTAGATACAGTAGATCTTAGAGCAGGATAAAATATCGGCGCAACATTGTGCACGGAAAGAACTATACTCTGCTGTAGTGTTCTATGTTCTGTAAACTTGGGCTCTTTCCTCTGGAGCGGTGGAGGCTGAGGGGTGATCTGTTGGAGGTGTATGATGTTATGACGGGCATAGATAGGGTGGACAAGCAATATCTTTTTCCCATTATAGAACGATCCAATACCAGAGGGCATGCATTTTGTGTGAGGGGGAAGGTTCAGAACAGACGTGAAGGGTACTTTTTTTACTGAGAGAGTGGTGAATGCCTGGAATGCGTTGCCTGACAGGGTGGTGGAGGCAAATTCATTGAGGGGGTTGGATGGGCACATGAATGAGAGGAAAATAGAGAGATATGGGCATTCTGTAGGTCGGCGGGAATAGCTATGTCAGCACAACATTGTGGGCTGAAGGGGCTGTTCTGTGCTGTACTGTTCTATATTCTTAACGTCCAGTTTTCCACTACCAGTGGCCCGTGTTAAATCTAGAGCTACTTCTCCCTTACACCTATTCAGTCTGAACCCTTCTGGGTAGAGTAACACTAGTTAAGAAAGAGAGCTCTTTTATACATTTATTAAAATTCAGTAAACACCACATCCAATGTAATCTAAAATACCAGTAAAAAATGTGACATGGAATGTGACAAGAAGCAACAAAAGAATTACATGATATAAAATGATACAAACTGCTGTGCACTGTTATATTCTAATAAACCTGCACTGCTTCAGCTCTCAAGCATAAATTGGAATTCAAGTCCCATCTAACTCTCTCTACGTTTGATTTCGAAGGCAACGCACTGTGAAGTCACCCGAAGAATACACCTCCAATCCATACAGTCCTTCCTTGCCCACAGGACCTCCTGCAGTCATGTCCTGGGGCTGGGGTGATTGATCTCCAACAACTACAACCATCTTCCTTTGTGTGAATGTGACTCCAACCACTGAAGGTTTTCCATTGACTTCACTTTTATCCATTTTGATTTGGGCTACATATCCTACTCCACTTGCCTTAATCTATTCCAGACTAGGATTGTACAGAAATTCATTTTAAATACCCTTCAAACGAGGTTTTTATGCCGCTGAAGGAGCAATCATGCTTAAGAATTACGGGGTTGATTGGGATCCTGGGGTAGGTCATGGCCCGACTTAGTTTATCTACCGTAAAGATTCTGTGCGTGGGCTTTGCTTTAGGTGTTTGCTGCCTGTGCCTTCAGTTGCTCGGACGGGTTTTTAATAACGTTGTGTACATTGGCTCAGGGCCCTTGTACTGTAGGAGAACCCTCGGCCATGGACCAGAGGTTCGACAACTCTTTCAGAACACAAAAGCGTAATAACATAGATGCAGCGCAAGCATCTCACAGTTTGTGAGGGGCATTTCAAGGTTAGCCGCTGCTGTAATGCAAAATAAAGCGTCCTTATTAATTTCTGGAAAAGGTACTACAAGCCTGCAGTGTGAAGTCCGAGCTAATGTTGTGCTGTGGCTGGAAGCTCAGCTGTTTACTGTGAGCTCGCCGTCAGCGATATCCCGCAGCGCTCTGCCCGCGACAGCGAGACCGACACAACAGTCCAGATGCTGGAAGAGGCTCCTGTAAAGGTTTGTAAAATTATGAAAGGCATAGGTATGGGTAAGCAGTCCGATCTGTTCCTCAAGGTAGAAATGTCAAACACCAGAGAACGTGCTTTTAAGGTTAAAAGGGGAACGTTTATCGGCGACGTGAGGAGCGAGTTTTTTTTTTGTATTACCCAGAGAGTGCTAGGTGCCTGGAATAGGTCACCACGGGTAGTAGTGGAAGCAGACAGTTTGGTGGAGTCTAATAGGCTTTTAGATAGACGCACGAATATGAGGGGAATGGAGGAATGCGGATGATGCACAGGAGGAGGAGATTTAGTATAAATTGGCATCACGAACGACACGTCATCGTGGGCGGAATGGCCTGTCCGGTGCTGTACTGTTCCATGTTCTATTGGAGCAGGAATAGTCACCAGGCCCCTCACGCCTGTCCCGCTATTAAATATGATCCTGGCTGATCTGCCCCTTGCTTCAACTCCTCTGTTCCAGTTCCTGATAACCCCCAATTGGTCGATCTGTCAAATAGTTATCTACGTCCAGCTTAAATATATCCAATCATATGTCCTCCACCATCATTCGGGCCAAGAATCCAGAGATTCACCACGTTCTGTGAGAAGAAAGTTCTTCTCGCCTCAGTTTTAAATGACCCGCCTCTTGTCTTGTATCTTTGTCCCCTCGTTGATGTCGCGGCCGCTGGTGAAACGAACGTTTGACTTGGTGTCTGAGCCTTATTTGTTTAACCACTCTGTCCAAAATCAGGGTTGTTACTGAGCAGTTGAAAATCCTCCAGTCTTGTGCAGGTATTGTGGTGATGAGGTGGTGGTGTAACTTTACAATCCCTCGGGGCGTGTGCTTTGGCTGGTGGCTTTTCGTCAGTGGAATTTGGGGACGGGTTTGCCGAAGGATGTGAAATATATCTGAGTTTCCAGTTTGTGACTGCTGTTTGTAGCACCAGTTTCAAATCGGCGGTGTTGAGGAAGTGAATTCTGTCTTGGTTGAGTTGTGGTCGACCGCTGAACGCTCCCGGGTTGCAACAGTAAAGGTGAAAGACTCTCCAGTTGGATATTGTCACAAATTCGGTGAGGGGGAGATACACCTCTCTTAGGGTTGGGGTTAGCGGCAGCAGCATAATTTTCTGTTGACTGGTTGGATTGCTGTTGGCCCTGCTCTGTATTGCCCAGGTTCATTTTACCAATGAGCTTTCCGGCCTCCACCTCTGCACATTCTGTTGCTATTTTTTCCAATTCCTCCTTCATCTTGGTCCGTTTCTTTTCCGCCAGTTTTTGCTGAAACTTTTCCTCGTAATATCTCTCCTGAGTGCAGTCGGTACACTTGCACCACTGAAGGAAGTAAAAAACTACCAACAGGCTCACAGTCACCGCCAAGACAATAGCACCAATCCACTGTTTGGGTATAAAAATAAGAACCTGAGACGCAGAAACAAAAAAAGACCTTTACGCCTGCCCCAACATTCAATACGATTTTGCTTTCACAATGAGATCATCTTTTTCCTCAGTGCTCCCTTCTAACCCCATAACCTTTGCTTTCTAATCCAAGTTGTTGCGTTGAATGTACAGTGAGCGAGCCAGAGACTGACTGGTGGAGAATTTCAAAGGTTTACTACCCTACAAGTGAAGACAGTTCTCCTTAACTCACTCCCCAAACCCTGATTTTGACACTGTGACACCTGTTCCTGCACCTCCTCAGCCGGTGAAACGTTAACCTGGTATCCTATAAGTGTTTTGTACAGTTGAGTGAAATCACCCCTCATTCTTCAAGTGTATGTTCAGCTCTCCTCTTTGGATAAACCTGCCACCTCAGGAATCAATCTGGGGAATCTTGTGGCACGTACATATATTTCTAAACCGAACACAACATCCACAACATTGTCTACCTGCACTGCACTTTCTCTGTAGCTCCGTTACTCTGTACTGTTATTGTTTCTACCTGTACTACCTCAATGCACTCTGTACTAACTCAATGTAATGAATTGACCTGTACGATCGGTATGCAAGACAAGTTTCACACTGTACCTCAGTACAAGTGACAATAATAAATCAATACCAGAACCAACTAAGGAGCTGCATAGAGAAAGGAGTCTGATTTACTCTAATCGACCTGTTCTTGACACGATATCTTTAATAATCACATGTACAACACACAGTGCATCGTGTTCTGGGGCAGCCCGCCACACGTCCGGCGCCAACATATCATGCCCACAACTCCCTAACCCCAACACGTTTTTTTTTTGGAATGTGGGACGAAACCGGAGCACCCCGGAGGAAACCCCATAACCTGCGTGGGTACAAACTCCTTACAGGTAGCGGCGGGTATTGAACCCCTTCGATGGAGCTGTAATAGCGTTACGCTAACCGCTACACTACCGTGCCCTCTTGAGAAGGAGCAGGGAGATTACGCTGGAGTATCAGAAGACAGAGAATCTTAGAGCCCTTTAGGCCCACCTCGTTCACGCCGGCCGTGATGCCCATTGACCTAAAGCCATTTGACTGCACTTAGTGCGTATCCCTCTCCTCCGTTCATTTGCAAGTACCTGTCCAAGTACCTTTGAAATATAATTGTACCCGCCTCCACTGACCACCCTCTGTGTGGAAATCCTCTTATATCCCCTTCAAGTATTTCCTCTCTCACCATAGACGTGTGCCCTCTTGAGACTCCCTCCCTTTCTACCCATGTGCTGAGCGGCTTCTGGCAAACCAGGGACGTTCTGGAGCACGAACGGTTCACGAGCCAGAGTTGCGCACCGTTACAGTCACACACTTGCTGAGAGTACTCACTTGAGACGCAGTGCAAAGGCGGCGCTCTTCGAGGGAAGCTGTGATGTTGCAAAAGTCTTTGCATTTCGGAATGCGGGCCGTCTGATTGTTTGACGGTAACCAATAACAGGTATAGTAATCCCCGTCCAGTAACAGAATGACTACCCATATGATAGATGGGATCGATACTTTCATCAATGTGGCCAGTCCAAATAGCCATTGTCTGCAGGTGCAGTAGTTCTTACAGCAACCCTGGGTGCTGCTGGTCTCATCGCGACTGAGGGTGTGGGAGGTCTCACCCTGACTGGGGGTGGGGGAGGTCTCACCGCGACGGGGGCAGTAGCAGACCGCACACTTGAGCAGTCTCCGTGAAGCCGGTAACGTCAGCAAACTGACCATAAAGAAGAAAGTTGCAGGCGTAATAAAAGTAGTCAAGGCGTAGGTCCGGTTCCATTCCGGATCACAAGGACACCGGTTGTTTTTCTCCATCATGTATTCAATTCCATACAGGACTGCTGTTAACGCCGCATTCTGAGTGACTTTCGCTACGGAGGGACAAATCTTCAAAATGGCTTCTTTCAAGAGTTTGAAAGCTTCCAGTGCCATTGAAAACCTCGCTTTAAGTCGGTTCCAACACGCAGTAAATCAGCCGCGGCGAGCGTGCAGGAGCTTTTAATTGATCTGTTAAACTCCACCCGGAGGGGGAGGATACTGAGGGGCTGTCGGAATAATTTTAAACTCCAAAGTTAGTTTCGCCCTCCCCCTGCCTCGAGTGAGCTTCGGACTCTAAGCCAGAGTCTTTCCCATGCCTGCAGTGAAGGAAAAGCGGGCACGCTGCCTGTTGTGCAAAGAGAACGCTGAATTTCAGCGGGGAAGGTGGTGTTAAAATTGTGAGCGACTGTCCTCTTGCTCTGGACACCCACTGGCGCCCGCGCCGTCGTCCAACCGGTAGCGGCAGACTTGTTCCTTCCTACAGATGGAAAGGCGCATTAACATAAGGTTTGTGATAGCGGGGATTTCAATGATCCAAACACAGACAGCGTCATCAATAATATAAGGGGCAAGTAGACGGAGGACTTTCTGAAGGTTGTTCAGAGGAAGATTTTAATTAAAATGCAGCCTGTCGGACAAGAAATGGAACGGCCCGGGACCTGAGAATTAGCAAGGCCAAGTTTAGAAAGTCTCAGTTAGGGGACGTCTTGCTTGTCTGTCAATGAGAGGGGTCCTCCCTGTCAAATCCTTCCTGCACAGCTGGAGGCTCACTCCTCCCACACGCTGTTCTCGACTTGGCTGCAGTGTGGATCAGATAATGGCTCAGCTCCTCGTGGACAGTGCAGTTGCAAGTAGGGGCCTACTTCTGCAAAGGGATGCAAGGATCCTTTTCGAGTAGCGGTGTTATAGAGGACTTTCTGATCGACGTGCTGTGTCCATGGACTCACATCTAGAGAACCATCTAATGCTGCTGGAAGATCATCAACTAAAAATGGACAGTCGACGTTTCAGGTCTGGACCCTTCACCTGGATCGCCAGTATAAAAAAAGGCGGGGGTGGTGTGTGGGGGGAAGGAGTAGAGCGACAGCAGGCAGGTGATAGGTGGATCCGTGTGAGCAAAGTGACGGACAGGTGAGGGAGGGGTGGAGTAGGAATGATGTCAGAAGCTAGGGGGGCAGGCGGAAGTGACAAAGGGCTGACGTGGATGGGATCTGATCGGAGAGGACGGTGGACCATGGAATAAAGGGAAGGAGGAGTGTGTGTGGGTGACGGACACATGGAGAGGGTGGGTGGGGGGGGGGTAAAAGAAGGTGGTGGGGGCCAGTGGGATGAGAGGAAGAAACAGGAAAGGGATAGAGGGGAGTGGTTACTGGGAGTTAGAGAATTTGATGTTTATGCCGTCAGGTTGGAGACCGCCAAGGTGGAATATGAGGTGCTGTCTCTGCAATCTTCGCCTCTTCTCGATCCGGCAGTAGAGAAAGCCTCAAACAGACACGTCGGGGGTGGGAATGGGAAGAGGAACTAAAATGTCCAGCCACCGGGAGATCCCGGCTGGTTCGGGGTACAGAGCCCAGGTGCTCGACGAAGCGGTGTCCCAGCCCGTGCCGGGTCTCACCGATGTAGAGGAGGCCGCACCGGAGCACCGCATGCCATATATCACACCGAGGGATTGATATTTTAAGGACTGCCTCACCTGGAAGGACTGTTGGGAGCCCTGGCTAATGGTGAGGGAGGAGGTGAAGGAGCAGGTGTAACATTTAGCGTGGCTGCGGGGGATAAGTGCCCGGAGGGGGATCGGTGGGGAGAGATGAGCGGACAAGGGAGTCACGGAGGGAGTGATCCCTGCAGAAAGCGGAGAGGGAACGGGAGAGGAAGATGTGCCCGGTGGTTTCGACCCCGTTGGAGATGGCAGAAGTTGCGGAGAATGGTATGTTGGATGCGTAGGCTACTGGTGTGGTAGGTGAGGACTCGGGGAACTCTATCCCGGTTATGACTGGGGGCGAAGGATGGGACGAGGGCAGAAGTCTGTGAAATAGCTGCAGGCTACATCGATAGCAGTGAGGGGAGGGGAGACCCCGTTTTTTGGACAGGAGGGCCTCATAATGAGAACAGATGCGGTGAAGACAGAGGAACTGAGAAAAAGGAATAGCTTCCTTGCAAGTGACAGGGTGGGAAGAGGTGTAGTTGAGGTAACTGTGGGAGTCAGTGGGTTTGTAGAAGATGTCGGTGGATAATCTGTCTCCTGAGATGGAGACAGAGAGATCAGGAAAGGGGAGAGAGGTGTCGGAGATAGACCAAGTGAATTTGAGGGCGGGGTGGAAGTTGACAGCGAAGTTGATGAAATTAACGAGCTCCGCACGGGTACAGTAAGTGGCACAAATTCAGTGGACAGTGTAGCGGAGAAGGAGTTGGGGAGAGTTGTCGGTGTAGGTTTGGAACATGGATTGCTCCATGTAGCCAATGAAAAGGCCGGCATAACTGACCGACGCGAATGACCATGGCTACATCTTTGGTTAGGAGAACGTGGGAGGAGCAAAAGTCCCACCCCCCAACCATCCCGCTCCCACCCTGGGAACCTTCCACCTGCCCCTACACCACCTCCATCACCTCCATCCAGGGACCCAAACAGTCCTTTCAGGTGAGACAGAGATTCACCTGCACCTCCCTTAATATCATCGACTGCATTCGGTGCTCCAAGTGTGGCCTCCTCTACATTGGCGAGACCAAACGCAGACTCGGTGACCTTTTCGCAGAACACCTGCACTCTGTCCGTAACCGCGATCTGCATCGCCCCGTTGCCAGTCACTTCAACTCCTCCTCCCACACTATCACTGATATGTGAGTCCTCGGCCTCCTCCACTGCCAGGAGAATTCCAAGCGCAAACTGGAGGAACAGCACCTCATTTTCCATCTTGGAAGCTTACAGCCTAACGCCATGAACATTGATTTCTCCCACTTTACCTAATCCTCACCTTTGACCCATCCGTCGGTGGATCTGCTCTCTCCTCCTCTCTCGCACCTGCCTATCACTATCTCTCACCTGCATCTACCAATCAACACCTTGTGCCCACCCCGCCTCCCCTCTTTTCTCCACCTATCTCTGTTCTGCTTTTCTCCCGTATATATTGGGCGTCCTCTTTTCCTATCTTCAGTTCAGAAGAAGGGTCTTGACCGAAACGTTGACCACCTGTTTTTATCCACCGATGCTGCATGGCCTGCTGAGTTCCTCCAGCATCATCGTGGTTTACATCTTTTTTTCCAAGTAGGCTCAATGGCTTTAATACTTCAGTGCAGCGGCTGAAGCCTACTTGCTGGATGTCTGCTCTCTTTCACTTATTGTGAACGCAGTTGTTGTAATGAACAACAGAAACACCCAGCTCCAGATTTCAATGGTCTGGCTGTTGATTGCATCACCTTGGGCAAAGCAGGCACATAAGAATCACTGGAGGACCAATCCAAAGCGTTAGCAACATTTCATACTCCACAGTGCCAATGACAGTATCGCTGGGCCATTCATCCAGAGGGCTGTCTGTCTGGAGTGACCTGCACAGAGGCACACACAAACACACACACACACACACACACACACACACACACAGAGGCACACGCACACAGAGGCACACACACAGGCAGACACATACAAACACAGAGGCACACACAGACATACAGAGGCACACACACATGTACACATATATCCACATGCATACACATATATATGCACCCCTCCACCCCCATACACACACACACACACACACACACACACACACACACCTGCAGACGCACGTACTGGTTTCACTTTTTAGTAAACATCTAACAGTGGTTTACAACGATTGCTCGCTGTCATTTAAAACAGTGCAGAGACAGGGCAGGGATGGATTCTGAATATTCCTGGATTTCAGTGTTTTGAAAGGGATGGGGAGGGGGGGAAGAGGAGGAGGGGTGGCGTTACTGCTCAGGGATACTATTACAGCTGCAGAAACGGTGGATAATGTAGAAGGATCCTCCCTAGAGTCAGTATGGGTGGAAGTTAGGAACAAGAAAGGAGCAGTTACTTTACTGGGAGTTTTCTGTAGGTCCTGTGGTAGAAGCAAGGATATGAGGAGCAGATTGGGAGGCAGATTTTGGAAAGGTGCAAGAATAACAGGGTTGTTATCACGGGAGACTTCTACTTCCCAAATATTAATTGGCACCTAGTTTGTACCAAGTGTTTAGAAGTGGCAGAGTTTGTTCAGTGTCCAGGATGGACTTCTGTCAGAGTATGTTGACTGACCGAAGAAGGGGATGCCATATTAGATCTAGTATTAGGTAATGAACAAGGTCAGGTGACAGATCTGTCAGTGGGTGGGCATTTGGGGGACAGTGACCACCGCTCCATAACCTTTAGCATTGTCATGGACAAGGACAGAAGCAAAGAGGACGGGAAGATATTTAATTCGGGAAGGGCAAATTATGAGGCTATAAGGCTAGAAATTGCGACTGTAAATTGGGATGACATTTTTGAAGGGAAATGTACTATGGAGATGTGCTTGTTGTTCAGGGATCTCTTGCAGGAGGCTAGGGATAAATTTGCCCCGCTGAGGCAGAGAAGGAATGGCAGGGTGAAGGAATCATGGGTGACGAGAGGTTGAACATCTAGTCAGGAGGAAGAAGATAGCATACATAAGGTGTAGACAGCAAGGATCAGACAGGGCTCGTGAGGAATAGAGAGTAGCGAGGACGGAACAAGAAGGGGCTGAGGAGAGCAAGAAGGGGACATGACAATGCCTTGGCGAGTAGGGTTAAGGAAAATCCCATGTTATTTTTTCACTTTTGTGAAGAGCAGAAGGATGACTAGAGTAAAGGTAGGACCGATTAGAGACAAAGATGGGAAGATGTGCCTGGAAGCTGTGGGTGTGGGTGAGGTCCTCAATGAATACTTCTCTTCAGTATTCACCAAGGAGAGGGGTTTTTATGACGCTGAGGACAGAGTTGCTAAGGTTAATGTTTTAGAGTATATTAATATCAAGAGAGGAGATGTGTTGGAGCAGTTAAAAATATTAGGACAGATAAGTCCCCAGGGTCCGACGGAATATTCCCCAGGCTGCTCCGAGAGGCGAGGGAGGAAATCGCTGAACCGTTGGCTGGGATCTTTGAGTCCTTGTTGTCCACGGGAATGGTACCAGAGGATTGAAGGGTGGAAAATGTTGTTGCCTTATTCAAAAAAGTTAGTAGGGATAGTCCAGGGAATTATTGACCAGTGAGCCTGACGTCTGTGGTGGGCAAGCTGTTGGAAAGGATCCTTAGAGATGAGATCTGTGGGCATTGAGAGAATCATGGTCTGATCAGGGACAGCCAGTATGGCTTTGTGAAGGGCGGATCATGTCTCACAAGCCTTGTAGGGTTCTTTGAGGAGGTGACCAGGCAGATCGATGAGGGTAGTGCAGTATATGTGGTCTACATGGATTTTAGTAAGGCATTTGAAAAGGTTCCACATGGTAGGCTTCTCCGGAAGGTCAGAAGGCATGGGATCCAGGGAAGCTTGGCCGTGTGGACTCAGAATTGGCTTGCCATAGAAAGCAGAGTGTTATGGTAGAGGGAGTGCATTCAGATTTGAGGGCTGTGACTAGCAATGTTCCACAAGGATCGGTTCTTGGACCTCTGCTTTTCGTGATTTTTATTAATGACTTGGATGAGGGAGTAGCAGGGTGGGTTGGCAAGTTTGCAGACGACACAAAGGTTGGTGGTGTTGTGGATAGTGTGTAGGATTGTCGAAGATTGCAGAGGAATATTGATAGAATGCAGAGCTGGGCTAAGAAGTGGCAGATATAGTTCAATCCGGAGAAGTGTGAGGTGGTACACTTTGGAAGGACAAACTCCAAGGCGGAATACAAAGTTAATGGCAGGATTCTGGGTAGTGTGGAGGAGCAGAGGGATCTGGGGGTTCATATCCACAGATCCCAGAAATAGCCTCGCAGGTGGATAGGGTAGATAAGAAAGCGTATGGGATGTTAGCTTTCATAAGTCGTGGGATCGAGTTTAGGAGCCACGAGCTAATGATGCAGCTCTACAAAACTCGGGTTAGACCACACTTAGAGTACTGTGTCCAGTTCTGGTCGCCTCATTATTAGAAGGATGTGGAAGCGTTGGAAAGGGTGCAGAGGAGATGTACCAGAATGCTGCCTGGATTGGAGAGTATGGATTATGAGGAGAGACTAAGGGAGCTAGGACTTTACTCTTTGGAGAGAAGGAGGATGAGGGGAGACACGATAGAGGTATACAAAATATTAAGAGGAATAGATAGAGTAGACAGCCAGCGCCTCTTTCCCAGGGCACCAATGCTCAATACAAGAGGGCATGGCTTTAAGTTAATGGTGGGAAGTTCAATGGAGATATCAGAGGAAGGTTTTTTACCCAGAGAGTGATTGGGGCATGGAATGCGCTGCCTGGGGGGGGGGTGGAGGCAGGTACATTGGTCAAATTCAAGAGATTGCTAGATAAGCATATGGAGGAATTTAAAGTCGAGGGATATGGGGGAGGTAGAGGTTATATAGTCTTAGGCGAGGTTTAAAGGTCAGCACAACATTGTGGGCCGAAGGTCCTGTATTGTGCTGTACTGTTCTATGGTTCTATGGTTGCAAAAGGTGCTCCCGTTGTTCATAAACAGGAAACCTGAAGCCCACCACTGAAGCTGCAAAGTGACAAAGGTGCTAAATTGCACAGTTACGTCCTGAAGTTGTCTCGTTACGTAAACATGTTTGCCTATCATTGGACACATCCTGCGAGATGTTTGCTTTGATAAAACTATGAAAAGGAAATCGGATTGATTTCTTGAAAAACGAAACACACAAACACCAAGCGACACTTACATGCTGAATTTCGACTTCAGTCTCCAGTGTTGCCAAGGATAGGCCTGGCCTCATTGCTACATAACCTCCCATTCATTTCCACATTTCTGCACGACCTGTTCTCCTTGGAAAAGTACAAACAAAAAGTACAAACAGGTGCACAACTGTTGTTAAATTCATAATGTCCTTCAGTCTAGAGTTCGTAGAAGTCACCACAGCCACTTATGTGGCCTCTTTGAGCAATACATACTTCAAATGTTTGAGAGTCTTTTACACATGGCCCAGCCCCTCAATGTCTAGTAGTGCTCTGACCTTAGCGCAGTCTTGCACCGCGTTGATGATCTTGCAGCCGCGCTTGATGTTTGTCTTGGTATGCGTTCCAGGAATCAGCCCGCAGATTAGAGAGCACTCTGCTACACAGCGGTTCCGGATGCACCTCGACAACGACCCTTTTCCTTTCCCATCCTTTTCCAGACCTTCTTTGCAAATGCACAGTCCGCAATGTCTCATCCTCATCGCGGCCATCTCGGGGGCAGTGTGTGCTGCGGGTTAGGGCGCTGATCTGACAGGGAGGGCCTTGCCTTCCTGAAATATTTTTTTTACCATGGAGAACAGGTCGTGCGGAAACGTGCAACTGAATGGGAGGTTATGTAGCAATGCGGTCAGGCCCATCCTTGGCAACACTACAGACTCAGGTCGAAACTCAGCATCTAAGTGTCGCTCGGTGTTTGTGTGTTTCGTTTCTCACGAAATGAATTCGATTTCCTTTACATAGTTTTATCAAAGCAAACATCTCGCAGGAGAAAACAAACATGTTTTCGTAACGAGACAACTTCAGGACAGAACTGTGCAATTTGGCACCGTAGTCACTTTTCAGCTTCAGTGGTGGGTTTCAGGTTTCCTGTTTATGAACAACTGGATCACTGTTTGAAGAACAGTGAGCAATCTCTGTAAACCGCAGTTAGGCGTTTACTTAAAAGTTAAACCAGTACGTTCGACTGTACGTGTGTGTGTGTGTGTGTGTGTGTGTGTGTGTGTGTGTGTGTGTGTGTGTGTGTGTGTGTGTGTGTGTGTGTGTGCATATACCTGCATGTGTGTATGTATGTACATATACGTGTGTGTGCATATACCTGCATGTGTGTATGTATGTACATATACGTGTGTGTGTGTGTGCATATACCTGCATGTGTGTATGTATGTACATATACGTATGTGTGTGTGTGTATGTGTGTGCATATACCTGCATGTGTGTATGTATGTACATATACGTGTGTGTGTGCATATACCTGCATGTGTGTATGTATGTACATATACGCGTGTGTGTGTGTGTGTGTGTGTGTGTGTGTGTGTGTGTGTGTGTGTGTGTGTGTGTGTGTGTGTGTGGGTGGGTGGGTGGGTGGGTGCGTGCGTGCGCGCGCGCCTCTTTGCAGGTCACTCCAGACAGGCAGCCTTCTGGTCAATGGCACTGTAAATCTTTGGTTTGGTTCTCCAGTGATCCCTATGTGCCTGCTTTGCCCAAGGTGATGCAATCAACAGCCAGGCCATTGAAATTTGGAGTTGGGTGTTGCTGTTTTTCATTACAACAACTGCAGTCACAACAAGTGGAAGGGAACAGACATCCAGCAAGTAGGCTTGATCCTCTGCACTGAAGTATTAAAGCCATTGAGCCTACTTGGAAAAAAGATGTAAACCACGATGATGCTGGAGGAACTCAGCAGGCCATGCAGCGTCCGTGGAGGAAAGCAGGCGGTCAACGTTTCGGGTGAGGACACTTCTTCAGGACTGAAGATAGGAAAAGGGGAAGCTTATAGGAGAGAAAAGCAGAGCAGTGATAGGTGGAGAAAAGAGGGGAGGCGGGGTGGGCACAAGGTGGTGATAGGTAGATGCAGGTAAGAGATAGTGATAGGCAGGTGCGGGGAAGGAGGAGAGAGCAGATCCACAGGGGGATGGGTCAAAGGTGGGGATTACTTAAAGTGGGAGAATTCAATGTTCATGCCGTTGGGCTGCAAGGTTCCAAGATGGAAAATGAGGTGCTGTTCCTCCAGTTTGCGCTTGGAATTCTCCTGGCAGTGGAGGAGGCCGAGGACTGACATATTACTGATAGGGTGGGAGGAGGAGTTGAAGTGACTGGCAACAGGTAGATGCAGATCGCAGTTACAGACAGACCGCAGGTGTTCTGCGAAAAGGTCACCTAGTCTCCGTTTGTTCTCGCCAATGTAGAGGAGGCCACACTTGGAGCACCGAATGCAGTCGATGATATTAAGGGAGGTGCAGATGAATCTCTGTCTCACCTGAAAGGTCTGTTTGGGTCCCTGGACGGAGGTGATAGAGGTAGTGTACGGGCAGGTGTTGCAGCTATGCCGGGGGCAGTGGAAAGTTCCCGGGGTGGTAGTGGGATGGGGGGGGGGGGGGGGGGTAGGATTTCGGCTCCTCCCACGTTCTCCAAACCAAAGGTGAACCCCAGTCATGCCGGCCTTTTCAGTGGCTACATGGAGCAATCCATGTTCTAAACCTACACCGACAACTCTCCCCAACTCCTTCTCCGCTACACTGTCCACTGAATTTATGCCACTTCCTGTACCCGTGCGGAGCTCGATAATTTCATCAACTTCGCTGTCAACTTCCACCCCGCCCTCAAATTCACTTGGTCTGTCTCCGACACCTCTCTCCCCTTTCTTGATCTCTCTGTCTCCATCTCAGGAGACAGATTATCCACCGACATCTTCTACAAACCCACTGACTCCCACAGTTACCTCAACTACACCTCTTCCCACCCTGTCACTCGCAAGGAAGCTCTTCCTTTTTTCTCAATTCCTCTGTCTCCACCGCATCTGTTCTCATTATGAGGCCTTCCAGTCCAGGACATCCGAGATGTCCTACTTTTTCAGAAAACGGGGTCTGCTAAAGTGCTAACTTTAATACGAGAAGTGTTAAGAATAAGGCCCATAAACCTAGAGCATGGTTCAGTGCATTGAATTACGATATTGTGGCCATAACAGGCACTTGACTATCGCAAGGGCAGGAGTGACTGTTTGACGTTCCGGGGTTTAGATGTTTCAAGCGAGATAAGGAGGGAGGAGAAGGTGTGTTGGTGGGGTTGTTAATTAGGGATAGTATCAGAGTTGTAGGAAGGGAGGACATCATAGAGGGATCGTCTATTGAGTCAGTTTGTGTGGAAGTCAGATACAGGATGGAAGCAATCACTTTATTTGGAGTATTCTATAGGCCCCCAAATAGTCGCCGGGACAGTGAGAAGCAGGTACGTAAGCAGATTTTAGAAAGGTGCAAAAATAACAGGGTTGTTGTCACGGGTGACTTCAACCTTCTTGAAATTGAATGGCACCTCATTAGTGCAAAAGATTTAGATGGGGCTTAATTTGTTAGGAGTGAACAGGAAGGATTCTTGACACAGTATGTAGACAGGCCGACTAGTGAAGAGGCCATGCTGGATCTACTACTAGGGAATGAACATGGTCAGGTGACAGACATTTCGGTGGGTGAGCTTTCAGGGATAGTGACCACAACTCCCTGACCTTTAGCGTAGCCATGGACAGGGATAAAAGCAGACATTATGGGAAAGTATATAATTGGGGCAGAGAACATTATGATGGTATTAGGCAGGAACTTGGGAGTGTAAACGGAGAACAGATGTTCTCTGGTAAATGTACTGCAGATATGGCGAGATTGTTTAGGGACCACTTGCATGGGGTTCTAGATAGGTTTGTCCCACTGAGTCAAGGAAAGTATGGTAGTGTGAAGGACCAATCGTTAACAAGAGAGTTGGAAGGCTTAGTCAAGAGGAAGAAAGAATCTTATTTAAAGTTTAGGAAGCAAAAATCAGCCAGGGCTCTTGAGAGTTCTAAAGTATCCAGGAAGGAGATTAAGGAGGGACTTAGGAGAGCTAGAAGGGCGCATGAGAAGGCCTTAGTTTGTAGGGTTAAGGAAAACCGTAAGGTGTTCTACACGTATATGAGGAACAAGTGGATGACTAGGGTGAGGGTAGGACCGCTCAGGGATAAGGGGGGGAAATGTGACTGGAGTCTTAGGAGTTAGAGGAGTCCCTAAATGAATACTTTGCTTCAGTGTTCACCCGGAGAGTGACTTAGACGAAGGGGAGTTTAGCGTAGAACAGGCCAATGTGTTGAAACATTGGTGAGGTTAAGAAAGAATCAATGTTGGAGCAACTAAAAAAAGCATTAGGATAGATAATTCCCCGGATAGGATATACCCCAGATTACTATGGAAAGCGAGAGGAGATATTGTTGCACCTTTGACAATGATCTTGGAGTTCTCCCTGGCCACAAGAGTGGTATTGGAGGATTGCAAGTTTTGTTCCATTGCTTAAGAAAGGTAAAAGGGATAATCCCAGGAATTATAGACCAGTTAGTCTTATGTCAATGCTGAGCAAGCTATTGGAGACCATACCTAGGGGCAAGATTTATGAGCAGTTGGTGACGCATAGTCTTATGAGGAATAGTCAACATGGCTTTACGAAGGGCAGGTCGTGCCTCACAAGCCTAATAGTTTTTCGAGGAAGTGACAAGACAGATTGATGAAGGTGGAGCAGTGAATGTGGTATATATGGATTTTAGCAAGGCATTTGTAGAACATAGAACACAGAACACTATAGCACAGTACAGGCCCTTTGGCCCAAATTGTTGATCCGATATTTTATCCTGCTCTAAGATCTATCTAACCCTTCCCTCCCACATAGCTCCCCGTTTCTCTATCATTCATGTATCGATCTAAGAGTTTCTTAAATTTCCCTAATGTATCTGCCCCCACAACCTCAGCCAACAGTGCGATCCACGCACCCACCACTCTCTGTGGAAAAAACTTACCCTCGACATCCCCCTTATACCTTACTCCAATCACCTTAAAATTATATCCCCCCGTGTTAGACATTGTCGCCCTGGGAAAATCTCTCTGACTGTCCACTTGATCTGTGCCTCTTATCATCTTCACACCTCTATCAAATCCCCTCTCATCCTCCTTCTCTCCAAAGAGAGAAGCCCTAGCTCACTCAACCTATCCCCATAAGACGTGCTGTCCAATCCAGGCAACGTCCTGGAAAATCTCTTCTGCACCTTCTCTAAGTTTCCATATCCTTCCTATAATGAGGTGACCAGAACTGGACACAATATTCCAAGTGTGGTCTAAACAGAGTTCTTTAGAGCTGCAACATTGCCTCGCGGTTCTTGAACTCGGTACCAATTTGACAAGGTTCCCCATGGTATGCTCATCCAGAAGGCCGTGAGGTATGTGATCCATGGAAAATTGGCTTAGTGGATTCTGAATTGATTTGCACACAGAAGGCAGAGAGTGGTTGTTGAAGGGGAGTAGTCGACCTGGAGGTCAGTGACTTGTGGTGTTCCACAGGGATCTGTTCTGGGACCCCTGCTCTTGGTGATTTTTATAAATGACTTGGATGAAGAAGTGGAGGGGTGGGTTGGTAAGTTTGAAGATGACACGAAGGTTGGTGGTGTAGTAGATAGCGCACAAGGTTGTCGTATATTGCAATGGGATATTGACAGGATGCAGAGCTGGACAGAGAAGTGGCAGACGTTGGAGTTCAATCCGGAGAAGTGTGATGTGGTACATTTTGGAAGATCTAATGAAGGCAGAGTACATGGTTAATGGCAGGATTCTTAGCAGTGTGGAGGAACGGAGAGATCTTGGGGTTCCAGTACCTAGATCTCTCAGAGTGCTACGCAAGTTGACAGGGTGGTTAAAAAGGCTTATGTTGTGCTGGACTTCATTAGCCATGGGACTGAGTTCAAGAGCAGAGAGGTAATATTGCAGCTCTATAAGACCCCGGTTAGACCACATCTGGAATATTGTGTTCAGTTCTGGTCGTCCCATTATAGGAAGGATGTGAAAGCTTTGGAGAGGGTGCAGAGGAGATTTATGAGAATGCTGCCTAGATTGGAGAACACACCTTATGAGGAGAGGCGAAGCAAGTTAGGAATTTTCTGCTTTGAGAGAGGCGATGAGAAGAAACTTGATAGAGGTACATAAGATTATGAGAGGCTTAGATAGAGCGGACAGCCAGCATCTTTGCCCCATGGTGGCAATGGCCAATACGAGAGCTCACCCGTTTAAGGTGCGTGGAGGAAAGTTCAGGGAGAATGTCAGAGGGAGGTTTTTTACACAGACAGTGGTGGATGCCTGTAATGCACTGCCGGTGGAGAGGGTGGCAGGGGCTGATACGATACCGTCATTTAAGAGAATCTTAGATAGGCACATGGATGAAAGAACAACAGAGGGTTATGAGAGGTGAAGTAGAGAGGGGGTGGATAGAATTTGGATCAAGTTTATATAGGTCCGCACAGAATCATGGGCCGAAGGGCCTGTACTGTGCTGTACTGTTCTATGTTCTAGAGTTGTGGACACAGCTCAGCATATCACGGAAACCAGCCTTGATGTATGGTCTTTGTCTATACTTCTCGCTGCCTTAGTAAAGCAGCCAGCACAATCAAAGACCACACCCACCCCGGATATTTTCTCCGGAAAGCAAGTACCACCAGGCTGAAGGACAGCTTCTTTCCCACTATTATAAGACTATTGAATGGTTCCCTAGTACAAGATGGACTTTTGACCTCACAATCCACCTCGTTATGACCTTGCACATTGTCTACCTGCACTGCACTTTCTCTGTAACCGTCACACTTTACTCTGCATTCTGTATTGTTTCACCTTGTGCTACCTCAATGCACTGCGTAATGAATTGATCTGTACGATCGGTATGCAAGACAAGTGTTTCACTGTACCTCGGTACAAGTGACAATAATAAACCAATACCTAATCCAATATCGTGTTTGATCTTCTACCTCGGTGTCACTTTCCAATACAAACTCCATGTCTCTCGGTATTTAAACATCCACTGATCTCTGCCCTGAATGTACTCAGCGACGGAGCCTCACGGTTTAAGGTTTCTTAATGCTCACCTAATTTCCTTATGACATAGAAGGTGGTCATTTCAGCCCGTTAAATCTCTGCCAGCTCACAGTGCAATCCCATTCCTCACTATTTTAGCGTGACCCATTCTCCCCACATCCTCCCCACTCCCATACTGTGCCACTCATCTACACAGCAGGGGCATTTTACAGTGGCCTATTAACCTGCCAACCCATTGGAATGTGAAGGAAACTGGGACACCCGGTGTCACTGGAAGACCGTGCAAACTCCACACACACATAGCACCAGAGTTCAGGATCGAACCCGTGTCTCTGGAGCTTTCAGGCAGCGACTCTACTAGTTACGCCACTGTGCCGCACTTGAACCGTAAGACAATCTCCCAGGACCGGAAGGTAACAAATGCTACCCCACTAGAAAGGAGAGAGAGGCGAAACAGAGAATCACAGACCAGTTAACCTGGTAGAAAGTAAATGTCTGAACTAATTGTCAAGGACAAGGTAGCAGGGCACCTTGTCCTTTAGAAAAGGATAATAAGTTAGAGCAAGCCCATCAGGAGGCTGCAGAGGGTTGTAGACTCAGCCAGCTCCATCATGGGCACAGCCCTCCCCACCATCGAGGACATCTTTCAAGAGGCGGTGCCTCGTGAAGGCAGCATCCATCATTAAGCACCCTCACCATCCGGACATGCTCTCTTCTCGTTCCTACCATCGGGGAGGAGGTACAGGAGCCCGAAGACCCACACTCAACGATTCAGGAACATCTTCTCCCCTTCCGCTATCAGATTTCTGAACGGTACATGAACCCATGAACACTAACTTATTCCTTTTTTTTTAGCTATTTATTTTTTGTAATTGATAGTAATGTTATGTCTTTGGGCTCTGCTGCTGCCGCAAAACAATAAATTTCACGAAATATAAGTCAGTGATAATAAATCTGGTTCTGAGGCTGATCAAGTAGATGCCAGCTCTCAGAGCAATCTCATCAATCCCATTCCTCCACTTATTTCCCTGTAACCGGTAAGGTAGCAGCTGGGCGGCACGGTAGTGTCGCGGTTAGCGTAACACTATTACAGCGCCAGTGACCCGGGTTCAATTCCCGCTGCTGCCTGTAAAGTGTGCGTTCTCCCCGTGTCTGCGTGGGTTTCCTCCGGGTGCTCCGGTTTCATCCCACATTCCAAAGACGTCCGGGTTAGGAAGTTGTGGGCATGCTGTGTTGGCGCCGGAAGATCATCAGTCTGATGAAAGACACACTTTGGTCCGCCTGAAACGTGTTGGTCTTCCAGTCCAATGAGATTTTCATGAGGGAGTGCTGCCGACGGCACATTGAATGCTGCAGGAGTACTTAACTGTCCATTTTGTAAATTTCAAATCATATTAAGAGGTTATATTATTGGGTAAAATATTGGAACTTTCTTCCAAAAGGTTTTTTAAACTGTTGACTATTTTTGGCTGTATAATACAGTAAAATTATCAAAAGCCGACATTGCCAATAATAACTATTTGGAAAGAAATACTAAACTGAGCTTAAATGCAACATCAGTTTAACAGGTTGTCACATTTCCTCTTGATCCCACACTCTGACGTGCGACAGGCCAAGCCTTCCTCCCACTGCAGCGTCGCGGACGGGGAACTTGCAACGTGAAGGAAGGGTAATTAACACACACACACACACACACACACACACAGTCTCACACACAGTCACACAGACACACACACGCAGAGACACACACAGATACACACAGACACACACAGTCACACAGAGACACACACAGAGACACACACAGACACACACAGACATACAGACACACACAGAGACACGCACACACATACACACACAGACACAGACACACGCAGAGACACACAGACACACAGACACACACTCACAGACACACACAGACACGCACACTTACAGACACACACAGAGACACACACAGACACACACACAGACACACACAGGCACACTCACAGACACACACACAGAGTCACACACACAGTCACACAGAAACACACACACACAGACACAAGCAGAGACACACACAGATACACACAGACACACACAGTCACATAGAGACACACACAGTGACACACACAGATACACACAGACATACTCACAGACACACACAGAGACACGCACAGACACACAGACACAGACACACGCAGAGACACAGACGCACACAGACACACAAACTCACAGACACACACAGCCAACACACACAAACGCACACACAGACACACACAGACACATTCACAGAAACACACACAGACACACACACAGACGCACACAAACAGACACACACACAGATACACACAGACACACACAGACACACACAGGCACACTCACAGACGCACACACAGATACACACAGACACGCACAGACGCAGACACACACACACAGACACGCACAGGCACACAGACACACACAGAGACACACACACACCCACACACAGATACACTCACAGGCACAGGCACACACACAGACACACACACACACACACACACATAAACACAGACACACACACAGAAACACACACACACACACAAACAAACACACACACATACACAGGCACACACAGACGCACATAAACACAGACAGAGACAGACAGACACACACACACACACGCACACACACACACACACACACACAGAGTAACAGTAGCATTGAGGTGAATTCACAGGCGACTAAATCTCACGGCAACTGGGGAGTTAAAAACTTGGAATGAAACTCTAATAATGAGACAGAACTACATCATTAAACAAAATCCTTCAGGGAAGGAAATCCTCCACGCGTTGTTTTGTGGCCGATCTGTGACTCCAGACTCTGGAAATGGTCAATTCTGAACTCCCTCTGAAACGAGCAACAAGTCACTCAGGGCCCCTGATCCTCAGGTCAAAGGCAACGAGAAATTAATATTTGTGAGGAATATGAGACTAATGTCAGGTCACCTCCAGCCGTCCGATCCTAGGATGTGAGGGAGTGGATTCTCCCATCACAGTCCAACAGTTGTAAGGCTCTAGTCACCTGCGCCCGGCAAACTTGCGCCGTGGTCAGAGTTTCTCACGACCTCTTCACTAGTTCTGTCCCGACCTTGCACAACACTCCCCGGGTTATTTTCTGCATCGGTTTGAACTTCGAGATTAGGGTGAAATAATCTGTCGACAGCCTGGCGATTGTCAATTGTCGTATCATTCGCCACCGCCCTTCTCACTGCCAACACCATCGTTTCTTCCCTCATTTCCTCATATATTCCTGCATATTTCCACTTATAATACAAGTCGCTTCTGGGACAACGACACATCCATTTGGGAAAAGCGTTCAAGAATCCCAGTAAAACCATGATTCCGGCCAACAGCCCGCCACCGATTGCCTGTTGGGTGGAGAGATTGCAACAATGTTTTAGACCACGGCCCATCCACAAGACTCTTCCATCTGACAAAGAGTCCCATTTCCTGGGGGACGTTTCCCAGTACAGAGGTCTCCTTGCTGGGAGCGGCGACTGGAGACAGAGCGGGACCGTGGGTTGACGGTCTCTTTCTGCTGTAACTGTAGAGAATTTCCGCCCGATTCCTATCCCGAGTAAGAGGACAGGCCCCTTGAGCTGTTTGGCAACATTATAGGTGCCGGTTCAAGGCCAAAGCCTGTCCTGGGAGTTCTCTATTTCTTGTTACGCGAGAGGCAAAATCTAAAGTCTCTACTCACCCGCGAATGCCAGCAAACGTCTCGGAGCGCACTGGGGATGTCTAGGGGGTTTTGACTGCAACTTAGCGCACAAAGCCAAGTGTTGCTTTCCATGAAGTTGTCACAGGCATAGTAATCTCAGTCCAAGAATATCACGCAGATCCAGGTCACTGGTGGCGTCAAGATGAAGAGGAGTTTTGTCCAGGTGTGTCCTCGCAGGCACATCTGGAGACAAGCTGGGGGCATTATCGGTTGTGTGTACTTGGGCGGAGATGGTCCTTTCTGCTCCATCCGCTTGTGTGGAGACGGGGTCTTCGGCTTCCTCCGCTTGTGTGGAGACGAGCTCTTCGGGTCCCTCCCCTTGTGTAAGGCAGGACCTTCCGAGTCTCCTCAGGAGCATGCTGATCAGGGCGTTTCCTCTTTGGAGGAGGCTGGATCCTCCGGCTGAGTTTTCCTGGCGGCAGCTGCTTGCGTCTTCCTGCCGCTGTGTAAGGAAGGTGAACTCTTTCGACATCGGACACAGGCACCAAAGGCCCTCATTCATCCGCTGCTCTCTGCGGGAGCCGGTCCTTCTGTCTGATTGTTGGGAGGAGTCGATCGCTTTGTCCGGTTGCTTCCACTCGCCATGCAGCAGATAACTGACGCAAAACACTGCGGCTGCGGGGACCCAGAGAAATAACCAAAAGTAGTGTTGATTCCCTGTCTGTGTGCAGGGACATGGGATTTTATATTCCAAATACTCTTCGATTGCATAATAAATTGGAAATAATGTCATGTACCAAAAGGTTTTGAATCTTATCGATCTATTCTTTACGAAATCGCACAGTATATCCTGGATATCCGTGCAGTCTAATGTCATTGCAGCGACGATCGGGTAGAATGGCGCATTAACTTACTCGAGTCCTGGTAAAAACTGAAGTAAATCCCCAGGGGCGCTTCCTGCACGGATTGCTGCGCTCCGCCCAGTGTTTGCAATAAGTGTAACCGCTTACACGTTTATCTTCCATGTCCATATCGAGAAGCAAACGCCGAAGCATCGAGCGGCAGAAGGTTCAACGTGTGCGGTACATTTTCCCCACTTACATCAGAGACAGAGACAACCAGTTCACCGGGGAGTGCGTTTCCAGCGGCGGCGCAACGGCCTCCCTTCCCACAAGCGGTCCCGGGAAAAGAATATTGGGCGATGTGTTCCAAAAATGACCAATCCCAGACCACAAGACAAGGATTTTTACAAGGTGGTCTCGGGTCGCTGTACGTGGCCCGTACCCCGCTCCTGCACTACCACCGTCACCCGAACCATCCTCCCTTCCCCCTGGTGGTCCAGGGTGGATCCGACCTGTCGGGCGCTGGTGCACAAATCTCCAGAGAAACGTCCCCAATATAGTCCTCGCCGAGTGCGTAGAACCAAGTGTCACTACGTGCTGAGGTTGTACCTGTCCCGTGTGTGGCGAAGGATGGGCGTGGCTGTCGCCAAGGTGCACTGTTTCACTCAGACGGACTTCGATGCACGACCTGCCCTTCGGAGCAATGTTTCCACAGGTAAACACCTTTGACCGCAAGTCCATCAGGCAGTGGTCAGCACGGAAGGTCCTGCAGAGAAGGCGGGAGAAGGACACGATGAATCCTCTGGGATGGATGCCCGAGCCGACTGCTGTGAAACCCATTTGGCAGAACGCCTCGTCGCCAGAGCTCACCAACAACTTGGCTGGCCTTGAGAGGGGTCCCTACCCGTCAGATCCTTCCTGAAGGGGCGGAGTGTCTCTCCCAGCGCACGCTGCCCTTGGGGCGGCTGCGATGAGGGTGGGACGGTCGCCCAGTGATGTAAATTGTGGATTGGCAAAGAAGGCCTGGAGAAGGATGCAAGGGTCCTTGTCACGGTTCATCCCCGGAAGCTGCGTAACAGAGGGCGCTCTGATCTACGGGCTGTTCCCGGGGACACGCAGGAGACAGACATCAAGTGGCGGGAAGAGCATCAACTGGGTGATTGTTGGAGAGTTCGGTGACAAGCCGAACCTCCTTAACCTCCTAAGAAAGTCTCAACATATTTACTTTATTTCCTGTTGCGCAAGTTTTAAGAACCGGAACCTTCAGGGTTTATGGTGATGGCACACTTTGGAAACAAGCCCAAAGCTTGTTGGTCTTCTTGCACAGTGAGATGTCCGTGAGGGACATTCCAGGCTGCAGGAGTACGTGCTGAGGGACGCGCTGAAGCTCGGTGCAGCCAATGCAAAGTCTCTGCGGGGAAGGACCACAGTCTAGGGTTCTGCAGCCACTGGACATTGAGGGATGGGGTCCTGAGTAACAGCCTCTCAAACATTTCACGGGTGCATTGTTTAAGGAGGAAACGTGGGTGGCGTTGACGAATCTATTATAAGGGAAACAATCCTCAAGCTAAACTTACAGTCACCTCAAAATCAATGGAACAGGGAAAAAAAGTCCCAGCGTTATGGACTGATCGCCACTTCAAAGAGCAGAGAGCAGTACAATGCCGCCATCTGCTGGCCTAGAGTTGAGTACATTGTTTTGTCCATATCGTCTTGTCTTCTCCCAATGTTGCTGCTGTGTTTAGCAGCAAAGTCGAGTTTATTGTCGCATGCACAAGTCCATGTGTGCACAGGTGCAATGAAAAACTTACTTGCAGCAGCATCACGGGCACAGGGCGTTAGAGATACAACGTTCACAAGAAAAAATAGATAAATTATACATAAATAATGCAAAATTATACAAGAAAGAACACAATTAAATCAGAATCAGATTTACTATCATTGACAAATGACGTGAAGTTTGTTTTGCAGCAGCAGTACAGTTCAAAGATAAAATTACTATAAATTACAGAAATAATTAAATAGTGCATAAAGAATAAGGGGTTGTCATGGACAAAAAAATTGCCCAATTTCAATGCAAAGTGGTCACAGTGTTGCTTTACTGAGGTAGTGATCAGGGTTGTGCCCGTTGGTTTAAGAACCGAATGGTTGAAGGGAAGTAACTGTTCCTGAACCTGGTGGTGTGGGACTTCAGGCTTCTGTACATCCTGCCTGATGGGAGCTGCGAGAAGATGGCACGCCCGGATGGTGGAGGTCTTTGATGAGGGATGTTGCCTTCCTGAGGCAGCGCCTCCTGTAGATACCACCGATGCTGGGGATAGGAGTCAATCCTGTTTCTAGTCGCCTTGCAAATTACCCTTTCAACTCTAAACTCCTGCAGCCTGGAATGTCCCTCACGGACATCTCACTGTGCAAGAAGACCAACAAGCTTTGCGTTTGTTTCCAAAGTGTGTCATCACCATAAACCCTGAAGGTTCCAGTTCTTAAAACTTGCGCAACAGGAAATAAAGTAAATATGTTGAGACTTTCCTAGGAGGTTAAGGAGGTTCAGCTTGTCACCGAACTCTCCAACAATCACCCAGTTGATGCTCTTCCCGCCACTTGATGTCTGTCTCCTGCGTGTCCCCCAGGAACAGCCCGTAGATCAGAGCGCCCTCTGTTACGCAGCTTCCGGGGATAAACGGTGACAAGGGCTCTTGCATCCTTCTCCAGGTTAGATTAGATTAGTTTATTGTCATATCCACCAGTGTGCAACCGAATTCCTTGCTCGCCTGAAGCTCACAGAGTAAACAGTGCACACGATGATAATAAAACAATAAATACAGCGGTGAGCGCAAAGCAGTGATGCAGGGTCCGGAGTGTAATCTGAAGTAGTGCAAAAAAACGCTAAAGTGACAATAATTGTATGACCGGGAGAGGTGGAATTAAGGGTTCGGGAAAGCGGCAGCACCACCGGGACGAGGATGTGAAAGAGGGGATTGGTTCAGGAGTCTGACAGCAGTGGGAGAGAAGCTGTTCTTAAGTCTGGACGTCCGGGCTTTCAAGCTCCTGCATCTTCTCCCAAAAGGAGGAAAGAAAAGGGCCTGTTCTCTAACTCTCGATGACTTTAAAGAGAACATTTGTTTTATTTAAAGAAGTATACTTCATTATAAAAATAGGCACAGGGAATGCAGTCAGTACATGTTCTGTCTTGACATCCATTGCGCCGTCAAACCAATCCATTCTATTTATCAATGTCCCTTGTGTCTATCCGCTCTTTAAATGATACATGCATGAAGCGTTCGGTCACATACAGCGCCGAAGCAGGCTACAACCCCGGAGCAACACCAGTCAGACCAGATCATTTCTGTTTTATTTTTCAAAGACCAACCACTACGTTTCCTCACTCTACAATCCCTGGAATTGGAGAAAGAGACTCGCCCCATGCTGACCCCTCACCTCTGAATTCTTGCAACGTGTCCCTCAGGAGACGCGGAGCGGGGAACTGCAGCTGCCTCTCTCTCTTTTCCTCTCTCCTCACTCTGCACTGACGATCCGAAAATCACCCCAATGACAATTTAATGAACAGACTTTTCCCTGTCGATTGCGCCACCTCGCGTCCTGTTTATCCGATACCGGAATGTTAGTTTGCAACAAGCAATCTGCTGGAGGAACTCAGCGGGTCGAGCAGCATCTGTGGGGGTGAAAATATCGACGTTTCGGCTTGAGATTTGACAGGCTAGTGTGAAAATCTCGTCCAGTCCATTAACGTCGCGGGCAATGGCGGTGTGCTGGGGGTGTTAAGATGGGTAGCTGGCAGAGTTGGGGCCTCACAACTCCAGAGACTGAGCTACGGTGCTATCTACGTGGAGTTTGCACGTTCTCCCTGTGACTGCGTGGGTTATCCCGGGTGCTCCAGTTTCCTCCCGGGTCCCAAAGACGTGCGGGATGGTAGGATAATTGGTTACTGAGGATTGTAGTGTTAATGGTGAGTGGTAGAATCTGTGGGGAGTTGGGGGGAAAACGTTTGGGGAGAATAAAACTGGATCACAGTAGGATTCGTTTGGCGGAAGTGTCCAGGACTCTGAACGTGGGCTGGGAGTTCAGAGTACTTGTGTGTGTGTGTGTGTGTGTGTGTGTGTGTGTGTGTGTGTGTGTGTGTGTGTGTGTGTGTGTGTGTGTGTGTGTGTGTGTGGAGACACGAGAGACTGCAGATGTTGTAAATCTGCAGCGGAAAATAAAACGAACTGCTGGAGGAACTTAGTCCTGATGCAGGGTCTCGACCAGAAACGTCGACAACTCCTTTCCCCCCACAGATGCTGCTCGACCCGCTGAGTTCCTCCAGCAGATTGTTTGTTGCTCAAGATTCCAGCTCTTGCAGTCCCCAGCAGCATTTGTTGAATAGCGCTTTCGCACAGCAAAGATGCTTTGATGGAGAAAAGGTGTTTTATTTTGGTTTAAAACTTGTTAACCAATGTTTGCACTAACATTCACATCGCTAAATACCCACAAAGAACTGAGATAAACATACAGCAGTCAGTTCATTATTTGCACAATGGTATTGGTTTATTATTGTCACTTGTACCGAGGTACAGTGAAAAACTTGTCTTGCATACCGATCGTACAGGTCAATTCATTACACAGTGCATTGAGTGCAGAAGCTTGTTAATTTTGATGACAGTGTCAAGTAGCATGGATCCGGTCAAAAAAATAATTGTCTTTTAAACAAAGACGTAAGGATTTCCTCTTCGACTTACAGTCAGTTTGAAAGTTTGGTCTCCAAGCACCTTGGGGTAGGTTTTTCAGTCAACCCTTTAGCCAGTACTTGGTTCACCGTGAGTTCTGCACTCTCCCTGTAAGGCACCTGACTCCGTATTGGAAGAGAAAGGTTCTCCCAGGACAAGACTTAGCCCACTGCACTTCGGATATGCAGTGTGGCCAGATGTGGAGCACAGCTGCAACATCTGGGGAAGCGGGGGTGGGTGAATGTGGGGGAGCTGCGTTGGTTCCCCCCGGTGGTTAGAACTACTTAACCGTGGCGAGTGGGTCGAGGGGCGGGAGCGCTGCTGCACCTCCGCCGCTGAGTTGCAGTGACGCCTCAGTGAGACGGGTGCCACACGAGTCACTCGTGGTGAAGCGTTCAAGGAAAGGAATTATTTCAAAGTTATGACCGTGATCAAGTCTGACACTAAACGGCGCGCAGCGACGAATTGGTTAAAAAGGAGTCGGCGCGGCGAAAGTTGGACTGAGCAAATGTACGTAAGAGGCACCGAAAAGACAATTAAGCAATTCTATCTTGATTGAAGAGACTGTATCCGGAGCAACACACAAACTGCCGGAGGAACTCAGCGGGTCAGGCAGCATCTGTGGAGGCGTGCAGGGTCTGCACCCGAAACGTTGACCGTCCCTCTGCCTCCACAGACGCTGCCTGACCCTCCGAGTTCCTCCGGCCGTTTGGTTTCCTTTGGTCTACTCTGGTTGAGAGCCCGGGGGGCAGCATCAACCCAGTCTCCCGCTACCACAAGAGAAAGACGTACCAATTGTAATCACGGTGTATATTATGTACAAAGTATAAAACAAAAAGAATTCCTCCCCTAATGTCCTGTTTACTGACTCTCCCCCAACTCCCCACTTGCTGAAACCCCTCCACGTCCGACATTATCGGTGGATCTCCCCTAATTCTCCAATTCCCTTGTTAACTAATCCCCTGCCCCATTCCAGGGGCCCGGCATTCATTCCCAAATATCCTGAAGCCTTTTTTCCTAATAAATGGGAAAATAAGTGGGGAAGGCTCCCGGATATCGAGATAGAGAGAAAAAAAACCAAGATGCTGGAGGAATTCAGCGGGTCAGGCAGCATCTGTGGAGGCAGAGGGTTGGTCGGTTTTTTGCATGCGCCCTGATGCAGGGTCTCGACCCGAAACGACGACCATCCCTCCGCCTGCACAGACGCTGCCTGACCCGCTGTGTTCCTCCGGCAGTTTGTGTGTTGCTCCAGATTCCGGCATCTGCTGTCTCCTGTGTCGCCAATCAAGGTAACACAAGGCAAAGTGAATGGCTATTGTCACATTGGGATAGAGGAGACGTTCAAAGGAGATGTGCGGGGCAAGTTTGTTCACACAGAAAGTGGTGGGTGCCTGAAACGGGCTACCGGGGAGGAGCGGTGGAAGCAGATACGATAGAGGTGTTTACTAGGCACATTTGCAGGGGATGGAGGGAGGAGGATCACGTGCAGGCAGAAGGGATTTAGTTTAATTTGGCATTGCGTTCGGCCCAACATCGTGAGCCGAAGGATTTGTTCCTGTGCTGTACTGTTCTATGTTCTACGTTCATTCTACATTCCATGTTCTACGTTAAAGCAACAAAAGAAAATGAAAGCAGAAATTTTAAGACGAAAACGGTTAAACTGAATCGAGCAGTGTGCTGAAGCAGCACATTCAAGGTTGAAATGTATCTGATCATTTTTTTTTACGTTCAGCTGCTTGTACTGGTGTCAGTTGCAACACTGTTTAACTGGTTTAAATATAATCACCCACAGCGAAATACGCATAAACTAGGAGGGCTTTTTCGAAAGGTTGGTAGCCTCCAGATAGTTCTCGAATTCCTGCCGTTGCACAGTGATGGACCGACGTGTTGGGTTTATGTGGAATGTTGTTAATTAAGAAGGGGCGGGAGGTGATCGGGTGATTGAATTCTGGCGGGTGCTGTAAATCGATGGGGCTGCCCGTTCCGCCACTAACCCTCACAATTGACCGCACTTGGGTTTGCCGTGGTCGTGACTGCCGTGGTTTAAAGCAAGGGTCAGGCTCATTGGATTTTCTCCCAAATGGTCATCGGAAAATAGGCAGGCTTGTGTGCAAATATCATCCAGTCCATTAACGTCGCGGGCAGTAGCGGTGTGCTGGGGGCGTTAAGATGGCTAGCTAGTAGGGTTGCGGCCTCACAACTCCAGAAACCCGGGTTCGATCCCGACTTCCGACGCTGTCTGCGTGGAGTTTGCACGTTATCCTTGTGACTGCATGGGTTTCCTCCCGGGTCCCAAAGACGTGCGGGGTGGTAGGGTGGTTACTGTGGATTGTAGTGTTAATAGTGAGTGGTAGAATCTGTGGGGAGTTGAGGGGAATGTTTGGGAAGAATAGAACTGGATCACAATACGATTCGTTTGGCGGAAGTGTCTAGGACTTCAGAGTACGTGTGCGTGTGTGTGTGCGTGTCTGTGTGTGTGTGTGTGTGTGTGTGTGTGTGTGTGTGTGTGTGTGTGTGTGTGTGTGTGCGCGTGTGTGTGTGTGTGCGTGTGTGTATGTGTGTATGTGTGTGTGTGTCTGTGTGTGTGTGTCTGTGTGTGTGTATGTGTGTGTATGTGTGTATGTGTGTGTATGTGTGTATGTGTGTGTGTGCGTGTGTGTGTGTGTGCATGTGTGTATGTGTGTGTATGTGTGTATGTGTGTGTATGTGTGTATGTGTGTGTGTGTGCGTGTGTGTATGTGTGTGTATGTGTGTATGTGTGTGTGCGTGTATGTGTGTATGTGTGTGTGTATGTGTGTGTGTATGTGTGTGTGTGTGTGTGTGTGTGTGTGTGTGTGTGTGTGTGTGTGTGTGTGTGTGTGTGTGTGTGTGTGTGTGTGTGTGTGGAGACACAAGAGACTGCAGATGCTGTAAATCTGGAGCGATAAAAAAAAACAAACTGCTGGAGGAACTGATGCAGGGTCTCGACTAGAAAGTTCGCCTCCACAGATGCTGCCTGACCCGCTGAGTTGATGTTTACCTGTATATGTCACCTTCCTTTGAGCAGCTGAAATCTACAAGCTGCCGAGGCCGAGTTTCCCTGTGTGTCCAAGTCTGGTCAATTTCAACTGAGGTTTTCAAACCGGGCTGGGGATTTCAGGGGGGAGAGGTTAACGTGACCTGCGTTTCTTGGGAATGCTGAGGGATAACGGGAGTCTTTGCAGGAAAAAGCTGACTATCCAGTATCGCGTCCCTCGGAAACCCCCATATTTTGGCATTTGGCTGACTCATTGGTACAGTAAGTCGACGTCACTTGCAGAGCAGGCACTCGAAGTTGGCTGCGTATTACTGGGAGGTTGGGTCAGGTGTCCGGCCGGAGCTGAGGCCCGGCGTGTTGGCTGAATGTTTAGAGTACTTATAGAGTACTACAGCACAGAAACAGGCCCTTTGGCCTATCTAGTCGATACCGACCTGATCTTCTGTCTGGTCCCATCTACCTGCACCCGGACCATATCCCTCCAAACCCCTCCCATCCATGTACCTATCCAAACTTCTCTTAAATGTTACAACTGAACCCGCAACCTCCACTTCCGCTGGCAACTCGTTCCATACTCGCAGCACCCTCTGCGTGAAGAAGTTCCCCCTCACATTCCCCATAAATATTTCACCTTTTACCCTAAACCTATGACCTCTAGTCTCACCCAACCTGGGGGGGGGGGGGGAAGCCTGCATGCATTCACATTCATACTATTGTATACCTCTGCAAGATCTCCCCTCATTCCCCTGCGCTCCAGGGAATGAAGTCCTAACCTATTCAACCTTTCCCTATTACTGAGATGTGTATATATAACTTGTATGTGTCTTCTTGACCAGGTGAAATCCTAAAGCTGAAATTCACAAGGTTCTGTTTCCTGCTCCCTTGGGTTCGATAGAAATGTTACTACACCATATAAGAACTGGGACTTTGTGTTGCGACTTTGCAAACCACCGGTTAGAGCGAGCTTTGAGCATTGTGTGCAGGTCAGGTCGCCACACAACAGGAAGGATGTGGTTGCACTGGAGAGGGGACAGAGGAAATTCACCAGCATGTTGCCTGGATTGGGGCACTTTCGTTATGGGGAGAGATTGGATAGGCTGGGCTTGTTTGCCCTGGAGCGAAGGAGGCTGAGGACTGACCTGATAGAGATATATAGGATCATGAGAGGCATTGATAGGGTGGTTAGTCAAAATCTTTTTTACATGGCAGGGGTATCAAAAGGGCATGGGTTTAAGATGAGAGGAAGGAATTTCAAGGGGATTTGAAGGGTAAGTTTTTTTTATACTGAGGGGGCTGATATCCGGATCGTACTGCCAGAGGAGGTGGTGGAACCAGAAACAATCGCTATATTTAAGAGGAAATTGGACAGACACTTAAACAGACAAGGCATCCGGTCCTAATGCAGACAAATGGGATTAGTATAGATGAGCAAAAGGGTTGGCATGGTTATGATGGACCGAATGGCCTGTTGCTATGCTGTATGACTCTAACAGGTAAAAGGAAGAATGAAATAACAGTGCTTAGGAGCAATGTTATTGACATCCAATAGTCCAGAAAATCCACTAATCTGGCGTTAACAAAATTCCCAGGGCATCAGATTATCTGCATCTGGACATTTGGAGGCAGTTTCCGGCTGTCCGGAATCAGAAGGAGGATTGAATTTTGGGGGAAGGGTTGTTGGTGAAGCAGCCAGCATAATCAGAGACCCCACCCACCCGGGTCATTCTCTCTTCTCTTCTCTTCCATCTGGTAGAAGATACAGGAGCCTGAGGGCACGTACCACCAGGCTTAAGGATAGCTTCCATCTCACTGTGATAAGACTATTGAACGATTCCCTTATAAGATGAGATGGACTATGACCTCACGATCTAACTTGATGTGACATTGCGCCTTATTGCACTGCACTTTCTCTGCAGCTGTGACACTTTACTCTGTACTGTTATTGTTTTTACCTGTACTAAATCAATGCACTCTGCACTAACCCAATGTACTGCGTAATGAATTGACCTGTACGAACGGTATGCAAGACAAGTTTTTCACTGTACCTCGGTACAAGTGACAATAATAAAGCAATACAAAATTGAAATATTGGGGAAATATTTGAGTAACTGTCCATTGAAATATGTGCAAAGTATAGCATGTTTCATCAGGCTTGTTGAGACTGTTGTTTCTCGGGAAAGGGAAGGGAATCTGGAAGAGAACTGGGACTTAACCAGGAGTCGTCACAACAGTGTTCCTGTATGATGGGGCTCCAGCTGCTCTCACATCATCTCCCGATGCCAACTCTCGAACACTTCGTCCGACCTACCCCTGAACCATAACCCCACCGAGCACCACCAGGACATTCTCTCCCGAACGTTGTTCATCTAGATTCCAGCATCTGCAGTCCGTTTGTTTTTCACAGAGGCTGGGTCCGACCACAGTTGCCTAGTAGGGGAACCTGGAAAGAACATTGCCCCTCTCTCTCCCCACCCCACCACGGCCCCTTCTCCCTACTCCTCCCCACATTGACCCACACAGTGATTGGAGCCTCTGGGGTAGATCAAGAGCAGATCAACCAGACCCGCATAATGGTGGCGTGGATGGGCGTCCGCATCCGGTCCTCCCAGCACGCTGCTATCTCAAGGAGGAAGCCATCCCCACTTCCAGCTGTTCCAAAGGTAGACGTCAGTTGCAGCTGGAAGGCCGTCAGCTTGGCCTAGGAGCCCAGAGGTCCATCCAAAACCTGAAGGCCACCCTGCAGAAGGAGCGGTCCAAGGCGACGGGCGGCCGAGGTTTCCAGCTGATCCACCTGCCTGCCCGTCTTCCGTGCTTACGTGCGCGCACGGGTGTCCTTGGAGAGGGGGCACACGGTCTCCGCGGCCACCCTGGTTGAGTTCCGCGCTCGGTAGGCCCTTCAGGGGATCGTGTGTGTCGTGGACAGTACAAATGCAATTCTTACCTGAAGTGTTGCGTGTTGCGTTAGCGGGTGTTGTGTTGCGTGTGTGTTTCGCGGGTAGTAGTTCGCATTATTTCACTGTAGTTATGTAGTTGATTAGTTGTTTCTTCTCTTCTGTATTAGTTGTAGAGTATTGACACTGGTTGTCCTTTATTGTAGAGCTTTTATAGTTAGCAAACATTTATATCAAAAAAAAAAGGAGCAGTCCAAGACCGAGCACTGGCACCCAGTGAACTCCGAGGTCCGGGGGTAAGAGGACCTTGGGCTGTCCTACACAATATGCGACATCGTGGCTCAGCGAGTAGAGCCACTGCCTTTCAATGCCAGAGACCCGGATTCAATCCTGACCTCCGGCACTGTGTGGAGTTTGCACGTTCTCCGTGTCACTGCATTGGTTCCCCACACCACCCCGCGCCCCCCCCCCCAACCACGCCCAAGGTGCTCCACTTTGCAGAGGAGTGCGGGTCGGTAGGTAAATTGGCCGCTGTAAGTTGCTCCCTGTGTGTGAGTGTTAGAATCTGGAGGGAATTAAAATGGTGACTAATGTATGGTTACAAAACATGCAGCTCGACAAAATTCTGGTTAGACCACACAGAGTATTGTGTCCAGTTCTGGTCGCCTCATTATAGGAAGGATGTGGAAGCATTGGAAAGGGTGAAGAGGAGATCTTACCTCGCCTGGTTTAGAGAGTATGAATTATGAGGAGAGACTAAGGGAGCTAGGGCTTTACTCTTTGGAGAGAAGGAGGATGAGAGGAGACATGATAGAGGTGTACAAAATATTGAGAGGAATAAATAGAGTGGACAGCCAGCGCCTCTTTCCCAGGGCACCAATGCTCAATACAAGAGGGCATGGCTTTAAAGTAATGGGTGGGAAGTTCAAGGGAGATATCAGAGGAAGGTTTTTTACTCAGAGAGTGGTTGGGGCATGGATTGCGCTGCCTGGGGCAGTGGTGGAGGCAGGTACATTGGTCAAATTCAAGAGATTACTAGATAAGAATACGGAGGAATTTAAAACAGAGGGATACATATGAGGAAGGGGTTAGATAGTCTTATGCGAGGTTTAAAGGTCGGCACAACATAGTGGGCCGAAGGGCCTGTATTGTGCTGTACTGTTCTATGATTCTAAGATTAGTGTCGACAGGTCATGGAGGATCAGTGGAGCCTCGGTGGGCTAAAGGGCTTCTTTACCTCTCTCTATGGCTCAAGGAGAAAGCTGCAATACAATCCTTTTTACTATGTTCAAACTTCTCGTTTGTGCTTCTGTGTGAGAAGGGGTTATGCCATGTACAGTCAAGAACGACGTTGAAATGACGTCGGCCGCAATTTCTCGCTTGGCAAGATTTTGTTCATGGCTTCTATGGAAAGAATTATGTAGAAGTGAAGGTGGAGCTGTCTCTTCATTTCCCACTTGTAAACTGGTTTATTATTGTCACACGTACCAAGGTGCAGTGAAATGTTACAAAGGAACTTGCTCTTTATCCAATGTCAATGCAGCTCCATAAGGCAGTTGTTTCTTATTCATTGCAGAGGGCCTGACTGACATGGTAGCAGCTACAATGGAGACTCCCACCCTCATCAGCGAAAGGCCTGGCAAGGTGCTGCAAGAAATCATGAAAACCATGGACCATTCGACCGGTAATGTATCTCAGCTCCTTCACCTCTGAGGAAAATATATCTGGTTGCTTTTGATAATCAGGTAACCTTCATCTCACAGACTTCCACAGCTGGCTTGCGAAGCAATGGGAGATAAAGGAAGGACAACAGAATTAATCCTCCAGACCGGACGATGGACCAATGCAGACACAAGGGACCAAGTGGTTTCCTTTTGTGCTGTCAGATTTCACCCTAAGGGAGCCTACAGAGTCGGAACTGGAGTTTCACTTCCCCAGCTGCCCAGTCATAATCATACAGCACAGAAACAGGCCCTTTGGCGCATTGAGATTACACTGACCATCAACCAACCACTTAAACTAATCTTATTTTATTCAAATTATTATCCAGGCAATTTACAGTGGCCAATTAAACTACCAGCCTGCATGTTCTTAAGATGTGGGAGAAAGTCGGAGCACCCGGGAAAACCCAGGCAGTCACAGGGAGAAGGTGCAAACTAGATTTTTAGATTTTTAATTAGATTTTAGATTTCTTTATTAGTCACATGTACATCGAAACACAGTAAATTGCATCTTTTTTGCATAGAGTGTTCTGGGGGCAGCCCGCAAGTGTCGCCACGCTTCCGGCGCCAACATAGCACGCCCACAACTTCCTAACCCTGTACGTCTGTAGAATGTGGGAGGAAACTGGAGCACCCGGAGGAAACCCACGCAGACACGGGGAGAACGTACAAACTCCTTACAGACAGCGGCGGGAATTGAAACCGGGTCGCTGGCGCTATAATAGTGTTAGGCTAACCGCTACACTACCGTGCCTTCCCGGACAGACAGCGCGGGAGGTCAGGATTGAACCCAGGTCTCTCGCGCTGTGCTGCGCCACTGATTCCAATAAGTAGTATCCTTACTTGAGAAAGATCTAGGTTCACCATGATCTTCTCACCTGAATCAAGTTGAGCTGTTGGTGGAGGAGGGAGAGGGAGCTTTATTTGGGAAATCGACCGGTTTGGGCCCAATCCTGTTTTTGGCAGCTTGCTCTGATGTGGAATTGTCAGGACTCCACCCCATGGAACTCTGCTCAGGCGTAAAATGAAAATCCACCCAAAACCAATCCCACTGGGGCCAGATTGAAGCCAGCCTGAGCCTGAGGAGGACTTTGAACATCCAAGATGAACAAGGCACACATAGAGTCACAGTTGTATAGCACTGAAATCTGCCCTTTGGCCCACTGTGTCCATCTACATGAATCTCATTTGCCTGCATTGGGTCCTCCCAGGATCCAGGTAACCCCCATTTGGTCTTGGTGTTCGGTTTCAATTGATGTTAAAGATCACCATTACCTTATCTATTTCCAATCTGTGGGAAAAATACAAATATTGGGAAGTTGTCAGCTGAAGGTTCACCTCGGGATCAGCTTTTCCGTCCCAATCCATCGCACATATTTGGTGGGTACCCACTGAGCAAGGGAGGTTTGAATTTTTGATATGATGCCCATTGACAAGGAGGTGTTTGAGAAGGCCACCCCCGTTTTGCAAATGTTCTAAGTACCTCTGTCAATGCTCACGATTGTGGTTGTCTTTTTGTCTGTTTCAGAATCGAAAGCGCTCCACGACTTGCGTAAGTTGGAAGGGAGGAAAGCGGGGGCAGTTTAAGGTTCTTATGGAAGGGCTGAATGGGGTTGACACACAGAAGATGTGGCTGGGACCTCTTGAGCTAAATAGACCCACTGAAGGGCAAACTAGATAAAGGCAGAAAGAAGCAAAGTGGGAGGGGGTTTGGGTCAGAGCTTAACTTGTGTCGAGCTTAAACACTCGCAAGATAAGCTCGTTTTCTCAGTACAGAAATGTACTGTAAGTACATTCACAACAACCCAGAAAGGAGGACTGATCCCAAATTAAGCTCTTATTTGCCATTTAGAAATTGTGTTGTCAAGAGACCACAAGTGGGAGTAATCTCCAGTCAGTACTGATCCTTGAAGTTTCACAGATGTTTTACTGAGAAATATCTCCTAAGCAATTCATATAAATGTGCTTTGTAGTTAAGGGCAAGTTGTTTTTATGAGTTGAATGGGTTAGGCTTGTATCCCCTTGCATAAAATATAGATAAGAAGATATCTTTATTAGTCACAGGTACATCGAAACACACAGTGAAATGCATCTTTTGCGTAGAGTGTTCTGGGGGACAGCCCGCAAGTGTTGCCACGTTTCCAGCGCCAACATAGCATGCCCACAACTTCCTAACCTGTATGTCTTTGGAATGTGGGAGGAAACCGGAGCACCCGGAGGAAACCCACACAGACACAGGGGGAGAACATACAAACTCCTTACAGACAGCGGCCGGAATTGAACCCGGGTCGCTGGCGCTGTAAAGCGTTATGCTAACCACTCCACTACCGTGCCTGCCCTAAGATGCTGAAGATCTTGACAGGGTGGGTGCAGAGACGATGTTTCCTCTTGGGGGAGAATCTAGTTCTGGTCATCACTGGTCTAGGACAGAGAGGAGATAATTTTGTCCTGAAAGCTTCTGCTTCAAAGGGATGGTGGAAATAGAATCTTTGAATATATTAAGGCACAGATAGGCAGCAAAGTGGAGGAGATAATCAGGTGGGCTAAACCCTGCTCCCAGTTCATAAATGGCAGTGTTCTATTTTCACATGCAATTATTTGTAGGTACATCTTCCCCCTTTGGGAAACCAGATTTATTCCTTTTCTTTCATGATGTCGGTGATGGACTTGTAAAAAATGCTTTCATTATGATAGATTATGAAAATTGGTGGAATTAAAGTCAGCAAGTGTCAAGAAGAAACTGGTGAGAGAAACGGTCCAGGGCGATGTGGAGAATGAAGAGGGGAACAGGGAGAGTTGGGGACACAAGAGATTGCAGATGCTGGAATCTGGAGCAACACACAAAACGCTGGAGGAACTCAGTGGTCAGGCAGCATCTGTGGAGGGAAATGTACAGTGGATGTTTCGGGTCGAGACCCTTCATCTGGAAAACTGTCTTGAGTTCCTCCAGCATTTTGTTTCTTGCAGGGAGAGTTGGATCGCACTTACAAACAGCCAGGAACAATGGCCTTCAGTGAATTATTCTGCAGGTATGTTCCATTCAGCTGTTTGCATGCAGCTCACAGGTCATAGGTCCTGCAACACATCTCACGGACACTCAACCCAAAATCTTGACCCATTTATCTGACCTTTGTGGAAAAGGGAACTCTCATTCACATCCCTGTAAGAGTGAAGGAAGCCAAAGAAAGATTTCGGAGGAAATATTTCAGAAAGACTGTAAACAAATGGAGTATAATTACATCTTGTTTGGTTTTTACAGTTGATTTAAGTACAAGTGCACAACCATTTTGGATGAGAACTGGATAGGAATTGTTGTAAATGTTCTACTTACAAAACATTGAGATAAATAGAATTTTAACTCCAAAGGATCTATTTGGACTTGTTACATCCAGAAAGTTGCAAAGATCCTTGTGTGATTGACCTCAATGTATCACTTATGTTTAATTTATTTTTAGATTTGAAAACACTCAGCGAAATTTTCGGTAAGAATTAGTCGTCACAAACACCGGAATTCAAATCGTATCAAGTGGTTCGGTGTACTGATCCAAGAAACAGATCCCGATAAGCAGGGCTGCAGCTTTTCTAACCAAGAAGAGTAGTAGACACAAGGAACTGTTGTGAATCTGGAGCAGCAGGCAATGTGCCCGAGGCACTCAGCGGGTCGAGCAGCATCTGCGGGGGGGGGAAGGAATTGTCGACATTTCGTGTGGAAACCCTGCATCAGGACTTGGAGTGGAGAAGGGAGATGGCCGATATAAAGGGGAGAAGGGGAGGGATGAGACAGGAGCCCGAGGTGATTGATGGACTCAGGAGGGGTGTAAAATGACGGGCAGGTTGTGCCAGGTAGGGGAGGGGAGTGGGGGTGGAGACAGTGGCAGGTGGATGATAGATGGAGGCAGACAGAGAGGGAGAAAAAAAGGAGCGGAGGGTGGGGGATCCTTGATGAGAGGTGCCGCCTTGTTAAGGCAGCACTTCCTGTAGATGCTGTCAGTGGTGGGGGGTGGAGGGGGGGGGTTGTGCCAATTGTAGGTTCCCCTTCCCCGCCCACAATCTTCACTTTTGTTAAATCCTGTAATGCAACAGTAGGAAGCAAAGCAGTATATGTGGCATATCTCAGACGAGACAGGCCACCAGGGTCCTGAGGCAAGAAGTATGAGTGAGATTACCTGGGCCACCTGGAAAGCCAGCAAAAAATCCACTAGGGTAGGAAAATGTGATACCAGAAAGTCCCCACAACATTAATAACATCTCTGATCTACCGGCGCATATGGGGACAAACATCGAGAGCTGCTGGAGGGGCATCAACCCGGTGGAAGACACACTTTGGTCTGCCTGAAACTTGGTCTTCCAGCGTGAGGAGATGTCCGTAATGTTGTCGGCTGGCGCATTCCAGGGTGCAGGAGGGACCCTGCCTCATTGGATCTTAGAGGTTTCCTCCCACCCACTCCCACTACTTTCCTCTCCTATCATTGGTTGCTTAACGTGTTCATCATTACTATGCCCGCCTTCTAATTGGAAGGCTAACAACGTTTCTATTTCCTGATTGGATAATTTCTGAGAGAAGTGCTGAAGCTCAGTGCAGCCAATGCAAAGCCTCTGTGGGGATGGACCACCCTCTAGGGTCTGGACACTGAGGGACTGAGTCCTGTGTAACAGCCTCTCAAATACTTCATGGGTACATTTCTTATCTCTCTAAAGAGGAAACGTGTGCCTCGCTGCTTTGGAAGTAGAATGTATTGACTGATAACACTATGACTGTAACTAAAGAATGTGCTGATGGTTTTGTAGCTCCTGTATATATTTGCATGAATAAGGTTTATTTCTGAAATAGACATCGAACTGTATGCGCAACATTGGTTACTACACAATTCTGACATTGCACATAAGAATTTCTCAGTGAGTTATTTTTTCACGTTTTTACATTAACTGCAATTGTTTGTGTTTCCTCCAGTTGCAGATAAATTTCACGAAAAGGCAGGTGAGCAAAGAAAATCCGGAATATTCAGGGAGAGCGAATCTCGAAGGGTTGGACATGCGTCTGCCTCATTGGATCTTGGAGGTTTCCTGCCACCCACTTCCAATAGTTCTCTCCCCTCTTATTGGTTTCCCAACGAGTTCATCATTATTAGCCCCGTCTTCTCACCTCTAATTGGAAGGCTGACAACGTTTCTATTTCTTGATTGGATGATTTCTGGCTCCATCAAAGAACCCCCTGTATATAATCATGAACTGAAGTGCTAAGGGTAAGTGAAAAGGTCAGAGTTTCGAAGGATTTTGTCACGTGTGACACCCACTAGATTAATGGTGAATCCTGGAATATTGGCAAGGTCAGGGAAGGGATGTCAGTAAGGGATCCTTTTTTATTATTCCAAAATAAGATAAGATATCTTTATTAGTCACATGTACATCGAAAGACACATCGAAATGAATCTTTTGTGTAGCGTGTTCTGGGGGCAGCCCGCAAGTGTCACCACGTTTCCGGCGCCAACATAGCACGCCCACAACTTTCTAACCCATACGTCTTTTTGGAATGTGGGAGGAAACCGGAGCACCCGGAGGAAACCCACGCAGACATGGGGAGAACGTACAAACTCCTTACAGACAGCAGCCGGAACTGAACCCGGGTCGCTGGTGCTGTAATAGCGTTACGCTAACCATCATAAAAAAACAAACTATATAAAACAATAAAACAGTGCAAACCTTTACATTCGTGTCCAGATCAATCATTAGTGTTACCTTTTTATATATTAAAAAAAAACCGCAGCACCGATGTCACTCGTGTGGCTCCCTGGGGTGCTACGCCAATCCCATATTTACAATATTTAAGGGGCTTTCTCGCCTGATCCCACCCCTCCCTCTCCAGTGGCAGAACCCTAAACTGTAGTCCTTCCCCACCAAGCCCTTGCATTGGCTGCGCCCAGCTTTAGTGCATCCCTCAGCACGTACTCCTGCAGCCTGGGATGTGCCAGTCGGTAGCATTCCCCTACGGACATCTCACAGCGCTGGGAGACCAACAAGTTTCGGGCAGACCAAAGGGCGTCTTTCACCGAGTTGATAACCTTCCAGATCTTCTTTTGAACAAGTAACTGCAAACATTAATACTGGAAAACGCTGGGCATAGTCAGCAGGTCAGGCAACATCCATGGCAAGTCTATGCTTTTTGGGAAAGGTGAACAAAATTGTACACAACACTCCAATTACAGTGAGATATGTTTTCTTCTGCTCCCAAGTTCTCTTAAAATAAAGGCTAGAACACAATCTGCCTTCCTTATCAACCCATAAGATGCTGGAGGAGCTCAGTGGGTCGGGCAGCATCTGTGGAGGGAAATGGACAGGCGACGTTTCGAGTCGAGACCCTTCATCCTGCCTTCTTTATCATCTCCTGCACCTCTATGTCGGCTTTAGTGACTTGTTATAAGCACCTCAGGGTCCCTTCAGCTCTAACACTACCCACCCAAAGTTGCTCTACCTCTCCCCTGACTCCTCCTCTGTGTACAGAGAGGGGAGAGAAGTGTCCCTGATACTTTTGGCTGGGTATATGCAGCTGAAACACTTCACAAGGTCTCTCTCAAACAGTAAAGTAACTTTTATTTCTATTTTGTCTTGCAGATGCTTTGAAGACTGACACTTTGGCAGGTTTGATATAGAGATTTCACTTGATGCAGGAATGACTTGCATTTCTAAAGTGCCTTTCATGTCATATCAAAGACTACAGAGCCAGTCCCACCCAGAGGAAAGAATGCTACGAGCACAGTCTTTATGTAATCACTCAGACAATGCCAGAATATGAAGCAGCCCGTTCCCATACATTCTGATAACAACCAGATTATTTGTTTTAATTGAGTCATAGTCATAGAGCAGTACAACACAGAAACAGGCCCTTCGGTCCAACTGGTCCATACTGACCAAGATGCCCTTTCCAAGCTAGTCCCATTTTCCAGCATTTGGTCCATAAACTTCTAAACCTTTCCTATCCATGTACCTGTCCAACTGTCTTTTAAAAGTTGTTAATGTACCTGCCTCAGCCACTTCCTCTGGCAGCTCATTCTGTATATTGACCACATTCTGTGTAAAAAAAAAGTTGCTCCTCAAGGTCCTATTTCCTATCTCACCTTAAACCTGTGCCCTCTGGTTATTGATTCTCCAACACTGGCAAAAAGACAGTGCATTCACCCTATCTATGCTCCTCACAGCTCTCAGTCTCCTATGCCCCAAGGAAAAAAGTCCTAGCCTGTCCAACCTCTCCCTTTAACCCAGTCCTTCAAGTCCTGGCAATATCCTCATAAATCTTTTCTGCAATCCTTCCAGTTTAATATCAATCTCCTACGTTCCAGGGAATAAACCCCTAGTCTGCGCAACCTCTCCCTGTAACTCAGAGCCCCAAGCTCAGGCAACATCCTGGTAAATCTTTTCTGCACTCTTTCTAGTTTAATAACATCTTTCCTATAGCAGAGCGACCAAAACTGAACTCAATACTCCAAGTGCTGCCTCATGACCACACCATGACCTCCCAACTTCTATACTCATTGCCCTGACTGATGAAGGCCAGTGTGCCAAACGCCTTCTTCACCACCCTGTCTATGTGCAACGCCACTTTCAGGTGACGGTGAAAGAGCCCATAGTACTTGATACAGAAAAGTGTTAACAAAGTAATCATTTGTCCTAGAGTCTGGGGAAATGATAATAAAAAATAATAATCGCAGGTTGGGACTTCTTTCAATGGAGCGTAGGAGACTGAGGGGTGATCTTGTAGAGGTGTATAAAATTATGAGGGGCATAGATAGGGTGAATGCTATCAGTCTTTTTCCCAGGGTTGGGGAATCAAGAACTAGAGGGCACAGGTTTAAGGTGAGAGGGAAGAGATTTAATAGGAAGCTGAGGGGCAACTGTTCCCCCCAGAGGATGGTCAGTGTATGGAACGAGCTGCCAGAGGAAGTGGTTGAGGCAGGTACATGGATAGGAAAGGTTTAGAGGGATATGGGCCAATTACGGGCAAACGGGACTAGCTTAGATGGGAATCTTGGTCGGCATGGACCAGAGGGCCTGCTTTCGTGCTGTATGACTCCCTGAATCTATGACTATTGTGTAAGATGTACATCCTGGGCCAATATGTACCGCCCACTTCAAACATTTGAATTGCAGTTTTAAGAGCTTGCAACTAATATAACGTGACTTTCTTTCCAGATCCCTCCATGGCATCTCCCCCTCAGTGTAACTTACTCCAGCCCTACCGCCCTCCAAGGTTTCTGCACTCCATTAATTCAGCCTCTTGTGCTTCCTTAATTTTAACTGCAAAGCTATTGGTAGCATCGCATTTAACTGACTGTCTCTGGAACTCCCTCCTTTAAACTCCCTGTATCTCCACCTCTTTTCCTCCTCCTTTAGCGTACATCTTACAAACTACCTCTTAGACCAAGCTCCGCACTGATACATAGCTCGGTGTCAGACACTGTTCGTTAATGCTCCTGTCATGTGCCAAGGGTTTATATAAATACAAGTTGCTGTTGCTGTATTCTGTATAACTAGCAAACAATATTCCAGCTTGAGCAACACAAAAGGCCCTGGAGGAACTCAGCCGGTCAGGCAGCATCTTTGGAGGGAAATGGACAGTCGAGACCATTTCCCTCCATTTCTGACTGGCCAGTCCAGATGAAGGGTCTCGAACTAAAACGTCGGCCGTCCATTTCCCTCCACAGATGCTGCCTGACCAGCTGAGTCCCTCCAGTGCCTCTCGTGTTGCTCTAGATTCCAGCATCTGCAGCCTCTTGTGTCTCAATATTACAGTTTGCAACTGTTAAATCTGTCACGGACACCTCCTGTGGGTCTGAGTTCCAGAATTGGCACCATTTGGTTCCTGGGACAATGTAAAAACAAACTTGCAACTTGTCCAGAGTAAATTGTTATTTCCGCTATTTCACTTAAATCTTCCAGACATTTTGCATCATGTTTTGGTCTGTTTTTACAAAGTTTCAAAATGCAGCAGAAATATTGACTAAACTGCCTTCATCATAAAGCAAAAAAAAAGTAATCCACAAACTTTTAAGGTTGGAGAGAAATTCCACTGATGGTTTGCCACTGTTTGCCACTGTTTTGCATTCTTTGTTTTAAACATGATTCATTTAGAAACTGTTCAGGTACACTTAAATAACCTCCAACAAATTTAACATTAAAAAAATGTTAAATTGTATGAAATTAAAAATAATAGAATAACACATTTAGCCTCCTCCACGGGACTGGTGAGCCCATTCAGATGAATGAGGTCACTGTTCCTTTGTTAGCCCTGCCTGACACAGAGCTTAGGGGGAACAGGGTGTGGAGTGTGCACCAGCTTCCCTCCAGCAGAAGAACAATAGCCCAGATGCTCAGGCTCCAACTCCCGTCTTGACTGGATTCCCAGCTTCCGAAAAGGGTTGGAAGTCCGAGGTGTACTCACCATTGAATAGCTGATCGGTGATCCCGTGAGCTGGGGGGCAGTAGTTGGCCCAATACTGTGGGCTGCCCCATGGCCATTTGAGGAAGAGTTGGGAGTCTATCTCACACAACAACTGGAGGAGTCCTTCCCATGCAAATTCAATGGTTGCAAAACGTGGTGCTCAGTTCATAATCAAGGATGTACTGCTGAGGCTTTATAAGGCGTTGGTCAGACCACATTTGGAATATTGTGAACAATTCTGGGCCCCGTATCCAAGGAAAGGTGTGCTGGCCCCGGAGAGGGTCCAGGGGAAGGCTCACAGGAATGATCCCGGGAATGAAATGCTCAACATATGAGGAGCGTTTGATGTCTCTGGACCTGTACTCAATGGAGTTCAGAAGGATGAAGGGGGGATCTTATTGAAACCTACTGAATACTGAAAGGCCTGGATAGAGTGGACGTGGAGAGGATGTTTCCATCAGTGGGAGAGTCCAGGATCCGAGGGCACAGCCTCAGAATAAAGAGATGTTCCTTTAGAACTGAGATGAGGAGGAATTTCTTCAGCCTGAGGGTGGTGAATCTGTGGAATTCGTTGCCACAGAGGGCTGTGGAGGCCGTCATTGAGTGTATTTAAGGCAAGATTTGTGGGTTCTTGATTGGTGAGGGGGTTAAGGGTTATGGGGAGAAGGCGGGAGAATGGGGTTCAGAAAAATAATCAGTCATGATTGAATGGTGGAGAAGTCTCGATTGGCTGAATGGCCTAATTCTGCTCCTATATCTTGTGGTCTTATAATAAGATTGAAAAGTTTCCCATAACTTTTGGCTTAATATGGAATGTATTCTTTCATCCAGTAGGAATATGGTGATACAGAAGGAGGCCATTTGACCCATCTGTTCTCTAGTAGAGCAATCCCATTAGTCTCATTCCCCCTCCTCTCTCACACCATCACCAACTCCCCTGTGATTCATTTGCTGTAAACCTGAACTACAGGGCAATTAATCTTCCAGCTCATCTTTGGGATGTGGGAGGAAACCAGAGCATCCAACGGAAACCCACCAGGTCACGTTGCAAACTCCAAACAGACGGTACCAGAGGTCAGGATCGAACCTGGGTCCCTGGAGCTGTGGGGTAGCAGCTCTACACACTGCGCCACTGTGACTCTGTGTAGATTGAACAGAAAACGGAGCATTACTTCAGGAGATATTCTTAATGCATGTATTATTCACAATGTTTTTCTCTTAATAGGAAGGTTGGAGATTAAAGAAGAAGGTAGATGTTTTGTCTAATTCCCCTGCTCTCTAACCTGAAGAACAATGAGACAGACAAAGTATACCAACTTCTCTTGGGCTTTTTGCCTGCATAGCTGCTTCTAGGAACACCTCTTCTCCCAGCCAGTTTGGAGATGATTGGCTAATTTCCCTACCAATCACGTCTGGAGCCTATATTGCTGCAAGTGACTGGGACCGATTTCACACAAGTGATATCTAACTACACAACTATCCTCCATTCACTGCACTTGACTGGAGATATCACTCTAAATGTTCCTGTGACATCCGTAGGTTGGTCTATTTGCTGCTGTTGGTAGTGAGAGACTCTGTCGACTTTTGGCTGCAGTGTGCTCTTTAGATAGACTCTGCTAACTTTGCTGCTGTGCACATTTTAAACAGACCCTTTGGACACGTAAGCTGTTTCAACAGGCTCTATGGACTGTTTGCTGTTGTACAGAGTTTAAACACACTGTAAACTGTTATTGCATGCATTAAATAGACTGTAGACTTTATTATAGTGTTATGTTAAATAGATTGGTAATTGGTTTATTATTATCACATGCAGTGAAAAACTTTGCATGCCATCCATACAGATCATTTCATCACATCAGTGCGTTGAGGTAGTACAAGGGAAAAGCAATAACAGAGTACAGAAAATAGTGTTACAGTTACAGAGAAAGTGCAATGCAGGTAGATAAGGTGCAAGGTCCATGATGAGGTAGATTGTGAGATCAAGAGTCAGTCTTATCGTACAAGAGGTCCGTTCAGTAGTCCTATAACAGTGGGATAGAAGCTGTCGTTGAGCCTGGTGGTTCGTGCTTTCAGGCTTTTGTATCTTCTGCCCGATGGAAGGGGGGAGAAGAGAGAATGTCTGGGGTGGGAAGACTCTTTGATTATGTCATAATACTGCTGCATAAATAGAGTATAAACTCATACTGAAAACACGTCCCACAAGGGTCAAGCACAGCTTCTATCAAACTGTTATAAGACTATTGAATGGTTCCCTAGTACGATAAGATGGACTCTTGACTTCACAATCTACCTCATTATGACCTTGTACTTTATCGTCTGCCTGCACTTTCTCTGTAGCTGTAACACTTTATTCTGCATTCTTTTACTGTTTTACCTTGTACTTCCTCTATGTACTGTGTAATGAATTGATCTGTATGAACGCAAGACAAGTTTTTCACTCTCCCTCGGAACACGTGACAATAATAAACCAAATTACCAAATATAAACAACTCCGGTGGAACATACTGTTTAACAAGACTATAAACTGTCATAGTGAAATCCTTAAATGTACTGTAGTCTGAGCTTGCGTTGTATTTAGATTGTAGATCATTTGCTGTACTGTGCTATGTAAATAGATTGTTTTCTGTACAGGCCACCCCGGGTTACAAACACCTGACTTACAGACACCCCTCTGTATGATCGACCTCCCATAATATTATTAAATTCAAAAGTCCGATGTGCATACAATAGTTTGTTGTTACGAATGGCAGAACTAGTTTTCCCTCTCTCTACACTTTTAGTAATTCTTCTTTCTTATCAGTGTTATTGCTTTTGATACCATTCATTGCAGATTACATATTTCAAGTGATTTTTGTGTATTTTCCAACATGGTATTGGTATTGGTTTATTATTGTCACGTACCGAGGTACAGTGAAAAACTTGTCTTGCATACCGATCGTACAGGTCAATTCATTACACAGTGTAGTTACATTGAGTTAGTACAGAGTGCATTGATGTAGTACAGGTAAAAACAATAACAGAACAAAGTGTCACAGCTACAGAGGAAGTGCAGTGGGTAAAATCAACTTATGGACATCTGTGAAAATGGAACCTGTCTATTATCCAGTGACGGCGGGCAATAGGTTGTTCAAACCAAGAAGTGCAACTCATTGGATGACAGAGTGGAGTCAGTGGACACTCTGCTCCTCTCTTTCACACCAGAGGGTCAGGCTGTACCCTTGAGCTCGTTCCATCTTCACAGGTGGAACCCTCTGAAAATGGATTTTGTGCTGGTCTCCTCTGTCCAGGTGCAGTAACACATCAGCCCCAACTGTTGACGGAGCCCCATCAATTGCCAAGAGTTTCCTTTGACCACCCTCACCACAGACAAGGAAGAGGCCAGGCAGGACTTCAATTCAAAGTCAAAGTTGAGTTTATTGTCACATGCACAAGTCCATGTGTGCACAGGTGCAATGAAAAACTTACTTGCAGCAGCATCACAGGCACACAGCATCAGATAAGCAGCAGTCACAAGAAAAACATAATTTAAACATAAATTATGCACAATTTTTACAAGAAATAACACAATTACAACAAAAAATCAAAGTCCATTTTAGTGCAAAGTGGTCATGGTGTTGCTAAACTGTAGTGATTAGGGTTGTGCCGGTTGGTTCAAGATCCGAGTGGTTGAAAGGAAGTAACTGTTCCTGAACCTGGTGGTGTGGGACTCCTCTGTACCTCCTGCCCGAAGGTAGCTGCGAGAAGATGGCAAGGCCCGGATGGTGGGGATCTTGGATGACGAATGTTGCCTTCTTGAGGCAGCGCCTCCTGTAGATACTACCCAAGGTGGGGAGGGATGTGCCCGTGATGTATTGGGCAGAGTCCACTACTCTCTGCAGCTTCTTACGTTCCTGTGCATGCGAATTACCAAACCAGACCAGGATGCAATCAGTCAGGACACTTTCAACAGTACATCTGTTCTTCTTCTCAGTTCTGGAACCAACCTACACAACCCCAATCACTTCAGTTTAACAACACTATGACACCTTGCACTACAATGGATTTTGATTCTTTTTGTTCTAATTGTGTTCTTTCTTGTAAAAATTGTGTATAATTTATGTTTCATTTATGTTTTTTCTTGCGAATGCTGCTTATCTGATGCCATGTGCCTGTGACGCTGCTGCAAGCAAGTTTTTCACTGCCCCTATGCACACATGCACCTGTGCATGTGACGATAAACTCGACTTTGACTGCAGAGGTTTGGTGGTAAAGCGAGCGATCCACCTTAAAGCAAGCAAGCTTTGTTCACTCTCAGACTCTATTTATAGATCACCAGCTAACCTCCCTCAGGTATCCACTGTAGGATTTAATCAGATTATTCACAGAACTCATGCAAAAATTCCTAAAAACCCAATTTTGTTTTTTTTAGAACTTCAAGACCTGCTGACAAGTGGTGGTGAGATCCGGCATCCCAATTATCAGAGGCTAAAATTACCCTTCAGAGCAAATGGCTCAGAAAAATAATGAGGAAAGTGTTTGTATTTTGTGGGGGTTATGGAGAAAATGTTCCCATGGGTGGGGGAAGTCCAGTCCAGGACCCGAAAGTATAAGGCCAACTGCAGCAGGGGCAAACAAATAACAAACATTTGCATTTCTGTGGCACCTCTCCCATCCCTTTCAGCATGCTTCATGCTGCTTTATTACCAGTGAGAACTTCTTGAAGACTGGCGGTCATTGTAATGTGGGAGGCGCAACAGCCTGTTTGTACACAGCAAGACCCCACAGAGTTATGAATGAGAGATTTCATTCAATGAGGGGTGTGTGTGTGTGTGTCTGTGTGTGTGTGTGTGTGTTCCTCTGTGTGTTGTTGCTCTGCGTGTGTGTGTGTGTGTGTGTGTGCGTGTGTCTGTGTGTTTCTGTGTGTGTGTGTGTGTGTGTGTGTTCTAGTTCAAATTTATTGTTGCCATGGGCAGACATACCCAGGGTATAAATGCCATGAAAATTTGTTTTTATGCAGCAGCAGCTCAGTCCATTACAGACATGAGCAAGTTAACATAAACAACACGAATCATATATAACTTACAAATGCGCAAAAATAATCAACGATATAAACATAGAGACACTAGCGCAAGTAGAGAGAATGATAAAGAAATATAGTCCAAAGTAGTGTCAGCATTTTTCAGGTGGGTTCAAGACCCTGACGGCAGTGGGGAAGAAGCTGTTGTTGAACCCTGAGGTGTGGGGTCCTCAGGCTCCTGTACCTCCTGCCTGATGGCAGCACTGGGAAGAGGGCACGGCCCAGACGGTGGGGGTCCCTGACGACGGATGTCGCATTCCTGAGACATCACCTCCTGTAGACGTCCTCAATGGTGGGGAGAGCTTTACCCATGATGGAACTGGCAGGTCCCACCGCTCTCTGTAGCCTCTTGCATTCCTGTGCGTTGGCGTTCCCATCCCAGGCCGTGATGCTTTCCAACATACATCTGTCAGCGTCTATGATGACGTACCAAATCTCCTTAAACCTCGAAGAAAGTAGAGACGCTGGCATGCCTTCTTCGTGTGTGTGCATGTGTGTGCGTGCGTGCGTGCGTGCGTGCGTGTGTGCGTGTGTGTGTGTGTGTGTGTGTGTGTGCTGTAAGCTGCCCAACACTCTCGGTTTAATGTCCCATCAGAAAGGCAGCTACGTCTAGGATAACAGCACTTCCCCCACTTCCACACTGCAAGTCTCAGCCTTTGTGCCCACGTTTAGTGGGCCTTGCACCCACATCACTTTCCTTCACTGATACTTAACAACGTTCATCCAACTTGCTTCTCTCCTGGTCCTGGCCATGACTTTCATCAGGGGCGGTCCTCAGGTGTTGGAGGGAGGATGGTGCTCTGACTGCTTTCGGGGTCTCTCTCACTGAATCTGTGCGTTTTATCCTGCAGAAGAGAAGTGGCAGTCTCTGGATATGGGTAAGTGGAGTTCAACTCATTCCTGTCACAGCAAGGTCCTTTAAGCTTGATGAACTTGGTGAACTGGCCGATTCCCTCGGGAGACGCACGCACACACACACACACACACACACACACGCACGCACGCACGCACGCACGCACATGCACATACACACAAACATGTACACATACAGGACATGCACATCCAAATGCAGATGCACACACACACTCAAATTCAGACACACACACGTTCATGGACACACAAGTGCACTCACTAAACTCAGGTGCATTCACTAGCACTTTGACACACTTACACATGTATGCACACACAAATTCTGACAAGCACTCAAACTCACACATGCACGCTCACACATGCACACATTCCCAAACACACATGCACACAAACACATATCCACACTATCACATGCATTAATAATACACACACAGCCACGTAGAGACTTGGTGTATCACACAACCACACTCACAAACATTCAGACGCATATTCACAGATGCAATGACGCAAGCATTCAGTGTCACATTTAACCCCCCCCCCCCCCCCCCCCCCCCCGCCACACATTCATCTCTGTGCCACTCACTTCTGGATAGGAATTCACACCATCAGTAGTGAAACGATTAGTACACTGGACACCCATTGTCTGCCCACCCAGTGTTCCCTTCCATTCTGGCACCAACACCCAAGACAAACTTCATGGTGCTCAGACAAAATCTCTCCCTCGGGCTCTAGATGTGCAGGGAGCAGCAACTTCAAGAGACGATGTTCCGACATCAACTGACCGCGAACCGCACATATGCACAGGCAACCAAAAGCTCGGTTAAAGCATTGGGTTGCCGTGAGCATCAAAGAAAGTGGAGAGGTTGAGGGAGCGAATTCCAGATCTCGAATCTTTTGCAGCAGAAGACGTGGCCACCAGGGGTGGGGCGATTAAGTTCGGGGACAGAGGCAAGAGTCCAAATATGATGGAGCAGAGAGATTTCAGAGGCGTGTAAGGCAGGGAGAGCTTGGGGAGCAAAGCCTTGGAGGGACTAGAAATCAGAAGGAGCACTTGAGGCATCACTGGTGTAGGTCAGGGGTGAAGGGTGAATGGGGTTTGGTGTGCTTGAGGTTGTGGGAACTGGAGCTTCCAACAACTTTAGGTGGATTGTCAAGTTATCGTCATGTGCACAAGTACAGTGAGGTACAGGTACAATTGAAAACTTGCTTGTAGCAGCATCACAGGCACATGGGCTCAGACAACACACAGAGCATAAATTATACAAGGCAGTGAAGAAGAGAGGAAAAGAAGTGTGCAAACGCCAGACAGTGAAAAAAAAGACCATCACAAGCAAGAAACAAGCGAGGAATGCAGGGAAACAGAGCTTTACGTGTATGTAACATTCAGGGGATGTTCTTTTATGCTTTTATTGACAGCGACAAAGTTATTTCGAGCAGAGACTGGTGAGTCCACCGGAACAGTAACACTGGCTGAAGTTTCTACAGACACTTGCAACGATTAAAGAATACTTGCTTTGTTTTTATCTTATAACGGGAGCCTGTTTCACACCACAACTGACTCACGGGCAGAAACACCGGACCTGAATTCAGTTCATGTTTGTTCTTGCTCAGGAGTTTCTGCCTTGGTTGTCACTTCCCACTGTGTCCTGACTCTGCAATCCTGCCTGCTTCTCAAACTTTCACTGTATCTTAATATCTCCACCCAGAGACAATCCATCAACCGTCGACCTCTTTAGGAGACAAGTTACTCATTACCATCAAACTTTGTGCATCCTCCGATCCTTCACTCAGGGAATGTGTTCCATGTTCTCACCGCTCCTTGGCTAAAGAAGTTTCCTCTGAATTCTCTCAGCTGACCTCTATTACATAGAACAGTACAGCGCAGGAACAGACCCTTCAGCCCACAATGTTGTGCCAAACTAATTAAACTAGTAATTGAACACCTAACTAAACTAATCCCTTCTGCCTACACAAAGTCCATATCCCTCCATTCTCTGCACATCTATGTGCCTATCTAAGAGCCTCTTAAACGCCTCTATCGTATCTGCCTCCAGTACCACCCCTAGCAGTGCATTCCAGGCACCCACCACTCTCAATGTAAACAAAACTTGCCCTGCACACCTCCTTTGAACTTACCCCCTCTCATCTTAAATGCATGCCCTCTAGTATTAGACATTTCAACCCACAGGGAAAAAAAACAGCTCTCTACTCTGTCGATGCCTCTCATAGCCTTATAAACCTCTATCAGGTCTCCCCTCAGCCTCCACCGCTCCAGAGAAAACAATCCAAGTTGTCCAACCTCTCCTTACACCACCTGCTCTCTAATCCAGGCAGCATCCTGGTGAACCTCTTCTACACCCTCTCCAAAGCCTCCACATCCTTCCTATAACGGGGCGACCAGAATTGAATGCCATACTCCAGATGTGGCCTAACCAGATTGTTATAGAGCTGCAGAGGCGATAGTTTCTCTGTCAACCTGCCCTAAGGAGGCAGCTAAGTGTCAATCAGATCACGACCAGGGAAGAGGGCAGGTTCCATTTGCCTTTTTTTAATGACAATTTATCATCATTAAGTTTTCTTTTGAAAATCCAGATTATTTAGTTAATTGGACCTAAATTTACTTGTTACCCTAGTGAGAGAGAAGCTCACACCAGATCAATGGTTCAAAACTCTGGCAGAGTTGCTGGTTCAGTAACTCAACCACTGTACCATCCTAACCCACAGCTTTGAGGGGACATAAACTCCATTTTAGCAAGCTGCTTTCGCAAATCTAATCCTTTTATTCCCGGGAACGTTCAGGAAAGACAGAAAGACGGGATTGGTGGGTGGGAAGAGGGTCCCTGCATCCTTGACACCTGTTAAATGTTACAAAGGAATGTTTTTCTTCCAGTTTTGGGGCTCATTCCAATGAAATTAATTCCTCACAGCACTTAAATCTCTCCTGGAATTTCATCTGGAGATAGGTGAGTTTTGCAGTGTCTCATCCTTGATTTTTGAAATGTATATCTGAAGGGTGGCGGGGATGGGGATGTGACAGTGTCCGTCAGTGCTACTAGAAGTGTAGATTGTGGCAGACAGCCTTGTATCTGGGATTAATAATGCAAACTCCTTGCTGGACACAGTGGAAAGAATAGCTGCCCTTTTATCACAGCACCCCAGTGTGGTGACCAGAATTGAATATAATACTCCAGATGCGGCCTAACCAGAGTGTTATACAGCTGCAGAGGCCATAGTTTCTCTGTCAACCTGCCCTAAGGAGGCAGCTAAGTGTCAATCAGATCACGACCAGGGAAAGAGGGCAGATTCTATTTGCCTTTTTTTATAACAATTTAATTGGACCTAAATTCACTTGTTACCCCAGTGGGAGAGAAATTCACAACAGATCAATGGTTCAAAGCTCTGACAAGTGAATAAGTGGGGTAACAGAGTACCAGACATGCTCAGAACTGAACACAGTGGTAGAGTCATAGAGAAATACCTTCAGCCCACAGTCTGTGCCAACCATCAACCACTCATCCATACCAATCCTACATTAATCTAAGTTTTTTTTTATTCTTTCCACTTTCGCATCAGCTCCCCAAAGATTCTACCACTCATCTACGCACTAGGCGCAATTTATGCGGACTTTAACCCGACCAACATGCACGTCTTTGGGACGTGGGGAGTAAACTGGAGCCAGCCGGGGGTGGGGGGGGGAAGCCCAAAGGGTCACAGGGAGAACGTGCAAGCTCCACACACACAGACAGCGCCAGAGGTCGGGATCGAACCCGGATCTCTGGTGCTGTGAGGCAGCGGCTCGACCCGCTGCGCCACCGGGTCGCCGGAAAGGAGAAAGACATCTGGTGCTTTTAAAAAAGGAACTGCACTAACATGGCACAAACGCTGCACGCTTTGTAAGTATTACATCACTCCATACAAATGAGAGACGGAAAGGACCACACAGTGGTGCAGCCAGTAGAGCCTCAGAGCTCCAGTGAGCAGGTTCAATCCTGACCTCCGGCGCTGACTGCGTGAAGTTTGGTATTGGTATTGGTTTATTATTGTCACTTTTACCGATGTACAGTGAAAAACTTGTCTAGCATACCGATCGTACAGGTCAATTCATTACACAGTGCAGTTACATTGGGTTAGTACAGAGTGCATTGAGGTAGTACAGGTAAAAACAATAACAGTACAGAGTAAAGTGTCACAGCTACAGAGAAAGTGCAGTGCCATAAGGTGCAAGGTCACAACAAGGTAGATCATGAGGTCATAGTCCATCTCATTGTATAAGGGAACCGTTCAATAGTCTTATCACAGTGGGGTAGAAGCTGTCCTTAAGTCTGGTGTTACGTGCCCTCAGGCTCCTATATCTTCTACCCAATGGAAGAGGAGAGAAGAGAGAATGTCCGGGGCGGGTGGGGTCTTTGATTATGCCGGCTGCTTCACCAAGACGGCCAAAGACAGAGTCCAAGGTAGGGAGGCTGGTTTCCGTGATGCGCTGGGCTGTGTCCACACTCTCTGCAGTTTCTTGTGGTCCTGGGCAGAGCAGTTGCCGTCCCAAGCCGTGATGCATCCGGATATGATGCTTTCTATGGTGCATCGATAAAAGTTTGCACGTTTTTTCTGTGTCCCTAAAGCTCCCCCCGGGCGCTCCGGTTTCCTCCCACATCCCAAAGACGTGCAGGTTGGTAGGTTAATTGGCCGCTGTAAATTGCCTCTGGTGTAGGTGAGTGGTACAGTTTTGTGGGGATTTGTTGATTAGTGTAGGATTAGCGTAAATGGGGTGTTTGATGGTTGGCATGGTAGGATGAAGGGCCTGTTTCAGTGCTGTTATAACTCTATGTTGATTAAATCCCCTTCTATTATCCTTTCAGGAAGCCCACTCCAAAGTTAATTGGGTCTCCTTGTCTCCCACTTCCCCCATTCCAACTGGGAGCAATTTACATATCAGGCAGCATCTGTGGAGGGAAATGGACCGTCGATATTTCCGGTCAAGACCCTTCTTCCTGAAACGTCAACTGTCCATCTTCCTCCACAGATGCTGCCCGACCCGCTGAGCTCCTCCAGCACTTTGTGTCTTGCTCCAGATTCCAGCATCTGCAGTCTCTTGTGTCTGCGAGTTACTTTGCTGAAATGGTTTAAAAAAAAAACGTGCGCTGATTGCTAAAATGCCTTTGAACTTTGTGGCTTCACAGTCGGGAAGCCAGTTGGAATGGGAAATTGCCGGGAGTGCATCAGAGAAAGGGATCCGTCGGTGGTTTGGTCGGGCTATTCAACCTGGTTGTGCTTCCCTTTTCCAGAGCTGCGTGGCTGTTACAATAAAACAGGTGAGTCTTGAGCCACAGTGAGATGCCCCCTCAAACACAGGGCAGGGAGGGGTTAGTGGGAAAACAGGCAGGGTCACTTTAACCTCACTTGTTGGGACAGTGAGGGGTGGTCCCACATGACAGGGTGTAAATGCTGCCTTGCCATCCCTTCCTCAACTGTACTGCTGAACCAACAACAACAGAAAGTGAAATCAGGCAGGCACGAAGTCCCCAGAGCTTGTACATTCCCAATGAATTACAAGATTCACGAGGATGTTACCGGAACTGGAGGACTTGAGTTATGCTGAGAGATTGGATAGGCTGGGACTATTTTCCCTTTAGCGTACGAGGCTGAGGGGTGACCTGAAAGAGGTTTATAAAATCATGAGGGGCGTGGATAAGGTGGATGGTCGCAGATTTTTTTTCCAAGGGAGATGTTGACGCCCAGGAACTTGAAGCTGCTCAGCCTTTCCACCGCTGACCCCTCAATGAGGACCAGTGTGTGTGTTCTCCCGACTTCCCCTTCCTGAAGTCCACAACCAGTTCGCTGGTCTTGCTGACTTTGAGTGCGAAGTTGTGACCTCACAACTCCAGTGACCCGAGTTTGATCCTAACCTTTGGTGACGACTGTGTGGAGTTTGCACATTCTCCCTGTGACTGCATGGTTTTCCTCCGGGTGCTCCGGATTCCTCCCTCATCCCAAAGATGTGGGCATTGCGAGGTTAATTGGTCACTGTAAACTCCCCGTGTGGGAGGCTGGTGGGGGAATCAAGTGCTGTTGATGGGCATGTAAGAGGGAACGGGTTTCAGGGAAATGAGTGGGAGAATGGGATTGCTCTGAAAATGGGCATAGACTCAATGGGCCTCCTTCTATGACACAAGGAACATGAAGTTTGCGTCACATGTTGGCCAGACCAGGTAAGGATGGCAGACTTCTTCCCCTGAAGAAGAGTATAAGTGAATCAGATGGGTTTTTACAACAACCCAGTAGTTTTTGTGGTCATGAAGATTGACACCAGCTGTTGTTTCCAAATGCCAGATACTTAACTGGGTTTAAATTCTACAGCTGCCGCAGTGGGATTTGAACTCAGGTCCCTTGACTGTCGAGCCAGGCCTCAAGATTACGAGTCCAGTACCTTAACCACTGTACCACTGTCAAAGTCATATGAAAGGATGGAGCACCCGGAGGGAAGAGGTGTCCAGGCCACTCACACACAGCAAGACAGTGGGACGAAACGATAGCTCCACCAATGAGTGGGTGAAATAGGTTGAGGGACCTTTTTCTGTTCACACCTTTCTCTGGTTCTATGAACTGATGCCGCTGCTTGATGCCAACCCTGAGAATGATGGCATCTCCATTTTCTTTTTACAGATGACAACGAAAATGGAGGTAAAATTAATTTCTCCACCACGAGTTGCTTGTTGCTACACACGGCAGATAGAGTGGACCTTTCCTCTCCTAATTATATTCCTGGCAAGGCTAGCACGATACCCATCCCTAATTGCCCCTTGAGAAGGTGGTGGTGGGCTGCCTTTTTGAACCTCTGCTGTCCTTCAAGTGAAGGTGCTCCCCTGGTGCTGTTGGGGGACTGGAGTTCCAGGAGTCCGACCCAATGATGACCCAGTGATAACTGTTTCCATTTCCAGATCAGTGTGGTGTATGACATGGAAGGGAACCTGCTGGTGGTGTTGCACCCAGGAACTCCACAAGAACATAAGAGGAGCAGGAGTAGGCAACTCAGCCCCTCAAGCCTGCCCCACCATGCAATATAATCTTGGGTGATCTGCCCCGAGGCCTCAACTCCTCCTGCATACCAGTTTCCCATAGCCTTCAGTGTCCCAATATTATCTACTTCCTCCTTAAATACCTCCAATAATCTCGCCTCCACAACTCTCTAAAGTAGAGAAGTCCACGGACTCACCACCCTCTGCAAGAAGAAGTTACTATGGACCTCAATTATAAATGATCGTCCCTTAATCTTGTAACTACGTCCCCTTGCTCAAGGCCCTCCCAATAGCGGAAACACCTCAACAACAACTTGTCACGCCCCCTTCAGGTTTTATGTTTCAGCAAGATCACTCCTCACTTGTATAAATTCCAAACATTCCAGATATAATTTCTTTAGCTGCTCGTGTTAAGACAAGCCTCTCAATCCAGGAGTTAGCCTAACAAATCCCTTTTAGACTGTCTCCAATGTCAGTATATCCTTTCTTAAATAACTGGACCAAAACTGTGTGCAGTATTTCTAACATCCTCACCAGCATTTGTAAAACTACCACAATACTTCTAAGTTCCACCCTCTTGCAATAAAGGACGGTATGCCGTTTGCCTTTGTAACTACTCACTGCGCCTGCCTGCTGATTTCTTATGACTCCTGTGCAAGAACACTGAAATCCCTCTGTACTCCACTCATCTGCAATCTCTCTGATGCCCAGCGGGTTGTAGTGTACAAAGTAAATGTAGGAATATTGAAGGGGTTTTGGTTTATATTCCCGTGGTATGTGAATGCCATTGGCAAAATCACTGAAGCACAAGAAATCTCTTCAAGAAATGGTTGATGCAAGATTGATATTGGTATTGGGTTATTATGGTCATGGCTGGGGTCTAATGTACTGAGATATCGTGAAAAGCTTTCGATTTGTGTGCCATCCAGACAGGTTATGCCATACATGATTCCATAGAGGTCGTAAAAAAGAAAACAGAATGCAGGATAGTGTTACAGTTACAGAGAAAGTGCAGTGCAGGCAGATGAATAAAGTGCAAGGGCCACGACAACGTAGATTGGGAGATCAAGAGTTCATCTTTTAGTGTATGAGGGGTCCGCTCAAGACTGATAACAGGGGGATAGAAGCTGTCCTTGAGCCTGATGGTACATGCTCTTGGGCTTTTGCATCTTCTGCCCGACGAGAGAGGGGAGAAGAGAGAATGACCAGGGTGGGAGGGGTCCTTGATTACGCTGGCTGCTTCCCCCACCTTCTCTCTCAGTCAGTCATCAACGATTTGCCTTGTCTCACCTTCCACCACAGACCTCTCATGTGCTAAGAGATAAACTCATGATCTCCCAATCTACCTGGATCGCACGCAATCAAGACCTTTTCACTGTATCTCGGTACATGTGACAATGAAAAAACAATACCAATACCAACACTTTGCCTCAACAGCTGGCCTCATGTCTTGAAGGCTTAAGAGGGAGCAGACATTCACTTTGCCTTAGAGCAGGGCTATTCAGTGGTGCTTCCTTCAGTTTTTTAATTAATGAACACATACATCAGTTGCAACATGGACTAAGATATTCTACATTAAGTCATCTTGTTTGTAAATGCTCGACCTTGAGGTCGTTTCTCCTCCGGTTCTGGGCATCATGCACTTTGCATTTTTTCTTCGCAGAACCAGCAGGGAAGGATGCAGGTGAAGTCCACGATTGTCCAAGTATCTTGCAGTCCCTTGCCACGTAACTGCTGTTTTCCATTGTCCAAGTACAGTGTAGTTAGCTATTGTAGTTAACTGATAAGATAAGGTAAGATAAGATAAGATATCTTTATTAGTCACATGTACATCGAAACACACAGTGAAATACATCTTTTGATAGAGTGTTCCGGGGGCAGCCCACGAGTGTCGCCACGCTTCCGGCGCCAACATAGCATGCCCACAACTTCCTAAACCGTACGTCTTTGGAACGTGGGAGGAAACCGGAGCACCCGGAGGAGACCCACGCAGACACGGGGAGAACGTACAAGCTCCTTACGGACAGTGGCCGGAATTGAATTTGGGTCGCTGGCTAACCGCTACACTACCGTGCGTGTATGTGAGGTTGGGGGAGGGGGGGGTTTATTGGGTTTGTGGAGGGTTTTAACTTGTGGGGGTATTGGCTAGGATTTGTCAGGGTGGTTCAGTGTTGTGGGATATTAGGGTTAATTAGATAACCTCCGATAGTTCAGAAAATATGGCACCACCAAATTTCCAACCATGCCAGATTAACGGTATTCTGTGACCTACTTCGATGAAACTGTGATTTTCCAATTTCCTTTCATACTTCAGTCAGCTAAAATCTGTCCCTGATGTGAAAGATCGTATGCTGTTGATTAACAAATAAACTGTTGCTGACATTCTGGCTGCTGTTAACCCTTGAGTCAATTATCCAACCATTATTACAACGAACAATGATCCAGAACCAACCGCTCTAGACTTCTACCACGTGTGGATAGAACTACCAGGAGATCGTGGCTCCAAATTCCGCCGGACCTCAACAATTTTTCACCCAGAGAGTGGTTGGTGCATGGAATGCACTGCCTGGGGTGGTGGTGGAGGCAGATACATTGAACAGGTTCAAGAGCTTGTTGGATAGGCACATGGAGGAATGTGAGATAGAGGGATATGCGGGAGGAAGGGGTTAGGTAGTGTGAGGGTGGTCTGATGGACGGCACAACATGGTGGGCCGAAGGGTCTGTTTTGTGCTGTATGATTCTATGGTTCTATGGTTCTATGGTTCTAATCCAGGCCGGTATTCCACTGTAGCACCGAGGGAGTGTGGTAGCAGTGTCAGAGGTGCTGACTTTTACTGTGAAAGCGAGACCTCAATGTGAAAGGTCCCATGGTGCTAATTGAAAAACGAATGACAAGATCACAAGACAAAGTAGGCCATTCGGCCCATCGAGTCTGCTCCATGAGCTAAACTATTCTCCCATCTAGCCCCAATTCCCGGCCTTTTCCCCATATCCCTTGGTACCCTGACTAATTAGATACCTATCAATCTCCTCCTTAAACACCCCCAATGATCGGGCCTCCACAGCTTTACGTGGCAACGAATTCCATAAATCCACGACCCTCTGGCTGAAGAAATTTCTCCTCATCTCTGTTCTAAATGGGTGCCTCTAATTCTAAGACTGTGTCCTCTTGTCCTGGACTCACCCACCAATTTAGCCACATCTACTCTGTCCAGTCCTTTCAACATGCGAAATGTTTCTGTGAGGTCCCCTCATATACTGATGTTTCCGTTAGTGTTCAGCCTTCAGTCAACTATTAAAGTTTTTGGGAACTTTCCTATGCTGCATATCAACAGATACACTTCGGGAGGATGTCATTGCCTATACAGTGCTTGGGGTGTTCTGAAGCTCAGAGATGTATCATGATGATAACCAGCCACAGTCCAATGATCATTTCTGTATTTAAGACGATTACCCTGCCTGTCTCTTAACACAAAAGAAACGAGCTGCTGGAGGAACTCAGCGGGTCAGGCAGCATTTGTGGAGGGAAATGGACAATCGATATTTCGGGTCAAGATCCTTCATCTAGACCAGATCTACTCTCCGCTTCCCTCCACAGCTGCTGCCTGACCCACTGAGTTCCTCCAGCAGCTCGTTTTTATTGCTCCAGGTTCCAACATCTGCAGTTCCTTGTGTATCTTAGCGTCCGGGGAAACTTGCGCCAGAAATGGTGAGGAAAACCAGCCCAGTGCTCTCGCTCTCAGCCTGCTGGAGTTGCTCACTGTAATCTCTCTTCATCACAGAAATCCAAAGACTGCAAGAAGCCCTTAAGAGGGCAGGTGAGGTGACAAAGATAAATCGAGAAGGGCAGAAGAGTGTGGTCAGTATTTCTCACGACTATCGAAAGGTTCCCTTATACTGTATGAAACAGGGCCAATGTCAAACGATGTGATATGAAATCAGGGGACATCAAAGGCAGCACAGAGGCATAGTGAATGAAGCTGCCGCCTCACAACACCAGCGACACAGGTGCAGTCCTGGAGTTGAAGGGAAGATGAGGAGAATAAGATAGGGTTGGGTACCTGATGGACGGCATAGACAGTGGGCCGAAGGGCCTGTTTCCGTGCTGTATGACTCTCTGACATGGGAATTTGATGAGCGGTGCGGTGGCTGGAGATGGCGTCCATGTGAACTAAACATCCAAGTGTATTTTTCCCATTGGAGCGAAGTGCCAAGGAAATTCCGGGAAATCTTTCAATCGTTCTGTCTTTGTTTATAGCAGGAAATAAACCAAATGAATATTGCAAACCCACATCAGGGGCAGGCGGAACAGGCGATGGTCAGGGAGTTGACCATCACCCACATACCTATCTATCTGGGTTTCTTCTCCCTTGGTTACGCCTTTCCCATCTCCTCCCCCACCTTGTCTGGTTCCACCTATTACCTACCTGTCTCAACACTCACCTCCTCTACCTCCCCACCTGGATCATCATCACCACCTCCCCCCACACCCACCCCCAGATCCCCCCTTCACCTGGTTTCACCTATCAGCCACCAGCCTCTCTCTCACCTGTCCTATCTACTGGCTCTCATCCCTCTACACCCTCAGTCCTGATGCAGGGTCTTGAACTGAAACATCGACCGTCCCTTTTCCCTCCACAGATGATGAGTCCTTCCAGCTGTTTGGGGTTTTTTTCCGCTCCAAATTCCACATCTGCAGTCTCTTATGTCTCCGCGGTTTAATCTGAAAGGTGGTCCTGTTCCACACCAGGGTTATTTGTCCTGCCACCCTGTTAATTGGGGGTTCCTGCTCAGTTTCACTTTCTTTTCACAGAAGCGAATTCGGCATCCGGTTCTCCAGGTACCGTTCATTACCACTGCAACCTACTCTCCAACAATGGACAGATCTCCCCCTGGCATTGCTCAGAGATAGAATATGATCCTGGAGCAAGACTTGAGAGGGGTGTTGCAATCTAGACTCAGTCACTGCTCCCCTGACGTATCAGGGGAAGAGCTGGGGCCTGCGACAGATGTAGGGAGCGGCGGAATGAAGCCTGTGTAAATGAGAATCGTGAGTCACAACCAGCACCAGTTCACTAGGCTCTAGGAGTATGTCAATGCCTATTCTACCACAAACAGGAGAACCTGGGGAGGGTTGATGGGAATACGGGGAGAATGAAATGGGTTGGAATGGGATTGGTGTAACAATGGGTGCTTAATGGTCAGTTGGCCAAGGGTCCTGTTTCCATACTCTTGGACTTAAAAATGAACAAAAAGGCACAGGAAACAGGTCCTTTGGTCCACCGTGTTTGTGCTAACCATCGAGCACCCATTATTACACCAATTCCCTTCTAACCCGTTTCATTCTCCCCATAACCCCATCAACTCTCCCATATTCCCCTTCAACAGCCCTGATCTTGTTGAGAGGCTCGAGGGCCTGAGTGGCCGACTGCTCCCATTTCTAATCCTCGGATGCCACAGGTTCCTGGGATCCTTGGGAGTCTCCCGGAACCTTTGGTTGGTCACAGTAACAGGTCCCGGAACAAAACGTCCATTCGTCGCTGGGACCAAGAAGACATAAATGGACAGAGCAAGCATTTCCATTACTAATGAATGGGAGGCATTTTAACCCAAACCCAGGAGGGAACATCATGGAGCAGACGCCGAACTGGTGGACAAACGCAGCGGGTTGAGCAGCATCGCTGGAGGAGCAGGGATGGTCGACGTTTCGGGTCAAGACCCTGCACCATGACCGAGAGTGAAAAGGGGAGAGTGAAGCCTGTGTGAAGAGGTGAGGGGGAGGAGTGAGGCAGGGGATAGTTGGAACTAGGTGAGGTGGAGGATGATGGGTAGATGGAACCAGGTGTGGGAGGGAAAAGAGACACTGGGTAACAGTGGGGCTGGGGGTGAGGGAGGGAGTGCATTTGGAAAGGAGGGGGTGGTGAGAGGACTAGATCAGAAGGAGAAATGGACAGAGGGGAGCTGGTTACCTGAAACTTGACAAATTCAGTGTCCATGCCGTCAGGCTGCAGACTGTCCAGGCCGATCATGAGGTTCCTCCAGTTTGCATTTGGCCTCACCCTGGCAGTAGGGGAGGCCGAGGACAGACAGGTCAGTGTGGGAACGGGGAGGAGAATTGAAATGCCTGGCAATGGGGGGCTGAAGATGGCCATGGCGGACAGAGTGCAACGGAGTCACGTCACGGGGTCAACCAATCCAAAACTCATCTCTCTTGACTTTGTTAGAGGCTCAATTTGGGACAAGCATTAAAAACTAGGACCTAACCCAAACCGGCAAGCTCCTCGACAGATGGGTTGGGTTAAAAATTCCCCAAGGGTAATGGGCATCTATTATTCAACAAGGCAGGAGGGTTTATAACTGCACAGGATTAATAGTCTTTTTACCTTTCTTTGCTTCCAGGTTGCACTGCACTTCAGACTCTGAGTAAGACAAAACCAGATTTTTTTTTCTTGTCACAACCTTTGCAACAAGATGCATGCTTCTGTCAATGTTTATAAATGCTCCTCCCTTATATTGGCAAAAGAAAGTTTCCTGCCATACTCCAATTCCAACAGCAAGTTATGTTCTCCAATTGATCATCTGGTAATTGGTAATTGGTTTATTATTGTCACATGTATCAAGATACAGTGGAAAAACTTTGTTTTGCGTGCCATCCACACAGATCATTTCAAAACATCAGTACATCAAGGTCGTCGTCGTGCCTATCCCTCAAGGTTGAGGATGATGGTCTTCGTTCCGTTGATCTATTTATGGGCTCTCAAGTGGCTTATGAGTCCAATCTTAGCCCAGAGAGTGAAGACGGCTGTGCGTGTGTTTGTTTAACATGTACTTGATGTTGCTCTACAAAAAGCACACGGTACTTCACAAATCAACCAACTGATTCCAACAGCATTGAAACCACGACGATTGGAGCTGATGGATTTGTTGCAGCCTTCATCCGCCTTCACAGCCGTTGAGTTCGAAATAACTTTATCCGCCTGTTCCACTGTTGAGGTCTTGGTTGGATTGTTCTTTGTCAGGGACCTCACCGTCGACCTTACGCCATGGGTAACCTTACCAGGAGCATAGCTCCAGACGGCATCGCTCTCGGGATCTCAGGACCACACAAGCTTCTCCACCACGACAAGGTGACAATCCACGGGGAAAGGCATTAAGGTAGTACAAAGGCAAAAGCAATAACAGAATGCAGAGTATAGTGCTACAGTTACAGAGAACGAGCAGTGCAGGTAGACAATAAGATGCATGGGCCATGACAAGAGATCAGGAGTTCATGGTTAATGTACAAGAGATCCATTCAAATGTCTTATAACATTGGGATAGAAGATATCCTTGAGCCTGGTGGTATGTGCTTTTGGCTTTTATACCTTCTGCCTGATGGGAGGGGGGAGAAAAGAGAATGACCAAGGTGGGAGGGGTCTTTGATTATGTTGGCTGCTTTCCCAAGGCAGTGAGAAGTCCATGGAGTGTAGGCTGGTTTTCATGATGTGCTGGGCTGTGTCCACAACTTTCTGCAATTTCTTGCGGTCTTGGGCAGAACAGTTGCCGTACCAAGCCATGGTGCATCCAGATAGGATGCTTTCTATGGTGCATATATAAAAACTGATGTGGGTCAACGGGGACATGCCAAAATTCCTTAGCCTTCTGAGGAAGTAGAGGCGCTGGTGAGCTTTCTTGGCCATAGTGTCTACGTGGTTGGACCAGGACAAGCTATTGGTGATATTTACACCTAGGAACTTGAAGCTTTCAACCATCTCCACCTCAGCACTATTCATACACACAGGGGAATGTGCTCCACCTCGCTTCCTGAAGTCAATGACCAGCTCTTTTGTTTTGCTGACGTCGACGTCTTGGCCTTAAGTTTTGGAATCTCTCTTCAAACACAGCCCAGTGTCTGAAACGATTGGTGGTGGGTGGGGGGAGAGTGAGAGTGGGGGAGGAAATTTGTCTTTGGATGGCAGTGCACCATCTGGGAAAAGGCGGCACAGTGGCACAGCGGGTAAAGCCGCTGCCTCACAGCGCCGGAGACCTGGGTTCGAATCTGACCTCTGTCGGTGTGTGGAGTTTGCACGTTCTCCTTGTGACCCACGTGTGGGTTTCCTTCTGGTTTCCTCCCACACTCCAAAGATGTGCGAGTTGGAATGTTAATTGGCTGCGGTAAATTGCCCCCAGTGTGTGGGTGGAAGGGTAGGATCTGGGGGGAGTTGATGAGAACGAGGGGAGAATAAAATGGGATTCGTGTAAGGTTAGTGTAAACGGGTGGTTAATGGCCAGTACAGACTCAGTGGGCCGAAGGGCCTGTTTCCCTGCTGTACGGATCTATGACTCCAAGTATCAGTTGCAGGTTGTACGTCCTGCCACAAGGGGCAACCAAAGCCACATTCACACTCAACCCGAAACACCGACTGTCCATTTCCCTCCGTAGATGCTGCCTGACCTGCTGAGTTCCTCCAGCGTTTTGTATGTTGCTTCATACACAATTAGCCATAGTGAACAGGGAACTATTTTCCCCTTCCCCTCTGTACGATGCAAAACAATAGCCCAGCTTTAAAAAAAAGGTGCAGCGTTAAACTCTGATCCCAGTGATGGACGTGATCACTGGATGATGAACATAACATGATCCACCATTGACGGGAGGCCATCTACTTGTGAAGGATGGGCAGCCATGATAGGTCATCCCCCCACCACCTATGGAAGTTCCATAGTAAAACTCCCGATTATCCTTTGGAATTCCCGATGAGTTGATGAGAACATGGACTAATAGCCATGGTAGGTCCTCACCTCCCTCAACAATTGAAGTTCTGCAGTAAAAACTCCGATAATCCATTATCCCGATTGTTCGGAGTTTCTGATGGTTTGGCATCAGGCTCTGATTCCTGTGCCCCCTTCCACTCATTGGGTCCCCAATTCCATGCTCGTTTTCACTCGCTGGAGCCCTGGTTCCCACACTCCCTTGAAACTTACCTGGTTCAATTTTCCACCTCCCTTGAAACCTGCACTTCCCGCTGCCTCAGGAAAGCAGCCAACATACTCAAGGACCCCTCCCACCCCGGTCATACCCTCTTCTCCCCCCTCCCATCAGGCAGAAGATAAAAAAGCTTGAGAACACGTACCACCAGACTCAAGGACAGCTTCTATCCCGCTGTTATCAGTTTCTTGACCTCTCACACGCTAAAAGATGAACTCTTGATCTCCCAAACTGCCTCGTCATGGCCCTTGCACTTTATTTGTCTGCCTGCACTGCACGTTCTCTGTAGCTGTAACACCATATTCTGCACTCTGTTTTCTTTTTACTACCTCGATGTACTTGTGCATGGCATGATCTGTCTGGCACACAAACAAATGTTTTTCGCTGTATCTCAGTACATATGACAATAATAAACCAATTCCAATTCCAATTACCAGGACCTTGTTTCCCACACACCCTTTCAATCTAGCAGGTTCGCTAGAAAATGTATTATTCTACTGTGTAAAATCGAAAACAATTGTGAATTAAATGTATGTTGCAATATTAACAAGAAAAATATCCAAAAGGTGAGAGGGGAGAGATTTAATAGGAACTTAAGGGGCAACTTTTTAACACAAGAGGTGGTATCTATGTGGAACGAGGTGCCAGAGGAAGTGGTTGAGGCAGGTACAATAACAACTTTTAACAGACCGTTGGACAGGTACATGGATAAGGAAAGGTTTAGCGGGATATGGGTCAAATGGGACCGGCTTAGATGGCATCTAGGTCGGCATGGACCAGTTGGGCCAAAGGGCCTGTTTCTGTGCTGTGTGACTATGAGATCGACAGCCACATTGCAATAGTGGCTATATCTGATCTTGTGGGGCATCTGGGTCAGCGGCAGAGGGTAATTGTGAAATCTGCTATAGGAATGTGAGTTGATTTTAAATGTAATTCATTATTACTTATGACACAATGTATGTAAGAATCATGTTCTCTCTCTTTTCTGCTTTCGGTCTTGAAACCCAGAGTATGATCTTGAGCAAGGTGGGTCAAGACTATTCATTTAAACGTTTTTTAACCCCAGTGCTCCGTTCAAAGTCCAGCCAAGGAATTATTTGCATGTGGGCACAGCAAAACCTGGAGGAAACCGATTGCCCACAATTGTGTCATTGGTGGCAATGCAGGCTCTCCCTGGGTGACCAATGTCCAACTTACAGACACCTCTATATACGAACAGGCTCCCATAACATAATTAGATTCAAATATCCGACGTACATACATACATTCATACCTATGCACAGCAGCACTAGTTTTCTCTCTTTTTCTCTCCATTTTTAGTAATTGTCCTTTCTTAGTCTTATGTGCTTTTGATGCCGTTCATTTCAATACTGTGGAGGAACGGTTACCGTATAGAGTGATTCTTGTGTATTTTCTGACTTACGGACAAAATTGACTTATGGACGTCTGTGAAAACAGAGTCCATTCGTTACTCAGGGACGTCCCGTAACAGCAGTTAATGTCCGTCCCTAAGTACCAGAACTGCTAAGCTCACCCACGGTCTGGAGACATGTCTAGGCTGGGTAAGAGTGCAACATTTCCTTCTCTGTAGGATATAGTGAACCATACAACGATCCAATTGTTTCATGGTTATTCCTGAGACTAGTTCTTTAAATCCAGATTCATTTAATTACCGGATTATAAATCCCCAAATTGCCGGGGTAGGATTTGAACTCCTGTCTCTAGATCAGTGGCCCAGGTGTCAGGATGCTTTCTGCCCTCCCAACCCCTGCACATCGTTGACTTCAGGCAATAGATGCAAGTTGGCAGACCTCAACCTCTCTGTATCTCTCCTCCTCTCTTTCAGAAGTGGAAAAGCTGCGGAAAAATTTCGGTAAAGGGACTCACTGCAAATCGGTCATTCGGGGAAACACCAGCCAACATCTGGGGCATGGGGACGGCTGCCAGCATTGGGGGAGCACTGGCGCTGAGCAGGTATCCCACAGGACGGGAACCCACGCAGAGAAGAAACACCCCGGTACTGATCCCTCTGGAGAGGTCCCCGGCTTTGATCACCCCTCGAGACAAGGGGACAACCCTCAGCTGAACCCACTCACACACATGCCACCGACAATATGGGCATCGTCTCCACCTTTGGAAGGGCACAAGATGACACAGAGTGGGATGGTAACCCAAACCATGACATCAACCTGCCCTCAGGGAAGACCTTTCTCCAGTCAGCGTTGATCTGGCAAATGGCCGTGGGGCTTCTCTCTTCAGGTAGAGGCAGTTGGTTAGAAACTGGAATGTAGCTGGTGTTAGCTGAGCAGCGACGGTGAAGGTAGCTATTTTGTGAGGAGATTCAGCTTCTGTTGAAGGAGCCTTCACCGAATTTCTGTATCTCTTCTTGTTCCCACAGCTGACGCCTGCCGAAAGTTGGAAGGTAAGCCAGCCCCACCGAGTCCGGAAGTATATCCCACATCCTAGGATGACCAGGCTTGGGACTTTATCCCAATCCAAAATGGGAACTGAGAAACCCATCCCCTTCCTCATCAATCTCCGCAACCAGGTTTTCCAACCTCCTTCCGGTCAGCCTCCCACCAACCAATATCCCATCCCATTGACCCATCGGGTCTCACTCCGATCCCCTCCACTTCCATCAATCCAGGACTTTTCATCCCTCCTTCCCAATGCATCGGGGAAGAGGACACAAGATATAAGTGGACACAAGGCTTCAGGTCTACCTGCTGCCCCTCCTCATCCACCTCCCCTGGTGCCTGCCTAGTTCTGAGTTAATAGAGAGTCATATAGAGACACAGCACAGAAACAGGCCCTTCGGCCCACCGAGTCCATGCTGACCACCAACCACCCATTTACCTTGACCCTGCACTCATCCCAGTTTGTTCTCCCCACATTCCCAGCAATTCCCCCCCCCCCCAGATCCTACCCCCAACCTGCACCAATCAGCCTCACAACCCGCACATCTTTGGGATGTGGGAGGAAACCAGAGCACCTAAAATGAACCACATGGTGACAGAGAAAATGTGCAAACTGCACACAGGCAGCACCGGAGGTCAGGATCGAACCCGGGTCTCTGGCACTGTGAGGCAGTGGCTCTACCCGCTGCGCCACTGTGCTGCCCTACTATTGAGTGATATTTCCCATCTCACTGTTGAGTAGGGAGCATGTGGGCCAGGGATGCTTGAGACTTGAGCCCTAAGTTACAGTGCCTCACTCGTTTTTATTTCCTTTAGGACTCCAACTAACATCTATCTACAGAGCTTATTCACTCCACTCAGATTGTATTGCTCTCTCAACCACAAAAACTTGCTTTCCAACTGGGAATTTCATCTAAAATCAGAGCTAAATGAATAAATATGAAAGTTCAGTCCTCACACTACTCTGTCAAAACGGATCAAAATTTCATGTACCTTCATTCTCACTGTCGTCTTGTAACCAGTGGAGTTTGGAACAGTGAGAGGTGATGTGATTGGACCATATCAGATCCTGAGGGGTCTGGTCATGTTGGATGTGGAGAGGATGCTTCTTCTGGTGGAAGAATCTGGAACTACGGGTCACTGTCCAAAAATAAGGGGTTGCCCGTTTAAGACACAGATGACACAATCTTGTTTCTCTCAGATTTTTTGTTCTTAACTCCGTCGGGAAATGGCCTTTTAATGGTAGTGAGCTAAATTTAACTGCACCAAGATTATTTGAAAAATATCTTGGGACTTGTATCGATCCCTGGATCGGTTGCACAGGCAATGATTGTGTAGCTAAGTTAGATTGTTAGTCATGTACTCTATCTGAAGCCAGATTGAAGGCCAGGCGAAAACCGGAACATTTTCAATAATCGTAGAGTTATACAGCAGGGAAACAGGCCCTTCAGCCCAACTCGTCCATGCTGACCAAGTTGTCTATTTGAGCTAGTCCCATTTCTCTGTGTTTGTCCCATATCCCTCTAAACCTTTCCTATCCATGTACCCGTCCAAATGTCTTTTAAATGTTGCAATTGTACCCGCCTCTACCACTTCCTCTGGCAGCTCGTTCCATAAACCCACCACCCTCTGTGTGAAAAGGTCTCAGATCCCTTTAAAATCTTTCCCCTCTCACTCTAAACCTATGCCCCCTAGTTTTAAACTCTCCTACCCTATGAAAAAGATTGTGACCATCCAGTTTATCTATGCCCCTCATGATTTTATAAACCTCTATCATCTCACCCCCTCAGCCTCCTATGCTCCAGGGAAAAAAGATCCAGCCTCTCCTTAGAACTCAAGTCCTCCAGTCCCGGTAACATCCTTGTGAACCATTTCCTGTCCTCTTTCCAGTTTAATGACATTTTTTCCGTATCCGGGTGACCAGAACTACACCCGATATTCCAAGTGCAGTCTCACCAACATCTTGCACTGTTTTAACATGAGTCCCAATTCTCGCAGTCAACGCCCTGACCAATGAAGGCAAGGGTGTTGAATGCCTTCTTCACCACCTGGTCTACCTGTGTCTCCACTTTCAGGGAAGCTCGATGAAATGATTATGTTAAAACCTTTTAACGTCTTCCCAATTAATTTAATAATGGAATTTTATATCTTAAAATAAGGGACAGAGATCTTGGTCTGCTGAAATTGGAAGTCCCTTTATCTATTGTAAAGCTGGTCTCTTCCACAAAGGGCAGTGGAGGCAGAGTCTTTGAATAACTTCAAGGCAAAGGTAGATGGATGCTTTTTAAAGGGAGTGAATGGTTACGGGGGATTAGGTGGGAATGTGGATTTGAGGTTACGATCAAATCAGCCACCATCTTACTAAATGGAGGAACAGGTTCAAGATGTTGAGAGTATTACTGTATTCCATCTGAGCCTTCAATCCCTTCTCCATTCATTCCTTCCAGGTTTTATGAACCTTAAATTCATTGTGGTACCCAGTGAACCTGGTCCCCTGCAGTGTGAGACCCTAAAGCCAGCCATCCGCACCCCAAAAGCACCCCTCCCTCTCACCCCTTTACACCGGCTATCTCCCCTCTACACTCTGTCCTGACGCAGGGCCTCGACCCGAAACGTCGACCATCCCTCTGCCTCCTCACATGCTGCCTGACCCGCTGAGTTCCTCCAGTGGTTTGTATGTTGTTCCGGATTCCAGCTTCTGCAGTCTCTTGTGGCTCCCCTATGTTCTAGTCTCCGATGCACAGTGGGAGTTGAGGGGCAAGGTCACTTTAACCTCACCTTTAGTTGGTGAGGGGGTGGTGGGCGGCATCCCACAAGATCAGGTGAGGCACCACCACGGGCATCACTCAATCAGTGATCAATCCATCGCCCAGGGATCTACACTGGATTCATTCAGCTTGGGTTAAACTCGCCCTCGCAGAGCACCTGACTGGTTGTCTCTCTGTGCTGAGTCTACTCACAAAGTTTGATAGATTTCTGGATATTAATGGAATCAAGAGACATTAGTGCAGGAAAGTGATGGAGAGACAGAAGATCAGATTGATCTGACGGGGTTCTAGAACAGTCACGAGGGGAGGAATGGCCTATTCCTGCTTTTTTTAATGTTCATGTATCAATGCATGTGGGGTGCTGAGAAACTCCACTGTGGGCGCTTGTCTACCCTTCTGTCTGAGAATGACTCATCATCCCCTTCTTTCAGATCTCCAGATCTCCTATCGGGACTTCGGTAGGACTGAGTTTTTGGGATCTCCAGAAGTGGGGAAAGAGGGAAGTGATGGGGGGGGAGGGGGAGTGGAAAGGGCAAAATAAAATCACATGAGCCTTCTCTTTGGGAGGTAAAATTGAGGGTCGTTGAGGTTGGAGAGGCACCACAGCCGCTACTGAACACTTGGCAATCCGCCACCGTTGAATTTTGCCTCCTCAGAGGCTGGATGGTGTCGTGGAAAATTCCTTTGGGCATTTTAGGCGGTTGACTTGAAACTTGGTCGGAGGAAGGGTGACTTCTGTGTAAGGTCAAAGTCTGGCAGTGGGCTGCTATACCATTCCATGCCCCACTGCTCCTGTGGAGTGAACTTCAAAAGGGGAGTGGTCGTACAGCAGGTAAACAGGCCCTTCGGCCCACCGAGTCTTTGCCGACCATCAGATGCCCATTTACACCAACCCTACACTAATTTCAATTTATTCCCTCCACATTCCCATAACGCTCCCAGATCCTACCACCTCATCTGTATCAGGTGTATTTTACGACGGCCAATTAATCCATCAACCCTTCACATCTTTGGGATGTGGGAGGAAAGGGGGATCCCAGGTGATCAAAGGGAGAAGATTGATGCCAGATTACCAGGGCTGAAGGAAAGAGGGCACGGTGAGGCTGGGGCTCATTACACAATCTAGGATTGTATTCCTAAATTAAATGGGGCAATCAAAGTTCTTAGGGAATTGATAGAATGGGATTGGCTGCTTCGGGAGTTAGTACAGCGGCCAAAAATTAACCAGAAGTGAATTTGGGGAACATTTCCAAACACAAAAGGTTGCTGGAACTCTCTTCTACAATGTTGGGTCAGTTATTAGTATTGAATTTAGATTAACTATTCTGGTAATCAGAATATTCAATGAGAGTTGGGTCACAGGGCAATCCTGTCTTCACAATATCCACCTTTTATAAACCGTCCTCTGCAATTCATCAGCCAGCATTTCAGTTTAAAACAAACTGCTGGAGGAACTCAGCAGGTCGAGCAGCATCTGTGGGGGAGGGGGAAAGAATTGTCGACGTTTTGGGTCGAGAGCTGAAACATTGGCAATTCCTTTTCCCTCCACAGACGCTGCCTGACCCGCTGAGTTCCTCCAGCAGTTTGTTTTTTGCTCCAGGTTCCAGCAACTGCAGTCTCTGGTGTCAGCATTTTAGTTTAATTTGCTCAACTCTCCCTTAGTAATAAAGTCCCAGCACAGGCACTGCAATTTATTATTGATATGCGGAGTATTACCAATATTCTGAATCTTATTTTTGTTCTATGCAGCAGCAAAGTTAAATAATTTAAGTTGAGGTAAGGGTTACGGGTATAGAATTTTTAAATTCATCCCAGCTTCTTAAAAATGATCATCTCTGTCCCCAAAGGCTCGACCTCACACCTTCCACATGGTCCCCTCAATAGAAGTTCCCTCCAGTTAGCAGGTGGGTCACATTAAACTCACTGGTGTGGTTCTGCCTGGAACTACTGTAAGAGAGTTAGATCATATATCAATATGCACCTCGCCTTTATAGTGTAGGATTAGTGTGGCTTTATATATGGGCGATTTACTTAACAGGACGTGTTCCTGGAAAGCATTTCATAGAGAGATACAGCACGGAGGTCTGCGCCAACCACTAATCCTACGTTATTCTCCCCACATTCCCATCAACTCTCCCCAGAATCTACCCCTCACCTACACACTAGGAGCAATTTACAGCAGCCAATTAACCCACCAACCGCACATCTTTGGGATGTGGGACGAAACTGGAGCACCCGGGGGAAACTCACACGGTCACGGGGAGAACGTTCAAACTCCACACAGCGAGTGCCGGAGGTCAGGATTGAAGCCGGTGCGGTGGAGCTGTGAGGCAGCGACTCTGCTGGCTGCACAACCGCAGAGTGAAATTCCATACATCCAGATTGCTGAGCGTAATGAATAACTTGGTACAGTCAAGAGTGGCGTGCTGTTTGTTAGAGGGAGCGATGGCTTTGTAAATCGAAGACACATACCCCATAGAGTCAATGGCAAAATATTGTAAATCAAGGAATTACTCTGAGGTGCACTCAGAGGCTCAAAGGAATGGCAATCACCACAAGGGAAACCAGAATCAGCAGCACATCCGTCACCCAAAACATGAACTCCCTCCACCGCAGTGGGTCCCATTTACAGGTTATACCGCAGCCACTTCTGCTGGCTAATACCACACCTCACAAACCCATGACTTCTACCACCACAAGGGACAGAACTAGCAGGGGAACATCTTAAGGTTCCCCTCGCACGATGCAGTTGGGAATACAACTCTGGCCCTTCATTGACCCCAGGATTAAATGCTGGAAAATCCCTCCCTAACAGCAGAGTGGGAGAACTTCACCCAAAGGTGGGTCAACATCACCGTCCTAATTCTGGGTCTGTCGGGTTGTGCTGATAGCCTGTTAAGTACTTGTCCAGGTGTTTCCTTAACACTGTCAGGTAGCAAGGTTCAGACACCTGCTACTCTTTGGGGCATGGTAGTGTAGTGGTTAGCGCCACTATTACAGCGCCAGCGACCTGGGTTCAATTCCCGCTGCTGTCTGTCAGGAGGTTGTATGTTCTCCCTGTGACTGCGTGGGTTTCCTCCGGGTGCTCCGGTTTCCGCCCACATTCCAAAGATGTACGGGTTAGGAAGTTCTGGGCATGCTATGTTGGTGCCGGAAGTGTGGCGACACTTATGGGCTGCCCCCAGAACACGCAAAAGATGCATTTCACTATGTGTTTCGATGTACATGTGACTAACAAAAATATCTTACCTTAATATATACTTCCCTCAGCACTCCTCTAACACTTAACGTGTTGTTATAGAGTCCTACAGCTCAGAAACAGGCCCTACAACCATCGTACTGACCAACAAGTACTCACTTACACTGATCCCATTTCATTCTCCCCATATTCCCATCAATTCTACCCCTCCCCTACACACCAGGGCCAATTTACAGCGACCAATTAACTTGCCAACCGAGACGTTTTTTTGGATGTTGTTGGAAACTGGAGCACCTGAGGCAAACCCACGCGGTCACAAGGAGAATGTGCAAACTCCACCGGAGGTCGGGATCGAACCTGGGTCACTGGAGCTGTGAGACTTGTGCTGCTCAATGGATCTCAATTCTGAATACAGTCAATAACTGAACCTCCACATCCCTCCAGGATAGAGAATTTGAAACATTCACCGCCCTCTGAGCAAAGAAATTTCCCCTCATCTCTGTCCCAGCTGACCAAACCCTAACTGAGAGATTGTGACCCCAAGTTTTTGCCTTGCCAAAGATATCTGCATCGAATGAATGATTAAATTAAAAATATAAAACAAGTAATTACAGAATAATTCTGGTGGACACCAAGTATTCATATTTATTTATTAGTCACATGTACATCGAAACACAGTGAAGTATGTCTTTTTGCTTTGCTAAGAATGTGCTGGGGGCAGCCCGCAAGTGTCGCCACACTTCTGGCACCAGCATAGCATGCCCACAGCTCCTAACCCGTACGTCTTTGGAATGTGGGAGGAAACCGGAGCACCCGGAGGAAACCCACGCAGAGAACATACAAACTCCTTACAGGCAGCAGTGGGAATTGAACCCAGGTCGCTGGAGCTGTAATAGCATTACGCTAACCGCTATGCTACTGTGCCACCTGTTTATCTGCAGTTAGAAGTTAGCTGAGGGGTGTAAGTGACGTCCTATGCAACATGAGCCTAAACTAAGCTGATTACTCGATCTTGGTTCAAACTCTTCTGTTCTTGTTTCAGGACTGTAATCAAGGCACAGTGGACTGGGAACTCATCAACAAGCAAGGCGCTTTGCGAGTGTAGTGCTTTAGAAAAGCCACAGGAGCCACAGAGCACAGAAAAAGCCCTTTATCCCACCACATCCATGCTAAAAATCAAGCACCGATCTATACTAATCCCACTTACCAGCACTTGGTCTGTGACCTATGATGCCCCGGTGGTTCAACTGCTCATTCAGATACTTCTTAAACGTCAAGACTTCCTGCCTACACCACCTACTTAGGCAGTGCATTCCTTGCAATCACTCTTGGACACCCCTGGTTCGATCCCGGCCTCTGATGCTGTCTGTGTGTGCTGTCAACCACCTCTTACTCCTCACTCTATGCCCTCTGGTTTTAGACATGCCCGAGGTGCAGAAAAGCTTCTCATTGTCCACCCTGTCTATTCTCATCATAATAAGCACTCAGCCAAGAAACTGGCGACAGTTACAAATCTCCAGCAAGTGTATTTGCATTGGTTCAAGAGTAGAGAACAGATGCTTTAACATATGCAAAAGAATCAACACTATTGCTTCTAGTTGCTGTGAAAATATTTACTTCGTTAGATTAGTTGCAATAAAACCACTTTTAGCAATCATTTACCAAGTATGATTGAAACTTCATCCTTCCATTATTTTATTAAAAGATGACCTTGAAATTTTGCAGCATCCTTCATGACCTCCAGCTTTAAAATATTTGGGCTCAGAAAGTTCCCAGAAACAGCAACATGGTGATGAGCCAGACCCCCTGCTTTTGTTTGGGGGAAACAGAGTGTGCCCCATAGCCTGGCCAACACCCTGTTCAGCTTTGGGATTGATTAAACCACAGTGGTCACTCAGCCGTCCAACTACAATGGTGCATATAAATTTTGCCCAAGAATGTTTATGGCTACTTGCCAAAAGAGATACCAGGGGAAGCTTTAAACTTTGGGCAGCAACACACTTGGAGAAGTGGAAATTCACTCAATAGTCATACAGCATGACAACAGGCCCTTCGGCCCACCCTGTCCATGCCAGCCATTAACCACACTAATCCCATTTACCAGCACTTGGTCTGTGGCCTTTTACACATTGGTGATTCAAGTCCCAACAAGACACAAGTTAAATGCTGAGAGTCTCTCTGCCTCCACCACCCCCTCAGGCAGTGCGTTCCAAATTCCAACCACCCTCTGGATGAAAAAAATTCTTCCTCATTTCTCCTCTAAACCTCTTACTCCTTGCCTTAAACATGTCCCCACTGGTTATAGACACCTCTGCTGTGGGGAAAAGTTTGCTATAGCCTATGTACATCTCCATGAGCCTCCCCACTCAGCCTTTTCCATTGCGAGGGAAATCTCAGCCTATTCAGTCTCTCCGCATAACTGACACGCTCCATCCTGGATAACATCCTGGTGAATCTCCACCGCACCCTACAATCAATCACGTCCTTTCTATACTGAGCTGACCAAATCTTTACACATTTTTTTGTTGAGGTCATTACCAAGTACTGTTGCTTCACAGGAAATTCAGGCTATTGTTTTGATGCCCACAGATGCTGCCCTACCCTATCGTTGGTGGAAGTTACTATTTTTAATTCAGATTTCCATCAACCACACTACTTTGCTTTTGATTCGGTTATAAATTATCTATTCAGACTCCCAGACCAACACACAACCGTTACAGACGGCTGGCAGAAGCTCCCAAAGGCCAGAGCCTTGAGGAAAAGGACATCAGGAGAAACACTGGCCGTAAAGTGGTTTGTCCAGCCCCGAGTGAGCTTTCAAGCACAAGTCTGAAACACACTCAGCTGAGGAGCTGGAAGAAACGCTTCTTTCCAATGAGAGTAAGAGGGGGAAAGAACTTGTCAATGGATAATTGGATGGATCTTGAGATGTCCTCCCATTGCACTGTATGACTACGATTCTTGTGGCATTTTAAAAAATAAGACGTGCAAGCTGCAGGGAAAGAATTTTGTGCACAAGCACAGCAAGGTACAGAGCTTAACGCAAGATCTAATATATTCCCTTTGATCTGGCACCTGTTTGAAGCTCATGCAACCGCTCCAACAGCATTATCCAAATGCAAGTCATACGGGGCTTCACGGGAGGATTTATCAAACAAAACTTGACACTGAGCCACATGAGAAACAGGTAGATAGCCAAGGACCTGGTAACAAAGCAGAAAAGTAGAGGGGCTTAGGAGTTGAATTCCAGAACTTCAAGCATCAGCAATTGAAGGTGGCACCAATGGTAGGGTCCTGATGAAGAGGCTCAACATCTTAGAACACAGAACAGTACAGCACAGGAACAAGCCCCTCAGCCCATGATGTTGTGCCCAACTAATTAATCTAGTAATTAAATGGCTAACTAAACGAATCCGTCCATTCTCTGCACATTCATGTGTCTATCTAAGAGCCTCTTAAATGCCTCTATTGTATCTGCCTCCACCACCACCCCTGGAAGCACATTGCAGGCACCCACCACTGCATTAAAAAAAACTTTGCCCCCCACATCTCCTTTGAACTTACCCCTCTCACCTTAAAATATGTCATCTAATAGAACCATACAGCAAAGTACGGGCCCTTCGGCCCACAATGTTGTGCCGACCTATACAAACCTACTCTGTGATCAATCTAACCTTTCAACCCTACACAGCCCATAACCCTCCATTTTTTCTTACTTCCATGTGCCTATCAAAGAGTCTCGTAAATGTCCCTGTTGTATCAGCCTCTACACCACCCCCGGCAGTGCGTTCCAGGCACCCACCACTCTCTGTGTGTGAAAAAACCTACCTCTGACATCTCCCCTAAACTTTCCTCCTCTAACCATAAATGGATGTCCTCTGGTACTGGCCATTGCCGCCCTGGGAAAAAGATGCTGGCTGTCCACTATCTATGCCCCTCATAATCTTATACACCTCTATCACGTCACCTCTCATCATCACTCCAAAGAGAAAAGCCCTTATGTCTTGCTCAACAAGACATTCCCTAATCCAGGCAGCATCCTGGTAAATCTCCTCTGCACCCACTCTAAAGCTTCCACATCCTTCCTACAATGAGGTGACCAGCTGAACACAATACTCTAAGTGTGGTCTAACCAGAGTTTTATAGATCTGCAACATTACCTTGCAGCTCTTGAACTCAGTCCCGTGACTAATGAAGGCCAGCACACCCTACACCTTCTTAACCTCCCTATCGACTTGTGCAGCAACTATGAGGGATCTATGGACTTTGACCCCAAGATCCCTCTGATCCTCCATACTGCTAAGATTCCTGCCATTAACCTTGAAGTTCAAAGTGTTTCAATTCACACTTTTCTGGATTGAACTCCATCTGCCACTTCTCCGCCCAGCTCTGCATCCCGTCTATATCCTGTTGTAACCTACGACAACCTTCTACACTATCCACAACACACCAACCTTCGTGTCATCTGCAAACGTACTAACCCATCCCCCCCCCCCCCCCCCCCATTTCCTCATCCAAGTCATTTATAAAAATCACAAAGACTAGGGGTCCCAGAAGAGATCCCTGCAGAACACCACTGGTCACTGAACTCCAGGCAGAATACACTATCTACTACCACCCTTTTGTGGGCAAGCCAATTCCGGATTCACGCAACCAAGTCTCCATGGATCCCATACCTCATGACTTTCTGGATGAGCCTACCATGGGGAACCTTGTCAAACGCCTTACTAAAGTCCATATACACCACATCCACCACTCTACCTTCAATTTGTTTTATCACATCCTCGAGAAACTCAAATTAGGCTCATGAGGCATGACCTGACCCTCACAAAGCCATCCCTAATAAGACAATGCTTCTCCAAATGCTTGGAAATCCTGCCCCTAAGGATCCCCTCCAACAGCTTGCCCACCATTGACATGACTCACTGGTCTATAATTCCCAGGATTATCCTTTCCTGAATAAGGGAACATTTGCCATCCTCCAATCCTCTGGTACCACTCCTGTGGCCAGGAAGCACTCAAAGATCATTGTCAACACCCCAGCAATCTCTTCCCTCGCTTCCTGTAGTAACCTGGGGTATATCCCATCCGGTCCCGGGGACTTATCTATCCTAATGTTTTTGAGAATCTCCAACACTGCTTCTTTCTTAATCTGAACATGCTCCAGCACACTAGCCTGTTCTACGCTGACCTCACATTCGTCAAATTCCCTCTCCCTTGTGAGCACTTAAGCAAAGTATTCATTAAGGACCTCCCCTACCTCCAGGCACATTTCCCCTTTAATCCGAGCAGTCCTACCCTCACCCTAGTCGTTCTCCTGTTCTTCATGCACATGTAGAACGCCTTGGGATTTTCCTTAATCCTTCTCAGGTCCCCTTCTGGCTCCAAGTCCGTTCTTAAGCTCCTTCTTGGCTACCTTACAACTCTCAAGAGCCCCGTCTTATTTTTGCTTCTGAAGTCATGAGTAAGCTTCCTTCTTCCTCTTAACTAAATATTCCACCTCTTGTCAACCATGGTTCCTTCACCCTACCATCCTTTCCCTGTCTCAGTAGGACAAACCTATTCAGAATCCCACACAAGTGGTCCCTAAACAACCTCCACATTTCTGCTCTGCATTTCCCTGAGAACATCTGTTCCTAATTTACACTCCCAGGTTCCTACCTAATACCATTGTAATTAGCCCTCCCTCAATTAAATACGTTCCCATATCATCTGCTCCCATCCTTGTCCATGGCTACACTGAAGGTCAGGGAGCTGTGGTCACCTCCGAGATGCTCACCCACCGAGAGGTCTATCACCTGACCAGGTTCATTGCCTAGTACTAGATCCAGTATGGTCTGTCCTCTAGTTAGCCTGTCCACATACTGTATCAGGAATCCTTCCTGAACACACCTAACAAATTCTGCCCCACCTAAACCTTTTGCACTAAGGAAGTGCCAATCAATATTAGGGTAGTTGAAGTCACCCATGACAACCAACCAGTTATTTTTGCACCTTTCCAAAATCTGCCTACTTATCTGCTCCTCAGTGTCCTGGTGGCCTACAGAATACTCCCGATAGAGTGATTACTATCCGATTAGCAATGCCACTCTTTCTCCCCCCCCCCCCACCTTTTAACTCCCTCCCTATCCCTTTTGAAACATCTAAACCCCACAATATGGTGGGCTGAAGGGCCTGTATTGTGCTGTATTGTTCTATGGTTCTAAGCAACCAATCCTGCCCTGGAGGTAGCCAAGTCTCTGTAACAGCCACAACATCATAATATTTGACATCTGAACCCTAGGAGTAAGATACTGGCTGGCTACTCTATCTATGCCTCTCATAATTTAATAATCTTCTGTCAGATCTCCCCTCAGCTTCTGCCACTCCAGAGAAAACAACCCAAGTTTGTCCACATGCCCTCTAATCCAGGCAACATCCTGGATTTTGCAGGGTCATCTGGATCTTGCAGGTTCATTACACTGGAGATGGGGATGTTTGAGACCAAGCAGAGCTTTGAAAGCAAGGGTAAGAAACTTTAAGTTGAGGCACTGCTTATTCAGGAGCTGGTGTCAGTGAGCACAGGGATGATGGGCAAAAGATGCAATGCACGAATTAAGACATTTTAGATGACCCCAGGTTTAAAAGGCCCAGCCAAGACTGGACTGTGGAAGTTGAGACAGGGAGTAATAGTCTAAAACCCTTGCACCCAAAAATACTCAACTCCACCAACAAAAATTATTCAAAGATGTCAGAGGCTTGGTATTAATTTTATTTATAGATTCTTTTCCCATATATATTAGAACTATATACAGTCAAATTATGGAGCTGTTTATACAATCAGTTCACAATGACACATGCATCCATGAAGAACACAAAGCACTTTTCAAAGAAGCAAACAAGCATCACGCTTGCAAGAATTTCAGCTGCCAGCCCCCATCTCCCATCAAGCCCAGGTGGCATATTCACTGGTACTGGGCACACTGCATCTTCTGAGTGGGTTTGCGATCGAGGCCACTTCAATCCCTTATAAATATCACCAACATTGCCCATTCTTGGAGCTTGGTACCACCACTGGCACCTTGTCCATACAGCTTTGGAATGGCTGCTGATGCCAATAGTTAAATGTACTGACAAATATTCGACTGTTTCAGAGGAGATGCTGGCCAGGTGACTTCTCAATTGCAATGTTTATTAAAATGGTGGAGAGACGTGTCAGAACAAATTAGGTAGAAATTCTTCTCAGGGGACCAGCGAAGTACAGTGGCAGGTAGACAGCCAGTTCTGCGGGGCACAATATTCAGGGCAATGTCAGTGGGACTGAATATAGGTCAAGGCGTATAAAGAACAGTTCTACCTCAAAATCTGTCAACAAAGTACAGAGCTCACCCAAGTGAATTCTCAGAAACCCATCTTTTCTTTTAAGCCTGTCAGCATTTACTGATTTGCTTTTCTTTCTCCATCACTTATGTTGTTCCTTTGTGAATTATCAGTTCAAATAATCTCAGGGCTTGTGTTCATTAAAGTGGTGCCATTACAAACCATCACATTGCACATTACAAACCAGCCTTACTTGTGAGAAACAGCCAAAACCTTACAAAAGGCCACAGGCCAGAAATGCTGAACTGATTCACTCTCCACTATTGCTGCTCGACTGGCTCAGTATTTCTAGTACTTGGGTTTTTATTTCAGATTTCCAGCATCTGCAAGTTATGCTTCTAGGCATTTGAAACATTTTTCATAGAATGTACCAAAAAACAAATCAATCACTGGGATTAAATACAACCTGTCAGTGCAACCAGCTGGAAAAAAATATCATAATGTGCTTTGATTTAACACCATTATTTACGTGAAAACAGGAGATAACATGTCTAACATTTACATCTGGTCACTTAAAGATCCAGATCCAATTTCCTCTGATATTTGATGCCCTCCCCAATCCCATCCTATCCAAATATCTTGCTACACATTGGCCTTGATTATGTCAACTCCACATGTGGCTCCTCCAAATCAAATCATTTATTTAAAAAAAAGACAGGATAATTCCACTGGACAGTGCTGTTGGGTTGTGAGCTGCAGTGGGAGCAACTTCACTACATGGACGGCAACAGTTTGACAAAGCAGGTCACCACCACAGCTGTTCCAGGACAACTGGGAATGGTTGATCTACATTCAGTTTGGCTGCACCACCCCATGGGCCAACCAAAAATTAAGATTAAGGAACAACTGCCCTGTGAGTTGTTAGTCAAGATTTGCCCTGGTTTGATAGTCACAGCAGAAATATAATCAAGTGACCGACAACAGCGTTCTGGAGGAAGGCTGGTGAAGAAGCAATGTATTCCAGGTAATAGTAGCAACAGAGAAATAACAAGGTAAAGTGAAACCAGTGAAGGAAAACCCTTCATGGGGATTCAACAATCACACGCCGTATTTTTGGATGTTAAGGGAATCAAAGGATATGGAATTAGTATTGGGAAAAGCCACCAAAGATTAGACATGATCTTATTGAATGGGAGCCAAGCAAGAGGAACTAACTCCTGCCTCTTATTTTTGTTGGTGGGCAAATCTGGAACTAAATTGTTGGAGATAAATTTCCTCTCAGAAGATAATTTGGAAATGTCTATGCCAGAGAGCTTTGGATGCCAACTCATTGAGGGAGACTCTGGGGGAATCAGGGACCGTAGGAGTCAGGAGTGCATTATGTTCTTGTCACCAAGTTCCCCTCCTTGGGTCACATATAATCCAGACTTGAACGTTAACTTAGTTTCTTCTTGCTGATGACTGTGAACCCACTAGAACACCCTACCTACAACCAACACAGTAGGTCACTAGGTGGTTAGAAGAGTCCTACTTAACCAGAATTCCCAGTGCCGTTCTCTAACCTCTACTCGGTAGTAACAACCATGGGTGAAAGACAGCGTCAGATGTCTGAAGGATCTGATGGGCTCAGTTACGTCCTCATCCCTCTCTACCCACAGTCTGCATGGAGTGTTTTAGGACACAGCACAGCCTTCCATAATACAATGAGCACAGTCCACCGACTGCTGAAGGACAAGAGTTCAAAACTGCAAAATCCTTCATCAGAACTTATTCCACACTATAGAGTCACACAGCCAAAGCACACAGAATAAGTGATGAATATCTGAATCTGCTACTTATTTCCATCTTTTTCGTCTTTAGAACTTTGGACACTGGTGGATTTCGCTTCAAGGTCTCACAGATCCAGAAGGCAGCCGATACAGTGGCACAGTGATGCTGTCTGCATCAGGGAACAGCTGGCATTGTACTCAGAACTATCAGAGCACAATAAACAAATCTCATTCACTCTCTTGACCTTCCTGCCACTCATCTACAATGTGCCATAACACCAGTATCTCCAGAGACAGCTCAAACTCTGGCTCACTTTGAAAGGTTTTAAAATGACACCGCTCTTTCAAATCCTTCACCATTGACAAGTGCCAGACATTCCCTTCACAATTTGGTCAATTTATACAATTATTCCAAGAGGTAAAATACAATGAAGCAGCAGGGCTAGGAAATGACTATTTCTCCATTTCTTTCCAGGACATCCCAAAGCAATGAGGTGCTTTTGAAGTGTAGTCTCCATAATGAAGCCAAACACAGCAAACGAGAAACATCAACACAGGTGTACCAATAAAGCTCCACTCTCTCCCTTAAACAGTTCCACGGGATCTTTATCATTCACTAGAACAAACAAATTAACATTTCATCCAAAGGACACCAACTATCAGCAGAGCAATGCTACGACTCTACTCTGCAGTGTTGAAGGCAGATTGTGCTTGAGTACTGGTACCACAGAACAAGGTGACAAGTTAAAGCCACTAAGCAAAGTAAAATCTTTGCCAGTCAAACCCTTACTGATGAAGTTTTGATATTTTTCTTATTCTCAAGCACTGAACCTCACAAAGCACTATTGGGAGAGTGGGGTGGGGTTGGGAGAGGGGACCTGGACATATTCAGCAAATCAGGAGCATCTCGGACAGAAGGAGTTGGTGGTTCAGATGGGTGGGCTTTCATAACACTTGGTGGAGGGAGGGGAGAAGGGGAAAAAAGAAAAATCACAAGCCAGTTTCTCTCAGCTTCATTTGGGACAATCCGACGATTTCAGGAACTGGAGTCACCAGCCCGAAACACCAACTCTCCTTTCTCTCACTACTGATGCTGCTCAACTCACTGAACGTTTCCAGGAATTCCCATTCACGTTTCAGATTTCCACAGTATTTTGCCTCTGCAGTAGGTCTGAGAGTGAATAAAATGAATAAATTCCCCAATATTTATCCATCTTACTAAGGGAAGTGGGCACATAGGAGAAATGGTAACAGCAAAACTTACACAGATTGGGGCAAAATTTCCAGTTCTTGTATCCAGCAAATACAGGAACCTCGGCACACATTCCGTTATTTTTTTGTGAACTTGCGTCATGGTGAGTGTCAGCTCACTGAGTCTGCACTGACCACCAGGCACCCATTTACAATAATTCCCACCAACCAATTCATCTCTCCTCCGCCCACCCCACTAAAATTCTACCACTCAACCACACACTGGGGACAATTTACAGCAGCCACCCAGCTCACCCATCCGCATGTCTTTGGGATGTGGGTGCAAACCCACACAGCCACAAATACGTGTGAACTGCACGTGGACAGCACCAGGAGGTCGGGATTGAACCCAGGTCTCTGGAGCTGGGAGGTAGTGGCTCTCCCTGTGCCACCCTGACACCCCTTGGTTTTTAATCGCAGTTGTTAGCGTACCTTTCTATTCCCTTTTCTCTCGTGTACTTGTTTCCTTTTGGGAACATTCAAACAACTTGAGCCAACCGATTCAAGGGTAAAAGAGGAAAGAACGCTGCCATGTGGGGAGCATCTAAAGCCGGGTGTTCTAAATGAGCCAACACTCCAATACGGTACTGGGCGAGTGCTGCACTGGCTGAGGCGCTGTCCTTTGAATACATGATAACTGAAGGATGCAAACAGATCGCGTGGCATTATCTCCAAGAAAAGTAGGGCCAATTCCTCTGGTGCCCCAGCTACTGTTTATCCCACAGCCAACCGACATCACACTACAAACAGGGTCACTGTTTGTGAAATCCACTGCATCTATTGGGTTGTAGTGACAGTTCATTAAGCACTCATCCAGGTGTTTCCTTATCATTGCCAGGCAGCAAGGTCCAGACACCCGTCACTCTTTGGGTAACGTACGCTTTCCTCAGCACTCCTCTAACCCTTAACGCCTGTGACATTATGGAGTCCTACGGCTCGGAAGCAGGCCCCTCAGACCACCGCACTGACCAACTCACTCACTACTCAGCCCATTTCATTCTCCGTACATTCCCATCAATTCCACTCTCCTACGCACTCGGGGAAACTTACAGCAGCCAACTCGCCTTCCAATCAGCAAGTCCTTGGGATGTGGGAGGAAACCGGAGCACCCCTGGGGCAAACTCACGCCGTCACAGGGGGATCATGCAAACTCCACACGCCGACAGCAGCCAAGGCCAGGATCAAATGCAGGTTTCCGAAAGCTATGAGGCAGCAGCTTTACCACCTATGACACCGTAACGATGAATGGGTGACATCAAGTGTAGGTTACTGGACGCAACCCAACAAGCTCTAACAACTGGGGGAAAAACCCACCCCATAGAGGTCACCCAGTGCGCGTGGAAAACAAAAACAATGGCATTTTACCTCACTGCAGCCTGCAATTGTTGGGCAGAAATTTATACAAGGACGTAAAGTAATTTGGTCATACAAAGGACTATTATCAACATGTGGTCTGACACACCCCTCACCCATCAGATTGGAGTCTTTTCAGCCAAAAGTTCTCTCCACCGGGTTAGATTCAGTACAAACATGGTACAGAGCACGTGATACGGACGGAAGGGATTTCCAAATGCCCCAAGTCGTGGGAGCAACAGAAGAAGCCCGGAGGTGTGAGGTGTCGGTGTTGTCACAGTGAGCTCTGCGTGGATGTATTTCTGACAGTGCAGACTGTGCTCTTCACCTCCTTACCCCACCCCCAACACCGCCCCCCCAGCACGCTCAGCATTGTTTCTGCCCCACTTTGTCAGCAAGCTGAGCAAAGAGGAAGTTCAATGCCGGGCGGTGTTCCTCCAGTCCCAGGGCAACCAGGGCTCCAATCAGCAGTCTCTTCACCTTGGCAATGGGGGGCTGGGTCGGAATCATCTGTGGAGAGGGGGAGACAAGACATCAGGGTCACAGCAAGTCATTTATTGTCTTCATTTGAAATCAATACATGAAGTGGCAACACACATAGACAGAGCGCGTGGTATGCTTGCGCTCACTGGCCAAGGCTTTGAGCATAGGAGCTGGGACGTCATGTTAAAGTTGGACAAATCCTTGGTTAAGCCGCAACAATCTGTTGGAGGAACTTAGTGGGTCGAGCAGCATCTGTGGGAGGAGAAGGATCGTCAACATTTCAGGTCAAAACTTTGCATCAGGGTTTCAACCCGAAATGTCGACAATTTCTTCTCTTCCCCAGCACCCCACCCCCACAGATGCTGCTCGACCCGCTGAGTTCCTCCAGCAGGTTGTTTGTTGATCCAGATTCCAGCATCTGCAGTCTCGTGTCCCTGTTGGTTAAGCTGCACTTGGAATATTGCGTGTGGTTCTGGTCACCACTCTATAGGAAGGATGTGATTCAACTAGAGAGGGTTCAGAAAAGGTTCACAGGAATGTTTCCCAGACTGGAGGGCTTGAGTTATAAGGAGAGGCTGGTACTTTTTTTTCCCCTGAAGCATGGGAGGCAGAGGGGTGACCTGACAGAGGTTTATAAAATCATGAGGGGCATAGATAACGTGGATGGCCACAGTCTTTTTCCCAGGGTAGGGGTCTAAGACAAGAGGGTATAGGTTTAAGTTGAGAGGGGAAAGATTTAAAGGGGACTTGAAGGGAAAGATGTTCCACACAGAGGGTGGTGGGTATGTGGAATGAGCTGCCAGAGGTGGTGGCAGGGGAAGGTACAACTACATTGTTCAAGAGATATTTGGACAGGTACATAGATAAGAAACGTGGGCAAATGGGATGTGTCTAAATAGACATCTTGGTTGGCATGGACGAGTTGGACCAAAGGGCCTGTTTCCTGCTGTATAGCTCTATAATCTATAAACTGATATTAGCAGCATCACATTGCAAAAAGAGACACCAAGAATGCAAGTGGTTCAGGAACAGTCAAATGTGTGGTGCTGAATCATCTTTTCCCACTTAACTCCCTCATGCTGACTAGGTTCCATAAGCATCCTTCAAATACAATTCTCAAAAAGTACAAAACAAAAACGCAGAACCTGAAATCTGAAATAAAAAAAAACAGGGAGCACCATCTGTTCCTGTACATCTTAAATATAATCCACACAACCATGCATCTGAACTGTTTTGCAGTCCAGCAGGCTCCATAGAAGGGGACACAAGGTGGAGAAGTTACTTGGAAGAGGTGCTGGCAGGGAAGAAGGTGGGCACATTTTTACCTCTGGAGCTTAAATGAAGCAGAGCATGGAGGACAGACCATTAACCCAAATAATCCACACCAAGTATTTAAGCTACAATTAAGTCTTCTCCTGTTCTTCTTTATCTAATTCCATTGGCATATCCCTCTATTCTGTTTATCAGCCAGACAGTCTTTCCTCAAGTATCTCGATGCTATGTGTCTCAACCATACGCTGTGAAGGACGTTCTACATTCTCATCAGCTTCTTAATTTCTTCTAGGGTTTTATGAAGTGTCCATCCTTGGGGTGCTTTCCCCACCATGCTGAATCCACAACTCAAAAGTAACAGGGTAGCCAAAGGCACAAGCTAATCGAGTTATCTGCTCCCAAAGCACTGGCGTCAACAGTTTCTTTACGAGTTTATGGATGGGCAGAAATTCCAACTCTAGGATTCTAACGAAAAGACAGCATACTTGCAGTAGCGCTCAAGACAATCAGTGTTACCTCTCCGACTCACCTTGCTGACTTTGTGCCGGTGAACAAGTCCATCAGGGCCCAGGTAAAAGATAGAATATGCATCATAGGTTCTGGGAGAGGCAGAAAAATAATTATACGTTACAACTTCCAGGTAAAACTCAAAATGTGCCAGTTTCCTCCCATATCCCAAAAACGTTTGGGTTGGTAGGTTAATCGGCCACTATAAACTGTTCTGAGTGCGTAGACGGGTGGTGGAATCCGGAGGAGGGTTTAAGGGGAATGTGGGGAGAACAGTATAGGTTAGTGCAGGATGAGTACGTGAATGGGTGCTTGGTGTGGACTCGGTGGCTCAAAGGGCCCCATTTGCATGCTGCATCTCTCTAGGACCGTGTCTTCTCACCTATATAGTTCAGTCTTGTCCTTCTTGTAAAACCTCAGTATCAGTACGTGGAGTGGGATGCCCGTCACCCGCCAGCGCACTTGGACCGTCCAGTCCTCCAGATGCTGCGTCATCTTCATCACCTCCATCTGAAGGTCGGCACAGTAATTCCAGGCAATGAATCGAGACAACGTCACCAGTACCCGATAGATGCTTCGGCCCCTACAGGATTAAAAGCAAACCACAATTAAAATAAGGAACATGAGCAGAGGCACAGCATGAAGCAGCCTCAAACTCCTTTGCTTTTTACTTCATACCTGGCCTTCAGAATCAAATCCCATTTTCACCGTCAAAAGTCTATCAACATCAATCTTGAATCCATCAGCCAACTGCACATCCACAACCACTGGGGTAAAATTTCCTGGACTGACAACCCATAGTGACCCAAGATACTTCTCTCATCTCAGTCTAATGGTCAAACCTTTATTCTAAAGATATTTGATCTCAGCTTCCAGATGGTTTGAAGCCATGGGTGGCATTCTTATTTCTTATAGATAGGAGTAAGGCCAAATGCAAATTTACTTGGTCATTGTGAACAGGAATGGTTCAACACAATGTAATGATTTTGTAACAATTTGTATTACTATCCTCTTTTTCTCTTAAAGATATTAGTAAGATTAACACAAAGGTCAACCCAAACATACCATGCAGCTTTGGAAGAAGAACAGAAATAAAAAGAGCCAAAAGTTTTCTAAACCATTAGAAGCCAAAATGGGCTTTTCCACCTCTGGAAAGGGCTGAATTTGTTGTTCATTCTCAATGTGTCCTCAAGCAGTGATGGGGGAATGTGCCCCCACAATGAAATCCCAACAATTAGAGCTGTTTCCCCCATTGAAATTTATAGAAGGATGACAGATAAACCATTACCTTAACCCAGACTGGTTTGTGTGGTTCCAGGCATCAATGCGATTCACCCTTAACTGCATTGTCGGTTCAGGTAAATGATGGACCAGACAGATTTATAAAAGGACAGTACAACGCTGGTCACCATTACTGAAATAAGTGTCAAATTCCAGATTTACACAGGTGACTGATTTGCCAGAAGTACTTAGCTGCCCACAAGTGTAGGGGCAGGCAAGGTAGTGTAGGGGTTAGCGTAACGTTTTACAGCGCCAGCAACCCAGGTTCAATTCCGGCCACTATCTGTAAGGAGGTCATACATTCTTCCCATGACTGCGTGGGTTTCCTCCAGGTGCTCCGGTTTCCTTCCACATTCCAAAGACGTACGGGTTAGGAAGTTGTGGGCATGCTATGTTGGCGCCGGAAGCGTGGCGACACTTGTGGGCTGCCCACAGAACACTCTATGCAAAATGATGCATTTCACTGTGTGTTTCAATGTACATGTGACTAATAAAAATATATTATCTTAAAAAAAATGAGGACAGCATTCTCCTCCCTCGCACCACACCCCTACACCACAAAGAGGGCTGTGGGCTCAGGGCCCAGCCCACAGTATGGAAGTGCATAATCTTGGTTCACACTCCAGTACTGACGGTGCCGAATTTCAGATGAAATGTTAGAGGCTTTATATGCCTTCTTCTATGTTTTTTAAAAAAAATGCACAGCACTTTTTTTTGTTTAGATACATAAAGGACTAAGGGAGTTATACTTAGTGCCTTGACCAATATCAGTTCAACTAAGAACCTGGTCATTTATGACATCGCTATGTACAGCTGCCATGTTTTATACAACAAAATGACAGCCACGCTTCAAAAGTGGCTGGAATTGGATTTCATATCCCAAGGTTGTGGGAAGAGCTGTATAAATGCATCTTTTTTTCTTCAGAATGTTCCAAATGAAATATGATACACAGTGTGTTATTTGCAGAACACTTAACAGAAGAACATGTCCAAAATGTGTGGCATCAGGGGTGAAGAATCTTCCCAAGACAATAGATTACTTGTTCAGTAATAATCCTTGAAAAACTCTGCTACGTTACTTCTAATCTGCAGTCATCACACCAACCTTTTCAGTGAATCAACATCTACAATTTTAAAATTTTTGGACACTCAGGTAAGGAGTACAAATTTGGCTTAAAAAATGTGCTGTTTTTCCCCAAACTATCATATACTTCAAGTCATCAGGGAAAACTATTTGCACAATTAAAAATATAAAAGCACTTCAATCAGGCAGTGTAATTATTGACTTGCATTGAACGTTCTTTATGCATATAAAATTGGTAATCTAGTGCAGTTAAAATGACTTTCGTAGACAAAAAGCATTTATAGAAACAACATCAGGGTCTCCCAACAATTAAACAAAAAAAATCCCTGCAAGTTTCTAAAGTTGTGGAACCTTTTATTAATTTCCATTGGTGTAGATACTCAAATTTGTAAAAGCATTTTAAATAGACCCTTGCGCCTAGGAAATTTTTTCAAGGATTATATTTGACCCTTCAACTTAATGTGCACAATTCACAAGGATTTACTGCCATCGTTTGTCAGCTGAGATTATGGGGTGGGTGAAAGAGTCAATTTAAGACAATCATTATTAAATACAGAAGTTGGTTATAGTTCAACATTTCCACACCTTCCCCCCCCCCCCCCACACCAAAAATCTTTAATGTTGACAGCTATTCAGAAACGTGAATATCTTGGCCCATTACACGTCACACACATTTAGTCAGCTTTGCATCAACCCTTGGCAAGGCATCTCAGTATAATTGCAAATTAGCAGATTTGCCTGCAGTTGCATGTTTCACCACTAGATGGTACCTCAAAACCAAATTCAACAGAGAACTTTGCACTCAATTCTCTACTAGTCTGGGATTTTGCAATGACTCTACATTTCCACTTTTCCTGTATTTAAAGAAATGATTGTGAAATAATTTCTTGAAAATGGCCTCATTAAACTTTTCGCAATGATTTAAAGAAAAAGAAAGTAGAAGGATATGCTGGAGATACTCAGGCCAGGTAGCATCTGTGGAGAAACAGTTTCAGGCCAATAACCTTTCATCAGAACTGAAAAGTTAGAAAACAGACAAGTGCAGAGAAAGGCCAATAACCTTTCATCAGAACTGAAAAGTTAGAAAACAGACAAGTGCAGAGAAAGGAGAGAATGAGGGGAACGTGTGTGTTGGGGCTTAGAGGCACTGAATGGTGGGGAGACACGAGACTGCAGATGATGGGATCAGGAGCAAGAACAAGCTGATACAGGAGCTCAGAAGGTCAGGCAGCATCTGTGGAGGGAAAAGGATAGTTGACGTTGGGTCAAGATGCTGCATCAGTAAAGAGAGTGTAAAGGGGAGGTAGCAAGTATAAAGAGGTGAGGGGAAGGGGCGAGGCAGGAGCTGGCAAGCGATAGGTGGATCCAGGTGAGGAGGGGTTGATGGACACATGGGGCCAGGTGGGGAAGGGAGGAGTAGCGATAAAGCTATAGGTGCTGGGAGGTGAAAGGTGGAGGCAGCAAAGGGCTCCAGTTAATGGGAACTGATAAGAATGGATGAGAGGAAGCAGATAAGGCAGGAGTGGTGAACAGATGGTGCCAGTAGGTGGAGGGGATAAGGGACCAGGTGGATGGAGTGTGTGGCAGGAAGACAGATGGAACAAGGTGGGGGAGGGGCAAGTAATTGGGTAACAGGGGGCTCAGTGGTGGGGGAGGAAGAGGTTGGAAAGAGGATGATGTGAGAGAGGATCTGGGTGGATCAGAAGGAAAGGTAAAGGGACACGGATGAAATTAGAGAATTCAATGACCATACCATTGGGTTGTAGACTACCCGGCTGGAATATGAAGTGCAGTTCCTCTAGTTTGCATTTAAGATAAGATATCCTTATTGGTCACATGTACATCGAAACACACAGTGAAATGCACCTTTTGTGTAGAATGTGCTGGGGGGGCAGCCCGCAAGTGTCGCCACACTTCCGGCGCCAACATAGCATGCCCACAGCTCCTAACCCGTACGTCTTTGGAACGTGGGAGGAAACCGGAGCACCCGGAGGAAACCCACGCAGACACGGGGAGAACGTACAAACTCCTTACAGACAGCGGCCGAAATCAAACCCGAGTCGCTGGCGCCGTAATAGTGTTACACTAACCGCTACACTACCGTGCCTGTGTTCACCCATTTGGCCTCACCCTGGCAGTGAAGGTGGCCAAGGACAGACAGGCGGGTGTGGGAATAGGGGAGGGGAGGGCATCCGGAGCTCAAGGTGGCCATCTGTGCTTGGTCTTGCTGCCGAATGACACAAATTGTGCCGATGCTTACAGACAGAGGGTGGTAAAGATGTTAATCACAGCCAATCTGCCTGGAAGAGGAATAAACGGAAGATGATAGGGTAGATAGCCAGAGGCCATTTTCCCATGTCTAAAACTAGAGGGCACAGGTTTAAGGTGAGGAGGAGGAGGTTTAAAGGGGATCTGAAGAGTAACTGTTTCCACCCCATACAGAGTAGATGGGATCTGGAATGATCTGCCAGCAGAGGTGGTGGTGGTGAAAATACTTAAGATGCATCTTTATGCCCTGTTCATTCAGGTACCTGTACAGGGTTGCAGAAATAATGCAGGCAAGTGGGATTAGTATAGACAGACATGATGGTTGGCCCAGACGTGTTGGGCTGAAGGACCCGTCCAACCCAATGATTCCACGATGGACGAAAGAGGGAACTAAAACAGGCGGGTACTCACTGTATCTTGATCCGCGGAAATGCGCTGATGAATTCCACGTCCCTGGAGTACATCTCATAATCGTGCGGCTTCAGGAAGAAGTTCGGCAACTGGAAGCGCGAGAGAGCAAAAAGAAAAAAATAATGGTCAGCAGTTTCACACAATCGATTGACAAAATAAGGCAGAGCTTTTGTTATAACTGTGCAGTTAGCAGCAAGAGTTGGGAGACTATAAGTAGTGCTCCACAATGCCTCTATGGCCAGAGTCTCCAACCACATAATAGTGTTGCAAGGGATCCTTCAGTTCAGGAACTCAGCCAATGACACAAGACTGTACCTTTTTGTGAAATGTATACATATTTTGCTAGTCAAGCAGGCTGGGAATGGTTATTATCCTAAACTTGTTATTACTAATTCAGTACAGTAATAAAAGCTGTAGGAGACAGCAGGGCAGCAGTGGCACAACCAGTGGAGCTGCTGCCTCACAGTTCCAGTGACCCAGGTTCAAACCCAACCTCTGGTGGTGTGTGGAGTTTGCACCTTCTCCCCATGACCACATGGGTTCCCCTAGGTGCTCTAGTTTCCTCCCACATCTCAAAGAAGTGCAGGTTGGTAGGATAATTGGCCCGAGTGCGTGGACAAACAGGGAGATAATGGGAATGCAGGCAGAACAAAATGGACGCTAATGGTCGGCATGGACTCAGTGGACTTTGTTTCCACACTGTAGGATTCCATGTCCAAGCATGTATGATGGGTGCACAGGGCCAGATTAGGAGGTGCAATCAAACACAAGAGATATAGGTAGTAGAGAAACAGATGGGCACAAATAACATGTACAAAGGAGTCAGGGAAACCCAGCAACAGCAAGGAGGGTGGAGGGGAAGGTCAGTATCAATAGAAGCCCAAGCTCTGCTTAGACTGGGGCTAACTAAACAAGATAATTATGTGAAATAGGAGGGAGGTATATCTCACAATTCAAGGAGATGCCTGAGAAGGTTGTGAAAAACAATGATGGTTGTGGCTTTGAGAGCATAGAGGCCATAAACAGGACTAAAAAGGGTACATAAACTGGGGTCTCGAGCTGGCTTGGAAGTGCAAACATACAACCAACATACCAGAGACAGGACCCAGAGTTCAGCTTGATGGATAATGTTGAGAGAGGTTGCAAATGTTTTTCTGTCTGCTGTACTTTAAATTAATTTTATTGCCCACATCACTTTACTGCACGGAGCTAAACAATAGGATGACAGAAAGCAAATTTGTGGTTAGGAAATTTTCAACCATGGATGGGAAAAGGACCCAAGGAAATGGTTGCGATAGCACGGCAGCATAGCGGTTAGCGCAATACTATTTGTCACAAACCAGCAACAAAAGAAACACACTGAGCATGTTTCAGTGTTAAAAACTATTTTATTAATCACTACTATTGATAATACGTAAAATAAAAGTAAAAAAAGTTAGTATGTTAGAATTCAAGAATGTTAAACCTCGAACGTTAACCCCAAAACTAAACTCTTCGTGTGTGTGTGTGTGACAAAGTCCAAAACTCCCAGTTCCTGAATGGTTCTTAAAGTTCAGTTCCGCAAGCCATAAGGTGAAACATGAGCAAGGGCTTCTTCAACAACCACCGTTGTCTGAAGATAAGATGTAGATGTAGAAAAACATAGAGAGAGTACATACGAAATCCAAATGTTCCATGATGGAACCCAAACGACACTTCAGTGTTTACTCGGTAGTGACTTCCTCACCCCGAAAAGCATCCGAACCGTGGTTGTCCACACACAAATACCTGTTTCCTTCTACAGGTCAGCAACAAAGTGAACTCCACCGGATTACTTCCAACTTTTCCATACATGGATTTCAGTGGTAAACACAGTTATTGTTTCTCATCCATCGATAGAGAAAAACAAGCAGGCTGGTGTCTCTCTCCCTTCTCTCTCTCTCTTCTTCTTCTTCTTCTTCTTCTTCAACAACGTCATTACGTCCTTTATCTTCTATTGACGTAAGCACGCCCCACACACACATACACACACACTCTCTATCTTAAAGGGACTTTCACTGAGTCCGTAACACCTCCCACCTAAAAAAAAATTTTCCCAAGAAAATTTTAACCGCGCATACAGTTAGTAATGTTAATAATTATCATGCTACACAACTACAGACTATCAGATTAGTACAGATACATGTTTCCCATTTAACATCGAGAAAGACAATCAGCAATCACATTATCTTTGCCTTTAATGTGAGTTATCATGAGATCAAACTCTTGCAAAATTAAACTCCAGTTTAACAGCCTTCTGTTCTTGTTTTTGACTCGGCTCAGAAACACCAATGGGTTATGATCTGTATACACAGTCAATGGTTTCTGAGCGGTGCAAACATATACACTGAAATGTTGCAAAGCTAAAACAAGCAACAGTAATTCTTTCTCTATGGTGGAATAATTCTTTTGATGCTCATTAAATTTCTTTGAAAAGTAAGCTACAGGATGGTCAATATCATCAAGGTCACCCTTCTGCAACAACACAGCTCCTGCAGCTTCATCACTGGCATCTACTGCTAATGAAAATGGCTTTTCAAAGTCAGGTGTTCTGAGCACAGGATGGTAGCATAAAATGGCTTTCAGCTTCTCAAATGCTTCTTGACAAGAATCTGTCCAAACAAACTTTACTCCCTTCTTCAGAAGATTAGTTAGGGGAAGAGCAATATCAGCAAAATTTTTACAAAATTTTCGATAATATCCAACCATTCCCAAAAATCTTCTAACAGTCCTCGTACCTGTGGGAATAGGGAACTCAGATATTGCTTGAACTTTTGCCTGAACAGGAGCTTGCTTGCCTTGACCTACAACATAACCAAGATACGTCACAGTGGCATGGCCAAATTCACTTTTAGCCAAGTTAACTGTAAGGTTAGCCTTGGAAAGTCTTTCAAACAACCTTTCTAACGCAGAGATGTGATCCTCCCATGTATCATTCCCAGTCACTAAGTCGTCAATGTAGGCATCTGTATGTTTTAACCCATGAATCACTGAATTAATCATTCTTTGAAATGTTGCCAGAGCATTTTTCATTCCAAATGGCAAAACATTGTATTCATACAATCCAGAAGGGGTTACGAAGGCTGAAATTTCCCTTCCTCTATCTGTTAATGGAACACACCAGTACCCTTTTAATAGGTCAATCTTTGTAAGAAATTTTGCCTTTCCCACTCTGTCTATGCAATCATCCACCCTAGGAATAGGGTAAGCATCTGACTTTGTTACAGCATTCACTTTCCTGTAATCTGTGCAAAATCTAACAGTTCCATCAGGTTTAGGTACAATAACACAGGGCGAACTCCAATTTGAAGTAGAATGTCTAATAATATCATTTTCCAACATGTATTTTATTTCCTGATCAACAAGTTTACTTTTTTCCACATTCATTCGATATGGGTGTTGTTTGATTGGTTTTGCATCCCCAACATCAACATCATGGGTAATTATCGATGTTCTGTTTGGAACATCTGGGAACAGATTTTTAAATTTTAAAATTAATTCTCTCATCTGTTGTTTTTGTGAAACTTGTAAATGGTCCAACTTCGTTTCAAGGTTCTCCATGATATTTTGGTTTTTTAGTTTCGATGGAACAATATTTGGTCTAAATTGGCCTTCCTCAACATCAACATCAGGCATTCTAGAAACAACCTTTTCACCATCCACCAAGGCCACAACTGAATCCCTCTCATAATAAGGTTTTAGCATGTTTACGTGACAGAGTTGTGTTTTCTTGCGTCTATCTGGTGTTTTGATTATATGTTAGATCAGTCACTCGAGATTCAATAACATAGGGTCCAGAAAAACGAGCTTGCAAGGGATTATTTTGGCTAGGGAAAAATACCAACACCTTTTGCCCCACTGCGAATGTCCTAGGCCGAGCACGTCTATCAAAATATGTCTTCATTCTTATCTGGCTTGTTTTCAGATTCTCTCTCGCTAGCTGGCAGACTCTCTCCAACCGAGTTTTAAATTTTTGGACATAGTCCAACAGACTCAAGTGAACTTCCTCATTAACCCATTGCTCTCTCAACAACTCCAAAGGTCCTCTCACCCTATGTCCAAACACAAGCTCAAACGGACTAAATCCTATTGACTCCTGGATCGATTCTCTAACGGCAAACAAAAGTAAATGGATACCTTCGTCCCAATCCTTGGTGTTTTCAAAGCAATAAGTCTTCAGCATATTTTTGAGAGTAGAATGAAATCTCTCCAGAGCTCCTTGAGATTCTGGGTGATATGCAGATGATACAATCTGCTTTGCTCCCAGCTCATAGACTATTTGTTGAAAAATTTTTGACATAAAATTACTACCTTGATCAGATTGGATTTCTTTTGGCAAACCAAACAAGGTAAAAAATTTTACAAGAGCCTTTGACACCGTCTTGGCCTTAATATTTCTAAGGGGTATTGCCTCTGGAAATCTAGAAGTGGCACACATGATGGTTAACAAATACTGATTTCCAGTCTTAGACTTTGGTAAGGGGCCAACACAGTCCACAATCACCTTCGAAAAGGGTTCACCAAAAGCAGGAATTGGTTTCAAAGGAGCCACAGGGGGTTTTTGATTTGGTTTACCTACCATCTGACATGTGTGGCAGGTTCGACAAAACATCACCACATCTTTTCTCAAACCAGGCCAATAGAATTGTTTCAAGATCTTCCCTACAGTTTTATTCACACCAAAATGACTACTCAAAGGCATACTATGGGCCAGGTTTAAAATCTCATCCCTATAAACTTTTGGAACAACAACCTGATGAATAACTTCCCATTCCTCAGTAACAGGAACATGAGGAGGTCTCCATTTCCTCATTAACACTCCATTTTTGACATAGTATCCAGTTGGCACTTTTTCAATCTCCTCACATGAGAGAGCTTTTTCTTTCAATTCTGTCAACTCAGGGTCCTTTGTCTGTTCCACCATAAAATCCTTCCTCGACAAAGACAAATCTTTAAATTCAGGCTCACTATAAGGATGTTGATCCTCCAGTGAAGACAGAAAAGTCTCAGATAAGGCATCAAAATTTTCTTCCTGTTTAGGACTGTCACAAGGAACCACATCAGACTGCACCGGACTGTCTGTCTTGGCTAATTCTTTAGCTCTAGCTCGAGTCACCGCACATGATGGGTAAACATCTTGATCATTCTCAGACTCATCAATCCTTGGTTTGGTTGTTAACCGTACCACAGGATCACTTTCTCCATCTGCAAGGTCATTTCCCAATAACAAAGAAACTCCTTCCACTGGCAAACTAGGTCTTATCCCTATCTCGACTGGTCCTTCCACGAACTTTGACTTTAAAATCACCCTGTGAAAAGGGACAGACATGGTCTCACCTGTAACGCCTCGTACTAGATTTACTTCACCAGTGTCACTTTCTTCACCAAAATTTAAAACACTGTCCAGCAAGAGAGATTGACTAGCCCCAGTATCTCTAAGAATTTTCACTGGCACCTGGGGTGACTCATCATTCAGTGAAACAAAACCCTCTGATACATACGAATGGAATTCTTTTCTCACCTCCTCCAACTTTTCCACTTTTCCCTCTTGCAAGGACTGATCTTTAACAGCATCTCCTGAACCTTTTTGATTTTTAATTGCCTGAAAGCAAGCATTGGGCCCAGCTTCCTTCTTTTTCTTCAAAAGGGCACAATTAGATATCACGTGGCCAGGTTTCCTACAGTAATAACAAGTACGCTCAACAGGTTTCTCCAGCCCTGGCTTCTTTTCATCTTTTCCTTTTTGATTACCTCCCAATTTAATCTCTGGTTTACCTGGATTGTCTTTGTAACTCTTTTGAAAGGTTTTAGGTTGTCCCCATTTGGATTTATGGGTTAAAGCATAATCATCTGCCAACCTAGCAGTTTCTTGTAAAGTTTCCACTGCCTTTTCATTTAAATATGTTGTTAATTCAGCTGGAACACATCTTTTAAAGTCTTCCACCAGTATCAATTCTGTCAATTTATCGTAATCCCCATCTACATTTTTAGCCAGGCACCATCGTTCAAAACATATTCTCTTTCCATTGGCAAATTCCATATAAGTCTGATCTGCAGATTTCCTCAAGTCTCTGAATTTTTGTCTATAAGCCTCAGGGACCAATTCATAGGCCTTCAATATAGCTTGTTTTACCTTGGTATAATCAGCTGCATCCTCAACAGACAAAGCAGAATAAGCTTTTTGAGCTTTACCTTTAATCACACTCTGTACCATAAGAGCCCATCCTTTCCTTGGCCAGTTTGAACTCACAGCAACCTTTTCAAAATGTTGGAAATACTGATCAACCTGATCTTCTTCAAACGGAGGGACTAATCGAACCTCCCTGCTGGCTGAAAAACCATCATCAGAATCAGATTCCGAACTCCTACGCTTCATTTGTAACTCATGCTGCCTCTGTTTTTCCTTCTCCTCACTATCCAGCTCCATCCTCTTCAATTCCATCTGCTTCATTGCTAGATCAGCCTCTATCTTCATCTGAGTTAGCTTTTGTTCAGCCTCTAATTTCTTTTCCTCTTGTTCGGCCTCTAATTTCTTTTGTTCTCGTTCAGCCTCTATCTTTAACTGGGTTTGTTCTCGTTCAGCCTCTATCTTTAACTGGGTTTGCTCTCGTTCAGCCTCTATCTTTAACTGGGTTTGCTCTCGTTCAGCCTCTATCTTTGCCAGCTGCACCTGTGCCTCAGAAATTGCTATTTCACTGCCAGGAAACTGTTTTAACACTTCCTTCTCAAACACCTTCTTTTCCACATAATGGCCAGCTATCAGTCTCTGAATATCTGCCTTTCTCATAGACTGCTTTACTTCTGTAAGGTTTAGCCTTGTAGCAATCTTTATCAAATCATCCTTTTTCGCCACCTCCAATCCCTTTTGGGTTGGTGACTCCAAAAATGCCTTAATATCCATTGCTGCTGGTTTCCACACACACAAGCCAATTAAAAAGAATTTATCAGACCTCCCTCAAAAATCTTTGGATTGAATCCCGAACTAATCTCGTCAATCTGGGGTACAATCCCAGACGACACTCGTTAACCTTGGGAACTATCCCGGACGAGCCCCCAATTTTGTCACAAACCAGCAACAAAAGAAACACACTGAGCATGTTTCAGTGTTAAAAACTATTTTATTAATCACTACTATTGATAATACGTAAAATAAAAGTAAAAAAAGTTAGTATGTTAGAATTCAAGAATGTTAAACCTCGAACGTTAACCCCAAAACTAAACTCTTCGTGTGTGTGTGTGTGACAAAGTCCAAAACTCCCAGTTCCTGAATGGTTCTTAAAGTTCAGTTCCGCAAGCCATAAGGTGAAACATGAGCAAGGGCTTCTTCAACAACCACCGTTGTCTGAAGATAAGATGTAGATGTAGAAAAACATAGAGAGAGTACATACGAAATCCAAATGTTCCATGATGGAACCCAAACGACACTTCAGTGTTTACTCGGTAGTGACTTCCTCACCCCGAAAAGCATCCGAACCGTGGTCGTCCACACACAAATACCTGTTTCCTTCTACAGGTCAGCAACAAAGTGAACTCCACCGGATTACTTCCAACTTTTCCATACATGGATTTCAGTGGTAAACACAGTTATTGTTTCTCATCCATCGATAGAGAAAAACAAGCAGGCTGGTGTCTCTCTCCCTTCTCTCTCTCTCTTCTTCTTCTTCTTCTTCTTCTTCTTCAACAACGTCATTACGTCCTTTATCTTCTATTGACGTAAGCACGCCCCACACACACATACACACACACTCTCTATCTTAAAGGGACTTTCACTGAGTCCGTAACATATTACAGCACCAGCGATCGGGGTTCGATTCCCGTCACTGTCTGTAAGGAGTTTGTACGTTCTCCCCGTGTCTGCGTGGGTTTCCTCCGGGTGCTCCGGTTTCCTCCCACATTGCAAAGACATAACGGTAGGTTAATTGGTTTTAAAAATGGGCGACGCGGACTCGTTGGGCCGGAAGGGCCTATTACCACGCTGTAAATAAAATTTAAAAAATTAAAATAATGATAGATATTTTCTCTTCAATCTCTCAGGTGTTCAGCTGGTAAAAAGGAGAGCTCCGTGTGTGCATTAAACTAAGAATCAACAAGTATTTGGTAAGCATTCTGTACAATCTCTATTTAAATATTCTCTCTACACACACATGGGTTAACTGACAATCTTGGACTCACTATATGCAAAGGGGCAAATTTTAGATCATTACTTTTCTCTGTTTAGAAGACCCAAGGAAAGGCAAAGCCTAAATCTTTACATCAGATTCCAACACAGTGTGCTTTAGCACAGATTGTGTAATTGATTTCAGCGGGACAGAGAAGAAAATCAGCCAAGGGCTCCTGCTGTCTATGGTCAAACAGCCATGCTGAGAAACCTTGGCAAAAGAAGTCAGAGCTCAAAAGGTCTTCAGGATGTTCTCTGCAGGTAACAAGAACACAAGAAATGGGAGAAGGCCAAGCAACCTTATCCCAATGTTTTATACTCCATTTAGGCCTCCTCAAACCTCCTCATTATTCCTTCCTTAAGTACCATCTAGCTTCCTCTTAAATGCTACTTCAGTCATATCTACTACTGCTCAAGGCAGAGCCTTCACACAGCTTTCTGGATAAAGTTTCTCTTGAATTCCCCACAGAATTTATTAGTGGCTCTCATGTTTAACAGCATCTAATTTCAAACTGCACACAAGCAGAAGGATTTTTCAACACATACTTTAAAATTACGGAAGGGATTAATGTAGATCTGGGGTCACTTCTATTTTCAAGGGGAAAGAATCTAAGCCAAAAGAACCTGAGCATTCTGTCGCAATTTATATTGAACTTTACATCAGGAATGCAATCTTAGACTGTAGGTCATCACTGTAGACACCTCCAGCTGAACATGACTATATGTTTGGCAAGAAGGCACAAGGTTATTCCTGATACTATATTATGGATAGAAATTGCACAAAATCAGAGCTATTCATAGATCACAATGGTAATATATTCCTCTTCCAGTAGAGATTTCTCATCAATCACTGAAGTGACACTGGTCAAATTCCTTCATTTCATCTCAATGCTCTGTGTTCTCACATCTGCCACCTGCTCTTTACCTCTGGGTCCTGGCCAAGTACTTGGAGATCTCAACATAGTGCAACAAGGCTACGTTTGCTAATCTTGCAATGCAGTAACCAAACTCACATAAGGAGGTCAAGCAGCAATTTCAAACTCCCTTTGGTCAATGGGCACCACGTAAACCCCAATACCTGTCACTCCACTCCTTTGTATTTGATGCAAACCAAAGGGCAAGGTTCGGACATAGGGGTTTCTGTAAAAATGGCTCTTTCCTAATCCTGTCCAGCATCAAGATGAAACCAGAATTTTTAAACCAACAACTTTGATTTTGAGGCAAAGAGCCACAGTAATTTATAAATCTGCATACCTTCCTGAATTTTTTTGGGGGGGGGTAGGGGTGGGGGTGAGGGAGGGAGGGAAATAGTCAATACAAGGGAGGACTCCAGCAAATTACAGAAAGAAATTAATTAGCTTGTAGAAAGGACAATTAATTAGCAAGTGACGTTCAACAAAACAAACACTCTAAGTCAGGTTGAGAAACTAAGATCTCAAAGTACAAATACACTCATCATTAAGACCTGCACCACAAGTTAGTAAAGCCATTTAAAAAACAACAAACCAAGCAGTTGCTTCGAGACTGAATGAATTGAAAAGTAGGGAAATTATACCAAGCCTTATTGAACCTTGGTTAAACTAGTCCTAGTACTGAACACAATTCCGGTAACAATATCATGAAAATTATAGAGGCATTAGACAAACTACAGAGAAGAATTATAAAGGACAGTACCAGAAGTGGGAGAGTGTACATGTCATGAAAGAATGAACAAACTGTGTCTCCTTTCTCTTAGGAACAGGCAGCTGAGACGTCTCTAAACTTTGAGCATTTAAGAGTGAATAAATATTTCCACTTGTGGGAATGATCATTACAGGAAGTAGTGCTGCCAGAAACGGTGGTGGAGGCTGATACGATAGGGTCTTTCAAGAGACTGTTAGATAGGGTACATGGAGCTGAGTGAAATAGAGGGCTATGGGTAAGCCTAGTAATTTCTAGGGTAGGGACATGCTCGGCACAGCTTTGTGGGCCGAAGGGCCTGAGTTGTGCTATAATTGTTCTATGTTCTAGGAAGTCTTCAATACAAGACAGTCACCAAGAAATCCAAATGGAAATTCAGAAAAAGAGTTCTTTACTGAAAGAGCAAAGAGAACATGGGAACCGTTCCCATAGGAAGTGGTTGAGGAGAAGACTGTTGAAATATTTAAAGGGATCAAAAAAAAACAAGATGCTGGAGGATGTAGGGCTTCAAACCAAAACGTCAACCATCCACTTCCCTCCATAAATGCTGCCCAACCTCCGAGTTCCTCCAGCAGATGTTGCTCCAGGTTTCAGCATCTGCAGTCTCGTGTCTCCATATTTAAAGAGATGCTGGACAAGCATTTGAGGAAGAAGGGAATAGAAGGTTACCTCAATAGATTCAGATGAGAAGTGACAGAAGGCTTAAGCATAACCCCCTGCAATAAAAACAAAGCACTGGGAAAACTCAGCAGGTCAGGCAGCATCTGTGGAAAGAGTAACTGTCAATGTTTTGGGTCTGTGACTCTTCATCAGAACTGGGAAAGAGAGAGATACAAGTTAGTTTTCAGTAGGAGAGGAGGTGGGCAAGGGATGTATAGAAAAAAAGTAGCGTCTGTGATAGGGTGAGTCAAAACGGCTTAATGGGGGCAGATATCAGCACATTAAGCTTCTTAGTCTGTATAAGGTATTGCTAATGGCAAGGGTGCAGAACCTGCCTGGCAGGCCAAACTGTAGGAGTAGGATAAGAAAACTGAACCAACATGGTAATTGCTTCTTTCTCCACAGATGCTGTCCAACCGGCTGAGTTTTTCCAGCATTTTGTTTTTATTTCAGATTTGTAGTTTTCCATTCAAAATTCTGATACTGTTAGCTGGCAATTTGACATGTTATTGTATTTCTTTAGTACCTCCAACACAGTAAAGTTCCTGAAAATCACTTCACAGGATCAATTAGCTGAAGACAAACAATGGAGCAAACAAAATAAGGATTGTGCAAAGGAGGGAATAAGAGATCAGAGATCTGGGAGGGTTGCAGGGTGGAGAGATCACAGCGACAGGGAGGGGTAAGGATTTAAAATACAAAGGTGAGAACTTTAAAATTCAGACTGAAGGGTAATAATAGTGAGTGAGCAGAGGCAGAAAAAGACAAACCAGACTTAGTGCCTGTTAGCATATGGATGACAGAGCTTCCGATGAGCTCAAGTTTAGAGGGATTTAATGCAGGCCACCCCTGGGTTAAGAATGCCCAATTTATGACGTGCCTGCCCAACTTATGGACACGCCAACATACGAGCGAGCTCCCATAATATTATTAAATTCAAAAGTCCGGCATACGTTCATTCTGATGAACAGCAGAACTGGTTTCCCCTCTCTCCCTAACTTTTAGTAATTCTTTCACATCAGTCTTACGTGCTTTTGATGCCAATCATTACAATACTGAAGGTGTGGTTACCATAGAGTGATTTTTGTGAATTTTACAACTTATGGACAAAAATCGACTTATGGACATCTGTGAAAACAGAACCTGTTCATTACCTGGGGTCACCCTATATAGAGTGACCTCACAAAGATTAAGCTGCTTAACAGTAATTGAATTAAAGCTCAATTCTATAGGCCAATAAGAACGATCATTCTTTAACTATATTAAGAAATGCGATTAAACCACAGAGCAGCAGAAGTTGTGAAAAGTCACCTGAAGGCTCAATAGAGAAACAAAGGACTGCAGATACTGGAATCCAGATGAAAAACACAATGATGCTGGAGGAACTCAGCAGGCCAGGCAGCATCCGTGGAGAGAAACAGACAGTCAACGTTTCGGATCAGGACCCTTCTTCAGGACTGGTTTTGGGTTCCGTACAGGTACAAGAGGTGGCACCAATGCAGTCGTCAATATAGGGGAGAAAGTTGATGAATGGGGCCAGAGTAGGCTTGGAACAGAGACTGTTCAACGTAGCCAACTAAGAGGCAGGAATAGCTGGGGCCCGTGCAAGTGCCCATAGCTACGCCCTTGGTCTGTAGAAAGTGAGAGGAATCGAAAGTAAAGTTGTTAAGGGTGAGGACGAGGTCAGCCAGGCAGAGGAGAGTGTTAGTGGAAGGGGACTGGTTCTGTCTCTAGTCAAGAGAAGTGGAAGGCGGTGAGGCTGTCATGATGGGAAATGGAGGTACATAGGGACTGGATGTCCTGAAGAAGGGTCCTGACCCAAAACGTTGACTACCTGCTTTTCTCCACGGATGCTGCCTGGCCTGCTGAGTTTCTCCAGCATCATCGTGTTTTTCACCTGAAGGCTCGTGGTGGAAGTCGAAGGGAACAAGTCTAATTCAAATATGGAAAGCATTCCTCAAAACTAAGATTTGGCACAAGCCTTTGGTAATGCTTAGCATCTTAGCACAGAGTGCTGAGATTGAGTTCTGTAGCAAGTGGTCAGGCATGAGCAAAGCTGTGATGCCTACACGGAGTACAATAAAACAATATTCCACTGTCCCACTATTCAGAAATTCCAATGGTTCAGCACCATGCTCTTCAGTTGAAGATTCCCACACTCTCCAAGACTCAGCAGTTCCCCTGCACCATTGAAACTCATCAGGGCCCCAGTCCCTGCACACCCTTGAAACTCATTGGGTTCACTGGAGAATTTATCATAACATCCAAAAAACTAATTACCCATGAGTTGGGGTATTGATAGGAATAATATCAATAATGATCTTGGGGTCCATGTCCATAGCTCACTGAAAGTGGCCACACAAGTAGATATGGTGATAAAGGAGTACGGCATGCTTCATCAGTCAGGGCACTGAGTGTAAGAGTCAGGAAGTCACATTGCAGTTGTATAAAACTTTGGTTAGGCTGCACTTGGAGTATTGTGTGCAGTTCTGGTTGCTCATTACGGGAAGGATGTGGAGGCTTGGGAAAGGGTGCAGAAGAGGTTCACCAGGATGCTGCCTGGATTAGAGGGTATGAGCTATAAGGAGAGGTTGGACAAACTTGGGTTGTTTTCTCTGGAGTGTCGAAGATTGAGGGGAGACCTGATAGAAGCTTATAAAATTATGAGAGGCATAGATAGGGTAGATAGTCAGAACCTATTTCTGACCCCAGGGTAGAAATATCAAGTACTAGAGTACGTTCACTTAAGGTGAGAGAGGAAAAATTTAGAGATGCGAGGGGCAAGTTTTTTTTTATTAAACACAGAGAGTGGTAGGTGCCTGGAACAGGCTGCCAGGGGTAGTGGTGGAAGCAGACATGATAGTGGTGTTCAACAGGCTGTTAGACACATGAATATGCAGGACATGGAGGCATATGGATCATGTACAAGCAGGAGAGATTTAGTTTTTTTTATTTATAGAGTGGCAATCAGGCCCTTCCGGCCCAGTGAGTCCACGCCGCCCATTTTAAACCCAAATTAACCTACCCGTACGTCTTTGCAATGTGGGAGGAAACCGGAGCACCCGGAGGAAACCCATGCAGACACGGGAGAACGTACAAACTCCTTACAGACAGTGACGGGAATCGAACCCCGATCGCTGGTAGGCCAAAGGACCTGTTCCTGTGCTGTACTGTTCTATGTTCTATGAAATCTGAGTCTGGAAAATCTGTCAGTCCAGTGCAGCCAAAGACTGGAGTGTGACAAGATTATTGGAGCTTAACTGTATAGTGTGATTTGCTACCCAAGTTCCGCAATTCTGTATTTTAAACAAGAAATTGCCATCAGCTGTGATTTGGTGGTCTGGAGTGGGTTCAAGCTGTTCCAAAATCCAGGCTGCAATACTGAAGGAGCACTGCACCCTTTTTAAGTGTTACCTTTCAGGTGAGGCGTCATCTCTTCTCTCCAAAATTTTGCCATGAGATATACTTAGAGCAGCAAAGGAATGCTGCCCAGTGAGGTGGCAAGTATTTAACTCAACCAACATCATTGAAGAGAGATCATCTGGTCATTTATCTTGGTGTTTGTGGAATCTTGCTGTGGGCAAATTGATTGTTACTTTGCTGTTTTAAAATAGTGACTACGCTTCAGAAGGTTCAAAGAGGAGGTTGTGGAAGATGCTAAAGAAAGGCAAGTTGTCATTTAGGAAGTGAAGTGCAGCTAAGAGACCACTTGCTCTCAGACCTTCTCACAATCCTGCACTGTTCAAATATTTCCTGTGTCGTTTTGCTTTCATTTATTCTGTTAAGACTAGAACAGCTTCCTACCAAGAATTTCCCAGAGGAAATAAGCATTCCACAGTGGCTTCCGCAGCCTTCATGAAACCACTGACAGTCTTTTCAAATGTAGTCGCTGTTGAAACATTGAAAAAGTTGCGACCAAATTAATCCCCAGTTTGAATGCAAGAGACTAACGGAGATATTGAAAAGCCTCTTTCTAAGTTTGTGTTTAACAAAATATGGACACCCATGAAAAAGGTACAAGTCCTCCTGCTGTTAAAGTGTCATCACGGAAAAAATTAACGGAGCTGTCCTTAAAATGACAAACCCGTTTCTATTGCTGAGCATCAGAAGCTTTTATCCGAGCTGATCACCCTCAGCTCATCAATGCCAACCAGCAAGCACTGGGAGATACAAGCGAAGATGCTCAAAGGAGACATTAGGCCAGAGGTGATCACTTTCTTTTTAGTTGGCACCCTTCAGAGCCAACACAAAACTTTGCAGTACAAACAACAGGGAATCCAAAACCATACCGGCAATCACTCCTGGTCCCTGTAAGAAATTTGGAAGTACGTCCTTTCCCCATAGGCTGGAACTCACCACTACAGGCGACCCCTGCCTTACGCCAGTGATGGCAGTGCATTTGGTTTCCACTGTTTATTAGGGAAAGACTGAATAGCGACCAATGTTCCCACAGGTGTGCATTACCGCTCCATACCAGACTATTAATGACAGCAACCACAAAATAAAGGAATAAAGCACCAAGTAAGGTGACCCACGGGTTACGGCTATTCAGGTAATAGAAATTCTCCGTTATGGAATTCACACATCACCACCAAAAAAAATCTGGAATAAGGAATAAAAATTCACTTCTGCGAAATTTGTGTGGAAAAAAGGTAAATAAACAAAGTGTATTTTTTCCATCAACTCTTATTTCTTGACGCACGCACAAATGACGTGGCTTCAGGTTACGGAAAATCGTGATATGGACAGTTTTCTATTCCATCTAATGCAACCTGTCCTCATAATTTGAGCTCTGATAGGATTCTAGTGAACCTGGGGGACCAATACAAAGTAATCAAAGCAAGTAACACAGACGCATTTAAGGGGAAACTAGAGAAATAAATTGAGAATATGCTGGTAAGGCAGATATATCAAGATGATGCCCCTATAAACAGCAGGATCAAATGGCCCATTTCCAAGCTGTAGACACAAAGCAGTTCTAAGAAATGGAAGGCTGGGGATGGGGGTAGGGAAAACAGTACAAAATTAAGGCTGTTTGCAAATATATTTTAGAATGGATTTACTGACACTCTCCATTAACTCATTCAAGCACCTATTCTTGAACTTAGAGGTGTCACCAAACTATTCCCGTGTGGGCCATCACAAATGGTTAAAGTTGCTTACCCTGGAGCGAGAGAGTCAGAGAGGTGACATGATATATAAAATTATGAGAGGCATGAATAGGGTAGATAGCCAGTGTCTGTTTCCCATGGTAGGCGTGTCTAAAGCGAGAGGGCATAGGCATAATGTGAGAGGGAAGAGGTTTAAGAGGGGACCCGAGGGGCAAATCTTTCCACACAAAATGTAGTTGGTATCTGGAAATGAGTGCTAGAGGAGATGGAGAAGTCAGATACGATCATTACATTTAGGAGGCATTTCGACAGATTTTTTAGACAGACCCTTTTACTCTAACCTGCTCATCCCTCTAGCTCAGAAACCACCACATCCAGATGATGATACAAACAAAGTATTCCTGTCTTAAAATCTGCACCCTGTGTCATAACAAGCATACAAGGTCATTTGCAAGTTAACTTATCTTACACCCTTGTTTGGGAGTACTTCAAATTTTCAAAACTTTTCCCTCAGCTTCTCCCAGTCTGTAACTTTTTCCCAGTTCAATGATTTCCCAGCGATCTGTGCTGATGAACATGCTGATCTTTATTATTCGCCAATGCTGACTGTGGTGCCAATGCTCCACACACAAATTCTCCCCCCAAACCCCTCCACTGCTCTGCCTTCTAGAAACCACATAGAGCTTTGCTCTTTGACCAAAGATTTGACAATCTACGGTAATGGATTTTGTTTGATATTTGGTGTACAGTATTCTACATCAAATGCAAGTTACTACAGACATAGTCAGTACATTTACCAATCAGTAGGTATCCTTTGTGCAAGATTTAATTGACAATTAAAATCAAGAGTTCCCTTACCTCCTGCCTCAGCTTTTCGTAAAGGACAGCAAGATGCTCCTCCATACTGGGCTCCCCCTTCTGTGGGTTTGTGCTCTTCAGCTCCCCTGCTCTGCGAAAGGCTAGCTCCCGGAGCTGAGGTGCAGTCACAGTTAGATGTTCAAGGCCTGCATGGTACGGCACCCGACAGCACTCGCTGTCAAACAGAGTCCTGAAAGAGTCCAGGTGCCCCTCGCTCACGTCCCAAGGGTTCACCACTTTGTCCAGGGACTCCTCTTTCAGGGAAGCCGGCCTGCCTACAGTGGGCACCTCTGCCCCCGCAAAACTCCCCGCCAGTGTCTCAGGGATGCCCTCAGCTGCTGGCTCACTTACTGGGCTCACGTGAAAGTCAGACATGGAGCGATGCTCTACGGCGATGTCATCTGTACTGCGCCCGTCAACCGTGGTGATTGAATCCAAGAGATGGGAAAGCAGAAGTGCCCTTGCTTGCTCGGCACCAAGGCACTCCTCCAGCTCACAGGCCCCACTTTCTATCCTGGAGGCCACCAATTGCTCCATACCTGCGCAGGACTTCTCCACGAGGGCCGCCTGCTCCCTGCCCTGGCTATGCACGATCACCTGCATGCTGATCTTCTGATCCGGGATACAGACGAGGGACTGGAGATGCACATCACCTGGGTGTGTCCCTTGAATGCAAGCACTGCGCAAAGAACCACTGGGAAGGAATTGGGAGCAAGGCAAGTCGCGAGCCACAAGGCTTGGACTGCGATCTGCTGCCGTGTAGTTCTCCACGCCTATCTGTCTTTTGTTTTGGTGCCACACGCAGACGGGCGTAGTCCATGAGGTGGTGCTGATATGCCGAAAGAATCTGCCATGACACATCTCGAACTTCTGCGGAAGGAAAGGGAAATCAGCCTGAGTCAATACAAAAAAGCTTTGACAAGTTTTTCCAAATTTACCTGCCAAGTTGAACTGGCTTCACACACCAATTCCCTGTCCAGTTATAAAAACAATAGATGCAAGAGATAATGCAAAGGATGATATTAAACGTGGCTGTATTTGTTTTAGCCATTCCGTGAGATTGCAAGTTGCATGTTTGACCAATGATATGATACCTTTATTAGTCACATGTACATCAAAACACACAGTGAAATGCATCTTTGTGTAGAGTGTTCTGGGGGCAGCCCACAAGTGTTGCCCTGCTTACGGCACCAACATAGCATGCCCACAGCTTCCTAACCCGTATGTCTTTAAAGAATTTCATTCTGCATGCAAATCAAAGGTACTTTTCAGTAGCAAACAAAATAAATGTCACTCCGATAAAAACTGAAATTTATAGGCAATGAGGTAGGGGTGAAGATCAGTATTGGCTTCTCAATTTCCCACTGCACCAGAATCAATTACTAAGACAGAGTAGACAATGCAGCCTTTTAACACAAGCTTGTGCTTTAATTAGTAACTTGAAGCAGACTTTCACTGACTTTCCACTTTTACTTATGATCGACAATTTTGAAGTTACTACACCAAAACCCCATAAAAAGGATGCAACTGCATAATGCTCATCAAATAGGTACAGGGCTCGCAACCTGAAATCACTACTTCAAAAGGCTGTGGAAGCCTATTCAATAAGCCTGCCAATTAGTCATTCCGGTTTGTAAAGAATGAAAGCTATGAAAAGATCTAACAAGCTCAAATAAAAAGAACACATTAATGGTAATTATCTAGCAAGCCTTGACTGGTTCAACCCAGGTGCACACAACTCCTGAACATTAAAACAACTGCATACTCAGTGTCTCTAAGGCCAAATGCATTTTAATCAAGTCTCCCAGTGCTAGTACACTAATGTATGTGATCTACAAGAACGCTCAAGAACCTGGGAGATATGAGCATGTGGAACTCACACCCACAAGTAGTCAAGGCGCAGTTAATGGCAAGCAGAGAGCAGATCTGAGGAGGAATAATCAGATAGGCTGATCAGGTCAGATGCAACGTAGGAGGGTAGGTCTATGGAACGCAAACAACAGCAAGTCCAACTGTGTCACCTCTCCTATTTCTGTACTGTGAATTTTATACATACCAAACCCACACAAAATGCTGCACAGAAACAGAAAAGGGGAGTATTTTATAAACTACATTGTGTAGGGGTTTACAACATTTGGAATGTTTTTGGGGGTCGAACTGAACAAATGTCACCTCAGTTCTGGACATTGCAGGAAACTAGTCTCACCATTAATCAAATTCACTCACCACATGCCAGCAAGCAATCCCAACCAGCCTACTGAGCAAGGGACCCTTTCAGAAACACTAATCAGCTGAATCACAGGCATCAATCCCAACACGTGGTGAACTTCTGAGTTCAATCTTCCCACTGTCAGCAGTTTATTGGAAGATTGGAACTTTCCCATGGGAAGATGAAGAAAATATAGGAGCCCTATTTAATGGCTCGTTTTTATTTTCTATGCAACAACTGAAATGACAGCATTCCAAGAACTGCACAGTCACCTACTGAAGAATAATATAATTTAATTGAACTGATAAGATAAATGAAGAGGAAGTGTATCTTTCGGCTAAAGAGTCATGAACTAAGGATGTAGTCTAAATATAGGATTGGAGTTAAGAAATACTCCCTCAGGCAAAACAAGTTCGGAGCTCTTCTGCAAAATTAACACGGAGTCAACTGTTAATTTTTAATTGTGACATTGATAGGTTTTTGTTAACCACTGGTGATCTGACGTAGGACAAAAGATGATACACGGGGTTAGACCAGAGATCAGTTGTGGTCTCACCAAATGTCAGAATGGGCTTGAGGTGCCAAGTGACCTACCCCTATATCCAAGGTACCTCATCGACAGGTGGAGAACAGTGAGGCGGATATGGAAGGCCAAGTGGATAGGGCAGAGTGAAGTAGAGAGAGTTCTTGTGAGGAATAAAAATCATCATTTATTCATCGCTATGCTTGATGTAAATTCTATGCAAGTGGAATTCAAGCAGCATTGAAAATAGAAGTTACTGAAGGTGATGCATAATTTTTGAAGAGCGAGGTAGACTCAGAGCAATATCCAAAACTCCCCCACAATCCATTCACAAACCTGAGATGGACCAGCCCATCATTACCATTTCATTTCTACATTACCCTCCAACCTCAGCCCCTTCCACTATTCAAACGATGCTCAAGAGACACTCTAAGCACAACACCTTATCTTTTGATCTCTTCCACTTTGCGCCTTTTGGACTCAACAAGGTCAACAATTTCATAGCAGCCACCATTTTCCCAGGCATCAGGTTCCAGTACTAACTTGGCTACCACCATTTTGTCAGAATAATACAGCACAGAAACAGGCCCTTCAGCCCAACTCGTCCATGCCGACCAAGATTTCAATCTAAACTGGACCCATTTGCCCATGCTTGGCCCATATCCCTCTAAACCTTTCTTACCCATATACTTAACCAAATATCTTTTAAATGTCATTATTGTACCTGCCTTAACTACTTTCCCTAGCAGCTCGTTCCATGTACGCACCACCCTCTGCACAAAGAAGTTACCCTTCAGGTCCCTTTTAAAATTTTCCACTCTCACCATAAACCTATGCCCTCAAGTTTTTGATTCTCTTTCCCTGGGAAAAAGATTGAGTGCATTCACCCTATCTATGCCCCTCGTGATCTTATACACCTCTATAAGGTCACCCCTCAACCTCCTACACTCCAAGGAGTAAAGTCCTAGCCTGCCCAACCTCTCCCTCTTTCTCAGGCCCTTGAGTCCTGGAAACATCCTTGTTAATCTTCTTTGCACTCTTTCCAGTTTAATGACGTCTTTCCTATAAGACGTGCAGCAACTCTAGACCTAGACGAGTCTTTACGTCCCATTATTCCCTGGACCATTACCTCCTTTTGCCATTTAGTTTTCACTCATCCCACCACAGACTTTCTGCCAATCTCATTCCCATCTTCCCTGCCTCTGCCCTACTGCACAAAATGCCCCATTTCTAAATTTTCCCCTCAGTCACGACAGAAGTCTGAGCCCAAAATATTCACTCCATTTCCTCTTCCACAGATACCATTTCTACCAGTGTATTTTGACTTCAGATTTATGCATTAATTTTATTTCTTAGGTGCTGAATCATGCTGATCATGTTCCAAGAGAATTAATCACTAACTCCCTTCCCTTAGTTGCCTCTCTTTTGTTCCGTATTACAGCACCAGCAATCGGGGTTCAACTCCCGTCGCTGTCTGTAAGGAGTTTGTACGTTCTCCCATGTCTGCGTGGGTTTCCTCCGAGTGCTCCAGTTTCCTCCCACATTCCAAAGACATACAGATAGGTTAATTTGGGTTTAAAAATGGCAGCGCGGACTCGTTGGGCCGGAAGGGCCTGTTACCATGCTGTAAATAAAATTTTTTTTTAAATGTTTTATATTTAAAAATTTTAATTTCTGCATCCTGAGGTCATATAACACGTACTCTTTGCAAACAGGAGGTTTAAACAAAAGGCTTTTCTGATCATCCAACAGCAGCCGTTTTCTCCACATGCTGCTTGACCAGCTGAGCAGTTTTCAGAAATTTCAGGAGGCCATTCAGCCCATCAGGTCCAGAAGCATTTCCACGTCCCATTCCACCATTTGATCGGGGAGTAGGTTTATATAGGTCGGCACAACATCATGGCCAAAGGGCCCGTATTGTGCAGTACTGTTCTATGTTCTATTTCCCTGTAACCTACCCCTCTCTCACATGCCCACCAACCTCCCCCCTCCCCACCCAATTCTATGCCTTCCACCTTGACGGGGGGTAATTTAAAAGAGACAATTAGCCTACTAACCAGCACATCAGCGCTTGGGGACAATCTGTGCAGTCACAGGGAGAACGTGCAAACTCTGCACAGATGGCACCGGAGGTCAGGATTGAACCTGGTTCACTGGTTCTCGACAGCAACCACATTATTCGACACGCCACTGTAGTCAGGTTTCCAGTATGATCCTTATGTTTAGTCAGCCGACCTCAACCAGAACTGCTACTGCTGGCTACAGCCACAGCGGGGCTCGGAAAATGAGTTTCAAGAAAAAGTCAAGGCTCCCTTTTAAATTGCTGTTTGCTTTCTTACGATAAAGATCACATTCTCTGGGGTTTTGAAGAATGAGAATATTGAAAAGTACAAAATTATTAATAGGATTTGACAGGGTTGCTTCTCCATCTGGGCAGTCTAGAACTAGGGGGTTATAACTCCAGAGGGAATCTTGTATTGCAGGAGCTTCAACATGTTTCTTTAATGTGGTTAACATTAGACACCAAACAGACAAATCTCAATCATGTGCAATTAAAACTGACTACCTTTCAGACACATGCAAAGTCTGCATATCCCGAGCTATAAAAGTTAAAAATCGCCCATTAAACTTTCCCTTTTACGACATGCACTCCTGATTTTTGCATATATCCATTCAGATCTTAGCCTTTCACTTTGAAGTTCTTGGCACAATTATTTGAGACATAACATTGGAACCAAAGTGACAGAAGACATCAACATGCCCAGAACAGTGGCTCAAGGTCACATTTTATACATAATCGATAAAAAGATCTTAAAAAATTTTTAAAGCTCTGCCCCCAACCTCAAAGTCCTAAACATTTCACAGCTTCGGAAGGTTTACCGGATTGCTGCCTGATTAGAGAATATTAGGTACAAGGAGAGGATGGTCAAACTTAGGGTTGTTTTCTCTGGCACGTCAAGAGGCTGAGGGGAGACCTGATAGAAGTTTATAAAATCATGAGAGGCATGGATAGGGTAGACAGTCAGAATCTTTTCCCCCACGATAGAAATGTCCAGTACTAGAGGACAAAGCTTTAAGGCGAGAGGGGGAAGGTTCAGAGGAGACGGGCAGAGCAAGTTTTTTCTTTTGTTTTAAACAGAGTGGTAGGTGGCTGGATCACACCGCCAGGGGTGGTGGTGAAAGCAGATAAGATAATGGCATTTAATGGGCTTTCAAATAGATACGTGAATACGCAGGGAATGGAAGGATATGGATCACATACTGGCAGAAGGGATTTAGTTTAATTTGGCATCATGTCTGGCACAGACATTGTGGGCTGAAGGGCCTGTTCCAGTGCTGTACTGTTCGATGTTAAGTACTTGGTGATATAGGAACCATTATGAAAATGCTAGGTAATGCACAGTGGCGCAGCTAGCAGAGCCACTGCCTCACAGCTCCAGGGTTCAATCCTGGTCTCATGTGTGGGTGCCCTGGGTGCTCCGCTTTTCTTCTACATCCCAAAGATGTGAGGGTTGGTAGGTTAATTAACCACTGTAAATTACTCCTTGTGCAGGTAAGTGGTCAAATCTGGGGAAAATTGATGGAAATGCAAAGACAATAAAGAAGGACTAGCGTAAACCAGTGCCCAATGTACGAACTCAATAGGACAAAGGGCTTCTTTCCAGGCTGCGTCATTCTATGAATACCACTCAGGGTGCTAGGGGTTCCCATAGTGTTATAATGGTGCAAAAAGAAAACTGCTGAAGGAACAGCGGGGTCAGGCAGCATCTCTGGAAGAAAATGGACAGTCGACGATTCAGGTTGAGACCCTTCACCTGGACTGGTCTCGACCCAAAACATCGACCATCCATTTCCTTCCACAGACGCTGCCTGACCCGCTGAGTTCCTCCAGCAATTTGTTTTTCCAGACTCCAGCAGTTGCAGTCTCTTCTGTCTCAATTATACTGGAGCCACTAATGGAGGACGGGAGAGTGGAAGTAGCGACAGAGGCTGGGAGGTGATAGGTGGAGGCGGCAATGGGCCGAAGATGATGGAATCTGATCGGAGAGGAAGGAGGATGCAGGGTGTTTGAGTAGACAGACAGGTTATTGGAGCCACTGATTCTTTAAAATCCATCAGAAAAGTCAGTTGCCATCTGTATTGTGGAGGATCGTGGCTGTCACATGACAGCACTGCCCATTACCTGGTCGAAAGACACACCACTATCAATCAAGGTTTGGCTCCACCCCACCCATCAGTGCACACCTGACCATTGGTCCCTTTAAGCACCTTTGTACTTGGCCTTGGGCCATAGGCCTGTTTGAACTACATGGGCTGGACCCCCCATCCCTCTAGCACTATAAAGAGTGCCACATGTGCTTGGTTCTGTCTCTTTTGTCTCCGAGGGATGCCTTGTTGGTAAGCTGTGTACTGTTTAATAGAGTTAGGAGCATCTGCTTCATTCCAGGCTGAGGAACCATGGAATGACACTGGAGAAATTAGTTAGTATCCCTGGTAGCAGAGCTGTGCCTGCACTGAGTCAAGGGGTGGCAGGTATCGTATTGTTTTTCTTTGACTGTATGTACCCAGTTTGTTGCGTGCGCGTATTTTACCTGTTGCGATTCTCCCACGCTCGCTATCAACTGTGCGTGTGTGTTGTTCCTGTTACCTTTTCCCTGTGTTTGTCTTTGTAAATAAATCATTTATCTCTGAGATTGTGTTCAGAGTCCTCATCCTTCAAGACCACCTCACGTTAACAATTCACCCTAAACGTAGCACCTCTAGTGCTACACCAGGATAGATCACATCCTCAAGTTTCCAGAAAAGGTCTCGAACTTACAACTTGCTGCGTCAAGATCCAAGAATGGACACGCACCAAGCCACAACAAGCAGTGATCAAATTCGCAAGGCAAAACTTCAACAATTCCCATGGCTTACCTGCACGCGGCAGCGAGAGGAGGAATCCTGCTTCCTGATCGGATAGTAGCAACTGTAGTGGGTGCTGCTGTCAATCCCTCTGATCCTGATCAGAGTGCAACTGCTGGGTTTCCATTGCCTGAGTCCAAGCGTTGCCAGTCCCCTGGCTGCACTCTGCCTGCAATTCACTGCACCAGCCATGCATGTACACAGCCCACCGCCACTGTGGGGTACAAAATCCAGTTACTACAACCTCCCCCGAAAATACACCACCGACGCACTCCATCAAACCTAACAACACCCAGAATCAGTCATACAGCACAGAAACAGGCCCACCACATCCAAATCAACCTTTTTGCCCATCTACACCAATCCCATTTGTCTGCACAAGGACCATGTCCTCCTATGCCTTTCGTTCTCTAGTACACTGGAGGCCACCATCCTACTCTGCCAATGCCCAATAAATCAGCTTCCCTAGCCTAAAATGCAAAAAGTTATACCTACCCAAAAGACAACATGCTGGAGGAGCTCAGCAGGTCGAGCAGCATCTACTGCACAATACAGGCCCTTTGGCCCACAAAGTAGGGTCTCGACCCAAAACGTTGACGTCCTTCCACCCTCACCCCCCCCCCCCCCACAGATGCTGCTCAACCTGCTGAGCTCCTCCAGCACATTATTTGTTGCTCCAAATTCCTGCATCTGCAGTCTCTTGTGTCTCCAGTTATACTTACCCCACTGCAACACCATGCCCTATCACTATTGGACAGGGGCACATCTTAGCCTTCCAATTAAAGCACAGTCATAACCTCATCCTCCGTTACAATAGCATATCTGTCCATTAAAGCACTCTGCATCCCCCTTCCTCTCCCATCACATTTCATCATCTTCAGCCCTTTTGTCACCTCCACCCATCACCCTCAGCCTCTGTCACTATCTCCACCCTTCCCTCCCATCTGCCTATCACCTCTCCTCACCTGGATCCACCTATCACCTCCCAGCTCTTGCTCCACGCCTTCCCTTTTCCTTCTCGTACTGACAACCTCCCCTCTATCTTTCAGTCCAGATGAAGGGCCTCCACCTGAAACGTGGACTGTCCATTTCCCGCCACTGATACTGCCTGACCCGCCGAGTTCCTCCAGCACCTTATAAAATGCTGGAGGAACTCAGCAGGTCACTTCAAAGCAGGAAAACTTCTGCAAAGTCAGCATACCTTAAAGGGACTTTGCAGTGGAGCAGCAAAAGGAAGACACGAGAGACTGCAGATGCTGGAATTCCTCCAACGTTTTGCATGTTTCTCCAGATTCTAGCATCTGTAGTCTCTCATGCCTCCAGTTACTCCAACCCCACTGCAGCACCGTACCCTATTACTGTTACACAGGAGCTCACCTTAGCGGGTTCCCTGGTAGGATAAGATGGATTCTCTACCTCATTTTGACCTTGCACCTTATTGTCTACCTGCACTGCACTTTCTCTGTAGCTGTTACACTTTATTCTGCATTGTTTTACTTTGTCCTACCTCAATGAACTGTGTAATTAATTGATCTGTATGAACAGTATGCAGGACAAGATTTTCCACTGTACCTCGGCACAAGTGACAATAATAAACCAATTCCAATTAAAGTGCACTGCTATAACCCCATCCCCCATTGCAATAACCTACCTGTCCACCACACCACCTTGCATCCTGCCCTATGCCATTTTAGCCTCCTTTCCCCCCACCTCACCCAACCTGATGCACCAGCCCCATTAACCCTCCCGAGGTTATACTGATGCCCACCTTGTCTGAGCCCAGCCCTCCTTTGGCCCCGCCCACACCGAGGTGGCCCCGCCCAGCGGCGGCAGCGCCCCCCGCCGGCAGCGCGCCCGCACTGCCTCTCGGCGCCGGCAGCCGTCGGGGATGCAGAAGTCACCTGAGAGCAACTGCAGCCCCGTAGCTCGGCCTCGGCGCCAGAACCACCTCCTACTCCACCACCGCCAGCATCATCATCATCATCATCATCGTCGTCGCCGCCGCCGCCGCCACCCGTCCAGCAACGCTCCACCGCGCCGCGTCCCGCTTCACCCCTCAGGACCTCTCCCACCGCCCGGCTTCTCCTCCACCTCCTTGCCCTTGGATACCGGGGCAGACTGGCGCCCCGCGCATGCGCCTACACGCACAGACACTTCCAGAAGAGACGTCGCAACTGCCACCTCAAACGAGCCCTCCCATTGGCCGGCACCTCCGTGGGAAGAAACCAACGCGCCTATTGGTGCAATCTGCGTGGGGATTGTGACGCAGCGCCCTGGGACGGGGTTGTTAGTGCGCACGCGTTTTAATGCTGTGGGATTCTGGGAGATGTAGTCCCTTGGGGTCTAAATGTGGAAGGATTGAGGCTTTTGCCTTCTTGGTTTTAACTCTGGGTTTTGTTGTAGTAATTAATTCGTCCACATCAGTTTTTCCATCTCCTTCCTGCGTCATTCTTATTGGCATTGAACCATCCTACACTATGTTTATCAGCCTTAACTTCTATTCAAAGTCAAAGTCGAGTTGATTGTCATATGCACAAGTACATGCATGTAGAGGTGAAATGAAAAACTTACTTACAGCAGTGTCACAGACACGTAGCATCACATAAGCAGCATTCACAAGAAAAACATAAATTATACACTTTACAGGAAAGAACACAATTAGAACAAAAAAAGCAAACTCCATTTTAGTGCAAAGTGGTGACAGTGTTGCTAAATTGTAGTGATTGGGGTTGTCTCGGTTAGTTCAAGAACCGAGTGGTTGAAGGGAAGTAGCTGTTCTTGAACCTGGTGGTGTGGGACTTCAGACTTCTGTACCTCCTGCCCGATGGTAGCTGTGAGAAGATGGCACGGCCCAGATAGTGGGGATCTTTGATGATGGATGTTGCCTTCTTGAGGCAGCACCTCCTGTAGGTACTACCGATGGTGGAGAGGGATGTGCCCCTGATGTATTGGGCAGAGTCCACTACTCTCTGCAGCTTCTTATGTTCCTATGCATCTGAATTGCTGCACCAGACCATGATGCAACCAGTCAGAATACTCTATTGTGTCTGTCTGGAGTGGGACGTCAACTTAGACCCTTATAGAGTCAAGAGTACAACTCATTGGCATTAATTTCAGCACCTTTGGAATTATACCAAAAGAGGACCATTCAAACCATCAAACCTATGCCGGCTCTTTCAAAGAGCTATTCAGTTACAACTTCCCACTAGCTCCTTTCCCTGCATCCTGCATTCTTACCCCTTCAAATATTTATACAATTCTTTTTAAATCCATTCCCAGGATGTGGGCTTTACTGGCAAGAGCCATGTTAAATTGCTCGTTCTTCATTGTCTGTGAACCGAGTGGCCTTTTTGCAGAACAATTAAGAATCAGCTACTCTTCTATTGGGTCAGTCCTCAGGCATAGAGCAAGCTGTTTTAAGTGTTTCAGATTTCCTTCCTTGAAAGGTATGAACAAACCAAAATGGTCATCCTTACTGATATTAGATTTTTAATTGCAGTATTCATTTAATTATTTGAACTTTGAAGTCATGTTTTTGAATTATCAGACCACTCCCGAATTGCTTGTAGCTTACTTATGATGCTATTGTATCTAGTTTTAAAAACTACCATTGCTTTAATCTGCTGAGGCCATGGTAATATAACCAGGAAAACGGCAGCTAAGGTAAATATGGGGCCACTGGAGAACGAGGCTGGTGAATTAATAAAGCAAACAAAGAACTGGCAGAGGTGTTGAATAAATCTTTTGCATCAGTCGTCACCGTGGAAGACATTGCGAATATCCTGAAGATATCAGGTGGGCTAATTTCAAATAACACTGTAGAACATAAAAACTCCAATTTTACAAAGGATAAAGTATTGGAGGAACTCACAAGGACCCACTGGACTGCACATTAAGGTGTTAAAGGAAGTGGCAGCAGAGATAGTGGACCCATTGGTTGAAAATTTTGAATAACTCACTAAACTCTGGGAGGGCACCAGAAAATTGGAAAATAGCAAATGTGACTCTCTTGCTCAAAAATGCAGAAGGCAGGGAACTACAGGCCAGTTAGTTTAACAGCTATTATTGGCAAGATGCTAGAGTCAATAATCAAAGAGGAAATAGCTAATCATTTAGGAAGCTGAGTATACTTAAACCTTGTCAACATGGTTTCATAGACACAAGAAATTCTGCAGATGCTGGATGTATCTGGAGCAATACACAAAAAGTGCTGGAGAAACCCAGCAGGTCAGGCAGCATCTATGGAGGGAAATAAACAGTTGGTGTTTCGAGCCGAGATGCTTCATCAGGACTGGAAAAGAAGAGGGCAGAAGTCAGAAGTAAGAAGGTGGTGGGGGAGGAGGAGGGGCACATGCAGGCAGGGGAGAGGTGAGATCAGGTGATAGGTGAGTCCAGGTGAGAGGGGGGAGGTAGTGGGTGGGGGTGGGGGTGGGGGAGGCAGGGTGAAGATGTAATAAGCTGAGTGGTGATAGGTAGAAGAGGCAAAGGGCTGAAGGAGGAATCCAGTACGAGAGGGCAGTGGACCATGGATTAAAGGATGGGGGAGGGGAGGAGAGGAGATGGGCAGGTCATCAAGGTGGGGGCTGGAAGCCATGGAAATAAGGGAAGACAAAAGAGTGGGGGGGGGGGTTACCAGAGAAATTAATGCTAAGGCCGTGTTACTGTTAAGGCCTTAATGTTAAAATGTTAAGGCCATCAGGTTGGAGATCTGAGGTGTTGTTCCTCCAACCTGTGCCTGGCCTCATCGTGGCAAGAGAGGAGGCTGTGGATAGACATGTCAATATGGGAATGGGATGTGGAATTGAAGTGGGTGGCCACCGAGAGGTCCTGGCTGTTGCAGCGGACGGAGCGAAGGTGCTTGACAGTTTCAATGAAAGGTAAAACAACGTTGAAAACTTTGCTAAATTCTTTGAGGGTGTAACAGGGAAAGTTGATAGAAGGGAATCTCTATCAACTGGTCTTTATAGATTTCCGACAGGTATTTGACAAGGTATCATATTGGAGGCTAGATCATAAATTAAAAGCCCATGGTTTCAGAGGAAGTGTATTCGAATGGATTGAAAACTAGCTGTCTCATAGAAAACAGAGAGTTGGAATATATGGGTTCTTTTCAGACTGGAAGGAGGTAACTAGTGGGGTACTGCAGGAATCAATTCATGGCTTGTGTTTGTTCTCTATCAATGACTTGGAGGAAGGAGCAATATGTAAGGTTTCCAAATTTGCCAATGATACAAAAATGGGTGAAAGGGCATTTTTTGATAAGGATACTGTGATTCTGCAAAAGTCTATAGATAGATTGAGTGAGTGGGCAAAAGAATGGCAAATGCAGTTTAACATGGGGAAGTGTGAAGCCATGCACTTTGGCAAGTAAAATCAAAAGGTAGATTATTTTTTAAATGGAGAGACACTGAAACTGAGTATAGAAGGATCTAAGTGTTCTAGTGCATGAATCACAAAAAACTAACAGGCAGGTGAAAAACAGGATGATGCTGGAGGAACTCAGCAGGCCAGGTTTCTTCAGGTCCTGACCCGAAAAGTTGACTGCTTGCTTTTCTCCACGGATGCTGCCTGGCCTGCTAAGTTCCTCCAGCATCATCGTGTTTTTCATCTAGATTGCAGCACTGCAGTCCGTTGTTTCTCGAAACTAACAGGCAGGTCCAACAAGAAGGCAAACAGCATTTTGGCCTTCATTGCAAAAGGGTTGGAGTTTAAAAATAGGGAAGTTTCGTTGAAATTGTACAGGGTGTTGGTGAGGCCTTACCTGGAATACTGTGTCCAGTTTTAGTCCCTTTACCCAAAAAAAAGTAACATTAGATGCAGTACAAAGAGATTCACCAGGCTAATTCCTGGGATGAGAGGGCTGTCCTACCAAGAAAGACTATATAGATTAGGCCTGTATTCCTTGGAGTTTAGAAGAATGAGGGGTGACCTTATTGAAACATATAAGATCCTAAAGGGGCTTCACAGGGTAGATGTTGGGAGAGACTCAGACAAGGGGATATAATGACAAGATAAGGGGCCGGTCATTTAAAGCTGACATATGTAGAAATTTCTTGTCACAGACGATGGTGAATGTCTGGAATTCTGTGCCTCAGTGGGTGGTGGAACTGGATCATTTAAAGTGGAGATAGATTTTTGGTAGATTGAGGAACAGAGACGTAGAGAGAAGAGGAGTTGAGGCCAGGATGAAGCCATGATCTTATTAAAATGGTGGGGCAGTCTTTAAGGGCCTGATGGCCTACTCCTGCTCCTATTTTCTTGTGTTCTTGCGTAAGGCAGAAGTTCACCATCTCCAGCCAGGGCTATGCAGATCATTCAGGTTAAGAATTTATTGTTGTGTTGAGGGAATGCTAGACAGTTATTCCGTTGAAATGTTACAGTTTTAACTTGGATAATTTATGTTTAATATGTTTTTCTTGTAAAAGCTGCGTGTCTGATGCTATATGCCTGAGATGTTGCTGCAAGTAAGCTTTTCATTGCAATTCTGCACATGTGCTTGTGCATGTGACAATAAACTTGACTTTGACTTTGAATTATATTTTAAACCACACTTGCCTGCTCAGGTGGATATTAAGACCCCCAAGACAGCACTCCTGACCTTTGGTTATTTGGGTTCCTAACATCATCCCAGAATATTTCAACCTCTAATTTTCTGATGCCCCCTTATCCTAGATCCCTCCCACCAAAGAATATTTTTTGTACCCACCCAAATATTTTTCCCATCCCGTTGAACACCTCAACTAGATGTTAATCTTCTTTGTTTGAGTGAATTTATACCCAATCAGGAGGCATGGGTTCCAGGGAAACCTGGCTGTGTGGATTCAGAATTGGCTCACCCATAGAAGACAGAGGGTGGTGGTAGATGGAGTGTATTCTGTCTGGAGGTCAGTGACCAGTGGTGTTCCGCAGGGATCTGTTCTGTGACCCCTGCTGTTGTGATTTTTATAAATGACTTGGATGAGGATGTGGAAGGGTGGGTTAGTAAGTTTGCAGATGACACGAAGGTTGGTGGTGTTGTGGATAGTGTAGAAGGTTGCTGTAGGTTACAACAGGACATTGATAGGATGCAGACCTGGGCTGAGAAGTGGCAGATGGAGTTCAACCCAGATAGGTGTGAAGTGATACATTTTGGAAGATTGAATTTGAAGGCAGAATACAAGGTTAATGGCAGGACTCTTAGTAGTGTGGAGGAACAGGGGGATCTTGGGGTGTACGTGCATAGATCCCTCAAGGTTGATAGGGTTGTTAACAAGGTGTGTGTGCCTTCATTGATCGGGGTATTGAGTTCAAGAGCCGTGAGGTAATGTTGCAGCTCTATGAAACTGTTTAGACCACACTTGGAGTATTGTGTTCAGTTCTGGTCGCCTCATTATAGGAAGGATGTGGAAGCTTTAGAGAGGGTGCAGAGCAGATTTACCAGGATGCTGCCTGGATTGGGGAGCATGTCCTATGAGGATAGGTTGAGCAAGCTAGGGCTTTTCTCTTTGGAGAGGAGGAGGATGAGAGGTGACTTGATAGAGGTGTACAAGATGATAAGGGGCATAGATCGAGTGGACAGTCAGAGACTTTTTCCCAGGGTGAAAATGGCTAACACGAGGGGACATAATTTTAAGGTGATTGGAGGAAGGTATAAGGGGGATGTCAGAGGCAAGTTTTTTATAGAGAGAGTGGTGGGTGCGTGGAACGCACTGCCGGCAGAGGTGGTGGGGGCAGATACATTAGGGACATTTAAGAAACCCTTAGATAGACACATGAATGATAGAAAAATATGGGGCTATATGGGAGGGAAGGGTTAGATAGATCTTAGAGCAGGATAAAATGTCGGCACAACACTGTGGGCCGAAGGGCCTGTACTGTACTGTACTGAACTGAACTGTAATGTTCTATGTTCTAATCTCGTAATTTCCCCAAAACACCTTTCAATACGTGCTTATACCATTCAACGGTGTTGGATAGTGTAAGCAGAGCGGAACGTTTTATCTGGGATAAGAAGCCAACCCGGAGCATTAAGGCGTGCCGGTCCGTGTTTGGGGTGAGGCCGCGTTAGGGCAGTGCGCAGCCGCAGTTGGGCGCCTCCCCCCGGGGCGCTAGTGCGCTTGCGCCGCCGCTCGCTCCACGTGAGGGCCGGCAGGGGGGGAACATCCGGGTCCCGGACCGGTGGCGGCTGCTGCGGGAGGCGAGGGCGATGCCCCGGGCCAGAGGCAAGGCGGCGGCGGGCGGCGAGGAGTGGGTGGATGGCGACGAGCCGCCTGCACCCGCTCCCGAAGGTGAGGTGCTGCCGGGGCGTGGGGCGTGCCTTGCGGGAGGGCGGCTCGCTGGGTTAGTGGCCGGCCTGGGAGAGGGCCTGGGTTGGTCTGGTGGGGGGGCTGGGGGGGGGGGTGGTGGTGGTGGTGGTGGTGATGGGAGGGGCTGGGGGGTGGTGGTGGTGGTGGTGGGAGGGGCTGGGGGGTGGTGGTGGTGGTGGTGGGAGGGGCTGGGGGGGGTGGTGGTGGTGGGAGGGGCTGGGGGGGGTGGTGGGAGGGGCTGGGGTGGTGGTGGTGGTGGGAGGGGCTGGAGGGGTGGGGGTGGTGGTGGGAGGGGCTGGGGGGTGGTGGTGGTGGGAGGGGCTGGAGGGGTGGGGGTGGTGGTGGGAGGGGCTGGAGGGGTGGGGGTGGTGGTGGGAGGGGCTGGGGGGTGGTGGTGGTGGGAGGGGCTGGAGGGGTGGGGGTGGTGGTGGGAGGGGCTGGGGGTGGTGGTGGTGGGAGGGGCTGGAGGGGTGGGGGTGGTGGTGGGAGGGGCTGGGGTGGTGGTGGGAGGGGCTGGAGGGGTGGGGGTGGTGGGAGGGGCTGGGGGGTGGTGGGGGTGGTGGTGGGAGGGGCTGGGGGTGGGGGTGGTGGTGGGAGGGGCTGGGGTGTTGGGGGAGGGGGTGGTGGTGGGGGGGCACGGGCGTTGAGGGGGGGTGTGGGGGGAGGCTGGGGGGGTGGTTTGTGGTAGGCCTGGGGAATATTGGGTGGAACTGGGGTCTGAGAGAGAGGTGTGGAGCCTGGGGAAGGAAAAGTAAAGGTTGAGGAATTGGGGGGGGGGGTTCTACGCTGGGGTGCCAATGTAGAGTTACCTGGTCTGCAGGTCAGTTAAGATGAAGATGGGCACGGTCTGGTGCAGGGTTAAAGGGTGTGCAGTGAGAGTGGCTTTTTTTGGGGGGGGGGGTTGCTGATGCAGAATGCAGGGTACAAAGGAGGTGTGCCTTGCCCTTGCTGGGTGAGAGTATCCTGGTCTGTGTTTGTGGGGAGCTGGGCTGATCTGTAGGAGGGACTGGTGATCAACCACTTCCTCACTTTCCCTGCTCTCACTCCAAGTAGTAATCTGCGTTTATACTGTAATTTAAGAATGTGTTGGAAGTTGCTTAGTCATAACTCAATCAATCAGCAATCAAAGATGAGCTGAAGATGGGAACTTAAGACATTCTTCTAGTGAAATGTTACTGTGACATCACACTTACTAGTTCATGCAAAATGAGTGGGAGTCTGAAGCTATCACTGCTCCTTCACCCCTGCCCCCCCCCCCCCCACCCAAAACGGCTTGGTTTGTTGGATTGTTTGAGACTTGTATCAATTGATAGTTGGGTTAATGTTGTCTTGGGTGCCAATCAGCTCCATGATTGAATGATGAAGTAGTCTTGAGGTTGTATGTCCTCTTTTGTCAGCTATGGTTCAGTGACTAGTGCTCTCATTTGCTTCCCCAAGTTTCAGGTTCAGAGTATGCTCCAGAGACTTGAACACTTCAGTGCTGGAGTGCTTCACTGTTGAAAATCTTTTGAAAGATATTTTAACAATGCTTTGCTTGCACTCTCTGGATGTTGTAAATGATCCTATGGTATTATTTCAAGGGACAGTAGAGGATATGAAGGATATTATAGGGTAGGTGACTTCACTTCTAAGTTCTTTAGTCTAGATTGTAGAGTAAAAACCAAAAATAAGCTGGAAGCACTCAGGAGGTCGGGCAGCAGCTGCAATGAAATGGTTAACACTTCAGGTTGAAGGCCCTTTCCCAAGACTGGGAAAGAGGGAAAACACGTTAGTTTTAAGTTGCAGAGAAAGTTGGTTGAGGGATGACTAGGACTTGGCAAATATCTCTGATTGGGTGAGGTCAGGTTGCCATTGCTGAGGATAAGCTATAGATGAAGTCATTTTTTTTTTGATAGGCTAATGATGTTTAGAGAGACGGAACATAACCACTATAAAATGAGGGCAGTTTGAGAGATTACAAAGAAAGGAATGCAGAAACTGGAATACAGAGCTGTATCAAATACCCACTGAAAAAAAACTGACCTATATTACAACTGGATGACCTACAGCAGAAAGGGCTTGTTCTGATGGAAGTGGAGAAAGTGAGTTACCTGAGGATGTCAGATTCAATATTGAGTCTGAAATGAAGTGCTTTTCAAGCTTACATTGGGCCTCGTTAAAACATTGTAGGCGGCCACTCAGACAAGTTGGAATGGGATGGAGTATTAAAGTGGTAGGGAACAGGAAACTCAGATGTCCTGCAGACTGAATTCAGGTGCTCTGCAAAGCAGTCACCTAGTTTCCTTTTTCTGGCAGCTGTGACTACAGTCACTTGATGATAAGGGGCAGATATTTGGATGAAATGAGTAAACCAGTGGCCTTCAGATTAAAAGAGCCTGCATTTTTACTGTTTGTGTTCCCAAGCCCGTTATGGCCAGTGGATTACCTTTGAGTATGAGTGTTTGAAAATGTAAAGCACATGGTAGGATTCCACAGTAGGAATAAGATAATCAGTGGGAAATTGGCATTAATGTTGGTTGAGAGATAATTGACCTGGATAATAAAATGATAGACCACCGTCTTGTGTGGAGTGATTGTAGACATTCGGGTTTTCTCCTTGAAGCAGAGGTGGTTCCTGTAAGATTTGTTGAAGATAGCCAACGTAATAAGAGTTTAATGAGAAAATATTTCCGGTGGCAGTAGGGTTGTTAACAGGTTTAAGGATGTGAGCAGAAGAACCAGAAGCAGTATCAAGGCTAATTTTAATACACTGTCAGAAATGGTAGCAACTTTTAGGAGGGATTTCGATGAATATTTGAATTGGAAATGTTTGCATTACAATGGGGGGGGGAAGCAGGGTAATATGGTTTCTTGCATCTACCAAATACAATGGGCCAAGTGGCTCCTGCACTGCACAATATCAATTCTGATGATTGTTGCATTGTTGAGCAGGAAGTGTGGCCCCTCTTGAATTAAACCATTTGAAAGCTGACAGTGGAATTTGCTGACTAGGGGAGATAAACAGAAAGTGCAGAGAGAGATGGTTCTGCCCTGATGCCGAGTTTCAGTTAGTAAAAATTCTGAAAGTAAGACTAAGATGATCCTCATTGTGGAAAAGCGTAGCAAAATCATTCTTTATGGGAAACCAAGAGGGTTGTTTTCATTGAAACTTGTACTGTGTTCGGGCAAGTGCTGTAAAGCAGCTTTTTCACACTTGACTTTGTCTCACTAAACACTGACTTGATCAGCTTTCTGAATGATTGGAAAGTATACATGCAAAAACTCCAAACGTCCAGTTCTGGCTGTGAAAGGGTATTACTGTCACATCCCTGAGTTATGCCATCTTGAAATTGGATATTAGGCAGTGTGAATCAACTGCCACAACATCAAGGCTGCGCTTTGAATGTTTGTGGAGCTACAGGATTCAAAGATACCAACTGCAGATGTGAATTTGTAGAATTTAATGGTAATGCAGTCATATCAATTGGAACCATATTGCATGTTAATACTGAAGTTCAAGTTGGAGCTTAAACTCTTTCGACATTATAGAGGTTTATAAGATCATGAGGGGCATCAGGGCCTTTCCCAGGGTAGGGGAGTCTAAAACTAGAGGACATAGGTTTAAGTGAGAGGGGTAATATTTAAAAGGGAGCAAAGGGGGGAAAGTTTTTCAGAGGGTGACAGGTTTATGGAACAAGCTGCCACAGGAATTGGTGGAGGCAGGTACAATTACAATGTTTAAGACATTTAGACAGGTACATGGATAGGAAAGGTTTGAAGGGTTATGGGCCAAATGCAGGGAAATGTAACTTGCTCAAGTAGACAACTTTGCTGGCATGATGAGTTGAGCCAAAGGGCCTATTTCTGTGCTGTACATCTCCACGACTGTGACATGGTTGAGAATGCTTCCAGCTGAATTATGTTGTCACCACCTTGCATTACTATTTTTTGAAATAAAGTTATTTCTCACTGTTTTCCTCCCAGTCCTGAAAAAAGGAAAAAAAGACAAGAAGGCCAAGAAGTCGGTATGTACATACCTTGTTGTCTGAATTACTTCTCACAGGCTGCAGTATGGTTTGCAGAATTATTTGTCTGTGGGCAGGGCGAATCGTAGGAGGCATTGGAATAACTGGTCCAGCCACACTTCTGGCAGTGTCACTGCTGCACTATGGGCTCTGTCTCCTTCCCAAACCATCCCCATTGCAAGCCTGGTTATCAACACGATCTTCGATTTGGAGTGTATTTGCAACTTTTGTTACTTGTACACCTGAGGCTGCTTTGTGGACTGGATTGGCTATTCAGCATATGCCTGCAAGTTTGTATGCACGAGTGTAGGAATGCATATGGGTGTAGGGGAGGTTCTTTAATGGTAGTTTGTCATTAGGTCTGTATTTTCTACACAGAATCAAGATGGGATATCAGCATTGGGGAGGAGACAATGGATTTTAATTCATCCAGTACCTGATCTAAATTTTCATTATTCCTATCTGTATTAAACTATTCAGTAACCTGTTAAGTGGGATGCTTCCCCATAGTTCAGTGCCTATTGGAGGCTGCACTGATAGGATGTTCTAGACCTGTGATGTCCTTCTGTCATCATGTCTTGAACACTTTGAGCAAGAGTGACAGAACTGGATGGAAGCAGCTGCCAAGATCTACACAATAGACATAGCCACTGAGGGACTGCATTACCGACAGTAGCAGTGGCCTTGGCTGAGCGGAGTTTCTGGGGCCAGTGATGTGAAGGAGCAGCTGTTGGCTCTCTTGTTTCATCGGCTGGTGTTCATGTCATGTGTTTGGCTTGCTTATTCTCCTTCCACCTGTTATGATGACCAAGGCCACTAAAGGTATGAAAATATGTTGTAATCTTTCCTTCATATTGAAGCTATGATTTACACCATTTTGGCCTGGGGCTTCCCTGACCCACAGAGCTTCTGTGAGAACATGTGCATCATTCTAATGGTATTGTTTTATTTGCATGATTTTTCTTTTCTCTAGTTCTTTGAAGAGCTGGCGGCAGATGATAAGCAAGTGAAAACAGAAGAGCCCGTCATCATAGAGCAGCAGGTAAAATGAAAAAATATTGTCACAAATGTGTGATTAAACTTAGCTGGAGGAGTGCAGTAGAGGAATAGAATTGGGATACACCTGCCTACTGGCAAGCAAATCTTTCAAGAGTCTGTTAAGGTCTTCCAATAGAGAATTGGATAGGGGCTCAAGGGAAAGTAATTTTCAGGGTTGTGGGGAAAGAATGGGACTGACTGTTGGAATCTCAGTAGCAGTGTGGAATGTGGAGAGGTTGACTTGAATGCAGAGAATAAATCAAGCAAGTCCAGTAGGGTGGGCAGATGAGAAGCAGGTTAGGGAGCATGGGGTATGTGGTGGGGGGTTGGTGCTGGTAAGCTCAACTGCATTTACTTTAATGCAAAGTGTCTCGCGGATGAGTCAGATGACCTTGGAGCCTGGATCTGCACATGGACTTTAGACGTTATTGCAGTCACGGAAATGTGGTTGACTGAAGGGTAGGATTGGCAGCCAAATGTTCCGGGGCACAGACATTTCAGATGTGACAGAAGGGGGACACACAAGAGGATTGGGAGTTGCACTTCTGATTGGGGAGACACATCACATCAGTGTGTAGAGAGGATATTCTGGAAGGATTGGCCAGTGAAGCCATATGGGTAGAATGTAGGAATAGGGCAGTTGCCGCGCAAGTTGATTGGGTGGTTAAGATGTATTATATGCTGGCCTTCATTAGTCGGGGGATTGAGTTCAAGAGCTGCGAGGTAATGTTGCAGCTCTATAAAACTCTGGTTAGACCACACTTGGAGTATTGTGTTCATTTCTGGTCACCTCTATAGGAAGGATATGGAAGCTTTAGAAAGAATGCAGAAGAGATTTACCAGGATGCTGCCAGGATTAGAAAACTTGTCTTATGAGGAAGTGTTGAGCGAGCTAGGGTTTTTCTCTTTGGAGTGATGCAGGATGAGAGGTGACTTGATAGAGGTGTATAAGATTGAGGGGCATTGATAGAGTGGACAGTCAGCACCTTTATCCCAGGGTGGCAATGGCCAATACCAGAGGATATCAGTTTAAGGTCAGAGGAGGAAAGTTTAGGAGAGGTGTCAGAAGTAGGTATTTTTGTTTAGAGTGGTGGGTGCCTGGAATGCATTGGTGGGGGTGGTGGTAGAGGCTGATACAATAGGGACGTTTAAAAGACTCTTAGGTGTACAGATGTAAGAAAACTGGAGGGTTATGGGCTGTGCAGTAGGGAAGGGTTAAATTGATCGGGGAGTAGGTGTTTATATAGGTCGGCACAACATGGTGGGCCGAAGGGCCTGTACTGTACTGTGCTATACAGTTCTGAGGAGGCAATCACTTTGCTGGGCTTATAGTAGAGACCTCCCAATGGTCATCAGGAATTACAGGAACAGATACATAAGTAGATAGCAGGAAGGTGTTTAAAATAATAGGGTTATTGTGGTGGAGGATTTTAACTTTCCCAATATTGACTGGGATTGTCTTAATGCAAGGGGTTTAGGTGGAATTTAAATGAGTCTAAGATAATTTTTTAAGACAATAGATAATTTTATCAGAGAAGGGACTGTACCTGACCTTATCTTTGGAAATGAAACCAGACAGGTGATGGAAGTGTCGATTGGGGAACACTGGGACTGCGCGGTGGCGCAGCTAGCAGAGCTGCTGCCTCACAGTGCCAGAGACTCGGGTTCAGTCCTGACCTCAGGTGCTGTCCGTGTGGAGTTTGCACGTTCTCCCTATGACCGCGTGGGTTTCTCCTGGGTGCTCTGGTTCCCTCCCAAATCCCAATAGTGAGTGGGTTGGTAGGTTAAATGGCCAGTTTAAATTGCTCTGACGTGGAGGCAAGTGGTAGAATCTGGGCAAATTGATGGGAATGTGGAACCAATGTAAGATTAGTGTAAATGGGTGGTTGATGGTCTGCATGGACTCAGTGGGCTGAAGGGCCTGTTTCTGTGCTGTACCTCTATCTGTCTTTGGAAACAGTGACTGTGTAAGTTTCAAAGTAATTATGGAAGAGGATAAGGCTGATCCTCAAGTTGAGATCCTAAATTGGGGCAAGGCTGATTGCAATAGTGCAAGAGAGGACCTGGTGAAAGTCGATTGGGAGCAGATGTTTGTGAGTAAAGCAACATCAGGCAAGTGGGAGTCTTTTAAAAGAGTAAGCAACAGTTCAGGGCTGGCATGTTCCTGTAGAGGTGAAATGCAAAGGTTAGGGAACTTCGGAGGACAAAAGTTATTGAAGGTTTATTGAGGAAAATAAAGGAAATGTATGGCAAGTATCGGCAACTTCAGTCAAGTGAGTCCTTTTAGGAATATAAAAGATGTAGAAGAGTATCCTAGAAAGAAATGAGGGTAAAAAGGGGGCATGAAATATCCTTGGCAGGTAAGATGAAGGCAAATCCCAAGTCTTTCTCTTAAGTATGTTGGGAGCAAGAGGGTAGCTAGAAAAAGAGTAGGTCTCCTTGGGTCCTAAATGAGTACTTCTCATCAGTATTCACCAAGAAGGACATAGAGAATATTGAGTTCGGGGGGAATATATTAATTATCTAAAATATGTTAGTATTAGGAAGGTGGAGGCGTTAGATATCTTGGAATGCATAAGAGTGGCTAAATCCCCAAGGCTGGATGAATGTGGGAAACGGGAGAGATAGCTGGGGCCCTGAGAAACAGGACTGCAGATGCTGGAATCTAGATGAAAAACGCTATGATGCTGGAGGAACTCAGCAGGCCAGGCAGCACCCGTGGAGAGATTTTTACAAGGTACCAGAAAACTAGAGGACAGCTAATGTTGTTCCTTTGTTCAATAAGGGCAACAGGGATAAGCAAGGTAACTGCAGGCCAGTGAGCCTTGCATCGGAGGTAGGGAAATTATTGGGAACTATTGGAATTGTGGGGGTTTGGAAGGGCAAGGACTGATTAGGGATGGTCAGCGTGGCTTTGTGGGGGGGGGGGGGGGGGGGTGGAGGCGAGTCCTGTCTCTCTAGTTTGATAGTTTTTAGAGGAGGTAACGAAGGAGAATGATAAAGGTAGCAGATGTTGTCCATATGGACTTCAGTAAAGGCATTTAACAAGGTGCTGCACGGTTGGCTGATCTGGAAGGACAAGGCACGTGAGATCCAAGGCAAGTTGGCTAAGTGGATCCAAAATTGGCTTGGTGATAGGAGGTGCTGTGGAAGGGTGTTTATCTGTGATTGTGACTGGTGGTTTACTGCAGGGATCGATGCTGGGACCTCTGGTAACACGGGTTGATTGGGTGATGCAGAAAGCATACAGCACACTTGCCTTCATAGAGCATAGAATATTAGGGTTGGGGTGACGTTGCAACTTTACAAAGCACAGGTTAGAGCCACACTTGGAGTATCGTTTGCAGTTTTGGTCGCCACACTAAAGGAAGGGCGGAAAGAGTGACAGGAGACTCACTGGGATGTTGCCTAGATCGGAGCACTTTAGTTATGGGGAGGGATTGGAGAGGCTGATGGATGATCTGATAGAGGTGGATAAATTGATGAGAGGTGTAGATGATCAGAATTTTTTCCCGTGGTAGGGGTATCAAACACGAGGGCATAGGTTTAAGATGAGAGGGAGAAGTTTTAAAGGGGATCTAAGGTATGATTTTATTTTTACAGAGTGGTTAATATCTGGACCTCCTGTCAGAGGTGGTGGTGGAATCGGATACAATTAATACATTTGAGGTAGCTAGACAGTTAAATAGGCAAAGCAGAGAAGGATATGATAAGGATGGAGGCAAATGGGATTAGCATGGATGGGCAAAAATGTCAGCAGGTGCACAGGAGGTCTAATTTCTGTGTTGTACAACTCTTGACTCTCAGACAGGATTTCTGTGCTTTGGAGCTGATATTGATTTGATGGGCTGAATGGCAATGCCCTGTGCAGTGGCAATTCTTTGTAAGGTGCAAGATCAGCACTCAAGTAATTCACCATGTGAAATGCTTTAAGATGTTCCAGCAAAGGTGGTACTATCACTGTCAGTGGGCCTATCATTAAGTCAGTTTTGCTTTCAGGAAAGTCATTTGCTCAGCAAAATAGATTCAATGTTTATACCAAATGCAACAAGTCAGGACCGAAGCCACAGCAAAGTCTCCTGATAAAAGCAGGGTTATTTTGTCAATGAGTGAAGGATAGCTATATAATAGAAACTATGCCTGAAATCATGCTTGGTCTCTGAGCGATGTATTTTGAGGTACGATTAGCCTGGAACTTCTCCATTCCGATGGAAGTAGTGATGTCCCAATGTGCTACACGTGTAACTGCAAGTAATTCTGTCTCGCATTGCTTTCTCTAATGATTTCTGCTCTTTTTTTTGTTTCCTTTGAACAGCAACAAAAGAAAAAGCGTGACAAAAAGAAAGAACGGAGCAAGAAGAAAAAGGATGAAGATGATGACAGTGCAGTGACTGAGAAACTGAATAAGCTCTCGGTGCAGGCCAGTGATAATGAGGAGGAGGAAGAAGGTGAGACGGGGGGTTGTGAGAGATTTCTGTTACCCTCAGAAGCTTTCAGAGCTTCTGAGGGCAACAGCCTTCTGTTGCCTCAGAAATTGAAGTACACATTATTGCAGTAGTTGATCATTGCCTTCTGAACTTCCATTCTGTCCGGTGAGAGTTTTGCATTGTGTAAAACTGGGTTACGGTTTCATCTCTGAAGTGTGAATGGGGCATAGAATCAGAGCAATACAGCAAGGAAGCAGGCCCTTTGGCTCAACTCGACCATGGTGCCCACCAGGCTAGTCCCATTTACTCGTGTATAGCCCGTATCCCTCTAAACCCCTCTTATTCATATACTTACTCAAATGTCTTTGAATGAATATCAAAGTTTATTATGTGGTCTTAAAGTGCAGCGATTGCCCTAAATCTTTTCTATATGTTTCTTATTTCTGCCCTAAATGTTTACCGTGCTTTTTCTTTTGGGGAGCATTATGTGAATTGAGTCAGAAGGTTATGAGTTTAAAAGTTACTGCGTGACCAAGGTGGTTCTTTGCAGTACTTGGGGATGGGGTTACATAATGAACTTGATTGTCTTTTGGTTGAATTGTTAAATCAAAGGTATCTTTTCTGTTTAAGTGAGATCTTTTGCTCCTTTATTTATTAAGAGCTGGTTCTGCAAGTCTCAGGCCTGAATGTGATCTACAAGGTTACCGGCAAATTGGAACCACTAAATCGATGTTTATTGCCCTCGCCAAAACTTCTGGGAGCAGTGCTCTAACTTGGCACTGTTCATCTGCAACAGACAGTCCTCAGTAATAATCAGTAACTTCTGTAGGAAATTGAAATATGAAGCTATGGGTAAAATTCTTATTTGCATGCAAGATACTCTACCCCACCTCTTATGTGTCTTTCTCTCTCTTTCACAGTGATAAAACCAAAACGAGGATGCAAAAAGATGGTAAGTAATACGCAAACTGGCATTGTTACTATTCTATTCTTTAAAACGATGTTTCTAGTTGTAACTTAAAAAATTTAGGGGTGGGTGGGAGGAATCGTATATAAGGTTGTTATGCCAAATTTCATTTTGAATTGGTGATTCTGAGTTGCTAAGTTAGAAGTGTTTTATAATGGTGAGAAGATTACCTGAAGTGGAGCTGTATTGACCCTTCAGGTCAAGCTGTAAATAGTGATAACTTTCATCGTGAGGTTGTAGACTTCTGGGTCAGAAGCAACCTTCATAAAATAACTTGTCGTCTGTTTAATCAGTTATCAGATTTATCAGACTTGTAGCAAAGACAAGAAATTAAACCTTACAAGTTGGTTCCCTGCTTATGTAATATTTTATATCACTCCTACCTGCCATGTTTTCTGTCCGAATTATCTGCCTGTGTAAAACTTGATATCACCCTTGCCCACCACATTTTCTGTCAGAACTCTCATGGAATTAATTTTGCTTTTGGATTTTCCACCTCTATCTTCACAGTGTATTATATAAATTTATTCTTGGGCTCAGCAGGTGCAGTAGGGTTTTGACCACTGTTTTTCTCTCTTTTTCATTTTTATCTTCAACGTTACGTACATGAGATGATCCACAAGTGTTGTCATAAGTCAGGGGTACGCTTGCCCTGAGAATTTTGCCTTCTGATTGTAATAGACTTGTTTGTAACATGAGCTACCCTGGCACAGGAGAATTTCATTGGCTGCTGTGTGCTTGGGGTGTCTTGAAGTTGATATGACTGGCATTGTATAGATGGAAGTCTTCCTTTTCATTCTTTGACAGTAGAGCACAGCAGTGAAGGATATCCAGCAAGGGACTATACATAAAGGTTTTTAATTGTCACAGAAACGTCAATCCAAATTCTATAGTCTCTTTCATCCATTGCAACCTGCAACACACACCTTTGGTTCCTATCCCTCCAATGTAATTTGGAACCGATGATTCTGCTTGCTTTAGCTTGAGCTGTTTAAAAACCTTTGTGTTCTTAACACGTGAGCAATGTATTCTTGTTAGTTGAGAGACTGGAAATTGATTGTGTATATGCTGTTTTATTCTTGCTGGACCCATCTGGTTTTTAATCTTTTTTTCTTGTTTTATTTGAAGGGTGGCAATGCCTTTGCAGCTCTTAGTCTTGAACAGAGTGACGACGATGAAGACGAGGATGAAGGAGAGACGCAGCTCACCAAGAAAGACAAAAATCAGAAAAATAAGGTTGGTGTTAAATTTACAGGGCATTGGTAAGACAACATTTGGAGTACTGTGTACAGTATTGCTCTGCTTATTTAAAGAAGCAAGTCAATGCATTAGAAGCATTTTGGAAAAGCTATACTAAGCAAATACCTAGCTGGTCGCCATATGAGGAAAAATTAGATTGGGTTTGAATCCACGAGTTTAAGTGAGTGGAAGGAACCATGACTGAAACACAAGATCCTGAGCTTGACGGTGGATGTGGAATGGATGTTTATTGTGGGAGAATCTAGAATTGGGGGTGAATAAGGGGCCATTAAGACGGGCGAGGCAAATTACTTTCTTCCTCAAAGGGTGGTGGAAGCACTTTGAATATTTTTAAGGCAGATGTGCTTGGATACTTGAAAAGCAAAATGGTGTAAGTCATCAGGGGTGGGTGGGAATGCAGAGTTGTGGTGAGTCAGGTCAGCCACGGGTGGACCAGGCTGGAGGGGCCGAGTGGTCTACTCCTAATTTGTGTGATTACCTAAATTCAAGAGAAGGAGTTCTGGAGATGAAGATCTGGGTTTGGCATCACTGAATGGCATTGCGACCTCTTCACCGAAGATCCATATCTCATATCAGCTTGCGTAATCCATGCAATACCTTTTGTGCTTGTAGTTTAGCCTTGCATTGTGGAAGGCAGACAGCTCCGGGACCCCTCAACAGCTTAAATATGGGAATCCAAAAAAAAACTGCAGATGCTGGAATTCTGGGCAAAAATATGCCACTAGATGGTGCTAACTACCAATTGTTATGCCAGTAGAAATCGGCCACGAGCATAAGACAGCGTCAGGCACAAGTAGCATATTTTGCTACCATTTTCCTGTCATGCTAGGCAGTTCCAGCTTTACATTTGTCAAGATCGGTCGGCCGTGGGAATTAACCTTCTCAAAAGGCCGATGTTAATACCAAATAAGAATCGTGAGAAGCTGCAGATGCTGGAAATCTGAAATAAAAGCAGAAATTGCTGGAAATGCTCCAGAGGAGATGCAGCATCTGGAAAGAGAAACAAGAGTTGATGTTTCAAATCGAGGACCCTTTGTCAGAGATTGTTGCTGCACATCATGGTGAGGGATCCTAATCTCATTCATTTGGGACTTAAGTATCACACAGCTACGTCATTTACAACCTCCATTCATATGGAAACAAAAAAATCCTGCAGATGCTGGAAATCTGGAACAAAAACGAGAAGTATTGGAAAAACACAGGTCGGGCAGCATCTGTGGGAAGAGTAAGAGTCAAAATTTTGGGTCTGCAGCCTTTTGTTGGAACTGTTCTTTGTCAAAGTAGTTCTGATGGAAGTTGCAGAACTCTTAACGTCGACCTTATTTTTCTCTCCACAGATGTTGTCTGACCTGAGATTGGAGGGGCTGAGTGATCCCTTGCCCTTAATTTGTATGCATAAGCAGTCCCAGAGTTATGACAGGGTTCTGATCTTGAGAACTGTTTGTAGCCCAAATTTTTTTGAGTTAGAAATGGTGTGTGGGAGAGGATCACAGAAACAGCAGTGATGGGAGAGCGAGCAGGCACGGGAAGAGCAGCCTCCAGCCAGCCTCACTGTGTCAGTGAGTGAGCCTGCTCAGCGTCCCCAGTTCCACCCAGCCCCCGATTGTTGCAGCTTCGGGGGGATGTCGGGGCTGATGAGAGAAGGTACACGGAAATGTCCCGTTCCCACCCAGCAGAAGATTCCTACAGCCTGGCAGCAGCTGGCAAATCCATCCCCATCCATTCCGCCTGTATCCCAAACGTTTGTTTGTATGTATGGGGTGTCCATGAGTCAGCTGTTTGTAACCCAGTTGAAATTCTGAAACAAAAACAGAAATATTGATAGTATGCAAGTTCAGTCATCTATAAAGAAATTAATTTCTCAGATTGATATTGTTTTCAGTTATGTAGCTTTTCTTAACTGAAAGCAGTTTAAGAGTGGGGCAGAAGAAAGACGCTTGCTACAATCAGGTGATCAACTCCTCCAACACCTTGATAAAGAATTGCTCCACCCAGTGTGACCTTGGTGTACCCAGAGTTGTTCACTGACCTGTTATGAATTGGGTTATCTTAGGGCATCGAGACGAGTGTAGGTCTCCTAAGGGGAGAGAACATTAGCCAGGGTTGTTGCCCTGATCCATTTAGCTCTGCTAGAAAATTCATGCAAGTGAATGTTGAAGGAGGAGAGGATCAAGCTTTATTGTACATTTTGAACATCCTTGTGTAATGTCCCAATGGAGAAGTGGGGCAAGGAGGATGGATTTAACTGGGGGAGGATACTGGTTGTTATGGATTGCAAATATCTTCAGCTCCACTTAGTTTCACAATAATTTTCTTGTCCTACAGCCCATGCCTGAGGAAGATGACCAGAAGCAAAGTATTAAAGGCAAGAAAAATGAACGAGGAAAAGCAAAAGAGCAAAAGGTACCAGCCTCGTGCATGTCATGTGGTGTGCTTCTCTTACAATTTGTCTTCTTTTGCTAGCAAGATCAGCATTTATTGTCCATCCCCAATGACTGAGAATCAGAAAGGGCAAAGGAACACCTGGGTAGTCGCAGCTATCCAAATCTGGAGAGGAGTAAAGCGACAAAAGCTGGCCATTATCTGAAGGCTCGTTGTCTTTTCCTTAGGAATCAGGGATAAAGTCTGTGGCTAAACAAACGACTGGGCCAAGATGAGATTTATTTACAATTGCTAGTCAACGTCTATTTAAAAACAAAACAGCTTAACAATTAGCATCTGAGCCATCTTTACCATGTCTTTGAAAAGGTTAGATACTGTATCTTTCCCCCAATCTGTTGTTTAGATCATTAAGGTCCCATTGTTCACACCTGGGTTGCGCTGTTATATGTTGAGACATCAGTTAATACAGGCACATTCCTGACCAGAAGACGATTGCACCATTAACCATTAGTATGGAGAGCCACCGAGTTCAAGAGAATACAGAAGTTGCCTGATGAATCTTATCATTTCCTGATGAATCATATACATTCAGTTAATATTGCAGCTGGTTTTCAAATTCTGCAATGATGGAAAGGTTTGATCAGTGGTTCTTGTATATGTCAATGGAGGGTGCCTGGCGATATTGAAATGTGCCCTGGTGTTCCAATACCTAATTTCAAAAGCTAACGTGAATTGTATCTGGGGGCCAGTCTTACGATTGCAGGAAATAGTTTCTGTTGGTATACAAATTACAATAATTTTTTTCTACAGATAGAAATCTACAAATTGCTTTGGGTGGATGAGATCACATTAAACATTCAAAATTTTTACCCCAGAGTATCTGGGAAATCCAAGGATTGGTAAATTATCTCCAAAATTTGATGACTAATGTTTTGACTGTGAAATAACTAAAGTTCACTTCTAATATGACCAACAAGGCTCCAGCCAAACAAATTGCATCTCGATGCTTTCTGCTCTAGGTACCATCAGAAGACGAGGACAAAGATAAATCAAGCAAGAAGAGCAAAAAAACTGAGAAAGCAAAACAAAAGGTAGGCGGGCAAAGTCGACTGGGAAAGCATAATGTTTAACTCTGAGGAAAGGCCCCCACATATTCTGATATTGCAGAAGACTGGCTGTGAGCAATTCATCCCCATAACCCTATTTCATCACTTGATTAGATCATGGCTGCTCTATACCTAAGCTTCCTTTACCTATCTTTGCTCCATATTCCTCAAACTTTGAAATCTAGAAGAGCAGAATTACAATTGACCTGGCATCTGCATTGCTTTCGGGGAGAACTTTCCATATTTCCTCATTTGAAAATATGATCTTCAAGATTATATCTCCCTGTTCTGGATTCCCCTTCTAACAGGAAGAGTTTATCTTTCCTTTCAATACCTTTTTGCATTTTCAATACATGTTATTACAGCATCCTTAACTTTTTTGAGGCAAAAGAAATTGATGCAGCTCATCTTTTAAAAAATTTAAGCAGTATCATTCTGGGCAATCTATGCTCTTCCCATTCCAAGGCCAGTATATTTTTTTCCTGAGGTTTGGGCATGTATCTTAATTTTGGTTTTTTTTGGATCTATAAATTGTTCTAGCCTTGACTTTGCAGCACTGTTCATGGGTCTGAACCTGTTGTATGTGTTCTATTTTCACTCCGTGTTACTTTCACTGTAGCAGTAGAAGTGTTATGATTAATGTTGAGGCTGCATTTGTATGGGTTCTAAAGTTGAGTTATTGTGTACATGGAGCCACATGTAATTCTGATATGAAATTCAGTAAGAACCCTGGAGGAAGGAAGCCTCTGTCTAGGTTGCTGCCCCTTTAAACCAGAAGGCCGGTTTGGACATAAAACAGTACAGCACAGAACCAGGCCCTTTGGCCCATGGTGTCTGTGCCAACCACGATGCCAATCCAAACTAATCGCATCTGCCTGAATATGGTCCATATTTCTCCATTCCTTGCCTGTTCATGTGCCTGTCTAAATGCCTCTTAAACATTGCTTTCGTTTCTCCTTCCACCCACTTCGCTTGACAGTGCGCTCCAGACACCTGCCACCATCTGTATACAAATAAAAACTTGCCTCAGAAGTCTCCCTTAAACCTTCTCCCTCTTATTTTAAAGCTATGCCTTCTGGCATTTGATGTTTCCACCCTGGGAGAAAGACTCTGTCTACCCTATCTTTACCTCTCATAATTATTTACACTTCAGTTAGATCTCCCCTAGGCCTCTGATGCTTCAGAAAGAACAATCCAAGTTTGTCCAACCTCTCCTTGTAGCTAATACTCTCCAATCCAGGCAACATCCTGGTGAACCTCTTCTGCATCCTCCACATCCTTCCTGTAACGCAGCAACCAAAACTGGGCACAATGTTCCAAGTAGAGCTATACAGCCCTGAAACAGGCCTTTCAGCCCAACTGGTCTGTGCCGACCAAGATGCCCCATCCAAGCTAGTCCCATTTGCCAGCTTTTGGCCCATAAGCTTTTAACCCTTTCCAATCCATGCACCTATCCAACTGCCTTTTAAAAGTTGTTGTTGTACTTGCCTCAACCACTTCCTCTGGCAGCTGATTCCACATAGATCTCACCCTTTGTGTGTGTGTGGATATAATATATAAAGAGTTGCCTCTCAAGTTCCTCTTAAATCTTCCCCTCACCTGTGGTGTAACTAAAGTTTTATGACACTCTTAAAATCTCATCTTTTGTAGGAACTCTGGTCACATTCACTAAAGACCCAGATCTGTGAAGATTTAAATTATAACTGGAATTTTGAGTGAAATTAGATTGTGTATGTTGTGCTAAGAGCTGAAATTTTGCAGCCCTGTTTAAAACAAACTGAATGAACTTATTGTGCTTTATATTACCTCTGTATTTCCCACAATGTGCATGTCCCAGTTAACTAAGAGTCAGAAGTTCAGTTCAGACGGCATAAACAGTTATGTAGAGAGGCATTTTCAGAAGCCTGTTACCTCAGCCTTTCATAACACTTCAGTGGACAGTGAAACACAGGAAACTTTTCGAAGAGTGCCACATGGGATTGAGGAAATACAGGGTGTGTCTATAAACATTGGTTCTTTCTGAATGCAAATTTAACTATAACTATTCCCTGTGATTTTTGTCATAGGCACTCTCTGACGATGATGAAGATGAGGATGACAAGTCAACTAAAAAGGGAAAACACTCTAAAACCAAAGGAAAGCAAAAGGTAGAAAATTCAGATACCGTGTGGCTGATGTAAATTAGAGTTTGCGTGGGCCAGTATTTGCCATTTAGACTAAGCCTTGAGGCTAATGGAAGGGCTAAGATGGATGTTGCTATCTTACTTCCCTTGTCTTTCGCCTATCATCAACAGTGAAGGAGCAGAAGAATAGTTCTCAAAACTCTAGGTACAGGGGCCTTTGGGAGAGGAGATTTCTGTTACTTGAGCTTTTAATTTATTTGTTCTTAAAAATAAATGTAAGAATAGAATTTATGCAGTTTAGTCGGTTTGACGAAGGTGCTCCTGTAAGATTTCCAGGTAGTAAGTTCCAGGATTCTGACCCAGCAGTGCTGAAATAACACATAGGTCTACAGGTTAGGGTGTTATGTGATATGGTGATAATGTTCACATCCTGAAGTCCCTCCAGTTGGTGGAAATTGAGTTTGGAAAGTTTTGCTAAAAGAGTCTTGATGTATTTTAGGATCCTTGTGGACTTCTTTTTACCAATAGGCTTCCTACTCTGCTGCTTGGTTCCACCCTCCCACATTGACCTGGATGAAATAAATGCAATAAACGAATGAAAGACCCATCCATGTTCACTCTCTGTGATGGCAGTCATGATCAATCCAGTACTAACTTCTTGAAAGCTTAGTTGATGGGTTGAAGTAGAATGAGCAAGGTTCAGTTTTGGTCTCTGACAAAAGCTGAGAAGGCAAGATGTAGTCTGGCTAGATTTTCATTCTCTTACTGAGCCCAAGGAGATCCAGTGAAGAAAAGATTGACCTGATAACCTGGCGAGCTGGCCAGTTTGAGTTCCCCTTGAATTGTGGGTGTGATGTATGATATGAATTGCAGCCAAATAGTCTGGTTATATTGCAGCTGATGCATGGCTGATGCTTTGTTACTTGATCAGTGTAACACTGCATCCTGCTGCTACTCATCTGCAGGGTGGCAGTGCCATTGCTACGAAGCAGATTGACGGAGAAGGAGGAATGAATAAAGAAGAATCAAAGCCACAGGGAGGGAAAGGAAAGGTACATTGAATGACGTGAGCTTGAAGTGAAAACACAGTTTCATAACGTAACCTACTGTGCTTAGTAATTCAAGACTAAACTACTCCCAACTAACTTTGACAGCCTCACCTAGTCTAGTTTGATGACCTTTGCACCTGGTGATGCCATGACCCACACTAGTGATGAGGAACACCCATACCTTGCATGTGCATTTCTTCCAAGTGCCAGAGCTGGTGAACCATCGGTAAATAAGGTGCATGAAAGTAAAAAGTCACTTGTTTTGCGCATTAACACGACTGAACAAAGCAGGATAACTAACTTCTGTTAATTCTCTGTAGCAAAATGTGGTGGTACCTGCCCTTGCTAACAGGCAACCTTTGCATTTGCTGAGTTATCTTGTTATTCGTTCCTTGTTTAGAACGTCCTGATCCTGTTCATCTCCGTGACAGATTTGAACTTGCTTCAAAGTCCCCTTTCTCCCCATCTGTGCAGGAGCAAGAAATTAACAGCTGAATCTCTGATGTGTTGTTTCCCATCATGGATCAGTAAGACTAACAATTAAAGTGACTGATCTTTCCTTGGTGGAGGACCCTAGTAGTTTATTGGCAACTTCCAAAATACATATGGTCATCCCAAGTAGTCTGTGGGGTTGGGGAAAGTCTAGATGTACTTTCATTGATGCGATGGTGGGAACTGTTCCTTGTTTGGGGAGGATTGACAAGGTGAATGCTGAGAGAATGCTTTCTGTTAGTGGAGCTCTCTATAACTAGGGGCGTAGCTTCAGAATAAGTTGTTGTCCATTTAGGACTGAGATGAGGAATTTCTTCTCTCAGGGTTGTGAGTCATTGGAATTCTCTGCTCTAGAGAGCTGTGGAGAAGTCGTCACGGAAAATATTTGAGGCATTTTGCACTACAAAGGTGTGAGGAGCAAGCAGGAAAAATGGGGTTGAGACCAAGATAGGATTGAGCTAGGTAGGAAGTATGATATCTAGAGGCACAAGAGACTGCTGGTGCCGGAAATCTGGAGCATCAAACAATCTCTTGGAGGAACTCAGCAGGTTGAGCAGCATCTGCGAGGAGGAATTGCTGATTCTTCTGGTCGAAGCCTGCATCAGTTCTGATGCAAGGTTTCGACTTGGAATGTCAATCACTCCTCCCCCCCACCCCACCAAAATAACCTTATCTACTTTGACAGGAAGAATAGTTTTGTTTTAACGTAGTTGTGAAATGTATAAACGAGGGAAATGCTGTATCAGATTTTATTGCATGTGAGTTGAATTGTGAGAGTATGGAAGTCTAACTACAATTATAGAAGACTACTTGGGACCACACCTGAGACATGAGATGTGCTGGAGGAACTCAGCAGGTCAGGCAGCATCTATGAAGGGAAATAGACAGTTGATATTTTGGGTTGAGACCCTTCATCAGGACTGGATAAAGGGTCTTGATCCGAAATGTCGACTATTTGTTTCTCTTCATAGATGCTGCCTGACTGGAAGAGTTCCTCCAGCGTTTTCTGTGTGTTGGGACCACACCTGGAGTATGGTGAACAATTTGACCTTGTTCAGGAAATGAAAAGTACCTTGGTGATGTTGGGGAGGGGTAGGATTTGGGGAAGGATCATACTGCAAAGGTTGCCTTAGTTGCTTTTTGGGTAAAGTCTTGCTCATAATAAGAGAGTGAGTAAAATGGAGATAGAAGGAAGGCAGGTAATCTCATTATATGTTATTGGACTCAAGTAGACATTTCCCTGGTCTGAGAGAGACTGAGATCATCATTATCCTTCGTGCCCATATCTTCATCTGAGAAGGAACAACTTCAAACAATCTCATGACACTACTCCAGAGGCCAGTAAATGCTAGCGTTAAGTATATGCAAGCTTAAAGTCCATAGATTCTTGTGCAGTAAGCTTAACAAGGAAAAAGGGAATAGGGTATGCCTGGAATTGGTTTGGAAGTTCATCTTGGTGAATGGCTGAACATAGCTTTGAGGGGCTGTTTCACTCATTAATTTCTGATGGTCTTTCAACCGTTGTGTTCAGTACACTGGGTAAAACAAAAAGGAAGCAAGTGTGCAAATCTCAAGTGAATTCAGAAAAAATTGTGACTGCTTGTGCTCGTATGGTTGGTTGAGTTTGTATACAGAAAATTGTTAGGGGACAGTAACCCAGTACCGACATTTTAATGAAAGGAATTGCTTAAGAACTAAAGAATTAATGGTAAGTGATTTATGCCATCAAATTTGAAAGGAAAGATCAGTTCCTTGGGGGTTATTGGCCCTACACATATACATGTGTGCTTGTGTTTAGAAAGTGAACATCAGGCAATCTTCCTTGTGGCAAGTTTGCATGGTTGACCATAATAAAAGCTAAATTAATTTGTGCTTTCCAACAGCCTGCAAATTCCTTTGGTGCCTTGGATATGGAGGATGATGAAGAGGAGCTGGAAGAGGATGAAGAGGAGGGTCATAAAGGCAAAGCAAAAGTTAAGGTTAGAACATTGAGCTTTGATGCAAGACTAAAGACGGTGCAGTTTTTTGTTCATTCACAGAACCTAGTCATTGCTGGCAGCACCAGCATTTATTGTCCATTTCTAATTGTCCCTGATTTAAGGAAACAGAATAAAGGCCAACCATATTGGTGGGGTGGGAGTCACATATAGGCCAGACCAGGTAAAGGTCGCTGATTTCCTTTCCTGAAGGTCATTAGTGAACCAGATGGTGTCTTTAGCAGCAATCCAACAGTTTCATGGTTGACAGGAAACCACTGTGATGCTGGAGGAACTCAGCAGGCCAGGCAGCCTCTGTGGAGAAAAGCAGGTGGTCAACGTTTCGGGTCAGGACTCTTCTTCAGGACTGAAGATAGGAAAAGGGGAAGCCCAATATATAGGAGGGAAAAGCAGAGCAGTAATAGGTGGACAAAAGAGGGGAGGCGGGGTGGGCACAGGGTGGTGATAGGTAGATGCAGGTAAGAGTGATAGGAGGAGGGGAGAGCAGACCCACCGGGGGATGGGTCAAAGGGAAGGACAGAGAGAAAGGAGGCTAGGAAAGGGAAGAAGAGAAGCGTGGGGGAGGGGGGGGGATGTGGGGGCAGATTGCCTGAAGTGGGAGAATTCAGAGACCAGGTTTTTAAATTCTTGTTTAATTTAGCTGCTTAAATTTGGATGCCCCATGGTGGGACTCGAGCTCGCGTCCCTGGGCCAGTGGTCCAGAGCTCTGGCTCCTAGTCCAGTAGTTTAGCCACTGTGCTACTGTACCTACCTGGGACTGAGTTATTTTCCCCTACAATGATGTAAGAAAATAAAGGGATTCAGTAATCCAGCTGCTGATGTTATTTTGGCAGAGTGTTGACAAACACTTGAACGTGGTTCCTATTAACCATTATTTTCTGGTTTGGTTTTGTCTCTGCATGCATTGGATGATCTCATTCTTCCTGCTCTGTGCAGATAACTGAGAACTCAACTCCCAAGTGCCCTGAACATGCTGGTGTGGAGGTGTGGGGAGAGCTCTGACCCTTTATCTAGCCATTCAAGCTACTGAACTTGGCTCGGCACTTTAAAAGAGGGAAATTGTACATTTGAGATCACACGAACCAATTTTCCAGGGACTGGGAATTTGTTTTAAACAGAGTGATTGGCATGGAAAGGATATGCCACCACCTGCATTTGGAGCTGATTAGAATGGACGTTGATCCCTACCTGTGAGAGTAGTTTTGGTATAAAACGTACTCGTCCACTGGATGAGAGAGGCTGATCTTTCTGTGCTCCCTAATATTGCAGAATGAAGATGATGAGGAAGACGTGGAGGAGGATGAAAAGGGAGCAAAGGAAAAGGTGGCAGATGACAAATATGCTAATTTAAGCAAGAAAGAAAAAAAGAAATTGAAGAAACAGGTAAAAGCTACAAGTTGTTTTATCAAAATGCTAATTATTTTTGTTTTGCAGTCCTAAGCAAAATTTGCAATCCATTTAAGGGTAAAGGAGTGATGACATTCAGTAATGTAATTAACCCTTTGTCTTCAGGAAGTTGCATGTCTACTAGCTACCAAGAGTGTGATTTCTTTGCCATTTTACGTGATGCCAGTGTGGTTCAGTGGTGGCCACTTCAGGCAGGGGGGCAATTTTGGTTTCATGGGATCATTTTCCTGCCTAAAGTTGGTTCTTTCATAAACTCCTGAGCTCCTGACACTGAATTCTTCAGGATGGGATCTGGAGGAAAAACAAACAAATTAAAACTGACATACAAAATGACTACTCAAGTTTGACTGTGACTTTGCGGGGGTGCTGCGGGTGAATCTGGTTGTGCACCCATGATGCATTCCTGCCCATCCTGGATCTTGTGTTCATACGAAGGCAAGAGGGATCTGCTTCTGCAGCAGTGTTGAATGTTGTAAGTACCAGGCTGGAGCAAGGGTTGTTTTTCCCCATTGATACTTTGCAGTCTTTACCCTGGGGTTGTGAAAGTCAACCCGTGCTCTGTAATAAATCAGACAACAGCAGAACGAAAGAACTTACAATTAATGCTTTATTAGTTTAATGCTAGCAGGAGTGGAGGTACATGGAGGAGCGAGCAAACAGTCAGTTCTGCTCTTCCCTGCACATGGCCCGACTCCAGGAATACAGGGTGCTAACAAACTTAAATACATTGTTCTCCGGTGGGTGTCCACCAACCCATATTTGGGTATGCTTGACCGGCTCACGCTACCATTGGTCAAGCAGAGGCTGCTATGTGCAGCCAGACAGGTTAACACATCTTTCACAGTTAGTCAAAAACAACCCTCCTTGTGGCCTTGAACTCAGCTTGGCTGATAAGGAGTGCTGAGCTTCACGAGCAGCTGGCTCAAGCTGTTTACCAGTAGAGAGAGAGTAACCCTTTATTCACCAGATCTCCCTTCCCATTGTCTTCTACAGAGTATTTGATCAAGTGTTGGTAAAAGGATGATCCATGGATTAAAAACTCCGATCTTTTGGAATTTTGCCTAGTTTATTCTGGTAAATATTGTCAGTGGTGGCTTAGTGGGCAGATCTCCCCTTTTGAATTGGAAGGTTGTGGGTTCACATCCCACTCCAGAGACTTGATCTCAAGGTGTCCTCTGCTGGAGGAGTCACTAATCCTGTCTGCTGCCAAATTGGCTTGAAGGATCCTCTTGAAGAAGAGTTGTTTCCAGTGTGCTGGCTGGTGTTCTTCCCTTAATTCGTGTCTCCAAATAGATTACCTGGCCATTTTGCTGTGTGTGGTAGTTAGCTTAATACAAATGGGCTGTTGTGTTTCCTACATTACAGTTATGACCATGCTTCAAAAGTACAGTAAAACTTTGATAATCTGCTCTCCCACCTTTTGAAAGTCCTGATGGTTCGGCATCTGATGTACCAGGTAATGTTTCCTGCGCTCTCTTCTGATGTGCTGAGGCCCCAGTTCCTTTGAACTTGCCTGGTTCACTGGGAAATTTATTATGATACTATTTAACATCTTAAGTGAATTAAAAATGTTGAGGTATTAATACGAATAAAATTCAATAGTCTTGAAAATTTGCTAATCTGGCAATACCGAAATCCCGGCATGCCAGATATTTAGTTTTACTGTACTTCATTAGCCATAAAGCACTTTCTGAATACTGACGTTATGAAGTGGATTATAGAGTAACAAGTCTTTCACACTATGTAAATCTTAATTATCAACTGATCAATTTTATGCAGCTTAACAATCAAAGCATTAATGCTGACACAAGAGACAACAGATGCTGTAACCTGGAGCAAAAAACAAACTAGAATCAAATTTATTACCACTGACTTGTATAACGTGAAATTTTGTTTTGTGGCAGCAGTACAGTGCGAAGACATAAAATTACCATAAATTACAAAAATAGTGCAAAAAAAAAGGAATAACGAGTTTGTGTTGATGGGTTCACGAACCATTCAGAAATATGATGGTGGAGGGGAAGAAGCTGTTTCTGTATCGTTGAGTGTGGGTCTTCAGGCTCCTGTATCTCCTACCTGATGGTAGTAATGAGAAGAAGGCATGTCCCGGGTGGTGAGGGTCCTTAGTGATGAATGCTGCCACCTTGAGGCACTGCCTCTTGACGTCTGTGATGGTAGGAAGGGTTGTGCCCGTGATGGAGCTGGCTGGGTCTACAACCCTCTGCAGCCGCTTGCGATCCTGTGCATTGGATGTTCCATACGAGGTGGTGATGCAACCAGTCAGAATACTCTCATTGTACATCTGTAGAAATTTGTAAGAGTCTTTGGTGACATACCAAATCTCCTCAAACTCCGAATGAAGTAGAGCTGCTGGCGTGCCGCCTTCATGATTACATCAATGTGTTGGGCCCAGGATAGATCCTCTGAGATGTTGACACCCAGGAACTTGAAGCTGCTCACCCTTTCCACCGCTGACCCCTCAATGAGGACTGTGTGTTCTCCTGACTTCCCCTCCTGAAGTCCACAATCAGTTCCTTGGTCTTGCTGACATTGAGTGCGAGGTTGTTGTTGCAACACCACTCAACCAGCAGATCTGTCTCACTCCTGTACACTGCCTCATTGCCATCTGAGATTCTACTGACAACAGTGGTGTCATCGGCGAATTTATAGATGACGTTTGAGCTGTGCCTAGCCACACAGTTATGAGTGTAAAGCGTAGAGCAGTGGGCTAAGCACACATCCTTGAGATGCACCTGTGTTCATAGTCAGCGAGGAGGAGATGTTATTACTGATCAGCACTGACTGTGCTCTCCTGATAAGGAAGTCGAGGATCCAGTTGCAGAGGGAAGTACACAGGCCCAGGTTTTGAAGCGTGGTTATTAGTACTGAGGGAATGATGGTGTTGAACGCCAAGCTGTAATCAAACAGTAGCCTAACATATGTCTTGCAGTGTCTAGGTGCTCCAAAGCCACATGGAGAGCCAGTGAGATTGCATCTGCTGTCAACCTGTTGTGGCAGGAGGCAAGTTACAGTGAGCCCAGGTCCTTGCTCAGGCATGTTAAGTCTATTACAGAATTTTATGCCTGTATGAATCAGCAGTTTCTGCCACAGATAAATTAGGGGGACAGCATTTATGATTTACAGCAAATATACAAACAGGAACGCAGTGTGTCAGATGAAGGGTCTCGACTCGAAGTGTCGACTGTCCATTTCCCTCTGTAGTTGCTGCCCAACCTGCTGAGTTTCACCAGGACCTTGTTTTTATTTTTTGCTGTAAATCATAAATGCTGTTCTCCTAATTCATCTGTGGCAGAAACTGCTGATTCACAGGGGCATAAAACTCTAACTTGGAGTCATTGTGTACTTGCAGCATAGGAATAGGCCCTTTAACCCACTGAGTCCACACTGACCATCAGCCACGCATTTTACACTAATCCTGTTTTCTATTCCCCCAAATATCCAAGGGCATTTTCCCCTGCGCCTTGATGTGAAGTCCAGGCTGTCAGCGTGGCATCATTTATTTGTCAATATTAAGCCTTTCAAATCTCAATGTTCATTTTGGCTGTGTTCTTCTCACATCCTTTGCCTGTGCACGTAAACCTGAAGGAAATCTTTTCATAACGATTATGAGGTTGTCCATAAACAGTCATAAATTCCCAGCCCCACTCCAGTCACTATCATTTAAGAAGATGGAATAAATACAGAGCATAGTGTTTTCTGAGTCTGCTTATTTAAATACCAGCACAAGTTCCTAGAGAGTGGAGGGGAAATCCTGAGTGGGGGGGAATTTCCTCCTTTCCTGGGACCAGAATGCCGACTGAGTCACTACAGATCTTAAGTCAAACCTGAGTTGTTCCCCATCATGTGTTTTTCCCTGACCATGGGAATGACATAAATGTGGAAATTTCCAGAGGAATATTGACCTTTTCTTGTTTTGCTGTAATGCCCAGGTTGGCACTTTAACTTGTGCAAAGATCAATAAATTTTAACCATTGTATTACTTAAAACTAACTGCTGGAGGAACTCAGCGGGTCAGGCAGCATCTGTCATGGGAAATCGACAGTCGACGTTTCGGGTCAAGACCCTTCATCTGGACCATCTGCAGATTCCAGCATCTGCAATCTCTAGTGTCTCCTTATTAAAACTGTCAGTTTCAGAGACCTACTTAGTTGTTGATAAAGCCAATATAACTTAAAGCCAGGAAAGTCACTCCAGAATCGATTTCTTTTTTAAACTTGAAATATCAATTCCAATAAAACTTAACGTCCACATTTCTGTTTCTTTTCACCTTCTCCTCAGATGGAATTTCAGCGGCAAGTGGACACACTGAAAGCTTCAAATGATGCTGAGGGTGACTTCTCTGTGTCACAAGCTGAGCAATCATCAAGACAAGCCATGCTGGAGAATGCATCAGATATTAAGGTACCTGTTATGAACTCTGGTCTTGCACTAAACGAGGGTGGTGGGACCTCTAAACTGCGCTGGACTTCATTATGTGAGCGCGAGGCAAACATACATCACGTCCTGTACCAGGGATGCTACCAATTGAGTCCAGTTGGTGGGCGATCTGCTGGAATAGACTGTGGGCGGGATAGGAAGTCTGAAGAACAACTTCTCTACAACACCTTGTAGGACAGATTTGTTGCTCAGGAGAAGCCAAGGACTCTCAAATCCCCTTGGTTAATTAGTTGCCTGACAAGTACACGAGTGTAGATTTTGTATGGCTGCCAATTGATAAGAACAGTGTTGAATTTTTGGTATTGGTTTATTATTGTCACTTGTACCGAGGTACAGTGAAAAATTTGTCTTACAAACTGATCTTACAGGTCAATTCATTACACAGTGCAGTTACGTCAAGTTAGTACAGTGTGCATTGATGTAGTACGGGTAAAAAAAAAGTACAGAGTAAAATGTCACAGCTACAGAGAGAGTGCAGTGCAATAAGGTGCAAGGTCACAAGGTAGATCGTGAGGTCATAGGTCATAGTCCTTCTCATTGTATAAGGGAACTGTTCAATAGTCTTATCACAGTGGGGTAGAAGCTGTCCTTAAGTCTGGTGGTACGTGCCCTCAGGCACCTGCATCTTCTACCCGATGGAAGAGTAGAGAAGAGAGAATGTCCCGGGTGGGTGGGGTCTTTGATTATGCTGGCTGCTTCACCAAGACAACGAGAGGTGAAGACCAAGGAGGGGAGACTGGTGTCCGTGATGCGCTGGGCTGTGTCCACAGCTCTGCAGCTTCTTGCGGTCTTGGGCAGAGCAGTTGCCATAACAAGCCATGATACATCCTGATAGGATACTTTCTATGGTGCATCGGTAAAAGTTGGTGAGAGTCAAAGGGGACAAACCAAATTTCTTTAGCCTCCTGAGGAAGTAGAGGCGCTGGTGAGCTTTCTTAGCCATGGCATCCACGTGGTTTGTCCAGGACAGGTTGTTGACGTTCAGTCCCAGGAACTTGAAGCTGTCAACCCTCTCGACCTCAGCACCATTGACGTAGACAGGTGTATGTACACTGCCCCCTTTCCTGAAGTCAGTGACCAGCTCTTTAGTTTTGTTGGCATTGAGGGAAAGGTTATTGTCATGACACCATTCCACTAAGCTCTCTATCTCCTTCCTGTACTCCGATTCATCACTGTTTGAGATATTATTGATATAATTAAAATTGAGAATTTTCTATCCCTTTCCAAAGTTCAGTTAAAATGATAGCTGAATCTCTCATTCGTGTTTTTGGGAAATACTTCTTGCTTTTTAGGTTTGATTTTTTTCTGTTCATTTTGCCGCTGTCAATTTTCCCTCTTGCACTTGAGCCTATTTCATTACAGCACAAATAGACCAGGAAGGTACAGGTCAATTGAGGGTGACATGCACCCATTGTATCACCCTCGCAGTCCGTCGTCCACCTATATATCGATGACATCTAGTTCAGGTTCAAGGCTATCTTGTCTTAAATGTAGCATTGTATGTCAATATAGCAAGGGCAGGTATGTGCTTGTGTGAAGGGGTAACAATTGGATAGAAGGGGGAAAGCTGATGGTACTGTATGGTAAATTCTGTTGGAACGTATACATAAGAAAGCCACCAAGGCAGGCGTGGACTTGACTGCATTACTGCTAATATCTGATAGCTTGCATAAAAGTTGGGAATTTTTTGCAAGGACCTGTAGGGCTCCTGCTCTCCTTCAGGAGCTTGGAAGAAGGACAATTGTAAGCTGAGAGATTTTAGCGGTAACTGCTTTTACCCATCTGAAGTACATTAAATGGTGTTCGGGTAACAAAGCTAGCACTAAAGCGTGAGTGCTTTATGTAGTTATCATAATCCTATCATTGTTGCTGTACGGCCCTCATCTTCAACACCACCCAAACCCCCTGTTCCTTGCTGTAAACTTGCATTATTTTTCATGAAGCCGTGTTTTTTTTCAGCTGGAGAGGTTCAGCATCTCAGCTCATGGGAAAGAACTGTTCATCAATGCTGACTTGTACATTGTAGCTGGAAGGAGATATGGTCTGGTTGGACCTAACGGGTAAGTGGGAAAATGGGGCTCTTTGAGAACTTGTCCAACATTAACAACCTTAAGCAACAAACAATCTGCTGGAGGAACTCAGCGGGTCCTGACGCAGGGTTTCAACCCAAAAAGCAGACAATTCCACGTTTATCCCCCCACCCCCTACAGATGCTGCTCGAACCACTGAGTTGCTCCAGATTCCAGCATCTGCAGTCTCTTGTGTCCCCATTAACAGCCTTAACTCTTATCAAGTGTTTTTCAGTTTATTGGGAAAAAAAAATCAACTTGTCCATTCCATTTAAAATTGTCAACCTTCTAAAACAATGCAAGCCTGCTATTACATGCTTGTGTCGAAAATAACTACTTGCCTTTGCACGGATGTGGAGAGGATATTACATCTGAGATGCAGATATATTTTGACATAATGAGCAAAAATAATTTTTCAAATGCTTATCAATTGTTATACAAAGCCGCTACTTTGATTACTTTTTTGCCCCTTATCTGCTCCCAGATAGTTGTTCTACATAGACGAGAGGCTGTTTCCTTTCCTAAGTGGCAAATCCTGCCTAAAACGTTCTGTTAAATAAGTTCCTGCTAAATCTAAATTGACAGCAGAAAAGATTCTTGCAAGTAATTTTATTGATCAGATCAGTGAATGTGGTTAACATGGTCTGCCTTTCTTTCTTTCTTTTTCAATCTTTTTATTAGTTTCCAAATTAATAGATTAATATATAACATCGATGTTTGTACATGTAGTACAACGAGATCAGGAGAACAATCATGGCATAGATAATCATAAAGAATAGTAAAATATAAAAAAAATCTAACTCCCATGATCTCTTAGTAAATGAATATAATATAAAAGAAAGGAAAGAAAAAGGTTTATTGTGTATATAAAAGAAAGGAAAAAAAATCCCCAAATCAATAAGAAAAATTATAAACAATATATCAAACCAAACTGGGGGGAAAAAAATTTTAAAAAAGATGGGGAAAAAAAAAAGACTGGACTGAAATTTCTCAGTAGAAACAGAGCAATATTATGTTGTCAACTCCGTTCTTCTAAATTGGAAAGTTATTGAAAAGGGATCTATATCATGCGAAAATATTGAATAAATGGACTCCAAGTATCTTCAAATTTAAGTGAAGGATCAACAGTACCACTCCTAATTTTTTAAACGTGATATAGTTTGAGATGGTCTGCTTTTCTTCATCCATCTGTTTGGCTTATTCATCCCAAAATCACTAGAGTTGCAAATTTTGTACCTTTTTTTTTCCCAAAGCTGTGACTGGCACACAAGTTAAAACTGTGCAGAGTTGCACAGAGTAGGCGAGAACCAGCATGGAAACAGGCCCTTCTGCCCACCGAGTCTATACTGACCATCAACCACCCATTTACACTAACCCTAGGTTAATCTAATTTTTTTTTAATCCTCCCCAGATTCTACATCTCCCCCTTTGGACTAGGAGCAATTTACAGTGGCCAATCAACCTACTGACCCGCACATCTGTGGGATGTGGTAGGAAACCAGAGCACCCGGGGAAACCTACGTGGTCACAGGGAGAACATGCAAACTCCACACAGAGAGCAGCCGAGGTCAGGATTGAACCTGGGTCTCTGGTGCTGTGAGGCATCAGCTCTACTAGTTGCGCTGCTGTGCTACTCCCATGGATCTTTCATGGGTTACAGGTAGCGAAAGATGGTGGCATAGTGGTGCAGTAGGTAGAGCTGCTGCTTACAGCTGCAGCAACCTGGGCTTAACCCTGACCACCGGTGCTATCTGTGTGGAGGTTGCATTATTCCAGTGACTACTTGGTTTCCTCTGATTTCCTCCCACATCCCAAAGACATGCTGGTAAGGATCTTGGCTTCTGGCAAAAAGGGTCAAAGAGGAGTTGATGAGCATGTGTGAGACAATAAGTTGCAGAGCTGTAGGGAAATAAGGAGAGGAGCAGCAGCGCTAAAGAGATTGCTCCCCAAGAGGCAGTATAGATCTAATGAGCCAAATGGCTGCCTCCTATGTTATGGGGAAGAGCACAGAGAGCCATTGCACCATGTACAGTAATCCCTGGACTGCTCAATGGACTGAGTACATCATCAGGGTAACAGAAGTTCAGTACTGAGGAGTGGTGCATTATTAACACAGGTGTAAAACCTAACCATCCCACCCCTCTACCTTGGACATATGGCATATAGTGCCATATGATCACATGGCATCATTTGAAGAAGGGCTGGAGTGTTTGACTTGGGATGTTCTCCAAACATGGACGATCTAGGCATTGTTTGCTGTTTGTGGGACCAGCTCTGTGCAAATTGCCACCTTGATTTTCTCCAATGCAAATGCTTCAAGAGCTCCCAGAAACGCAGCACAGATTGGTTGCAAAGCTTGGAGCAAAGGGACATTATCTGAAGACAGGAACTGTGCCTTTTGCCTGGGAAGCTGGGTGCTAAATTGCATGCCAAAGATGGCAAAAATTTGGAATATTTCTTCCACAAGTAGGTCAATTAATTTTAAACGTAAGTTTGATAGATTTCAATTAATGAGATGTATTAAGAGGGGAAAGGCAGTGCTATGGATACAAATCATAAATTGCACAGTGGTGAAACCAGCACCTCTTCCTTCTTGTGTATGTTTCCCATTGCCTGTAAAGCTCCTTGGGGCATCCAAAGGATATGAAACGTGCTGCAAGTCATTTTCTTCGGATTGTTAACAAACTGATCAGCTTGTGGTATGTTCCACAGCAGGAAGTTGGCACTAAAGTAGGGTAACCCTTTTATTGGCCCAAACATTCTTGTACTGTTCAGATCTTAATTGATATCAAAACAGTTTTGGTTACCCTGTTATAGGAAAGATGTTATGAAACTGGAAAGGGCGCAAAGAAGATTTACGAGGATGCTGCCAGGACTCGAGGGCCTGAGCTATAGGGAGAGGTTGGGCAGGCTAGGACTTCATTCCTTGGAGCGTAGGAGACTGAGGGGTGACTTTAGAGATGTATAAAATCATGAGGGGAAAGTGAAAGCACATTTTTTCCCAGGGAAAGGGAATCAAAAACTAGAAGGCATAGGTTTAAGGTGAGAGGGGGAAAATTTAAAAGGGACCTGAGGGGTAACTCCTTCACACAGAGGATGGTGGGTATGTGGAACAATCTGCCAGAGGAAGCAGTTGAGGCAAGTTCAATAGTATTTAAAAGAAATTTGGACAAGTACGTGGATAGGAAAGGTTTGGAGGGATATGGGCCAAACGCAGGTGAGTGGGACTAGCTGAGATGGGCATCTTGGTGGGCATGGATGCATTGGGCCGAAAGGTCTGTTTCCATGCTGTATGACTCTAAAACAACACCAGGTGGATTTGAATCTGCACAGAGCAGCCATTTAGTTCCATAATTAAAGAAATCCCATTACACAAACTGAGGGGAACTTCTGTCCTGCAAGTGTGGAGTGCATGCCTTGATCCGTAGAAGCTTTGGTGAAAACCAACCTCCCTCAGCTATCCTGAGGTGCAGCATTGTCCCTCAAAATTCCCATTTTTTTTTTTAACTCAAGCTATTCTTGAGAATGTGGATCGTTATACTGAAGTTTTCCCTTGTTTCCCAGTAAGGGCAAGACAACACTGCTGAAGCACATCCAGAATAGAGTGCTGAACATCCCTCCCAACATTGACGTGCTCCTCTGTGAGCAAGGTAAGCTGAACTCCATGGACACTGGCTCCCTTCCATTTATTAACATGGCCATAGTGTTTCTAGAAAATGTGCTTGCATGGATCTTGAGTAGGATGGACAGGCCTTATTATCCATTTAACACCTTTCCCATAAAGTTTGGGTTCCCCTCCATGTCCCTCTGTGTTAGCCATCTTTGGTGCCATTTTGCATACTTGGTGTTCAATACTTCTTGACAGATCATTTATGAAAATGACAACAGGATCTGTATTTATCACACAGTCTATCCAGGGGTACCTGTCACTTTAGTAGAAGCTTGAGTCCAGAGTGGGTGGGGATAGAAAAGATGCATACATAGAACAGTACAGTACAGCACAGGAACAGGCCTTTTTGGCCCATAATGTCTGCACAGAACATGATGCTGAATTAAACTAAATCTTTTCTGCCTGTGCATGATCCATATCCCTCCATTTCCTGCATATTCATATGCCTATCTAACAGTTGCTTAAATGCCACTATCATATCTCCTTCCACCACTACCCCTGGCAGCCTGTTCCGGGCAAGAACCGCTCTGTGTAATTTTAAAAACAAAATTGCCCTATGCATCTCCTTTAGACTTCCACCTCTCACCTTAAATGCATGTCCTCTGGTACTTGACATTTTTACCCTCTGACTGCCTGCCCTATCTATGCCTCTCATAATTTTATAAACTTCTATCCGGGCTCCCTTCAGCCTCTAACACTCCAGAGAAAACAATCCAATTTTGTCCAACCTCTCCTTGTAGCTAATACCATCTAATCCAGGCAGCATCCTGTTAAACCTCTTCTGCACCCTTTCCAAAGCCTCCCATGATGGGGCAACCAGAACTGAAAGCAGTGCTGTAAGATTTGGCATGCAAGGAGTTGTTGATGAGAAACTTTCAGCTCCACTGAAGAGTGATGCATTGATCTAATAAATTTTGTGGGACCTCTCCTCAGAGGTGAAGGCCGATGACACAGCAGCAGTCGATGCCGTCCTGAAAGCTGATACAAAGAGGCTAAAGCTTCTGGAAGAAGAGCGACAGCTCCAGACTCTCTTGGAGAAAGGCGATGACCGCGCTGGTGAAAGGCTGCAGAAGGTGAGTGTTTAAGCCTTGGACAACTTTAACATTTAGTCTTTCACATAAATCATTTTGCCATCAGGACTTGGATATATAGCACTAATGCCAGCTCTTCAACCCAGTCCAGTTTGGTCTTCCATATCATCAACACTGCTGCTATGGTGCACTGTTGCCAGGCTCGTGCCGTGGTACATAATGTGCAGTGTAGAAGTAGTCCATTTGTTGGGCCCTTATTTCTGCTCCTGTCTTACATTTATGGTTCTGGTATTTATCTTCCTGAAAATTAAAAGGTTTTGGAATGTTTCGTTTATCAAACCACATCAAAATTTTAAAGGAGTCTATCAAATCGCCCTCTACTTCCCCTTTTCAAGGGGAAAACTTCAGCCCGTTCATTCTTTTTAACTCAGCATGTTGCAACACCTGAAGTGTGTGTGTGTGTGTGTTATGACTCATTGTTTGTCATCTCTTACGGAATGTTAATCTGTCGCTCTCGGGGTTCCTGTTATCTTCCTCTTTGCATTGTCTACCGTTTTTAGGCACGTGGCAGTGTGAATTTCCACAGGGGCTGTGTCACTGTTGTTCTGCTGAACAGCCAGTCAGATGCCTGAGGGTAGTGTCCATGGCCCATCTTCATCAATGGCCAACCTTCTATCAGAGAATAAAAAGTGAGGAAGGTTCATTGATGATTGCACAATGTAAGGGGAAAAAAAACTAGCTCATGCCTGTGTGCGAGAAGACCTGATAAAAGTTCAGATGTGTTCTGATAAGTGGCAAGTAACACTTTCATCACACAAGCACCAGACAATGAGCATCTCCAACAAAAGAGTCTAACTACTACCCTGACGTTCAGTGACATTCCCATCACCATGATCCCACCACGTCTGTCTGCAGGTGTACGAGGAGCTGCGTGCTACCGGTGCTGCTGCTGCAGAAGCCAAAGCCCGCCGTATCCTGGCTGGTTTGGGTTTCACTCCTGAGATGCAGAATCGCCCCACCAAGAAATTCTCTGGAGGCTGGAGAATGCGAGTCTCACTGGCTAGGTAAGGACAAGATGAAGAGGGCCAACAATGAAGGAACGGTGCATGCTATGGAAAGGCTGCTTCTGTGGATGGGGTGGGGGGGGGTGTCAGTGAGGGCCACTTGGGCGCTGCGTCTTTGAACAGAGTAATAGAGCAATACAGCACAGAAACAGGCTCTTCAGCCAACTCTTCCATGCTGACCAAAATGCCCATCTAAGCTAGTGCTGTTTGGCCCATGTCCCTCTAAACTTTTTAACCTACCTGTATAAATGAGGGACGATGCTGCACCTCAGGATAGCTGAGGGAGGTTGGTTTTCACCAAAGCTTCCATGGATCAAGGCATGCACTCCACGCTTGCAGAACAGAAACTACCGAAGTTCTCCTCAGTTTGTGTAATGGGATTTCTCTAATTATGGAACTAAATGGCTGCTCTGCGCAGATTCAAATCCTGCTGGTGTTGTTTTAGTCATCCAGCATGGAAACAGGCCCTTCAGCCCAACTCATCCATGCCCACCCAGATGCCCACCTAAGCTAGTCCCATTCGCCCGCGTTTGGTCCATGTCCCTCCAAACCTTTCCTATCCACGTACTTGTCCAAATTTCTTTTAAATACTGTTGTACTTGCCTCAACAAGGGAACATGAGAAAGCCTTGGCAGGCAGGATTAAGGAAAACCCCAAGGCAGATACGATAGGGTCTTTTAAGAGACTTTTGGATGGGTGCATGGAGCTTAGAAAAATAGAGGGTTATGGGTAAGCCCAGTAATATCTAGGGTAGGGACATGTTCAGCACAGCTTTGTGGGCCGAAGGGCCTGAATTTTGCTGTAGGTTTTCTATGTTTCTAACTGCTTCCTCTGGCAGCTCGTTCCATGTACCCTGTGGAAAAGCTTGCCTCCCCCAGGTCCCTTTTTAAATCTTCCCCTTCTCACCTTAAACTTATTCCCTCTCATTTTTGATTTCCTTTCCCTGGGGGAAAAGGACTCTGCATTCATCTTATCAGTGCCCCTCATGATTTCATACACCAGTCAATACACTTCTATAAGATCAATAGTGGTGGTTGTAGAATTGTTTTTTGTCTGGGGGTTACATGAAAAGCTGATCTATAAACCAGTTGTACTGCTCGATTGTTTTACAAGAAGATCAATGTAAAATAGTTGTCTTTGTGCCTGTGTCCTTATTATGGTGTCCTTGTTCTATGTTAGAGCCTTGTTCATGGAGCCCACATTACTGATGTTGGACGAGCCCACAAACCATCTGGACCTTAATGCAGTCATCTGGCTTAACAAGTAAGGTTGATTTCTGTATTGAGTCCATGACCTGGAGAGTCAGTTCTGCTTAAAATTTTCAAATGAATGTTCAAAGCTTCCTCAGACTTGGATCAACTAACCATGAAGCTTTGAGTAGGCGACAGGGGTCTATTTCAAATATAGTCACACCTAGAATATTGGTGATCCATTAAATTGTGTACCTTGCACATTGAAGCTAAACAATCCAACAACCGTAGGCGCTAGAACAGGAGGTTCTCCCTGTTGGTGTGGTTGAGTTACCTTGCCAACTCGCTTCACTTGGTTTTGGTCCTCTTTGGATCGAGGACAGGGCACAGATCTGGAATTATCTGACACTTTGGAGTGATTTCACTTCGGCACAATGTGGCATAGGCACTGCATCCTTGGTCTCTCACCCCAGCACTGGCAGAGGAACCTATTAAAGTTGACATTCAAGTTACGCCATTCATGGATACTGTTCCTTCCCGACCAGTGAAAAATCTACTCTATTCAAATCTCCTTTTAGAGAAGTTCTGATGTTCGGAACACGCACTGCTGCATTAACATGACTTGAAGTTTGTTTAAAGGCTCTCTCCTAATGGTCGAGCACCTTTCTTGCTTCAGATGTCCAAATAAAGTTGATTTGCAGCATGTAATAAACACAAGCTTTCTTGAACTGCGGCAAATCTGACTGTTCCCAAATCCTATGTTTGTCTGTAGTCTCTATGAAATTGATGCATCTGTTAATTTTAAAGCAGATTCTGAGGGGGGGGGTAAATGCATCACTTTCTCTCTTCCACACGATTCTACTATTTTCTCTTTCCACACGATTCTACCAATGGTAATAGACCTAGTTACTTTCTGGTAAGATCAGGGGTAGTGCCAACTGTGGGAGGGAGAGAATGTTTGTGACTTGATAATGTACCAGGGACGGCCTTTGTATGTCTCTGTTCACGTACCTTTTGAGATCTACTTACCTTCCATCTCTCTTTGCCAGCTATCTGCAAACTTGGAAGAAGACGCTGCTCATCGTGTCCCACGACCAGGGCTTCCTGGATGACGTCTGCACGGATGTCATTCACCTGGACATGCAGAAGCTCTTTTACTACAGGGGGAACTACAGTAAGTGATGCACAATGAGAATGATGCTGGGCATTGAAGTATAAGTTTTGGGAAATGGTTGAGGGGATATGCATGTGTTCTTAGAATTGGTGGAGACTCAAAGACTATTTACTAGGATAATCTTGCAGTGAATGTGATTGATTTTAAAATAATTAACCAAACATTTTTCATCCCGGCTGTAGGCTCAAATAACAGTTGAAAGTGAAGAGTTTACAAACAAGGGAAAGTATCAGGAAAAATGAGCAGAGTTGTAAGTGTGACTGTTAGGAACGAGAAACCAAGCAAAATGCTCAAAATGAAATCAAAAGCTGGAAACATGTTTGCTCCTTGCAGAAGCTGCTTTCATTTTTTTTTTGTTTGGCTTTCCAGCAGAAGACTTTCGAAAGTCATTCTGAGGAAGGGAGTTGAATCTAAATAAATTGTTTCAAGCATGTGATGTCTCAATTGCTGGTCAGTGATCAGCTGTAGTAGCTGTGATCAGGTGAAGGATCAGGGCAGGATTTGGATCAGTATTTCCAAGCAATTTTTAACAGAAGCTTTGGCTTCCTGTGTTAGGTGTAGCAATACGAACTGGATCTTGGATCATGTATCAAGAATAGCTACTTAGACGGTTAGTCAGCCAGAAAAAGGCAGTATCTCCAAAAGGGAGGAGTGGAAAGTAGAATTCAAGTCAAGTTTATTGTCATATGCACAAGTACGATGAGATACAGGTACAATGAAAAACTTGCAGCAGCATCGGAGGCACGCAGGTACAGACAACACGAGTATAAATTATACAAGGCAGTGAAGGAGAAGACAAGTCCAGGTTAGTGCAGGAGGTGGTCCGTAGTGTTCCGCCTTGAATCACCGGTCGATTCAAGAACCTGATGGTTGCAGGAGAGTAGCTGTTCTTGAACCTGGTGGTGTGGCACTTCAGGCTTCTGTGCCTCCTGCCCGACAGTAGCAGCGAGAAGAGGGCATGACCCAGACGATGGGGATCCTTGACGATGGATGCCGCCGCCTTGAGGCATCGCCTGCTGTCCACTACCCTCCGCGGCCTCTGGTGTTCCTGTGCATTGGAATTGCCATACCAGCCATTCATTTTGGGCAGTGCCCCTGCGCATGATTTAACACCACACATGAGGTTTATGAGGTGCATAAAGCACCAATGCAGTTTACAACTTAGGCTGCAAATATTGAAGTAACAATGGGACGAAAGAGGGTGCAATGTAATCTCAGTAACTGAAAGTGGTGTGTGAATGATTGCATGAACAGAATTATGATGTAAGTGAATGATCACTAATTTGCTTCCTCCATTTATCTCTATCATCTCTGGTCCAGACTTTAACTGGGGCCTCTTGTGCATCCTTGCTTCACTCTATTATTGCTAGCCTTGTCTTCTGTTTGGCCCCAAGTTCTAGAATTTCATATTTAATTTGTATTTTTTTCTCTTCCCTTTCATACTCTTTTGACCTTTCTCGGTCTCTTTTTTTCTCCCATGATGTCCAAGTTTAGTGAACCGCCCAGTAACATGAGCAGTTTCCACAAAGCTAAAAACGCCACGTAAATGCATCTCTTTGTATTGGTGAAAGGAACTCTAATATTGGGAGAGTCAGAGGATGGTTGCAGTTGAATCAAAGTAAAGCTTTGAACAGCCATGATATTTAACACAACAGTGACATTCTAGAAGAGCAAAAGTCAAGAAATTGCCTGCTCTCTACCTACTCCCAGCTCAAAAGAGAATTCATAGAATTCTTTGGCAGATTATGCCTTTCCCTCTTATTCCAGGCAATACAGCATCAATTTGTGTGGTGCTGATCTTCAGTAACAGGTATGAATTGTGGCCTGGAAGGGTACTCCTTCCTGCCTCGACCAACAATCGTGTGTGTATGTAATACCATAAGATAGAGGAGCACAATGAGGCCATTCAGCCCATCAGGTCTGTTCTGCCATTCGATCATAGCTGATTTATTTTTCCTTTTCAACCCCATTCTCCTGCCTTCTCCCTGTAACCTTTGACACCCTCACTAATCAAGAACCTGTCAGCCTCCAGTTTAAATATACCTAATGACTTGGCCTCCTCAGCTGTCTGTGGCAATGAATTCCACAGATTCACCACCCTCTGGCTAAAGAAATTCCTCCTCATCTTTGTTCTAAAGGGGCGTCCTTCTATTCTGAGGCTGTGCCATCTGGTCCTAGACTCTCCCACTACTGGAAACATAAAGATAGAGTTTATGGATTCATGGACCATTCAGAAATCTGATGGCGGAGGGGAAGAAACTGTTCCTGAATCGTTGAGTGTGGGTCTTCAGGCTCCTGTACCACCTCCCTGATGGTAGTAATGGGAGTAGGGCATGTTCTGGATGGTGAGGGTTCTTGATGATGGATGCTGCTGCTTGAGGTATTGCCTCTTGAAGATGTCATCGATGATGGGGAGGGTTGTGCCTGTGGGTCTTTCGATCCTGCACTTTGGAGCCTCCATACCAGGCGGTGATGCAACCAGTCAGAATGCTCTCCACCATACATCTATAGAAACTTGTAAGAGTCTTTGGTGACGTACCAAATCTCAAACTCCTAATGAAATACAGCTGCTGGCGTGCCGCCTTCATGATTGCATGAATGTGTTGAGCCCAGGATAGATCCTGGAGCCAACACTTTGCCTTCTGCCAGTCAGCCGATCTTCTATCCATGCCAGAACCTTTCCTGTAATACCATGAGTTCCTATCTTGTTTAGCAGCCTCATGTGCGACACCTTGTCAAAGGCCTTCTGAAAATCCTAGTAAACAACATCCACTGACTCTCCTTTGTCTATCCTGCCTGTTACTCTCTCAAAGAATTCCAACAAATTTGTCAGGCAAGATTTCCCCTTAAGGAAACCATGCTGACCGGCCTATTTTATCATGAGCTTCCAAGAATCCTCATCCTTAATAATGGACTCTTAACATCTTACCACATACTGAAGTCAGGCTAACTGGCCTATAATTTCCTGTCTTTTGCCTCCCTCCCTTCAAGTGTGGGGTGACATTTGCGATTTTCCAGACCTCCAGAACCATTCCTGAATCTAGTGATTCTTGAAAGATCACTACTAATACCTCCACAATCTCTTCAGCGGCCTCTTTCAGAACCGTGTAGTCCATTGGTCCAGCTGACTTATCTACTTCAGACCTTTCAGCTTCCCAAGCACCTTCTCCTTAGTAATGGTGACTACACCCACTTCTACCCCCTGACTCTCTCTCGAGTGTATACTGACTCTGAGAAGTTCTGTGCCTTTTTTCATTCGTGTATGCCTTGTACTCTTTTCAGATACCTTTAAGAAGATGTACCAGCAGAAACAGAAAGAACAGCTGAAACTCTACGAGAAACAAGAGAAGAGACTTAAAGATCTAAAGGCAGGCGGCAAGTCGACCAAGCAAGCAGTAAGTGGTTTGTGTGAAGTGTTACAGGTTGACAATTCTTTTTGTGGTGGAAGAAATTGTACTTGTGATTTGACACCAAATTTTAATGTAAATTGTGAACTGTGGTCTCGTCACTGTGGATCACTTTCCCACCTTTTGCCTTTACCTCCATGCTCCTATTTCAATTCAGTTTGTGGCTTGCTATCCTGGCTCATCTCAGTGACGAGTCTTCAATGTAGTACCTTATCCAAGGCCATTTGAAAATCTAAATACATATCATATGGGCTTATTTTAAACCTGGATCTCAAGTGAAAGGTGTGGATTAAAAAGGATAAAAATCAAAAAAAACTGGATGCTAGAAATCTGAAATTAAAAACAGAGTTCTAACAAAGGGTCTTTGACCTGCAGTGTTAGCTCTGTTTCTCTTTCCACAGGTGCTGCCTGATCTGCTGAGTTTCCAGCATTTTTTATTTTTATTAAAAGAACAGGAATTGTTCTTTCAGCCTCTTTGGCTCCTCAGTAAAGAGCATGATGGTGCCGCCTTCCCTAGTTAGGCTGTACTGCTTCATTGGGTAATGTGACCACTGAAGGCACAAATGCTATGTCTGCTCAGTAGATAGAACAATGAGCTGCTGAAGTTGTGCGTGCAACTACGTCCATGTTCTAAAGCTGAATGTGGTACAGCACAGGAACAGGCTCTTTGGCCTATGATATTCTGCCTAATTAAACTAATCCCTTCTGCCTGCCCATCGTCCATATCCCTCCATTCTCTGCACATTCATTTGCCTATCTAAGAGCCTATTAAAAGCCTCTCTCATATCTGCATCCACCACCACCCCCAGCAGCGCATTCCAGGCACCCATCACTCTGTGTGTGTGTGTGTGTGTGTGTGTGTGTGTGTGTGTGTGTGTGTGTGTGTGTGTGTGTGTGTGTTTGAGCTTTCTTCTCAAGCAAATGGTTTCTATTTTGCAGGAAAAACAGACCAAGGAGGCACTAACACGCAAACAGCAGAAATGCCGGAAAAAGAACATGGACGAGGAGTCGAACGAAGCCCCCGAGCTTCTGAAAAGGCCTCGGGAATACACAGTGAAGTTTACGTTCCCGAATCCACCTCCGCTGAGCCCCCCTATCCTGGGACTTCATGGTAAGAGAATGAAAAGTTCCATTAAAATTTTCCCTTGGGGCAAAATGTTCTGGAAGGTTGCCTGGAATATTTCCTCCCCCTCTCTCATGCACCATTTTCTCCAGGGCAGGTCCCTCTTTCCGTACTAAGAAATAAGCATGAGCAAACCATTGGGTCCCTTAAACACTGTACACCAGTAAGGTCATGGCTGATCTCCTTATCTTGTCCTTTTTCCCCCACCCTATCTGATTGACAGACTGATAGGCTGGGGCATGTCGACATGAGGAAAGTGGATGTGCTGGAACTATTGGAAAACATTAGGATCAATAAGTCACCGGGGCCGGATGGATATATCCAAAGTTATTACGGGAAGCTAGAGAAGAGATTGCTGCGCCTTTGGCGATGATCTTTGTATCCTCACTGGCCACAAGAGTAGTGCCAGATGATTGGAGGGTGGCAAATGTCCTTCCTTTGTTTAAGAAAGGGAGTAGGGATAACCCTAGGAATTGCAGACCAGTGAGTCTTACTTCAGTGGTGGGCAAATTACTGGAGAAGATTCTTAGAGACAGGATTTATAGGCATTTGGAGAAGCGTAGGCTGATTGGGGACAGTCAGCATTGCTTTGTGAGGGGCAGGTCGTGCCTCACGAGCCTGATTGACTTCTTTGAGGATGTGACAAAGCACATTGAAGGTAGAGCAGTGGATGTGGTGTACATGGATTTTAGTAAGGTGTTTGATAAGGTTCCTCATGGAAGGCTTTTTCAGAAAGTCAGGCATGGGATCCAGGGAAACTTGGCTGTGTGGATTCAGAATTGGCTCACCCATAGAAGACAGAGTATGGTGGTAGACAGAGCATATTCTGCCTGGAGGTCAGTGATCAGTGGTGTTCTGCAGGGCTCTGTTCTGGGACCCCTGCTCTTTGTGATTTTTATAAATGACTTGGATGTGGAAGGGTGGGTTAGTAAGTTAGCTGATGATACAAAGGTTGGTGGTGGTGTGGATAGTGTAGAAGGTTGCTGTAGATTACAACAGGATATTGATAGAATGCAGGGCTGGGCTGAGAAGTGGCAGATGGAGTTCAACCCAGATAAGTGTGAAGTGATACACTTTAGGAGATCAAATTTGAAGGTAGAATACAAGGTTAATGGCAGGACTCTTAGCAGTGTGGAAGAACAGAGGGATCTTGGGGTCTACGTGCATAGATCCCTCAAGGTTGCCGCGCAAGTCGATAGGGTTATTAAGAAGACGTATGGAGTGTTTGCCTTCATTAGTCGGGGTATTGAGTTCAAGAGCCGTGGGGTGATGTTGCAGCTCTATAGAACTCTGGTTAGACCACACTTGGAGAATTGTGTTCAGTTCTGGTTGCCTCATTATAGGAAGGATGTGGAAGCTTTAGAGAGGGTGCAGAGGAGATTCACCAGGAGGTTGCCTGGATTGGAGAGCATGTCTTACGAGGATAGGTTGAGGGAGCTAGGGCTTTTCTCTTTGGAGAGGAGGAGGATGAGAGGTGACTTGATAGAGGTGTACAAGATGATAAGAGTCATAGATCGAGTGGACAGTTTTCCACAGTGTGACAATGGCTAACCTGAGGGGACATAATTTTAAGACGATTGGAGGAAGGTATAAGGGGGATATCAGGGGTAAGTTTTTTCACACAGAGTAGTGGGTGCGTGGAACACACTGCTGTCAGAGGTTGTGGGGGCGGATACATTAGGGACATTTTAGAGACTCAGATACATGAATGATAGAAAAATAGGGGGCTATGTAGGAGGGAAGGGTTAGGTAGATCTTAGAGCAGGATAAAATGTCGGCGCAACACTGTGGGTTGAAGGGCCTGTACTGTGCCGTAGTGTTCTATGTTCTCTCTCAAAACCTCCTAATTCCCTTAATGTCCAAAAATCTATTGGAGCTGCTTATACCAGTAGGTATTGCTAGGGAATATTTGGGAGGTGAAGCTCATCCAGCTTATTTTCCAGCTTTCTCTTCAGCTCTTCAAGTCTTTAAGCTCCACAGTGACACTTTTTTTTAATATGGTTTTTTTTTAAGGTACAATGCTTCCTGTTATTGCAGATTCTGTTTAACATTTACCTTTTGTGTACTCTCAGAACCTCATAGTTATTTTCCTGGACCGTCTCAAGTACCACATGCCTCTACTTTTTGAGCACAAAGTTGCCAAGACCGTCTGTTGTCGTTCTTTAACAATCCCACTCACTGTTTCTGTGCAGCCACTGCAGTCTATTGTCCATGTAGAATGCTACATCTGTACAAGGTTATAGTGTTGTGGTCATCCTGGACTGATGCAGTCTTTCTGTCTGAAATTCCAGCTGTTGATTTTGCATACGAAAACCAGAAGCCGATTTTCAAGAACCTGGACTTTGGTATCGACATGGATTCCAGAAGTAAGCATCCATTATGTCTGTCATTTAATTGGTTGTTGACAGGTAGTAACAGTGATTGAGAGCATGCTTAAGACCAAGGAAAGTGTTTTGTTGTGGAGTTCCTCAAAGTGCTCCTTCCTGGCGGAACGCAAAGTGCTGGAGGAACTCAGCAGGTCAGGACTGATGAAGGGTCTCAACCTGAAGCATCGACTGTTTATTTCTCTCCATAGACGTTGTCTGACCTGCTGAGTTCCTCCTGCACTCTGTGTCTGTTGCTCCAGATTCCAGCATCTGCAGAGTCTCTTGTCTCTTTCCTGGGGGGGGGGGGGGTGGGGCTTTTTTTTATTTCCAGAATAAATACTATTCATAAAGAATATGTAAAAGAATTTTTTAAAAAGTACCTGGCTTTCTTCATGTGCGCTGTGTGGTCCAGGCTCAGCTAGAAAGAGTACAAAGGAGAATTACGAGGATGTCACTGGGACTCGAGGGACTGAGTTATGGAGAGAGGTTGAGCAGTTTGGGACTTTTTTTCATTGGAGTGCAGGAGAATGAGAGGTGTATAAAATAATGAGGAGCATAGATGGGGTTAATGCACAGTCTCTCCCCCCCCCCTCCCCCCCCCCAAGGTTGGGGAATGAAGAACTAGAGGGCAGAGGGTTAAGGTGAGAAGGGAGGGATTTAATAGGAACATGAGGGGCAAAGGTTGGGGATGTGTTCGGCACAGCTTTGTGGGCCGAAGGGCCTGAATTGTGCTGTAGGTTTTCTATGTTTCTAACTTTTTCACCCAGAGGGTGGTCAGTATGTGGAACGAGCTGCCAGAAGAAGTGGTCGAGGCAGGTACATTAACAACATTTAAAAGGTACTTGGACCGGGTACATGGATAGGAAAGATTTAGAGGGATATGGACCAAATGCAGGCAAATGGGACTAGCTTACATGGGGAATCTTGGTTGGCATTGACTATTTTGGCTGAAGGGCCTGTTTCTGTGCCGAATGACTCTGACTACACTGGCATAGTGTGGTCCACTCTACACATGCGTAGATCAAGTTCATCTGCTCGATATACAAAGCACCATTGAGGGTGCTGACTCCTTCTGTGGTCCGTAACAAGAAAGGATCACGATGACACCCGAGAAGTCATTGAGCAGTTTCCATAAATTGGAATCCACCTTTTAGTGAGGGCAGACAATCATGAAATTCATTGTGAACTCCAGTCTCCCAGCTTTTGACCACCTGTTTTGAAGATCAAGATCTCAAACCCACTTAAATCTTGTGGTCTAACGAGGAACACTGGCCCATGCCTCCCTGTTCACTTCAGAGACTTGGGCTACCTACAGCGGATATTGAATTGATGTCAGCAATGCTGTCTCCACAAAATCCTCCAACACAGCATACATTCCCCAGCCACCATCTCCCATGAGAAGACTGGCCATACTTAAATTCGTGTAGGTGGACCACCTTCTTTGCACCTGCAGTGCCAGGCTTGCCAAACAAGCATGCTACTTGGAGCACCATCATTTAAGGGATTACCAAGAGGACGAGCTTCATGGACATTTCAAGTTCAAGTATTGGTTTATTATTGTCACGTACTGAGGTACAGTGAAAAGTTTGTCTTACAAACCAATTGTACAGGTCAATTCATTACACAGTGCAGTTACATTGGGTTAGTACAGAGTGCAGTGATGTAGTACGGGTAAGAACAGTAACAGTACAGAGCAAAGTGTCGCAGCTACAGAGAAAGTGCAGAGCAATAAGGTGCAAGGTCACAACAAGGTAGATCGTGTCATTCCCCCATATGCTGTAAAACACACGGAGGAACGAAATGTCGTTTCCCCCAGACTGTCACAACGAGGACATACATAGAACAGAGGACGTAGAATAAACGCAGACAGAAAAATTGTGCAAGCACAAATAGTGAAAGAAATGGTATATACAGATACAAAATTAGTGCAAGGTTAGTGCAAAACCGAGTTGGACAAAGAAAATAGAGAACTCAGTGTATTGCACTGTGAATAAACATGTTCAGCAACAGCCAAAGTTCTTATGCGCCGTTGAGCAAACCAGGACTTTTGACGCAGCATTTGTCTGAGATTGCCTCCAGATATTCAGGAGCCTGACAGCCTTGGGGGGGGGGGGGGGGGGGGAAATACTGTTGTACAATCTAGTAGTTCTGGCCCGGATGCTCCAGTACTGCTTGCAAGGCGGCAGAGGGACAAATAGGACAAATCTGTGGCACCTCCCAGGAAAAATGTCACGTCCTCATCACCTCCTGGGAATCCCTGACCTCTGATTACTCAAAATAGAGGAAGAACATTTGGGGTGGCACCAAGGACCACCTCAGGAGCAACAGAAGTCCAACAATAACAGTGGAAGGAATGTATCACCTTCCCTGCAACCCACCTACCCCCTCGACCACCAGCTGCCCCATCTGTGACAGAGTCGGCACATCCCACATTGGGCTCGTAGGCGGAGCAGACACAAGTTATCCTCTACTCTTAGCGGCTGCCTAAGAAAAAGACAGTTGAAGGTATCGAACTGAGTTGCAGGATGCATCTAATAAACGGATTTTGAGTTTATGTACAGAATACTGATACCCTGAAGTTACAGACTGCATTTTAAGGGATTCATGATTTGTATATAAAATAATAGTTCAGCTGAGAGTGGGTTGTAGGTTGGAATATAATCATCGTTGTTTAAAGAATGCTTTTAGAAATATCTTCAAAGTCCTTATAAGATTTTGGCCTTGAAATATTGACATCAGTGTATTAGTGATAAGTGATTGCTGCTCTGAAATTCAGGTGTTTTTTTTTAGCAACACTCTGACATTGAGACCAACAATAACAGTTGTTGAACAGAGGGGAAAGAGACTGGTTCTTGTGACTTGCAGTGAAAAGGCCACTAACTCTTGCTCCTGTTTTGCCCTTCTCTCAGTTTGTATTGTGGGACCCAACGGAGTCGGGAAGAGTACGCTGCTGTTGCTGCTCAGCGGAAAGTTGAACCCTGTAAGTTGTGCTACACGATCAACTACATCATTGTCGTGGGCCCTCGTTCAGTAAGAATAGACCATAAGAAATAAAACATGAGCAAACCATTGGGCCCCTTAACCATTGAACCACTCACGTGGCACTTTGAGGGCAGTAGAGGCAACCACACTGACCTTTGAATCATGTGTGGACCAGATCAGGGAAGGATTCCTGAAGGACATCAGAGAGCATTTTTTTTATATAAACTAGTGGCATTGTGACACTTTCCTGATACCAACTCTTCATTATTAAGTCTTGATATTTTTATAAACTGTAAAATTTTCAATGGAAGGGTTTGAAGCCCAGGTCTCTGGATTGACTATCCAATAATGTAATCACAATCTAATTTCTGGAGGGCCAGCTGGCAGCAAGTTTACTCATGGGATCCACTTGTCTTGATTTGTGAGTCCCAGTTACTGATGTTTACCAGTATTGAATCGTGATCCATTCTCTGCGCCTTGTAACAGGCAGCACAGCGATGCAACCAATGGAGCTGCTCTGTCACAGCTCCAGCGACCCGGGTTCGAGCCCGACGTCCCATGCTGTCTGTGTGTGGAGTTTGTACGTTCTCCCTGTGACATCGTGGGCTTGCACGGGGTTCTCCAGTTTCCTCCCACGTCCCAAAGACGTGCGGGTTGGAGGGTTAATTAGCCACTGTAGATGGCCCCAAGTGTGTGGGGAGGTGGTAGAAGCCAGGACTTGGGGGGTGGAGCTGATTGGGGTGTGGAATGGGATGCTCTGAGATCCAGAATAGACCTCCTGTTTCATACGCAAATATGAAAGACTGGAAATCTAGCTGAATGCTGTCAAACTGTTCCATTAGGAAACGGTAAATTTACATGCCTCTAACGAAAAACTCGAAGCACTTTACAGACATTCCACTGTTCTGCCTACAAACACTTCAGTGAATCTGCAACAACACAGATTAGTCGCTCCACCTATTTTACCTTCCACCTGAGGGAATGTTGGCCGGTCACCAGGAATGTTCTCTGCTTCCAGAAACTCATAGACTGTGAAGTAATAGAGAGGGAGGATTCATGCGAGTTGAATGCCAGTGTGGGCCAGTTGAACAACCGCTCCTGTGCTGCAGTACTGTTATGTTAATGGATGTTAATTAGTGGGGCAGCACAGTGGGTAGACCCACTGCCTCACAGTGCCAGAGACCCGGGTTTAGTCCAGACTCCCGATCCTGTCCTGTGTGGAAGTTTCTCTCTTGTGACCCTGTGGTTTTTTCCCCGCTGGTACTCTGGTTTCCTCTCATCCCAAAGACGTGGGTTGTAAGGTTAATTGGTCACTGTAAATTGCTTCTGCTGTAGGTGAGTGGTAGGGTCTGTGGGTGTTAATAAGAAAGTGGAGAGAAGAAGAAAAAAGATGGGGTTAGTGTAAATGAGTGAAGGCAGGAGAATGGGATTTTAAAAAATCAGCCATGATTGAATGGCGGGATAGACAACGGCCTTTCTGCTCCTGTATCTTATGGGTGGTTGGCACAGACTCAGTGGGCTGAAAGGCCTGTTTCCATGCTGTGTCTCTCTGACTCTATGTAACTGCTTTGGAATCTAATTTCTTTTTTTTTTTGTTTCAGACCATGGGTGAACAAAGGAAAAATCACAGACTGGTGAGTATCTTGGAGCAAATTTGTTGTACACTGGAATGATTACGGGAGTTAATACGTGGTACTGTGGTGGTGAAGTGAGGTTTTGGGGTGTACTTGCCTTCTGCTTTCCATGGCCAAAGGCTGGGTGGGGATCTGCTCCAGAACCTCTGCTGGAACTGCTCCGAGACCAACTTCACAGGACCCAGTTCACTGGCTCACTCTTCACGGAGAACCACCTCAAGCCTCCTCTTCAGGAGCTGCTCGTTGTTAAAGCTGGAGGGAACCTTCGCAGTTTACTCATCCAGTGAGCAAACAGATGGACCTTGGTTTACCAATGCCAGCCCGTAGAGTGTGATAGTGAATTGTGTACATGTCCAAGGCCTGTAGGGAAGAACTGAAAGTCTGTATTTGTCAGGTTACAGGGCTCGGGGTTGAGTGGGGGATGAAATGGTTTATATTTAAGTTGCTTGTTGATTCACGAACAGCTTCTTCCCCCTCTGCCATTAGATTTCCGAACGATCCTATGAACACTACCTCCTTATTCCATTTTAGTTTTAGAATATAACAGCACAGTACAGACCCTTCGGCCCACAATGTTGTGCCGACATCTTATCCTGCTCTATTTAACCCTTCCTTCCCACATAACCCCCCATTTCTCTATCATTCATGTGTTTATCCAAGAGTCTCTTAAATGTCCCTAATGTATCTGCCCCCACAACCTCTGCCGGCAGTCCGTTCCACGCACCCACCGCTCTGTATAAAACAAAAACTTACCCCGACATCCCCCTTATACCTTCCTCCAGTCACCTTACAATTATGTCCCCTCGTGTTAGCCATTGTCGCCCTGGGAAAAAGTCTCTGACTGTCCACTCGATCTATGCCTCATCATCTTGTACACCTCTTTCATCCTTCCTGTAAGAACTTAAGTTTCAATGAGATCACTTCTTATTCTTCTTCGAGTAATCGTAAGACTATAAGATACAGGAGCAGAATTAGACCGTTTGGCTCATCGAGTCTGGACCGCCATTCAATCATTGCTGATTTTTTTATCAACTCATTCTCCTGCCTTCTCCCCGTAACCCTTAACCCCCTTACCAATCAAGAACCTATTAATCTCTGCCCTAAATACACCCTATGACTTGGGCTCCACCACCCTCTGTGGCAACAAATTCCACAGACTCACCACCCTCTGCCTCAAGAAATTTGCGCTATTTATTTCTGTAATAGATTTAGTCTTTGTACTGCTGCCGCAAAACGGCAAATTTCGCGTCGTATGTCTGTGATAATGAATCTGATTCTGACTGAGTTATTCTTGGTGGCAACGCACAAGATGCTGGAGGTACTCAGCGGGCCAGGCAGCGTCTATGGAGGGAAATGGACCATCGGTGTTTCAAGTCCAGGTGGAGGGTCTTGACCCAAAGTGTCGACTGTCCATTTCCCTCCATGGTGCTGCCTGATTCTCTGAGTTACTCCAGCATCTCGTGTTGCTCCAGATTCCAGCATCTGCAGTCTCTTGTCTCTCTATTCCTGGGGGGTGCCTGCACGGGGGAATTCATGTCATATTTTACACACACCTTTTTTTTAAAAAGAAAAACGCCTTTTTCCTCATGCAGAAAATAGGATTCTTCAATCAGCAGTACGCTGACCAGCTTAACATGGAGGAGACAGCAACGGAGTACCTCATGAGAAACTTCAACCTGGCGTACCAGGACGCACGGAAATGTCTCGGGCGCTTTGGCCTGGAGAGCCACGCCCACACCATCCAGATCAGCAAGCTCTCTGGTACTGAGTGGGCAGGGTCGGTCTGGGAGAGGGAAGAAGAAATTGGGGTTTGGAGGAGGACCTGATCGAGCCTGTGTTCAGGAGAAAAGAATGCCGACTGCAGTGTAGTGTTTAACACGGTGTGGCCCTATTAATCGGGACCACTGCTCCATTTCCTGGACTTCCTTTGGTACCTTCGCTGCAGTCCAGTGACCGCCATTTCCTTCCCCACTGATCAGCTGTAAGCCACGGCACTGACTGTAGCTGGGATCACTGCTGTTTCGTTCTAACCCTGATCCAGCTGTTCTTGATGGATCATCAGGCAAGCGCAGTGTCGCAGCTGGTAAGAGCTGCTGCCCTGCCAGCTCCAGTGGTCTGGGTTCAATCCTGACCTCTGTGTGGAGTTTGCACGTTCTCCCGGTGACCCTGTGGGTTTCCCAAGGCACTTCGGTTTCCTCCGACATCCCAAAGATGTGCAGGTTGGTAGGTTAACCAGCTGCTGATGAGTGGGTGAGTGCTAGAAGGTGGGTAAACTGATGGGACTGTAGGGGAGAATAAAACGGGATCAGTGTAAATGGTGGTTGATAGGCGGAAGGGTCTGTTTCCCTATTGCATGTCTCTATAATCGGGTACGAGAACCATGGCTGGTCGCTCCTGCTATCGAAACAAAAGCCGTGACATTCAGTTGCAGCTCCACGGCATTTGGAGGTTGGCGATCTCTGGTGGAAAAGTTGCCACTGGGACCTCCGGCCTATACGACACTTTTCCCGACACCTCCAACATAGGAATGCTGCTGGCTTTGTTCCAGAAGTAGCGTGCTCACTTTTCCCGATGTGCCCAAAAACCTGAGTGTTAATGAGGACCGCACTGTAAATTTCCCCCTTCACCACATCTGGACCTGGTGTCTCAGCTCCTGGCGAGTGATTATGAGCTTGTCCCAGCAGTCGTGACCGACCTGTGTAAAAGTAACAGCTCGGTGGGAGTGAACAAAAGTAATTCCTGCCATGATGATCAGGCAGGTTACAGCTGAGCCTGGAGCTTGGCTGAGACAGTTCCCTTGTACTCTGCCACCTCGGTAAGTCCGTGCACATGTGGTCATGTTGCTCAAATTGCTGTTTCTCTTCCCTGCAGGTGGTCAGAAAGCGAGAGTGGTGTTTGCAGAGCTGGCCTGTCGACAGCCCGACGTCCTCATTCTCGTGAGTAATCCGGCACTCCTGTCACCTGGGTCGCTGTAACCTTGTTTAAACCCCCGTCTCCTTTCCCTGCACCACATTTTCCCCACCTCCACTGAATCGCAGGCTAGGCCCACAGTTGGGAGTGTTAAGTGCCGTTCTGGAGAGATGTGAAAACACTGGAGAGGATGCAGAGGAGGACCGCCAGGGTGTTGCCTGGATTGGAGGGCATTCGTTATGGGGAGCGATCGGACAGACTGTGTTTGTTTTCCCTGGAGTGAAGGAGGCTGAGGGGGTGACCTGATAGGGGTGTGTAAAATTGAGGGACACGGTAGATGATCAGTACCTTCCCTGGTTAGGGATATCAAAAACGAGGGCATAGCTTTAAGGTGAGAGGTAAGTTTTTAAGATATTTATTAGTCATATGTACATCGAAATACACAGTGAAATACATCCTTTTGCGTTGCTAAGAATGTGCTGGGGGCAGCCCACAAGTGTCGCCACGCTTCCGGCGCCAACATAACATGCCCACAACTTCCTAACCCGTACGCCTTTGGAATGTGGGAGGAAACCGGAGCACCCGGAGGAAACCCACGCAGACACGGGGAGAACATACAAACTCCTTACAGGCAGCAGCGGGAATTGAACCCGGGTCACTGGCGCTGTAATATCATCACGCTAACCGCTATGCTACCGTGCCGCTCAACCACCCAACAAAGAGTGTGGTTGATATCTGGAATGTGCTGCCAGATGTGGTGGAATTGGATACAATTACAATGTTTGAGGCATTTAGAGACGCAGGTGCGCGCAGACACAGGCAGGCAGACGCTCTTAAATAGGCAAGGCTTAGAGGAGTACAGACCTAATGAGATTAGTGTAGGTGGGCAAAAAGGTTAGCATGGATGTGGTAGGCTGAAGGGCCTGTTTCTGTGCTGTACGACTCTGACTCCCCCAGCATGTCATTGAGAGTGGATCTGGACTCCAATATGTCAGCTATCCTTCTGTTACCTCAGTCCATGATCCCAGGTAGTAATAGTCTGAAAGGGATTCACTCGAGGACGTCTAATCCTTATCCTACGTCTATGTGCTATTCTCAGCAGGAATGCCTATCCCTGGTAATGCACTCAACTTGTAATAGAAAGGTTCTGGCTCCAGATCCCACTTCAGAGACTTGGAAGGAGATGGCCACTGGATCTGTTACCCTGTCTTCTGCTTTTGCTGCAGTTCCAATCCGCTGAAACACTGGCTTCCCTTTCTCATGAACTGAACGTTATTCAGGCCTGGTTGATGGGCACACAGTGTGCAGCATGAGGGCAGGAATAGCATGTGTATCTGCAGCCAGGTAGTGAGCGCACTGAGCAATTTTTGGCCCTGTCTGTAAGGAGGATGCGCTGGCCCTGGAGAGAGTCCAGGGGAGGTTCACAAGAATGATCCCGGGAATGAAAGGCTTAATGTATGAGGAGTGTTTGATGTCTTTGGGTCTGTACTCAATTGAGCTGAGGGGAGGATCTCATTGAAACCTACTGGATACTGAAAAGCCTGGATAGAGTGGATATGGAGAGGATGTTTCCATTTGTAGGAGACTCTAGGCTCCGAGGGCACAGATTCAGAATAAAGGGACGTCCCTTTCAAACCTGAGGAGGAGGAATTTCTTCAGCCAAAGGGTGGTGTATCTGTGGAATTCGTTGCCACAGAGTGCTGTGGAGTCCAAGTCATTAGACATATTTAAGGCAGAGATTGATAGGTTCTTGATCAGTAGGGGGGTTGGGGTAAGGGTGATGGGGAGAAGGCATGAGAGTGGGGTTTAGAAGAAAATCAGCCATGATTGAGTCTGCTCCACTATTCAATGGACTGAATGGCCTAATTCTGCTCCTATATCTTGTGGAGTTACTGAAACTAGCTTAATTATTAAATGTTCTCCAATTCCAATTTGGGATTTGACCACTCCTCCCTCCCTCTGCATCCTGGTCTATGGTTGGAAGGGGTCAAGGTGTTTAATTTAAAATGGAGTCAATTCACTGTTTTCCCCCTTCCCTCTGCACTAAAGATTTATGCAACCAACTGAATCTCACGTCTTTGGGACTTTTCCTTCTGTCCTGTTTCCATTTTAAAGCAATGTTGTCTGTTTCAAATGCAGGATGAACCTACAAACAATCTGGACATAGAATCCATTGATGCTTTGGCTGATGCGATTAACGTCTACAAAGGAGGTGAGTGTAGTCTGAGGAAGCTAACGCCCTCTCTTTGCCTGGGTTCTGCCAAAGGGCTGCATATTGAGGCACAGAAGATCATTAGTGCATTGGAACCCATTTGATCCACATCTCTCTTTCCTGGAGCTAACCAGAGGTGCTCCCCCACTGGTCCAGAGACCTGGGTTTGATCCTGACCTTGAGTGCTGTCTGTGTGGAGTTTGCATGTTCTCCCTGTGACCATGTGGGTTTCCTCCGTGTGCTCCAGTTTTCTTCCACGTCCCAAAGGCGTCCAAGTAGTGAGGTTAACTGGCTGCTGTAAACTGTCCTTGGCATGTAGATGAGTGGCAGAATCTGGGGAGAGTTGATGGGAATGTGGAGAGAATAAGAGGGGATTAGGGGTAGGATTTGTGTGTGTTTGGCAACATGGATTCAGTGGGCCGAAGGGCCTGTTTCCATGCTGTATGACTCTGGCTCTCTATAACTAGTCCTGCCTCTGCTGTTCTTCAGTGGCAAGTGGTTTTCCGTCCCTTCTGAAACTCTCTATTGAATCTCCTTCAAGTCAAAGTAGAGTTTATTGTCTAATTCACAAGTACATATATAAGATTTCTTTATTAGTCACATGTACATCGAAAGATAGTGAAATGCATCTTTTTGCGTAGTGTGTTCTGGGGGCAGCCCGCAAGTGTCGCCACACTTCCGGCGCCAACATAGCATGTCCACAACTTCCTAACCCGTACGTCTTTGGAAGGTAGGAGGAAACCAGAGCACCCGGAGGAAACCCACGCAGACACAGGGATAACCTACCAACTCCTTACAGACAGCGGTCAGAATTGAACCGGGGTCGCTGGCGCTGTAAAGCGTTACGCTAACCGCTATGCACAAGTGCAATGAAAAACTTACTTGCAGCAACATCACAGGCACAGAGCATCGGATACACAACATTCACAAGAAAAACAAAGTATACAAAATTATGCAGGAAGGAATACAATTGGAACAAATTCCACAACTCTTTCAGACAGTATTTGCAGTCAATACTCACTGCAATCAGCTCCTACTGATGATTTTAAATCTGTCTTGTAGCCACTGACATTTTTGCCCTAGCAAATGGGTTTCTGCTCCTTATTTATTACCCCCCAAAAAAGCCCTATATGATTTGAACATCTCATTAAACCTCTTTTTAAGAGCCTCTGCTTTAAGAATAATCCCAGTTTCTGCAATCTTTCCACATAACTTGAGTCCTTGTACTGTTCCAGTGAACCTCTTGTGTTAAACTCTTCTAAGACGTCCTGAAATGTGGCTTCATTCTCCTGAAGCTCCTGTGCCTAGCTGTGTGCTTAATTCAGAGCTGTCGTGTAGCTTCTACTCCCATTGGCCACAGTCTTGGTGTTAACAACCTTTTCAGTTGTGGGCATTATTGCTTCTCAACCAGTTTGTTGTTTTCCAAGCCATCCACGTTCATTTTCCTGCGTATTGCAATCGGCAGAGGACTTCCTTTCAATGTTTCCCCACCTCAATTTCTGAAATAATGTTCTCTGGGTGGAATTGGATGTTGTGTGAAGCCTGACACAGCCAGACCAGGGATCATCCTCCCCACTTGCTCACATTACTGGGTAGGTGGCAGTGGTCAATAGTGATCAAGCCACCTAGCCTCAGTTCTCCAGACTCCAGTCCATTGATCTGCACGGACACTGCAGACGTTAACTTGGCGCAACAGATATGATGCGAGGTCTGTGGCATATTGTGCAGTGAGTGATGTTAGCTTGGCACAGACTGATGGGGGTGGCACAGTGGTGCCGTGAGGCTACTGCGTCACAGCATCAGACACCTGGGTTCCATCCTGACCTTCAGTGCTGTGTGTGTCAGATTCCACATTCTCCCTGTGACCGCGTGGGTTTCCCCCAGGTGCTCCGGTTTCCTCCCACATCCCAAAGACGTGGAGGCTGGTAGGTTAACTGCCAACTGTTAATTACCTCTGGTGTGTCAGTGAGTGGATTTGAAGTGAATGTAGGGGAAATAACAAAATGGGATTAAGGTAGGAACAGTGTAAAATGGGTGGTTGGCGATCAGTGAGGACTCGGTGGGCTGGAGGGTCTGTTTCTGTGCTTGTATCTCTGTGACTGACGCTAATGCAAGGCCTGTGCCGTGCAGTGAGAACAGGCTGCACCCAGGATACCAACAAGTTCTGTTTTTTCAGGTGTCCATAAGTCAGAAGATGCACCATCACTGCAATGCTGGTGTTGATGAGAGCCAATTAACATGAACATCTATTCATTGTCCTCCTCTGCCTAGTTACAATGGTACAGAACCAGCATGTCCCACACTCCAATGGTTGGTTTCCATGGGTTTGAAGTATCAGTGGACATTGTTTAATAGAGTATTGATGCACAAGTTTCAATAGAAGTGATTGCTTGTCAATTTCCAACTCTCTTAAGTGGCCTTCTGCAGTGAAACTGGCAGCCTGTGTTCTTAAGGGACACTGGTGTCTGATTTACTATGGGGAGATTACATGAATATAGGTTTATTTTTTTCAAGACTGATTCTCATTTGAAAGCACGAGGTCTTTTTCCCCAGGGAGGAGGCACTAAAAACAAGAGGGCATAAGTTTAAGATCAGAGGCGAGAGATCTGAAAGGGACATCAGGGGCAGCTTCATGCAAAGGGTGGTGCATATTTGGAATGAGCTGCCAGAAATAGTGGTCGAGGCGGGCACATTGGCAACGTTTAAAAGCCATCTGGATAAGTACGTGGATAGGAGAGGTTTAGAGGGTTATGGGCCAAACGCAGGCAGCTCGCTGGGCAACTCGGTCGGCATGAACCAGTTGGACCAAAGGGCCTGTTTCCATGCTGTATGGTCCTGACTTACTTGAATTTGATATTCATGGGAGCTTGTGTACAGGGTGTCCATAAATCAGGTGTTTGTAATCCAGGGAGGGCCTGTAGCTATCTTGGTAGTGTGACTGGCCAACAGTGCCCCATGCTATCATCTCTCTTCTTCCCCCTCTGTGCAGCTGTGCTCATTGTGAGCCACGATGCCCGGCTGATCACCGAGACCAATTGCCAGCTGTGGGTGGTGGAGGAACAGACCATCAACCAGATCGACGGCAACTTTGACGACTACAAGCGGGAGGTGCTGGAGGCGCTGGGAGAGACCATTAACCGCAAGCAGCAGAAGGACTGAGACCGCAGTGCCGGCTGGATGGAGAACCCTGCGGCCAACGTGGAAATTCAAGTGAACCGTGGCACCAATCGAAATCAACTGCAGCAGGATGTGCAGGGACCTCGCACTGCGGCGCAGAAATTTAACAGTGGCAAACTGCGGCTGTGTGCCCAATGTCCACATTTGTACTTAAAATGCCAAACAAGGGAGAATTTTATGATCTATAAATATTTTTTTGTCGGAGTGGAGAGTGCCTTTGGGTAAAAGGGGAAAGAGATGGTTTGGAAATGTGAATTAAAATAGTGCTGGGCAAGAGCAGCTCAATCAGCAAGTGAATGGAGGAGAGATGGATTGAACATGCTGTGGGCCCTTCAAGACCAGTTCCAATTTTTTCTTTACAGACACTGATGTAATTGGTGTGCATTTCAGGCGGTTTCAGTTGTTTTAGTGTAGAGACCCACTGGAGTTTCCGTTTAAAAGCAGGTTCCTTGACTGTGGTGGATCTTTTTCGGTCAAGTGTGGGCAAGGAGAGCTCTCCCTGACTGTTCGATCTGAACCTTGCAATGCCTTTTAGATATGACTTCAAGGAGCACTGCCAGATCGAGCTGCATTGTCACAGGGTTTTGTGGCAGGGTTCATCCTGGTGGGCTGCGTTTTCAGATGCGTTGAGCAGAAGGTGAAAGGGGTACCAAAAGCTCTCCTGAGGCTGTGGCACCAGTAAAGTCTTCTGCTTCGCCAAACTTTCCAGGTTTAACATCAAGTCAGCCAAAATTGGGATGAACTCAAGTGGTGCACAAAATCTGTTGCAATGAAATTTAGGAAATCCAGCCAGAAAAGGGAGATGACTCCCTGGTGGAATCATCCAAAACCCTAAAAGCTTGCCCAGATTTAGTACATTTGCAAATTACCTTCACTGGGGTCTCAGAAGGATAGATTGGCACTGGTTTGCTCGTGTAGGAAATCTACATGATGCTCAAACTGGCCAGAAACGCTTGGTGTGTTGTAGATTCTCTCTGCCTGGGGTGGCTGCCACCAGAGGGAGGGAGAAGTGAGGCAGAGTACATGAAGCAGTGATGTTCTGCTCTCTGCACAGAGCACACTGGAGGTGGAATGGGACTTGTGCGCTGCAGGTCACCGTGTCTGATATCACAAGGGAGCATGATTAGCCCTGCCTAAAATCTGATGTGTTTGAAATCTGCGGCCCCTCAGTCAGATCTGCATTTGCACAGTGAACGTTTCTTTATTTTTCCATGACCAAGGATTGTTCCATTTGGCACAGGATTAGTGTGAATGCAAAGTGGAAACAAGCATTCGATAAATTTTCTTCCTTTGACTGCTTTTTAATCAGATTGCAAACATGCCACAAAAAAATTTAAATAGTAGTGTATAAATAAAATTTACACTGGACTTGGTTCTGTGTGGACAGCCATGGTTCCAGGCTGTCATTGTCAATATTTTACATTTGGAATAAGGCATTTAGCACAGCACTCCATTCAAGGATAAAATTGAGAGTACTAGACAGGAAGCCAAACTGCTAACTCATTTGGATTTCTGCAGTCTCTCTACTACCCATTTTCAGGGGGGTTTCTCCTAGGTGCTGACTGAAGGTACCTATTGATAAAAGCTAAAGCAAGGCTTGTAGTTTGGAAGTAACAGCTTGGCTGTGATCTCACTAAATAGCCTATTTATGTTCATAGCTCAATATTTAAACTTCACAGGCTAGAAAACAACCACATCAATACATTAGTGGTCCTCAAAGTTCAATTTTTCAGTTAGTTTATCCAACTCTTATTCCAGTAATGGATGTGGGTATGAGCCCATTTATTTTGAAGTGGAGCTGTAGTTGCCTGCCCCTTATAACCACAAGTTGATTCTAATTTGGCACTAGATTTACGCAGTAATAAGTGAATAAAGTGGCAGGTGGAGCTTGGGGTGGTTAATCAAACATTACCTTTGAATATGTGCTGTGTACACTCAGACTCCAACCTTGCACTGTTGTGTTTAAAACCTACTTCTGCATGGCTTGTATGTTAACTAGTACAGAACACACTGATCTGGTGGCTCCTGGTTTAAATCTGCCTGAATTTAATGTCAGTCAGTTTTCCTCTAAATTTCTATCAAAACCTCACTGATTGCACATCTGAAATCAACCCATAATTGTTTGTGAATAGACTCCCTCATCTTTGACACATTCTAAAACTTCACTGCAGCATTCCCTCAGTTAATGAACATAATGTAACTGTTCCATGTATTCAACAGTGCAAACAAGGACAATTTGCATCAGTTCCCACCCTTCACAAACTGCAGCAACAAGACTTCATTCACATTTTATTGAAAAACTTTAACATATCTTGGCTGCCATACTCCAGTCCTGTGGTTGTGGTCACACGTACTGGTGGAGTCATTTTGAAAGTCATGTTGTTTTACTTGGAGGCTTCAATGACATTTTCCTTCAGGAAGGGTTTGTACATCTGTCGAATGCGAGCAACCTCCTTCTCGGGTGGTGCCTGCCACTGGTACCAGCTGTACCAAGGCCCCTCCAGCTGAGGGGGAGGTGGTGTTTTGCCCACAGCACCGTGGGAGCCGCAATAATCCTCCAGTCGGATCTCAACGCAGGGCACTTGGAACTTGAGCAAACCTGGAACAGGGAGCAAGAATGGAATTAGGTGACTTTTTCCATGCCGAGGGGTGAGGGGAAGATCGAGTATATGGAAAGGAACTACCTGAGGCAGGTACAATAGTATCATTTAAGAAGCATTTGGATAGGTACATGGAAGGATGTGGGCAGAACACAGGAAATTGGGACGAGCTGGGTGGGAACCGTGGTCAGCATAGATTGATTGAGCTGAAGGGAATTGGTTGATTATTATTGTCACATTTACCATGGTACAGTGGAACAACCATTCATATAGATCAATTCACTACACAGTGCACAAGGTAAAATACTGAATGCAGAGTAAAGTGTAACAGCTACAGAAAGTGCATTGCAGTTAGATAATAAGGTGCAAGGTCATAGTGAAGTCAAGAGTCCATCTTGTCATGCTAGGGGACCATTCAGTGGTATTATAACAGTGGAATAGAAGCTGTCCTCTAGGCTGGTGGTACAGACTTGTATCCATGCTGTAGTGCTTTATGACTACTCAGTAATTTGAAATGGGATTTCTGAAATAATAAGGAATCAACCTCCTGCTGCAAGCTCTCTCAAATAACTGGTAATAAAATGAAACTTCCACAATGTCGGCACGATCCCTCCCACAGCTGCAGACTGGCCTATCAGTTTCTGTTCAACAGACTATTAGTCCAGAGTTTTGGTTATCAGGATCCTGTCCATGTTCTAGCCACAGACTCAGCTCAAAAGCTTCTTTCTCCTCCTCCTATCCCTTAGCAGCAGGTCACCAGGTCAGCTTGTACAGCACATGGATATGTATGGGATTGTATCTTGATTCAGACAGAAATAACACACTAGGTCACAAAGATGGAATGTTGTAGGCAGTAATGAACTGACACACTGAATGGAAAATAAATTTATACACTAAAGAGACACCCTTCACACCAATTAGTCTTGAAACAATATCTTGACTCAAAGCAACTTTGTACCTCAAACTGAATCCCTGCTCCAGTATATTACAACCTTGAAGTTAAATCACAATCAGACTTGTACCACTATCCAATGTGTGCACTCAAGTTTACATTTGAGTTCAATCAGGATTTCTCCACAACTGCTTCCCTTTTCCCCTGCACATCCCATAATTAGACAGTACATTCCCCAGACTTCTTACCGTGATCCTTAGCATCCTGGATTGCTTTGGTCAAGTTCTTGAACTGTTTCATACATACTCCTAGGATTGAATGAGATGCAGAAGGGTTAGTCTCAGTGACAGAACCAAACACTTCCGCCATCAGTTGAAGCAAACCCCAGGGAAGAGAAATGGGGGCAGATCATGGCTTTTTTTTTGAAACCTCAGCAACACTTTCTGCACTGACCACTTATCCCTCAATTTCTTAAAAATCCTAAAATCTGTGTGACTCAGCCTCCACAGTACAGAATTACAAAGATTCACTGCTCTCTAGGTGAAGAAATTTCTCTTTACCTCAGTCCTTATTGGTTTCCTGGTTCTAGACAACCATCAGAGGAAATGTCATCCCTGTCAAGTTCCATAAGAATTTTGTACATTTCAAGGAGGCTATCTCTTGTCATTCTAACCTCAATGAAGGCCCAGTCTGCTTAGTTTCTCTGCATAGGTCAAACCCATCACCCCTAACTCCACCCCAGGAATCAATGTGATGAACCATCATTGCATTTCATTTACTACAGGAGTCGTCTCCCTACCCAAGGAGGGATACATGCACACAAAATTCCAGCAGCAGTCATACCAAAGCCCTAAGACAGGCACCTTTACTCTTATACTCCACTCCTCTGGCAATAAAAGGCCACTCTACCTTTTACCTTCCTAATTTATTCCTCCAGCTATTGTGTACAGGGACACCCCAGAAGCCCTTGCAACCTTACCAGATTTTCTTTTAAAACATCATATTCCATGTCATATGCTCACCATCACACCTCTGCACCTCACACACCAAATTGTATCATCAACAAACTTGGACCATCAGGCCCATTACCCAAACAGAAACAAATCTTCTCAGGCCCACCCAGTCCCAGAGGGGGAAAGGACAGTGTGTGACCCACTGCCCCACCCGGTCCCAGAGGGGGAAAGGACAGTGTGTGACCCACTGCCCCACGTGGGGACTACAATCTCTAACAGAGACATGCTGTTGTAAAGATTGTAGTCCCCACTCTCCAGCTGGGATCAGCCCAATCATCACAGTGAGATGACCCATGACTTTTGCTGAATACAAGTCAAAATAATGAATCAGGTCCTTACCAGTTCTGGTGGGATGGTAGGGTTCACCGGAGTGTGAGCAAATGAACTGCTCCAGGAGCCTCACGTTCTGCAGGACACAGAAGTCAGTCTCAGTTACATGCCAGGTGACCAGGATAATATTAACAACAGACCTGATTTGCAATAATTACACTGGAGACTGGTCATGGAGAGAGACAGCACGGAAACAGGCCCTTCAGCCCACAAGACCATGCCATCACTCATTTTTAAAATTTTATTTTCTATTTATTTTACACACAAATCTACCCTAACTCATTTTATTCTCCCCACATTCCCATCAACTCCTCATCCCACCAAATTTTACCACTCATCTACACACTAGGAGCAATTTACAGCGGCCATTTAACCTACCGACTCGCACAAGAATTTGCAAGTCTTCCTTGGGCAGGCAATATTGATCAGGACATCAGAGATAACATCCCCACTCTCCCTCGAAATACCATTACGCCCCACCTAAGCAAGCCGGCAGAGCCTTGGTTTAGCGTCTCTTGGTAAGGATGGCACCTCAGACAGTGCTACACTCTGTCAGCACTCCACCTATGAGTCAACACCCCAGATTCTTGTGCTGGAGTGTTTCGGCTCAGACAGTTGTGGGTTTCCAATGAGCCACGACAGGCACTCGGAGGACATCTCACATGGGCTCCAGAAGAGGAGAATGGCCATGGATGGATTTGAAAACCAGACTTGATAAAGAAAACTGGTAGACAGCCATAAATTCCCAGCGGTTGAACCAATGTTCTTCACACACAATGAACACACCAGCTTACCTACTAGTCCACGGGTGCATTGTTAACCCAACACCTCCAAAAGGTGAGCCTGGTGGGTCAGAAAACTGTAAAGTCCCAACACTGCCTTCTCTTTACGACTGAGAAAGGGCAGAAATGCAGCCTTGTGGGAGCTTGTTAACAAACAAGTCCTGCACAAATGAGGGGAGATGCTTACCCTGTAGTCAACCTGGATCTTTGGGTCTCGACATATGGGACAGGGATTGCCGCTGATCTTGTCTCCCCTCTGCAGAAGGAAAACAGCTTGTTAAGGTGGAATTGAAGGTGAATGGGCAATGAACATTACAAACCTAGGTCACTTGCCCCAGCTGTTGGGACTTGGGCTCCAATACAATCCTCCTTGCATTTCCCCAACCCCAAGTTGGTTTTACATGATTTTATTGACAGAACACATTGGTCATGAAGTTCTACCTCAGCTGCAATGCTGTGTTGACACCTGGGCACTACCCTTGAGAATGTACAGGCTTTGGACAGAGGATGCAGAGGAGAAAGGTAGAGGGCACTTCTGTCACTGGAAGACACCAGAGAAACTGCAATGTTCTCCAGGAAAAGTTCCGGGCAAGATTATTAATAAGTTTAAAAAAAGGATACACCTTGATAAAATACAGGCAGTCCTCGTGTTACGACAGGGTTCAGTTCCTGAGAACAGTCCGTAAACCAAACTGTTTGCAAGTCAGAAACAAACAGAATCAGTGTGTGTGGGAGAGGATCACAGGACCAGCAGTGACGGGACAGCGAGCAGGCGCAGGTGGAGAGGCCACCAGCCAGCCTCACTGACTCAGTGAGTGAGAGCAAGTCTGCTCAGCGCTCCCAGCTCTGCTCGGATCGACACAGCCCCCGAGTGTTGCAGCTCGGGGTGGGAAGGGATAGAAGACATGGGGAAATGCCCCATTCCCACCCAGAAGAAGATGCCTGCAGCCCCGCAGCAGCCAGCAAATCCATCCCCATCCATCCCGCCGGTCTCCCAAACATGTATACGGGGTGTCCATTACAACATAGAACAGTACAGCACATTACAGGCCCTTTGGCCCACGATATTGTACCAAACTATATGAACACCTCCTCCATGATCAATCTAACCCTTCCCTCCTGCACAGCCCATATCCCTCCATTTTTCTTACTTCCATGTGTCTACCTAAGAGCCTTTTAAAGTTCCCTATTGTATCAGCCTTTACAACCACCCCCGGCAGTGTGTTCCAGGCACCCACCACTCTCCGTGTAAAGAGCTTACCTCTGACATCTCCCCTGAACATTCCTCCTCTGACCTTAAACTGATATCCTCTGGTATCGGCTATTGCCACCCTGGGAAAAACGTGCTGGCTGTCCACTCTATCTATGCCCCTCATAATACACCTCTATCAAGTCGCCTCTCATCCTGCATCACTGCAAAGAGAAAAGCCCGAGCTCGCTCAACCTTTCCTCATAAGACATGTTCTCTGATCCAGGCAGCATGCTGGTAAATCTCCTCTGCACCCTCTCTAAAGCTTCCACATCCTTCCTCTAATGAGGTGACCAGAACTGAACACAATACTCCAAGTGTGGTCTAACCAGAGTTCTATAGAGCTGCAACATCACCTCACGGCTCTTGAACTCAATACCCCGACTAATGAAGGCCAGCACTCCTAATGCCTTCTTAACAACCCTACCATCTTGCGCAGCAACTTTTGAGGGATCCATGGACTTGGACCCCTAGAACCCTCTGTTCCCCCACACTGCTAAGAATCCTGCCATTAACCTTGAAGTTCGAATATTCTGAAGTGTTTCAATTCACACTTTTCTGGATTGAACTCCATCTGCCACTTCTCTGCCCAACTCTGCATCCTGTCTATATCCTGTTGTAACCTACGACAACCTTCGTGTCATCTGCAAACTTACTAACCCATCCCCCCATTTCCTCATCCAAGTCATTTATAAAAATCACAAAGACTAAGGGTCCCAGAAGAGATCCCTGCGGAACACCACAAGTCACCAACCTCCAGGCAGAATACTCTCTCTGCCTTCTGTGGGCAAGCCAATTCAGAATCCACACAGCCAAGTCTCCATGGATCCCATGCCTCATGACTTTCTGGATGAACCTACCGTGGGGAACCTTGTCAAACGCCTTACTAAAGTCCATATACACCACATCCACCGCTCTACCTTCATCTACTTGTTTTGTCACTTCCTCGAAAAACTCAATTAAGCTCGTGAGGCACAACCTGCCCCTCACAAAGCCATGTTGACCATCCCTAATAAGACTATGCTTCTCCAAGTGCTTGTAAATCCTGTCCCTAAGAATCATCTCCAATAGGTTGCCCACCACTGTCTATAATTCTCAGGATTATCCCCATTACCTTTCATGAACAAGGGAACAACATTAGGCACCCTCCAATCCTCTGGTACCACTCCTGTGGCCAAGGAGGTTGCAAATATCATCGTCAACACCCCAGCAATCTCTTCCCTCGCCTCCCATAGTAACCTGGGGTATATCCCATCTGGTCCCAGGGACTCACCTATCCTAAAGTTTCTCAGAAGCTCCAACACTACCACTTTCTCAACCTCAACATGCTCCAGCACATTAGCCTGTTCTACACTGACCTCACATTTGTCAAAGTCCCTCTCCCTGGTGAAAACTGAAGGACCTCCCCTACCTCCTGGCACATTAGTCCGGCATTTTGTAACCCAGGGAGGACCTGAAAGGAGCAAGTACTCCCAGTGTGTAACAGGCAATTTTGTTGTTAATTAGATAATAATCAGGAGAAGGAGAATACATTTTCTAAATAAAAAAAGAAATGATTTGGAATACTGTAAACTCTGATAATCCACAATACCAACTATTAGAACAAACAACAGAGAACCACCGCAGGAACAGGCCCTTCGGCTCATGATGTTGTAATGAACTAATTAAACCAGTAACTAAACTAGTCGCTGAACTAAGATAGTTCTGCACCGTCTCAAGTAAATTCCTGACGATTCCCCACACTCCTCTGAAACTCATGGGGCCCCAGCTCCCATAAAACCCACTGGGGCCTCGGTTCCCACACATCCCTTAAACTGGAAAATTTATAATACTGCACAACATTAAAAAGTGTGTTGGGGTAAAAAATAGGAATGGACATCCTATAGCCTGGCACCAAAGTCTTGGTGTGTCAGATTAGCAGAGTTTCACTGCAGCTACAAGTAGTTCTGTCATAATGCAATAGTTGTGTTCCTAAGAAGCTTTGCGTTAGAAGAAAATCGCATTAAAAGACAATTGTGTCGATGGGGGAAAGCTCCCGCTCCTCCACATACAACACAACAGATCATGGGGAACTGGAGCTATTTAAACCCATCTCTGCTGTCATAAGGTTATACAGCACAAAAGGAGGCCCTTGACCCACTGGTCCACGCCGACCAAGATGCCTATCTAAGCTAGTCCCATTTGCCTACACTTGGCCCATATCCCTCTAAACCTTCCCATCCATGTACCTGTCCAAATGGTCTTTTAAACATTGTCATTGTACCTGCTCTACCCCTTCCTCTGGCAGCTCCTTCCATGTACCCACCACCCTCTGTGTGAATAACTTGCCATTCGGGTCCCCTTTAAATCTTTCCCCTCTCACCTTAAACCTGTGCCCTCTGGCTTTGGACTCCCCCACCCCTGGGAAAAAAGACTGTGACCTTCCACCTTATCTATGCCCCTCACGATTTTATACATCTCTGAGGCACCCATCAGTCGCCTTCACTCCAGGGGAAGAGGTCCCAGCTTATCCAGTCTCTCCTTATAACTTGAGCCCTCCATTCCCAGAAACATCCTTGTGAATCTTTTCTGTACCATCTCTAGCTTAAATCTCAGCTCCACTATTCCTCAGTATTGTTTGTAAATAATAATATATTCCAGTTGAAGCATCTAGAACAACATTCCCAGTTTTCGTGTCTTGAGAGTGGAAGACTTCTGGCTGTTATTTTTCAGGTTAAGTTCCTCTGTTCTGCATTTCTCAGAGCAGAAACAGTCTCTGAATCTACCCTTCTTTATTTTAAACATCTCAGTCAGGCCACTCCAAGGAAATTCAAGCCAACTCCATCCTGAATTAACACTAAAACTAGTTCCCAATGATCTGCTCTGCACCCAGTGCATCTTTCTCAAGCCTTGGGCCCCAAGCTCACAACATTGTCATCCAGGCAAGGTCAAGATCCAGCAGGATTAAAGGAGTTTGAAACAAGAGAGAGCGCAACTCTTACTATGCAGGTTTCCCTGGTCTTCTGAGGTGGGATTGCACCTTGTGGTTTCTGCGATAGTCAGCCCACACCGGTTTGATTGCCGTATCGCTCGATGTACTCTGCAGCAGAATAAAAATGGTTAAGTAACATCCCAACAAGTACAAAAGTTGTGGGTTGGAGTGAGCCAAACGTCCTCTCCAAAATCTACCACACCTGGTCCTGGAGGGGAAAGAGGACAGTGTGTGACCCACTGCCCCACCCGGTCCCAGAGGGGGAGAGGACAGTGTGTGACCCACTGCCCCACCCGGTCCCAGAGGGGGAGAGGACAGTGTGTGACCCACTGCCCCACCCGGTCCCAGAGGGGAGAGGACAGTGTGTGACCCACTGCCCCACCCGGTCCCAGAGGGGGAGAGGACAGTGTTGTGACCCACTGCCCCACCCGGTCCCAGAGGGGGAGAGGACAGTGTGTGACCTATTTTGCTACCATTTTTATCATCAGTGATCTACCAGCCTTAAAATCTGAGGCAGGGGCAAATAGTGATCAAGTTCAGAGCTGTTTGTTTTAGTCCCAACACTGAGTCAGACATTCTCAGAATCATTACAAGTTGGTCCACCAGTAGAACAATCCAGTTTGTCTCTTCCCCCACTCGTTCCCTACAGCTCAGCTCATTACTTATCAATTGTCTTGTCCGAAGTGAACAGATTATAGGTGTCAGCCTGTCATACTGTCTAAAACAGCAAAACCCTTGATTTAATGCAGTCCACAGGATAGGTGGTCAAGAAAGCCCCATGGGGTACTTAAAAATGGTGGCTATACCTACCCATGTCCATTGCCTGCTCGCCTGCCTGACCACAAACTCTCCCGATCCCCCTCAGTATCTGGAAATCCATCAAAACTCAGTCTGGAATAGGCTAATGAATGAGTCTCTACAGACCTCGCAGTAGATAATTCCAAACACTTACGATCCTTTGCAGAAAGAAATTTCTCCTCATCTTGATCCCAAGTGTCCAACCCCTCATATCCCCAGTTCTAGATCCAGAGATCTGTGGAAAACAGCTATTACTCTCAAACCTCTCAGCCACCGATTTTGCCCATGATGAGTCCCACCGGCTTATAAAGGAGCTGCACTTTATCATTTCCCATTGACTTGAGAAAGGCTTTCTGTTTCCCTTCACACCGAACAGTGGAGGGCATGCAGTGTGGCGTGAGGGATCGAGATGCACCAAGTACCTTCGCTCTCCAGGTATTCCCATGGCCGTTCCTTGTAGCGCGAGATCATGTCGAAGGTGGCTTGGTCTGCTGCGGTGCTGAAGGGCTGGTGAATTGGTTGCAGCATCCTCCATTGCGGAAACCGTGTTCTGGGGGCATGAAGCAAAGTGGAGAATTTAATCTGTTGCAACGTCACCCAGATCCCCTGCCTCTTTCAACAGAGGTAGTTGGTTTATTATTGTCACATGTACCGAGGTACAGCGAAAATCTTTTGTTTGCATGCCATCCGGACTGATCATTCCATATGCAAGTACATTGAGGAGATACAAAGGGAAAAGCAATAACAGAATGCAGAATATAGAGTCATACAGCATGGAAACAGGCCCTTCGGCCCAACTGGTCCATGCCGACCAAGACTCCCCATCTAAGCTAGTCCCATTTGCCCACGTTTGGCCTATATCCCTCTCAACCTTTCCTATCCATGTACCTATTAAACATGGTTATTGTACTTGCCTCAACCACATCCTCAGGCAGGTTGATGATTTATTACCACATGGCACAGAGTCCATTTCAGCCCATAGTGCCCACTGAGAGCTCAATACAGTTTCCACTGTCTTGATCTTCCCACAGTCCTTGCAGTTTTATTCCCTTCCAGCATTCATCAGACTCGCTTCTGAAGTCACTGACGAACCTGCTTTCTGCGGTCCTTTCAGGTAGCGCTTTCTGAGTTTATTTTCACCTCCAGGTTAAATCCATATCCCCTGGTGGCCGACCTGGCCACAGTAAACAGTCCCTCTCCATCCACCCCATACAAACTTCTTATGACTTTGAGCAGTACGAAACCTGCTCCTGATCTCCTCTGGCTTCAGAACAGCCCCCAGTCTCCCCCTGCAATTCTCCAGCCTCCTCATAGAACTGAAGTCCTCGTAGACTCAGTCATACAGCATGGAAACAGGCCATTCAGCCCACCATGTCTACACTGACCAGTGTGTACCCATCATAACTAATCCCATCTTCCAGCGTTTGGCTCATAGCCTTCTACGCCCAGTCAACTCAAGTGCTCATCTCGAGACTTCTTAAGTGCTGTCAGTCACTCTGCTTCCACCACTCTCTTAGGCAGTGTGTTCCAGGCATTCACCTGTCTCTAGGTGAAAAGATTCCCCCTCAGATCCCCTCTAAATCTCTTAACCCCTACCCTAAATCTATATCATCCTGTTTTATCTACCTTGGACACGGGGAATAGGTTGCTGCAGTCTACCCTACCTATACCCCTCATAACTTTATATACCTTAATCACGTCCCCTCTTAACCTCTGCTCCAGGGAAAACAGACCCAGTCTTCTTCTCATAACTGAAACAATTACAGTATTGCTTTTTTGTTTAAACCCTTCCCATTAGCCCCGGGGTTGGTTTTCTCTGCTGAGAGATGATGCAGCCATGAGAGGCAAGAAGCACAAGAGTCATTGTGCTGAAGGGCCAGCGAGGGGTGTGCAAGGTTTATACGAGCCTCTCAGCCTTCAGGTCACTGGAAATCAGCCTGTGACCCTTCTCCCCACTGCTTTAGGCTCTTCCCGTGTCTTAATTAATCCCAATGCATCATGTATGAATTAATCCCAATGCAGTTAGGGAACTGGATGGAAGTCACAAGCTCTGTCTCCACCCTGGCAAGTTGTGAAAAGGTAAAGCAACAGGTAATGTAGACCAGCACCAGACCATATGATCAAAAATCTGACTAAGTGTGCTCAGTACCCTTCACTGAAGGTTATTTACCACCCATGTCCAGATTCAAGATTAACCCTCGACATCTCTGGAATGAGAAAGACTTCTGTTTACAAGGTGTGTTTCAGTCCAAACAGTAGTCAGCATCCTCTCAGAGGGTACACAGGGCTGGGATGGAGGAACATCAGCAGCCAACAACAGGACAATCAAAGATATTAGAGGGGAGAATAAAGTTTGACCAGGGACTGGGTGGGGAGGGAAAACTGTCCTACTCTTGTTCCCAATTGTGTAGTGGGACCTTTAATATTCACAAAGGAAACAAAGGAGACCTTGCTCTACTGTCTAATCTCAGACAACACAGCACTGGAACATCAGCCTAGTTTTTGTCCTCATGCAGGAACCAGAGGCAAGTGTATGCCCAACAAGTCAAAACAATTGTTCGTTACAAGATGACAGTGGGGGAGTGGGAATAAATTTAGCCGTGCAGTGAAAAATCATAAGTTTAAGTCACTAAAGCCCAATCGCCAATCCTATTCCTGCTTGCCAATAAAAGATGCCTTGCAAACCTCGATCTCACACATCAAGTCCTCTAAAATTAAAAAGAACATCAAACAAACAAAAAGGACATGAATTAAACTTGCTATTCAATAACTGGAAGGCTTCAGATCTTTAATAGTACGCTGGTTTAAAAAAAAAACTTATGCTGGCTTCCTTAGTACTGTGTTGTCAAAGTTCCTTCACTGTGTGTGAACTGTGCACAGTATTTTGCAGTGGCACAGAGCCAAGTGCACTCACAAGGGACAGCTTTATGGTGGCAGGGGCAGGCTGCCTCTTGTGACCTTCAGCTCTTGCAAACTAAAAGTAAGTTGTGTGGAACAGTAGTTTCGGAGCAGCACAGAAATATCATTAGTAAACGGGGAAATCTTTCTGGATTTGAACAACAGAGAAAAGCAGCAAGGCAGTCAAAAGTGAGTGTTACCACACTGCTTTTGAAACAGGCAATACAAAAGGCATAGTAGGCTGATAGGAGATCCATGGAGCAGCAAATAATCTAAGATAAGATTTCTTTATTAGTCACATGTACATTGAAGCACACAGTGAAATGCAACTTTTGCGTAGAGGGTTCTGGGGGCAGCCCGCAAGTGTCGCCACGCTTCCGGCGCCAACATAGCATGCCCACAACTTCCTAACCGTACGTATTTGGAATGTGGGAGGAAACCAGAGCACCCGAAGGAAACACACGCAGACATGGGAGAAACATACAAACTCCTTACAGGACAGCGGCCTGAATTGAACCTGGGTCACTGGCGCTGTAAAGCGTTATGCTAACCACTACACCACCGTGCCTGCCCTTTATGGATCTATGGACCTCCTGGAGACAAAATAGACTGCAGATGCCGGAATTCAGAGCTTCAAACAATCAGATTGTTTGTTGCTCCAAATTCCAGCATTTCTGTGCTGTCTCTAGAAGATCCAGAGAGACAGCACAGAAATAGGTCCTTGAATCCATCGAGTCTGCACCAACATCAAGTACCCACTTGCATAAACCCTACACAAATCCCATTTTATTCTCCCCACATTCCCATCTACTTCCTCCAGATTCTACCCCTCACCTACACAAAAGAGGCAATTTACAATAGCCAATCTGTCTGTCATTGTGATGTGGGAGGAAACCGAAGGATCAGGGGGAGACCCACACAGTCACCAGGGCAACATGCAAACTCTACACAGACAGTGCCAGGGTTGGGAGTGTTCAAGATCATGAAGCGTTTTGAAGAGGAAATAAGGGAAAACCAATTCCAGAGGCGGAAGGGTCAGTACAAAGGAGACAGGTACAATGATGGTCACCTATGACTTGATGGGCCAAAGAGCCTGTTTCCCTAACCATACAAATCCTATCTGTGATAGATGCAATTCTGAGGTGGCTTCCCTGACACATATGTCCTGGTCCTGCCCTCTTTTGGAAAAATATTGGAAAGACGTTTTTGATATTATTTCAGTGGTGTTGAGTATCGATTTACAACCTCATCCTATTACTGCAATTTTTACCAATGATGGATTCTGGCCATTTATCTGCCTCAGCTTGTTGTATGATTGCATTTGTTACCTTAATAGCAAGGAGATCCATCCTATTTAAATGGAAAGGTCCTAAACCCCCTACTACATTCCAATGGTTTTCCCAAACCATAACATGTTAAATTTGAAGAAACTTGGAGCCCATTTATTCAGCATTTTCATATGATGTAAGCTGACCCTTTCCAAATCCTTTTCGATAACTTTCTATTAGAATATAGAGGAGCAGAGTTAATGACATAATACTGCTTTTAACCAATGAAATACAACAGCTCCGCTTTTGTTTAGTTTTGTTATTACTATTTGGTTTGTTATTGTTTTTTTTTGGTTTGGGGTTTTTTTTTCATATAATCAAATTTCTTTCTAAATCTTTTTCATGCTCATTTATCAAGCGATTGGGAAGTTTAGATTACACATTTTACTCTTTGTGTCTGTATATGTTAACTTATTATTGTAATCCCTATCTCTTTGTATCATGTGTATAATTACTACTGTTATGTTTATTAATTTGAAAACTAATAAAAAGATTGGAAAAGAAAGAGCCTGTTTCCCTGCTGTAAGACTATGACTATGATTCAAAAAAAAACACAAAAATAAATTCCCCAATTAAAAAGTCCTTGGTTTGTGTGTTCAAGGCTGCTTGTACTTACACAGCATCTCACCAGTGTTGTCAAAACATTCCAAAGTCTTTCATAAAAGGAACAGCTTTTGATGGAACGAAGCGGTTTATTGGGGCAAAAGGCATTTGGCACAAAGCAACAAGCCAAACAGCTTTGAGGTGAGTAATTTTTTTTTACATGGTTACATTAGGTAGGAGTGCTGACCAAGGCATGGTTTGACACATGGATGCTGCCACATTTTAATCCCTTTACTGGGCAACTCGGTCAGCATGAACCAGTTGAGCCAAAGGGCCTGCTTCTATGCTGTGTGGCTCTGACTCACTTGGAACAGATTTTAATCGGACAAAAATATAGCATACAGCAATGGTCCACAGGAGGGACTAAGTTTTAAATGACAAAAATAAATGAAAGGAAGATTTGAATTTGTATATTGTCTTTCAATCTTGCTCACCCCAGACCACCAACAGTTGATTAACCGTAGCCTCTGGGGCCATGTAGGAAATACAATAGTCAATCTGCACACAGCAATGAGCATGTTGTAATGACAGGATAACCTGGTCTGTTAACGATGGTTGAGGGATGAATATCATGAGGACATCAGGCAAAGTTTGGAGCCTGAGGGCACATACCACCAGACTTAAGGACAGCTTCTACCCCACTGTGATAAGACCATTGAATGGTTCCCTTATACAATGGGATGGACTCTGACCTCACGATCTACCTTGTTGTGACCTTGCACCTTATTGCACTGCACTTTCTCTGTAGCTGACACTTTATTGTTTTTACCTGTACTACCTCAATGCACTCTGTACTAACCCAATGTAGCTGCACTGTGTAATTAAGTAACCTGTACAATCAGTATGCAAGACAAGCTTTTCACTGTACCTCAGTACAAGTGACAATAATAAACCAATACCAATAAATAAAACTGCTGGAAGAACTCAAGATTAAGCAGCATCTGTGGAGGCCAAGGTATGGCCGACATGTTGGGTCGAAACCCTGCCTCAGGACCGATCTGCTGCTGCTGGTGTCACTGTGGAATCGTTGATGCTAACAAAGCCAGCAATCGTTGCCCTGAAGGTGGTGGTGGTGGCGGCGGCGTGCATCTGAGAACGCAGTGTGCCCTCAGCACCACACAGGGAATGCAAGGTCGGATCACTGCCCCAGAACCTGGAGCGAGGACCTGAAACACTGGCCTTCTGAATCGAGAGGAGTTTGGGGAAAATAGTGAGCTGTGCCATAAAGAGCAGTGAGAAGTGTTTTACAATGTGAAATTATATAGCTAGTCGTTGAAAAGAAACTGGAGTGGCCCACTTGGTCTCAGTTGGCTGATCCACCACTCAGTAAGATTATGGCTGATCTTTTACCACAGTGTCATTTCCCTGTTCTAATCCCTTGATATATGGTGTGTATAGTTGGTAGATATATGGAACCAGCTGCCAGAGGAAGTAATTAAGGCAGGAACATTAGATGCAATTAAGTAGTACGTGGACAGCTATATGGACAAGAGTTTATAGGGATAAGTGCCAAGTGCTGGGAAATGGGAATAGCTTGAATATACATCTTGGTTGGCATAGACACATATGGGCTGAAGGGCCTTTTCCCGTGCTGTATGACTCTATGATTCCTTAATCCAAATAATCTATTGCTTTCTCTTGAACATATTTAGACCTATTGGGTAGAGAATTCCAAAGACGCACCACCCTCCAGGTCATTTTTATTTTCTCTTATCTCATCCCAGCCCTTATCTTGAAACTGCTACCCCTAGTTCCAGATACCCCAGCCAGGGGAAACAGCACAGATGGCTCTAGTCTGACAAGCCCAGTAGAAGTTTTGTACGTTTCCAAGTCTTCTTTCATGAAAACAGTTACAAAATGTTTTACTTAGAAGAGGCATTTTCAGTATTATGGAACAGGCTTAGAGCGAGTAGTTTCTGTGGGGGAAACCACCCAAGGCTCATCAGGCACACTCTTTTTATTTAAATCATTAACCTCTTCTTCCAATCACAAACCTTTGTGTAATCTCCATCTCCTACCTGTCTTTTCCAACCCAAAACATTAACCTTTTCTCTATCCGCACTTTGTTTATTTAAAAAAAACAGTTGAGATTAGGCAAAATCTGTTCTCCACCTTTTTAATACTAGCTACCTCCCCTCTATCAAAGATCCCCACCATCCAGGCCATACTATCGTCACACAGCTACCATTGGATAGGAGGTACAGAAGCCTGAAGTCCCACACCACCAGGTTCAATAACAGCTACTTCTCTTTCTTGAACCAAACAGCACAACCCTAATCACTACCTCAGTTTAGGCAACACTATGACCACTTTGATCACTTTGCACTGAAATGGACTTTGTTTTTGTTCTAATTGTGTCCTTTCTTGTAAAAAGTGTACAATTTATGTTTAATTTGTGTTTTTCTTGTGAATGCTGTTTATCTGATGCCACGTGCCTGCGATGCTGCTGAAAGCAAGTTTTTCATTGCACCTGTGCATTAATGTACATGTGACAATAAACGCAACTTTGAAATGCTGCCTGATCCCAGCATTTTTTGGATTTCAGACATCCAACATCTGCAGTTTTTCATTTTGATTTCCATACCCCTTTTATTTAAATCATTAACCTCTTTTTCCAATCGCAAACTTTGTGTAATCTCCATCTCCTACCCATTTTTCCCCAGTTCTGATGAAAGACCCCTCAACCCAAAACAGTAACCTTTTCTCTCTCCACACACTGCCTGACCTCAACTGTGCTATCTTTGTTTTGAAAGCAAAGTTTGCTCTCCTAACCTTTGCACTCTTTCACAGTGGAAACACAGAGTACTCTGAGTAAAAGTCAAAGTCAAGTTTATTGTCATATCCACAAGCATGTATCTGCCCAACAAACAATCTGCTGAAAGAACTCGGTGGGTCAAGCAGCATCTGTGGGAGGAAAGGAATTGTCAATGTTTCTGGTTCAAAATGTCGACATCTCCTCCCACAGATGCTGCTTAATGCGCTGAGTTCTAGCCAATTGTTTTTTTACTCCAGATTCCAACTCTGCAGTCTCTTGTGTCTACAGCTTCCCCTCCATGGACTCTGTCTACACTTCTCAATGCCTCAATAAAGTAACCAACATAATCAAACACCACCCACCCCAAACATTCTCTCTTCTCCCCCTCCCATCGGGCAGGGAATACAAAACCCTGAAAGCATGCACCCCCAGGCTCAAGGACAGCTTCTATCCCGCTGTTACAAGACTACTGAACGGACCTCTTGTACAATAAGGTGGGGACTCTACACCTCACAATCTACCTCGTCACTGTCTGCCTGCACTTTCTCAGTAACTAACCCTATATTCTCCACTGTTAATGCTTTCCCCTTGTACTACCTCGATGTACTGATGTGATGAAATGATTTGTATGGATAGCAAGTAAAACAAAGATTTTCACTGTATCTTAGTACATGTGACAACAATAAACCAATTTACCAATCGTACAAGTGCAATGAAAAACTTATAGCAGTATCACGGGCACACAGCATCAGATACACAAGAAAAAGATAAATTACACACAATTTTTACAAGAAAGAACAGTTTGAACAAAAAAAAAATCAGTTTTTATCTTTAAAGAAACATTCTCAAAAACAGAGTATTCAGTTTATCTTTACAAAGTCAAAGTTGAGTTTGTTGTCATATGCACATGTACACGTATGCACAGGTGCAATGAAAAACTTACTTGCAGCAGCATTACAGGCACAGAGCATCAGATAAGCAGCACTCAAAAAAAAACGTAAACTAGACATAATTCAAGATAGAGAGTCACAGAGTTATACAACATGGCAACAGGCCCTTTGGCCCAACTTGTCTATGCTGACTAAATTGTCTACCTGAGCTAGTTCCATATACCTACATTTAACCCATGTCCATCTAAAATTTTCCTACCCATGAACCTGTCCAAATTTCCTTTAAGCATTGTAATTGTACCCGCCTCTATAGTTTCCTCTGGCAACTTGATCAACCTACCCACCACCCTCTGTGTGAAAAAGTTACCCCTCAAATCCTCTTTAAATCCTTCCCCTGTCAACTTAAACCTATCCCCTCTAGTTTTAGCCTCCCCTACACTGGGAAAAGACCGCGACCATTCACCTCATCTATGACATTTATGATGTTATAAACCTCTATAAGGCCACCCCTCAACTTCCTACGCTCTAGGGGAAATATAGCCCCAGCCTACCCAGCTTCACCTTAGAAGTCAAGCCCTGGTAACATCCCCATGAAGCTTTTCTGCTCCCTCTCCAGCTTATTGACATCCTTCCTTGGGGTAGGCAACCAGAACTGCACACAATACTCCAGAGTGTGGTCCCACTGCAAGATAAAAGATGCTGAGCCACTCAAAGCAGAATCTTAAACCAAGAGTAAACTATTCCTACAGCCACACCACAGAAGTCTTACCAGCAAAGTCCGGCCAGCCACAGCAACAGTCCTAAGCTGCAGTCTCAAGCCACTCACTAGCACTGCCATCTTCTCCTCCCCCACAGTTGAAAGGTCACGCTCCCCACCTGTACAATAAAATAAATTAAATTCCGAATAAAGATATGCACATTTGCAATTATTTTACCGCCAAACAGAAGTCGCACGATTCACTTTCCTTTGTTTTGAAATGAAACTTAACCCAATTAAAACCCGCGCGGGCTCAACGGCGTCACCGTGTTGTCCAAAGGTTTCGTTTTCAAAGAGGAAAGTTTATTATCCTTCAAAAATAAAGAACACCACACTATTATTTCCTCAGATTTTTAATATCTGAAGTAATAACAACTTTGGTTCACAGACGTGGAAAAGTTGTCGTTTTAAATTTGGCCAACGCCTCGCTGTCACGTGACCCGTTTTCTTTTTCTCCGACGTTTTACTGAGGGGAAAGTTTCATTTTATGGACATTTCTCCCGGTTGGTGTTCGCATCGAAATACACACGATCGACTGGAAGTGAGAAAGATCGTGAATGAATTGATATTAAAACATAATTTTGTTGTTTAACGCGTCGGTGTCAATGCGCATGCTCCAACTGAAATATCTGCAACTCATTCTGACGTCAAACGATGGGGGGGGGGGAGAAAATGATTTAGAAATCCTATTTTTTCCAAGTCTACCCGCGGAATAACTGCCGTTAATTCGGATTGTTAGTGAAGATTCAAGGGTCAGTATTGAAAAATAAGGGGAGTAAATGGTCGGAGGGAGCCGGAGAGGTTGCTCGCTGGCCAATCAGGTTCAAACGTTAACCGCTTTCCTCACGTGACGCGAAAGCCTTCTGTGACGTCCGCATCCCAAGTATAAAAGGGACGACGTATGCGGCAGCGCCATTCCAGCGTTTGGTTTGAGGTATGTGAGGGAGGGGAGGGTATGCTGCTGGCAGATTGTGGGGTTTTCCCTTAAAAAAACGGTTTGATTTAATTTTTAAAGATTTATTTTCATTTTTTAATGTATTTTTACGATGTATTTGCTTAATGTTGTTTCTCTTGTTCTTTCTCTCCAGGTTTTTTCTTTTGGTGAAGACGACGGGGAAGAAGTCTCTCCCTTGTGTGGGTGTGTGTGTGTGAGGATAACAAAACAAAACAGCCGCACCTCAAAATTCCTTTTCATGTGGTTTTGATGAACTTGGGACACTTTTTCCAAAAAAATATTTGCAATTCTTGCGAAAGGAGAGAAAAATATCAGCAAAAATATACCTACTTACCCATAAGCTCCTTTTTAACAAAAAAATAAGCCGAGTTCTTTGCAAAAAAAGTCATGAAAATCTCTTTAACAAAAAAATTGTCAACCTTGTGTTGTGTTTGCACATAAAAAAAAGCTCGAGGCGCTGAAGGAGAGTTTGATAGTAAGTTTCGCTTTTTGGCAAACGAAAGGAAAATTACTTTGGGTTGGGGCGGGGGGGTGCAATGAAATCGATTTTTTTTCTATATGAAAAGGTATGCCTATTAATGGGCTCGGATGAGGCGGGGAGGGCAGTGTTTTTTTAAAAAAGGGAGGGGTAGGGTTTGCAAACCATGAGCTCACACACACTTTTAAGTGGTAATAAAAGCGTAAAATTTTTGTGCTTTGTCTGTATGTATATATGTGTGTGTGTGTGAGACCAGGGGGGAGAAAAATCGTTTTTAAAAAATAAAAGGAAGGTCGTGCAATCTGTAAATAAAGATTGCTGCAAGTAATTGTCCCAGGGAAGGAGGAAAAAGGGTTTTAAAAGCAGCAAGGGGAGGGTGGGCACAGTTTGCAGCAGGCTGTTTGGTTTGATGCTTAAATGTATTTTGTGCCGTGGCTGCTCGTTAAGATGGCGGGCGCTTGGTCGTCTTGTCCTAAGATGGCGGTGGTGGCTGCTTTGCTGCCTTGTTAAAAACGTGTTTTCCTTCCTCTTATCCGAAACGCCACAAGGAGCGAGCCACAGAGAGGCTTGGATGATTATCAGCGCTGACTCAAGTCGAGGTGACGTAACCTTCAGCACCCACCCCCCTTCCCCACCACCTTCAAACCCAAAAGCTCCCACTTCTCTCTCTCAGCCAATGGACTCTGCAGAGGAAGAAGCGCCTGTTTCTGCAGCAAAGGGGGCTGTCCAAGAAAACAAAACAGCCCTTTTTCTCTCTCTCCCCTATTGTGGAGATCCGATTGTTGCTCCGAAATGGACAGATGACACTCACACTTTTCTACCCCCCGCCCCACATTGGAAACCTCTGTGTGGGGAAGGGGAATGATTTCTTAAACTGGCAAGTGCTTCATCTTCCCCCCTCCCCCCCTTTCCTGTCTCCTCCTCCTCTTCTCTCTCCTCCCCCCCACCCCCGAGGAATAACTGGAAACTGCTTGTCCTAGGTGGCGATCAGATGCCGTGGTCGTGTGATAAGAAATAATTATTTTCTTCCTCCCGCATCAAGGAATCGTGACCCATTTTGCAATGTCAGTTGTGTTTTTAAGGGCTTGATTGGTACCTCATTAGCGGGCGGGGGTTAACTAAGCTTTTTATGGTTAACTGTAAAAGGTTACTGTAAAGTGATTAACTCTTTGAAGGTATCAATCAACCTCTTCTAATTAAATCGATTGAATGTCATGAAAAAGTACCTGTGACCAGGTTACCACTGGGCCGTAGGTAAACGGGTTGCAGGCCATAACCTAATCTGTCTTCTGTATAGGTGTATAATTCTTTGCAGAGAGCAACTTTCATATGGAAAGCGATTAACTTTTCATATTGGAGCTAAAGTGCCATGCTTGCACGGTTTTGTACTGTTTAGGTCCCAGCACAATAGGGCTGATGAATAGGGGGAGGTGAAGCTAAAACATCCTGCACTTTAAAACTCATCAGTGACAGCCACATGCAAACTGGTAAGCAAATCTTTCTGAACGTTAATTGCATTCACGACTTCATTGCTGTCTTGAGCGAGTGTGACGTTTGCCATTCTAACAGATCCATAGCAAAGTATTCGAGATCTGCATGCATTAAAAAAATCTTGTCGGCATTGTTCCAGTGAGCTTGCTTCACGATCAAATTTAATTTCTAAAGTACCCATTGCTTTCCACGTTCCCCTATGCCGGTACAATTTTGGAAGCAGAAGTGCGATTACAAATACGCGTATGTCTAAATCAGCGTTTAAAGCTATTTCCACGTTGCGTATTTTTTTTGTAGGTTTTTAGGGAGGCGGGTTATATTACTGATCTTAATTGCGTTAACCTCCAGCATGCGGCAGAACATCAGTTTAAACTCTAGGTGGTTAATTGGCATTCAGTTCGATTTTACCTCGCACTACTTATCCCGCCCACTCCGGGTTCGAAGGAACAAAGGCTATTGTCCCTTAGCTGCGGGGCAACTCCCCGCCCCTTTTTCATTACAAATTGTGAAAGCGGCCAGGGATATTGAAAGCCAGCGCCACCAATGATTTCTAATGCGTAAATGGTTTTGAGTACTTTAGGCTTCTGTGCAGACTAGCAATGGAGTCGTGTTAGTGTTCTATTTATAGGGATTTAGGACAGATCAAACACCTTTGAGGTAAGGAACTAAATGTGGCAGTTTGGAAAAAACCAATTATGCATCTTGCTGACGACGTGCCCTGCATATGGAGCCATTTGGTGAATAAATTAATCATTGTAACCCTCTTATCTGGCACAGTGGTAACAGGTTACAGTGATAATCTTCACTTAAATGGGTTAAATTTGTTAGTCCAGTCCTTTGTATTCCACTGCACTGATGTACAATGAATTTTACTGGGTGGATATGGATGTAACAATATAAGCTAATGTCTTGCATCACTGGTTACATATGCAAATGGAAAGCAAGAACAATTTTAAATGTCTTTAGCTGCTATTTGGTCTATATATACTGTATGTATATTGCAGGAAACCATTGCTTCAAGTGCTGGAACTGGTCCCTGTACAAAATTTTGGGTTGTGCTCATTTGGAAGGAATTGGTGATTTTTATTTCATCTTTAGGAGTCGAGTTGAACACTGCTAGGGTATTTACAATATAATTTAAGCACTGAAAACACATCCCTATAATAAAACCATAAGTTGCATGTCAACTATAGTTCAAGCACAGCAATTACCTACATGAGCTTCCTTCTAAATTAGTCTGCAGCTTGCCACTGGCCATAAATTCAATTTGCTAGGACTAGGGCCTAACATGAGGGCTGTATCCAGCCAACAGCCTTAGCTTTGCTCCAAATACATTCTATTCAGTCATATACATAGAATGCAAGCTGTGCTGCCAGTGTTCCATGTGAGAATACTGCTCAGTCATCCAGTGATGTAGGTGTTTTGATTTAGGTGAGCAAGCTTTGGAGTTGGCCTAACAAACTGGGAATTTTTTGTTTGTCTTGGTCACACAACAGCCTGACTTCAACTTAACTTGTAAGCCACAGATAACTTGTAAGGTGTCATATTATCTTGTTTGTTATCAGAAAGAAAGACTTCCAGGTTACCAGGCAAGCTTCAGTATAAAGATTTGGGAATTGGCTTGAGCAGTTTTTGCTTACCAGTAAGAATTGGGATGGTGGGTGGAAGGGATGGGTTGTAACATCAGTAAATTACAATTACGTGCACAAGTGTACAGGTTTGTTCATTGCACTTTTTAATGGGATAATTAACTTCTCTATTTAGCTCTCCTGACAGGCTGCTAGAACCTTTGACAGTTTCACCTTCCACTCACTGCAATACTTGTTTCCATAACTATGCATTTCAATTAAGTGTGACCATCAGAACTGCAGACGAGCCTTCAATCCTGAGGTAGCTTTAGAAAGGATTCATGTTTCATTTCACCTTGAAATCAGACCTCTAGGTGATTAGTGCAACTAATGTATAGTGAAGGGGTAAGTCTATTAATTCACTAATAATGGGCTCACTAAATTTGTGACCAATGTCATTTAAAGTAAATGTTCCTAATCTACTGTAGTTGGGAAATTTCCACTTGCAGATGAGGGCTTCTGTGAGTCAGTCTGTTCTCAATTAAGTTACATTCAAATTTGCTATCTGCAAATTTTTGTGCTCAAGGTCCACAAAAAAGCTTTTAGAACAAAACCTATCAAATTAACTATTTGGGAGCTGGTAACAGCTTGCTAGATTTCCACCATTTGTGTGATATTAATGTATACAAACATTGCAGATAAATCTGCATAGTTATCTTGCTTTGGCAACTTTCACTTATGCAGGGCACATCAATGAGATTTCAGGTCCCTACATGGTGACCTGGTTTGAAATGACAGCATTACAGATTACTCCAGCAATTATTGCTGTAGATAGAGCAGTATTCTCTGGAAGCTGCAATAAACTAGGCAGCTTATTGTAAGGTGGGAGGCTGTGGTGCTCAGTTGAATGAGATTTAGAATCTTGATCAAGGCTGTTCTGAGACTAATGGCTTTTTAGCAGAGTTTCCATTAAATTCTGGCTTATTGCCATTTTAAAACGTGGATATACATACTGATTGCACTAGTTGTTTCACTAAGGTACACTGACCAGTATATTTTCCACCATCTAGCTGTAGTAAAGCACTTTCCAATATGCAAGAGCAAAATTCTCGCTTCTGATGCTGGGTAATTACTGGTGATATTTTCAGAAGTGGCATAAGCAACTTGGTGCTTCCCATTTCCAATAAAGGTGATAAAACTGGGTTTTCTTTGATTTCTGCCCCACTTGTGCAGGCATGAATATGAAATATTTTACCTGTCAATGTGATTGGCTTGGTCTCAACCTCTGAGGGCACTGCTTCAGTCTGCTCTTGACCCCTGTACCAAGGGCTACAGGTTTGCACTGGGGTTAATGTTATAATCTGGCTGTATTCAATCCCCTGACTGATTGCCACATCTGAACAGATGTCAAAATATGCTATCTGTTCAGACTTTCAATTACTTGGAGATTCTTGAAGGGGTATTCTGGTTTCTGGGGGTGTATTGCAATTTGTAAGGGTTTTCATGCAAACATGTAACTCAATGCAGGTAATTATCACTTTTGCACTAGACAGCCAGCTACCTCATGAAATGTAAGCATTTCATGAGCATATTTCTGTATCTACATTATTTGAGCAGTTCAAAGTGGCATTTAGAAATTGTGCAGAGACCCCTCAGTGATGCAAGAAAGAGAACTTCCAAGCTATTAATATTATCCTCTTTTCCCCTCCCCCTTGTCTCCCAGACCATGGACCTTGGCTGAGCAGGTGGCTGGAGATCTGCAGAACTGATTCCTGTCCTCAGCTGCTAGTGGATGCTGTACTGTGGCTCATCACTGCTTTGCCTATTGTTTGCTCATGCTCTGTACATCAGGGGTGAAGATTCGGTCTGCAGGGAGCCACAACACCTGAGCCTGAAACCAGACTGCTGTGGTTGCGGCCCCATCTAGCAACAGTCCATGACACCCCACTATACTCCCTCATCTCACTTTTAGTTGGGAGCATGATTATACTGGCATTCAATCACTTAAAGTATGCTCCACCAAACAGTTGCACAACATATTACTCACATAGCAAGAGCACTCACGTTGACTGTCTTCCTCAATTTGAGATCCAAATTTGAATGAACTTTATGCTCAGTTTCCTGAATTTTCTATTCTATATAAATAGAACATCAACTTTAATGCACCTAATTGACCTCTGATTATTGTAGGTGAAGTAGCCCTGATAGCAGTAGTGGCCTTCTGTTGCTGTGGATCAGCATAGATTATCCTGCTGGTAATTACAGCTGTCTCATTAACCAAGCTTGCTCCCCTCACTAAGATCATTAAAAGTTATTTAGATCCGTGTCCCCACAACTTAATCTTGTAAATTTACAGTATATACTGATCAGTGCAGGCTTGAGCACAACTGGAATTTTGTTTTGAGATCAATGTCCTTGAGGGGGTGGTTCAGTGAAGCAAAATTCCATTCAGCTGCTTACTGCATTGTTAAATGTCTGCAGATATGGTTTTTCTAAATATGAAACTTCTGATCCAAGACTAATTTGTAATTGAAAAGTGCATTAATTCTAAGAAAATCATTGCATGAGTCATGTGGAAAATGTTACATGTGGCAACATATGAGTGCCTTCTGCTGCAAAACAATTCAGTTCGTTGTTGCCTTTTTAACTTCCAACATCATCCACATCAAGACGTATAATCTTTCTGTGCAGTTTTGAAGTAGCATTAGTTGCATTTGTTGTATAGGTTATCTGCAGAAGCTAGTACCTTGTTAAACATAGGGTATACATAGCAGCAAAGGCTGGAAATCAAATGGGAGTTGGTCTGAACATTCAAATGCGCAGTATTTAAAAATAGTTGAGATGTGAAGGGCCCAATATAACCTTGCCTATATCTGGGAAGTTACCAGTCAGTATGCTATCCCAAGAGTTTGTTCTTGCATGGAGTGTTACACTTGGGGTGAAGAGTTTGTCGTGGAGTAAAGGGAAGAAGTGTTCCTGGGGTGATAGGTGCTCTGTTTCCAGAATAGTACTAATAGATGTGAGCAGTTAAATTATATACCTAAATAGTGCCATACATATGTGCAGAAAAATGTTGCCTTGTACAGGGCAGTATGCAGTGCATTGCACTTGGCAACAAAATGATAGATATAACCCATCAGATTCAATCCTAGCACTGTAAAGGCATTGTCCACTTTAAAATTTTTTTTGCCCATTGATTGGAGCTGTGAGATCTTCATTCATGTCCATCTCAGTTTAGGCCCAGTAAATTGCTGGTGACAGTTCAACTCCTGGAGTTTGAAATTTGTGCTCAAAATGGGAACATATTCTAAGTTTTGACATGCAGCTACCCTGAGCAAATACAAGAGTTATGTAAATTTATACATAAGGTGTCTTAGAAGGCCTGGTGTGCTGACAGGAGTTCTGTATGTTGGTTACTTGCTGTTTTAGTGCATTTTGTAGAATCAATAGAACAAATCCATTTATCAACAATTACATTTTCAGAAGTAATCCAAAGATTTTGTAACACGGAGATGGAGGAACATATCAAGTTCTTGCAAAACTGGTTTAGGAGGCAGGATGGGGAGGACTTCATTCTTTCCCTCTTGTCAAGTTCAAAGATCAGTATGCTGTCATGCATCTAATAAACTTAATGTACCTCATAGTCAAATTTTGCTCTGTAACTATATTTTCAACCAGACAGGGAAACAAAAAAAAACACTGACCTCTTTATTTTGTTTTCTTAAGGTAATTGATACAATGGGTTCGGGGCCTGTAGATCCAAAAGAACTCCTAATAGGGTTGGACTGCCTCCTTGGTAAAGATGGGGAAATTAAAAGTGGCGATGATGTCATTAGAATTTACAGGTAAACCTTCACTCTGTTCCATGCAATTGCACACAAGCTTCTTTATACAAATTCAATAATTCCCTTAATAGTGTTGTATCTTTGAACATGGGACATCCTTTCTGCAGCACATACTTATGTTGTTGATAGGGTGAGGGGAGCATGGGGAGACATTTGACGGCCACTCCTTGGGACTGCAGTCTTTGCTTCTGCTTCTTGCATCCTCGGTATATGACTCATGCACTTTTCAAGTAGCCATGCTGGTGTGTGGCTGTGACTATTGTGTTTAGTGCTGGTGGTCATACCCAAGATACAAACTGGCTACCATCAATGAGTTTTTTGGCTGGCTTTACCTTGCAATTAAACGTTTCTTTGTGTGTGGAGTACGTGATTTTATTTTTCTTGTAAGCTGATACTCAATTCTTTCCACTCTGGATGCGTATGAAGTGATAGCTTTACCTAAATGTCAACCCTTGACATAATTTCCATAGACCACGTTGTTCACCATCAAAGGGGATGGAGGTGATTTCACCTGTGTGGAAATCCCTTGGGATTTAGTGGGACGTTTTTACACCACAGTCTTGTTGACTTAATGACTCAGGAAGGGAGTAAAGTTGGTATTCCACCTAATCCTGTCTGTTTTCCATCAAGTAATCACAACTCCCTACTTCCTGCTTCTCACCAATCCTCGTGTCTCAAGTAGATTCTTCTGTGATCAATTCAGACTCATCCACTGGACCACATGAAAGTTGTTCATAATGATTGCTGCACTTCACTGAACACGTTGGTCTTTCAAACATTTGCAGTTGTATGTCTGGATAATGGCTACATATCCAGTGCAAGGTGTATTAACTGCTTTTCTTCATTGCCTTTTACTTTTAGGTTGATGAAGGAGTCAAAAAAGTTAGTAAGCAGATGTATGTACTTAAATATCCTGCTGCAGACCAGGTCTGAGGATATCCTAAATCAGTAAGCATGATACTTTCTAATTGTTAATCTCTTTTTAATTTTCTACTTTGGCTAAATTGGTATTGTCCTTGAGTTTATTAAATTGTTTGTTCTATGTACTGCTTTATATGTAAGACAATTCATTCTGTGCATCTCCAGTTCATTTGTATGTCACCACACTGCCTTGGGTTCAAAAATTAGGTGTATTTTCTTGTGCAAAATTTTTTTACAACTTTAAGTCGTATGGTTTTGCTTAAAATGATATTCCTTGGTCAGCACTCAAATTTGGGCTCTGCTTACTGCTGGGGTTGCTCCAGAGTCCTGTGCCCAGCCCAAACAACTGATCTTATGCTTCTAAAAAAGATGATAGCACTGAGATCTGCATTAAATGCAGGCTTGAAGGTGGGCAGTAGATAACCCTGTAAACCTTTATGACTTGTGTCTAACGTGCCTAAGGACATAAATTGGAATAACCCATATAGCCCTTCAAGCCTTTTAATGACTATGTTGATCTTCTATTTCAAATCTATCTTCTTCCTTGATCTCCTTATCCCTCAATTTCCCCCCCAGTATCCAAAAATCTATCTGCCAGTCTGGAAAATACTCAACTACTGAGGATCCACTGGCCCATGAAAGGCACTGTGAACATCCCTTTGAAGGACAAGCATCAGGTGCTGCTGTGCATAAATCTCCAGATGGATAATGGTACCAGTCTGTTGGGGATAGCACTTCATATTAACAGGAATAACAAATGAAGATAATAAAAGATTGAAAATTCCTGATTAAATGATGCTTCAACTTTCAAATTCTGCCTCTATCATTTTTAAATCCATGTTTGATCTTCCCTTCCCTCCCTCATTGCTTCCAGCCCACAGAGTCCAAGAGAACAGGCCATACAACCACATGAATCTGATCTGCCATTCAACAAGGTCATAGCCAATCATGTAACTCAAACACAATTTTCCTGCTCTTTTCTCATATCCTTTAATATCCAGAAATAATTTGTATCTTCGATGCAGTCAATGACTGAGTCTCCATATCTCTCCAGGGTAGAGCGTTCCAAAGATTTTCCACCCTTTGGGTAAAGGAATCATTCCACACTTGTCCATTATAGCCTACCCCCCTACTTGGAGACTGTGACCACTAGTTCTTAGACTCCTTATCCAGGGGAAGGCACCCTCGCAGCATCCACCTTGTTACATCCTCTGAGAATTTTGTTCATTTCAATGTCACCTCTCATTTGAAACTCTAGAGGATAGAAGCCTAGGTCACTCATTCTGACTATTTCTTCTAATCCTGACCTTATTTGCAAATTTTATTTAGTCCAGCATTACCTTGCATTGTCTGTCAAATCATGAGATGCAAATAGTCACCTGTTTGCTTCTTTCCTGAAGGTTCATCAGCATTGGCGGTTACAAGCTGCTGAATAATTGGCTGACCTATTCCAAAACTACCAGCAATGTGCCATTGTTACAGCAGATTTTGTTGGCTTTGCAGCTGCTACCACTCACTGTGGACCATCTGAAACAGGTAAATAAAACCCTGAACAAATAAGTTGTCATTAAGGCAGTGCCCACAGAATGGCAGGGCTTATCTTCAGTGACTAAATTTTAGAATGGTGCATGCTGGATTAAGATAAGATATCTTTATTAGTCATATGTACATCGAAACACAGTGAAATGCATCTTTTTGCGTAGAGCGATCTGGGGGCAGCCCGCAAGTGTCGCCACGCTTCCGGTGCCAATATAGCATGCCCACAACTTCCTAACCTGTACGTCTTTGGAATGTGGGAGGAAACCCATGCAGACACGGGGAGAACATACAAGCTCCTTACAGACAGTGGCCGGATTTGAACCCGGGTCGCTGGCACTGTAAAGCGTTACGCTAGTCGCTACACTGCCATGCCTGCAATAGGTCTCTGCAATAGTTCTATGTTCAGCCCTGGTACAGAACCAGAGTATGAAAAATTTGAGAAATTGGTAAGGAGTGCCAGTTTCCATTGGTAAGGAGTGCCAGTAACCAGAGAACAGATTTGAGGTGGTTCAAAAGAACTGGAAGGATCATTTAAAAACAAAATGCTGTAAGGATACTGGAAATAGTTTCAGTAATAACTTTTGAAAATGGAATTTGGTGTTCAATGAAAAATTTGCAAGGCCGTTTGAGAAAATGGATCTAATGAAAAGGCTTTGAAAGAGCCAGCACAGACATGATGGACCGATTGGCATCCTGCTTTAGTCTGTGATGAGGTTTGGTTATACAATGCATTTGGATAGAAGCCTGGGACAAGAAATGGGCATTCTTGTTTCAGGTAAGATGTGACACTTCAAGTAGGGTGGAAGGGAGCAAATGGTTGGGCTCCACATGATTGTGGGTAACTTCTCGCAACTGATTTTTTTGTGACAAAGAATCGTGTTCCTATGATTTTTTTTTAGTGTGCCATTTGAAATATTGTGGCTTTTTGGTTTTTAATATTGAGACGAATAGTTTTCAGCTTATTGTTGAAGAGACAACTAGCTCACATAGTGAAATATTTCAAAGCGTTCCTTGAGTTTTTAATTCTCTCCCCCCCACCCCTTTCCTAAAACTTTATCTTCTCTCAAGATTTTGCTAGGGTTCCATTAATCTCCCTTAGGTGTTCTTGCATAGTGATGGATCCATTGCAGAAATGAAAGTGAAACTATTAAAGGAAGAGGTTTATAAAGGGGCCAGAAGTAGCAGTAAGCCTGGGGATTGGGAGCATTTTAGAACTCTATGAAGGAAGAAAATTGAAGAAAAGGATGATATAGTATTAACTGACAGGAAACAGGCTGACTAAGTAATTCAATAAAAGTTAGCAAAGGCACCTGTGGGTCCTTTAAAGAAAGGGGAGTAAGGAAACAGCAGAGCAATTAAATACTTCAAACTACTGGAGAACCAAGGATCCTGTAAGAATGACGAACCACAGGAAATTGGTGTTAGTAGGGGGAGAAAAAGTAGAATAGTTGGTGAGACTGTGAACTGTTAAATCACAAGGACAAGGTGATGTAAATCCCAGAGTTTTGATAGAGGTGACCATCTTCCAAAATTCTGGGATTGGAATCCTGCAGATTAGAGGGTAGCAAATGTGACTTTAGTATTAAAAAAAGGCAGAGGGAAAATAGGAAAATGCTGGAAGTGTATATGAACATCCCGAAAAGAATAATACGATTGAGTGGAGTTGGCATGGATTTAAGAAAGGGAAATCACTCTTGACTACTTCCTTGGAGTTCTTTTGAGGATGTGACTAAGAGAATAGATAGGGGGAATCAATGGATGTCCTTTATTTAGATTTTCAGAAGACATTTTATAAGGTCCCACATGGGTAGATCGAGTTTACTTCACATTGAAGTTGGGTGCTGCATTCTAGTGTGAATTGCAAGTTCATTACAGACAGTGGGAATGAATGAGTCTCTCTGGGTAAGCAGGCAGTGATTTGGAAGTACTGGAGGGATTGATTGTTGGGGCTCCAGTTATTCAAAATCTACAGTTTGGCTGGAGGGAACAAATGTCATAATTCCAAGTTTGCTAAATGTACAAAACTAAGTAGAATTGTGAATGGGGAGGAGGATGTAATGAGGTTTCTAGGGGACAAAGGTTCTAATACGCTTAACAAGTGAATGCATGAAGTTTCTCTTAAACCATCTGGAACCAACGGCTACATTTGAAATAAAGAGTAGGCCATTTAGGATTGAGGTGAGGAAATATTTCTTCACTCAAAGGGTTGTGAATCTTTGGAATTCGTTACCCTGGAGATTCAGTCATCAAGTTCATTCTGAACAGCTTGATTGATGGCTGGATGTTAAGGAAATCAAGGGTTGTATGGAGAACGTGGGAAAATGGAGCTGACACAGAAGGTCAGCCATGATCTGATGAAGAGCAAAACGGGCATGAAGGATGAAGATTAAGCTATCTGGCCCTAAATTTTATTGAAAATCATTAGGGTCATGAAAGACATCACTGCTCCAAATGTCGACTTCACTGGAATAGCAGACTTTGCAGCCACTGAACTGTCGCCTGTAGCATCATCCATCTTGACTTGTTTTGGGACGGAGAGAAGTGTGCAAATCATGGGTTTTTACAATCTTATGTGGGGGAGGGATGGGTTCCAGAAAGCAGCATTAATATAAATGCAGCTGGCAAATTCTTAACCTGAACTTCATTCTGTTTCAGAATAATACAGCTAAGATAGTGAAACAGTTGAGCAAGAGCTTTGAGGATGAAGGTAAGATGTACTTTTGATTTGTGGAACTGCTGCATGTTTTAGACCTATGATGATTCAAAATGGTTATTGACGTGCTCTTGTGGGTTTATAGGAACTAAGAACCCTCTTGCAGCTTCCAGTTGAGACTGGGATAGTCAGTGTCAGCATGCAGGCCATATCAATCTCTTCGCTACCTACTATACATCCACCTTGCTAAACTGTCTGTAATGGAATCCCACAACAGATTAGATTTTCATAACCACTTGAAATAATCTGTTGTCATCGTTGACTCTGAAAAGTACCACTGTTATCTGCCAGTGCAATTACATTTTAATCATGGCATTCACTTTTGCTTGCTCTGAAAGTGATGTGGTTCACAAACATTTGTGTGATGAATCTTTGCTACAACAAGGGTTTTTTATTTGATTTTCACTTTTTGCTTTAGTGAAGGGTGGGGGAGACTGCCTTTCAAACACAGGTCAATAAAAACCAGTAGCATTTAATGTTTTTGATCAAGTCAATGGAAATGAGTCTGTTAAATAAACAAGCTATTTAAAATGGTTAAAAAAAACTCAAGTGCCTGCATCTACCATATGGCAACAATGGCGAATTGATGAATGACTTGTATGTTTCAGTTTGTCACAACGAGCTCAGTTTGCTTTTGATTTACTACATCCTCTCAGGAGAGGAGACTTTTGACTTCTCGCCATTTGCGGCAGCTGGTACCCTCTGAGAATGTTGACGGTTTCATGCTACCTCCTGTACAGATTTTTGCATGATGAAGGGTTTGTTAGCTTAATGCCTTTGTTATCGGGGCAAGAGCCATATTTCTCAATTTCTTCTGGTTTCTGTTTCAGAGCTCAGGAAGTTGGCACAGGTTTTGGTCAACCATTGGATGGACTGTCATTCGATCTCAGAGTTTGGGCCCTGGAATGATAGGTACAATTCAGTCTTGTTAAAATTGATTATTACTGGTTTACTGGAAATCAGATATCTGATACAACATGGCATCCTTGATCAAATGGAGCAGTGACTACAATGCTGATATAGGTAGTCAAGCCATCTTTGCCAGAGAAATAACATTGCCCTCCCCCAGCACCAAAGGCATTGCCTTGTTTCCTGCTGCATTTCCACTGCTTCATGCCTTCTAATCCTGTTCTGCTCTGAGGATATTGTTTGTTCTCCGATGTCCCTTCCGTTTTGTTTTGGAAAATGTCACCTGGTGTCCACTAATAATCAATTAATAAAATACAGCTCCTGATCTCAGAAGTTGTAAGGCAGTAGTTCAAAACTCCTCCCCTGACCCAGCTTTATAAAGTTATCTTTCCAAACCCAGGGAGAGGAAACTGGAGCCCATCTGGTTTAGGTGGTTCTCTAGCAGTGCTTCTACCACCCCTTCCCTCCACCTTTTTATACTGGCTATCTCCACTCTATCTTTCAGTCCACATTGCAAGGTCTTGATCTTGAAACATAACTGCCCATTCCCCTCCATAGATGCTGCCTGACCCCCTGAGTTCCTCCAACATCTTGTGTGTTGCTTCTGCTAGCTGTGTTGTACATGGGCTCGAACACTCTCAGACCTTGCAGTGCACATTCTGTTTCTATCATACAGTCTAAATTGCTGTTAACATCCAAAATTGTGAATTTTATAATCTTCCGGCAGGCTGGTTGTCTGCAGTTGTCTCTGGACTTTGGCATTGCACCAAAAGACCCAAAGACAATCTATATTTTAATTTAATCATGGTAAATTTGAGTATGACAATTGGTGTCACAGAACATGCATTTGCTGTTTTGAGCAGATTAAATATTTTTATGCATGATTATGTAGCAATGGACTCTGTAAGATATGGCACGACAGCATTTAGTAGCTCTAAGTGTACTTCAACGGGAGGTCTTTAGATTTCTAGTTGATCAAGTTAGCTTGTGTTTCAAAGCTAAATCTCTTCTGCGCAATGAAGCGACGTGTGTCAATTGTAGATCCTTGGTTAAGTGTTAATTGGTTTGGCAGCTGGAGGTGTTTTTATGCTCTAACAATAAATGTCTCAAGTATAATTGGTTTGGCAGCTGGAGGTGTTTTTATGCTCTAACAATAAATGTCTCAAGTATAAAGTTTGATAAATTTTGAATGTTTTCATTATAAAATCTGTAGATAAACAGCCAGAGAAGAGAAAGAGGAAGGATGAGAAGAAGGATGAAGGCAAGGTTCGAGCACCAGTCTCCGAGAGAGTCCCAGAGCCCAAGTCAGACCTCCGAGTGGAGACGAAGGAGGAAGAAACGGAGAAGAAACGAGAAAAACCCAAATCGTTACGGACAACGGCACCCAGTCATGCCAAGTTCCGGTCGACAGGTTTGTTCTCAGTGCTTGCCTTATTAGATGTAATAGATGAGTGTGCGCTGCGAGGTATGGTAACACACCACCTACTCGCACAGACAGGGTGATTTCCCTGTAATGCAGATTCGAGCCTTGAGGTAGCCTGCTGCCAGCGGGTGTTCCTTGTGCCTGTTGGTGCAGTGTATGTTGACATTACCCAACTACTTTTACAGGTCTGGAGATGGAACCAGCAGCTCCCGTTCAGCCAAAAAAGATGACCCTGGTCCAGTCATTTCTGACAAGTACAACACTCAAGCCAGCACCTCTTAAGAGGACCAAAGTAAGATCACTATTATGATGCACATCACATTGTACATTGGGGTGTAGAGCAGAAACCTATATTATAATCAGATACTGTTCATGGGGTTGTACATGTCTGAGAGTAAAAGTTGCAGCAAAGATAACTGTTCTAGTGCTCGTGTGAATACTGCCTTAACCTATTTTGGGGTAGGTAGCATCCACCAAGAGATCTACTTTTGTTTCATTGTATGTGTTTATCATCTCTCCTAGCAAGAGAGGCTAGACAGTTTGGGTCAGTATTCCTTGGAGTTTAGAAGAATGAGGGGAGCCCTTATTCAAACTTGTAAGATCCTAAGGGGGCTTGACAGCGTAGAGTTTCCACTGGTGGGAGAGTCTGGAACAAGAGGGCATAGTTACAAGATAAAGTCCAGTCATTTAAAATTGAGGCACTTAGAAATTTCTTCTGAGGGTAATGAATCTCTGGAATTCTCTTATGCAGGGAGTTGTGGAGGCTAATTTATTAGAAGCAGTTAAAGTGGAGATATTTGAAATATCAAGGATTTGAGGGCTGTGGGGAACTGGCACAGAAAAGGAGTTGAGGCTGACATAGATCAGCCGCAATCAGATTAATGTCAGGGCAAGCTTGAGGGGCCGAGTGGCCTACTCCTATATTCTTGTGTTCAAATTCAATTGAAAATGTCAGTGTGATAGGATGCCTTTCAATCTTTAAGCCAGTACAAAAGTGGTTTATGGACAGCTAAATGTAAAGTATAGCCACTGTTAAACTATAGGAAACGTGGCAATGAATTTACTCACAACCAGCACCAGGTAATTTTAAATTAAATAATATCCACTTCAATTTTTCAAACTGGGCAGAAGAGTAAAGATGGACAGGGTCACTGGAAATATCTCTGCTCTTGTTCAAAGTAGGCACCTGAGGTACAGACATTGGTTCATGTTCATCAGAAAGAGACAACCTCTTCCAGTGCAGCAAGGCTCCCTCAGTACTGAACTGGGAGACTAGATTAATTGTTCAAAGGAGCCTTGGTCCAAAATGAACTAGGTCCCATTGATCTTCATAGCTGTGGTTTCTATTCCTTGTAATTAGACAACTGTCTTTTGTTTCACTAATAAACCAGAACTCTTGCTGTCAATAACAGCCTTTTGTTTGGGTTATTTCCTAGCACATCTTTAACAAGTAGTGCTGCACCGCAAGTGGAAAAGAAGTACAAACCATTAAACGTGACACCTAACGCTACCAAGGAAATCAAAGTCAAGATCATTCCGCCCCAACGTGAGTATTTGGCACCTTGTTTAACTTCTGTCTGAAAGTGCTTGTTGATGCAATTCTATGAGTGCTGTGCATGCACTTATAACGTGCCTGGAATGCTAAATGTGTTTGAGCTTGGATTATGGTTCAGCTCGTCTCCCTGTTCCTACCCTCCCTCAAGAGCTTCACGTGTACAATAGCTGTAGGTTACGTTTCTCTCATTCGCACTTCTCACTGCAGTATCATAGGAGTGCTCTGGAAGAACTGCCTGGGGACAGCTAACTCAGTCCAGGCCACGGGCAGAATTCTGTGCGTGTGTTTGACATCACATATCCAGTGAGTTGGGTGAGGATCCTGTGAGTTCTCATGCATGTAGAGAGGGAACAAATGTGAAGGGCAGCGTCCCTACAAGGAGAGCACTGTCAAATGCAAAATGGCCTATACTTCTAGTTTATTTATGTAGTAAAGTCCTGGACACCCCTGATAGTGCGTATGTGCACTGCAGCCCCCCATTCCAGAGTTCTGAATTTTCATTTCATCTTTCATAAACTAATAACTATGCATCCTTTAGATGTAGCTGAACCATTGTTAGCAGCATCCTGACCTTGCTCTTTTTTTTTCCCAGCTATTGAGAGTACTGGTTTTCTGGAGGCGCTCAACTCTGCCCCAGTACATGGGCTAAAAATCAAGAAAAAGAAGAAGATCACATCTCCAACCAATGTCAAGGTACTGAGGAACAGGAGTGTGGACTCTGTATTTACTTGTCTGTAATCTTTGAACTAATGGGAGTAGACAGCTGGTCTTTAAGGTAATCTGTAAGGTGCTCTTAGTGATTCCTGCAAGAATCATATTTTTGACTGGGATTTTGATAAATCTTATTGGCACGTGATTTTCTTTCATACTGAAATTTACTCTTAGTTTTTTTTATTTTGGTGATTACTACACAAGCTAGCAAATGAGAAAAATGTCAATACCATTAAGCTTCTAAAATTGACCTGTTTCATCCCATGGTAGTTTTTAATTGATGGATGCCTTGAAGTAATTTCTGAATTTGTGTGAGCGAGTGCAGCAGGCTATAATTCACTTGAAGGTCGTGCTTAGTTTCTGATTAACATTGTGAGCCAGACTGCTGAATGATGGCCATTGTAGAAGGCAGGAGCACATTAGGTCTTATAATTAAGAAGTCTTTGCATGGTATTGCTATTCAAAAAAGGGATAAGTTGTAAACAGAAGCCCAGTGTGAATGGATGCTGAGTTCCTGTTTGGATGTGATCGTCAAAAACAAGCAAAATGAGGTTGATTAGTTGCAGAAGGGTAGACACTGAAGTCTTGTTCTTTTAAAAAAAAAGGTAGCAGTAAATGAATGTACTCAGTCTACCAGTAGCACTAACGAAGTGATGTTGGTTAAAATGATTTCATGCCCAGCTGGCTGCCACCGGGCACACAGGCGCAGATGTGCTCTGTTCTGAGGTGCAGTTTAGTCACCTGATGTGAATGGTTTACCTCTGCTTTGTAATCATTGTCACTGACTCAGGGTTTTTTAACATTCTCTTTCCTGCTCAGTCCAATCCCTTTGATCCAAAAGCCAGCCCTGAACAGAACAGCACCAAGCCTGCTTCTCCAGAAGCTGCCGTCACTGAACCCATGGATGTGGAGAGGTCTGCCACGCCTGTACCGCTGGAAGAGGTGTCCGAGCCCATGGAGATGAGTAAGTCCAATAGCAGTGTTTGAAATATCTTAGCCAAGTAATTTTACTATTCATGTCAGTAGTCACTGCATCATGAACTGAAAAGTTTTCCCATGAGCTGTTCTTCTAGAAGATAACTGTTTGCCACTGCCCTTAGCATTGCAGGTTTCTGTAACATTTCTAATGGTGCATTGGGAGTCATTTGGTAATAGCAGGGGAAGCGGTTCTGCCCTCTCACAGGGTTCCTCAAGGTTTTATGGCAAAGAAATAAGCCATTCAGCCCAGTCTTTGCTGCTTGTTGCATGCCAGCCCCCCTACTCCCACTCCCATCTCAACTTGAAAGCATATTCCATTCCATTCTCCCTGTGAAAGTTGACCCGCCCTGTAATAAAGCAGACGACAACAGAACCAAGGAGTGGACAGTAAGCGCTTTATTATTTTAATGCCAGTGGGAGTGAGGGATACAGAGAAAGAGTAAACAGTGTAACCCGAGCTCTGTACTGATCCCCACTCAGAGATTTACATGTTAGTGTCCCTCCTTTTATACAATCTAAAGAAGCTTGCGTGCGAAGTTGCACATACTAGGGCAGTTGCTCACAGCAAACATTTAGCAAAACAAGATATGCCTTAAGCACTTCTTTGTTTCACACAAGCACCTGCACATCTTGCAGTCATAACTATAGTCACACCATGGTTGAAGCAATAACAGCTGTAGATTATTTACTCTTACGTTTCCAGTTACTTTTACATCCCTCTTACCTATTCCTGCTTCCCCTTAAAGATGTATGTTATTTGCCGTTAGGCAAGATCCATCCTCTTGGATAAAGTTTCTTTTGAATTCTCTGCTGGATTGATTAGTGTCCAGATTTTTTGATCATGAGGGGAGAGGTGTTCTCACCAGCATAAGAAATCGAGGAATGTCAAATTGTTGCCAAGAAGATGGTCTCTGACAGTTTTTGCTATCCGTGTTTCTGATCCATTTTACCTTCTGGTCTACCTCCCACCACACCAAGCAAGCAAGGGTGTCAAACTGCTGTTTAAAAACAAATAACTGAGCCGGTGACTGTTTCCAGTCAGTGTAACATCTGCGTGCTTTGTCTCTAACCAGCAGCCGTGGAAGAGGATAACCCAGCAGCCGTGGCTGCATCAGTGGCCGAGCCATCTCTCCCCGAGGTAACGCCAGAAGCAGCCAAATTGACCAAGAAGGGAAAGAAGAGGAAGACTGTGTCGTGGCGTGAGGAGTCCAAGCTGCGGGAGTATTTCTACTTTGAACTGGATGAAACGGAGAGAGGTGAGACATGAGTTTACGACTGAGGGGATCTCTTTCCATTAAAGTTGTGTTGCTTGTATCTCTTGCCTGCTTGCTCTTGAATTTGGCAGTGATTTGGTGCAGTGCAGTTAGTCGGCTCCTTCGTTTTCCTGCCACCCTACTCCCACTGCTAAAGGTTTCAAAGATGTACACGGGTGAATGGGATGCTTCCGTTGTTGTCTCATAGCTCATTAATGCTTTGAGCAGCCTCGATCTAGTGAAGAACTATCTCCTTGCTTGCCATCAATCCTGAACTTGCTCAGGCAAGATGTGTGAGGCAAGTTTTTTAACCAAGAGTGTGGTAGGTGCCTGGATCACACTGCCAGGGGTAGTGGTGGAAGCAGATGTGCTAGCAGCGTTTAAGGGGCTTTTAGATAGACACGTGAATATGCAGGGAATGGAGGGATATGGATCATGTACAGGCAGAAGTAATTTAGTTTAATTTGGCATCATGTTTGGTGCAGGCGTTGTGGGCCAAAGGGCCTGTTCCTTGCTGTACTCTTCAATGCTCCTCTCTGGTGGAGTCCTAAATAACTCTTTTACTTTCAAAATTAATTAAACTGATGGATCCCCATCTTATCCATTGACTGGGCACTTTTCCATCTTGCCCGGCTTTGGGCAGGTCATTATGTGTTGTGTTCATCTAATCCGTTCCCTTTCAGTCAACGTGAACAAGATCAAAGACTTTGGTGAAGCTGCCAAGCGCGAAATGATGATGGATCGGCAGGCGTTTGAGACGGCTCGCAGGCTAAGCCACGACACAATGGAGGAGAAGATCCCCTGGGCGTGCCCGGTTTTAATTGATTTGGGCCCTCAGCTCGCAGAGCGGGGCAGTAATAGTCAGGAGAAGTTCATTCAGGAGGAGCGAGAGAAAGGAATCCTGCAGGAAATCTTCCTGTCTAAAGACTGGTACGTCCTATTCCCCATCAGATATCTGTGCAGTGTTGTGTGAGCGTTTCACAGAGAAGAACCGGTAAGATCCTGGCAGTTCTGGGCTAAGTCATGAGTAATGTAAAAGCTGTTCTAGTTAAGCACCTGCTCTGATTGCACACAACAGAAATGGGCCATTTGGCCTATCGAACCCGTACTGGCTCATTGCCTGCTTCAGTCTCATCAAATTTTTCCATTCATTTTTCTCCATATTCTGGAAGCTTCTATTGTTTCAGGCCAGGTTAAATGTCTTTTATCTGGCTCTTTTGCCTTGAACACCTGGTCTCTGTATCCACTGATTTTCCTGCTGTGCCTCCTTAGTTCTTCTGCCAGTGTTCCTCTTGGGATTTTTCTTTTGATCTTTGCTCTGAGGTTCATATCTAACATCCCTGGTACCATCCTGCTGAAGCTTGAGTATAACGACTTTAGCGTTCAAGTGTATCCACAAAAAACCTAAGCTCAGCGTGCTGATATGTCTGGTCACGTATGCAAGATATAATGTGCATGCTAGTTCTTTGCTAGATGTCAGCTTGACCTCTCCTTTACAGAACCTAAAACTGATTCCCAACTTCAGGTATTGATTTATTATTGTCACTTGTACCGAGGTACAGTGAAAAACTTGTCCTGCATACCGATTGCACAGATCAATTCATTACACAGTGCAGTTACATTGGGTTAGTACAGAGTGCATTGATGGAGAGCACACTTGACCATGTTGCCAGTGAAACAAAAGTAAAACGCTGGAAATATAAAATATAGGAAGTGCACACGAGGCAGGCAGGTCTGTAGAGAGACAGAATTAGTGTTTTGGGTCTGATCAAAGCTGGTGAAAGGCCAGCAGCATTGATTCTGTTTCTCTCCTCACTGATGCAGTTTGACCAAGATGCCAGTTTAGTAAAAGTTTTTGGTGTACTAACTGATCTACTTTTGGATCCTCAGCGTTCCGGAGAGCCCCCATGAGCCTGATCCCGAATCCTATGAAACCATTCCGCCCAAGGTCATTCCGCTGGATGACGTAAGTCTTCTCTTTACTGCATCCTAGTTCAGTCAAAGCAGCTTAAGCTAAGATCTTTTGTACTCAAAGGAAATTGGGTTTTCATTCTGCCTTCTCATTGCCCCTGCGTTACCCATTAGATAACAACCAGTGTTTATTATTTTTAAGTACACACCCCACAATCTGTGGCCTGTCGTGTGAGTTTTGTAGCTTTTTTCTGTCCAGGTTATCTTGGGATGTGTTATTTAGCATGGGATATCTGGTCATTTCCACCTTTTAGAGGTCCAAGTATCACACTCCCTTTTCCTTGAAGCCCAGCAAAATTCTCCTTTCTCGCATCAGGTTCACTCTTGAAAATTTCCATTGAATCTGCTGTCACCATCCTTTCAGATGACAGTTATTGGTAATTCTATGAAATTCTGAGCTGTTCAGCCTTTTGCACATTTCTTACAATTAAAACTGGGCTCACAGTCTAAGCTGTTCACAGAAGCAGGCCCTACAGTCCAAGTCGTCCGTGCTGATCAAAATGGTTTCCTGAGCTAGTCCCATTTGCCTGCATTTGGCCCATATCCCCCTAAACCTCTCCTATCCGTGTCCCTGTCCAAATGTCTTTTAAAACATTGTAATTGTACCTGCCTCTACCACTTTCTCTGGCAGCTCATTCCACATACCCACCACCCTCTGTGTGGGGAAAAAGTTGCCGCTCAGATCCCCTTTAAATCTTTCCCCTCTCGCCTTAAATCTGTGCCCTTTAATTTTAGACTCCCCCCACCCTGGGAAAAAGATTATCTATCTTATCTATGCCCCCCATGATTTTATAAACCTCTCAGCCTCTTCTCCAGGGGAAACAGTCCCAGCCTATCCAGTCTCTCCTCATAATTCAAGCCCTCCAGTCCCGGCAACATCCTTGTGAATCTTTTCTACGCCCTCTCTAGCTTAATCACATCCTTCCTACAGTCTGGTGAACAGAACAGTGCACAATACTCCCAAGTGTGGTCTCATGATATCCTACACAACTGAAACTTGACATTCCATCTCTTGTACTCAGTGCCCCATCCAATGAAGGCAAGCGTGCCATATGCCTTCGCCACTTTGTCAGTTTGCTGGGTTGGGCGGTGTCACCATTATCCTGAAGGATCTGGGTATAAATGGGGTTAGGTTAACCTGTGGTCCCTTTCTCCCTTCTGCCTTGCGCTCAGAGGGCTAGCTGCATGATTACCCTGCAGGATCTCATTCCTTCAACCCCTGTGCTGAAAGGGGTGAGCAAGGGGCATAGGGGTGAGGTACAGTGGGGGAAACAATGGATCTACACCCCAGTAAGAGCTCTCCCCTTAAAGGCAGCAATCGAGAAGCTTAGTTCTTAGTCGTAGTAAACCTACAGCTGTTGCAACCTCTGTGGCTTCTCTCCGCAGGAGAATGGTGTTGAAGAGCCGTTATATGAGGAGCCGCTGCAGGCGATAGCTGGCTCTCAGTCTCCAGATGGCTCTGGAAGCTCCAAACTGCCTCCGGTGTTGGCCAACCTCATGGGCAGCATGGGCGTGGTGAAGGCACAACAAGCTGGCTCCAATTCCAACTCCAGCATCAACGTCCAGGAGCTGCTCACCTCCATCATGGTGAGTCGAGAGAGCAGTCAGACAGTAAGGAAAAATAATGCAGAGATGGGGAAATGCTCAGCAGGTCAAGCAGCATCTGCAGAAAGAGAAATGGATAATGTTTCTGGAAGACAAAACTGCAGATACTGGAATCTGAAACAGGCTGAGGAAGGGTGCCTGACACAAAACGTTGGGTGGTTTCTCTTTCCACGGATACTGGCTGGCTGGTCAAGTTTTCCAGCATTCCAGCAAAACGCTGGTTTATTTTGGACAGTGGGTGAGAGTTACTTGCTGTGAGCTTTGACTCCTTTAATGAAGTATTGGCGATCACCTGAAAGTATTGTGGGTCAGCATTTCAGATTCTTTTCTGACAAGAGCCACGGAGATGCAGCTCGGAATCGGGCCACCGGAAGCACCTGTTTTCACTGTAATCCTATTCTAACTTACTCTTCCTACATTCCCATCTACTCCGGAGTACCCGGAATAAACCCACAGGGAGAACGTGCACACTCCACACAAACAGCACTGGAGGCGAGGATCGAACCCTGGTCGCTGGAGTCGTGAGGCAGCTGCTCTACTAGCTGCATCACTGTGCTGCCCTGACTGGTTCATGCTGGTTCACTAACTGCCAGCTTGTCTCATTTCATGACGTTTTATCTCTCGAGCACGGGCTGTGAGCTCAACTTGAGCCCTTAGCTTTCTCCCAACTGCCACTCGTGAGAACGAGGTCTTGGACAGATGTTGAAGCAGATTGTTAAATTCCTAAACGCTATTTGAGAAATGGTGTCCAGACCAGCATTCATCCCTCTACAAGTTACCCAGATGGTCATTGAAGAGCTGCTTGGTGCAGTCTGGGTTCAATTTACTAAATGTATTGTTCTGTAAACTCTGTAACATTGGTTAAATTTAATTGCTTACTAATTGAGATTGTTGTGTACTAACCAACATTTTTGCTCTTTCTCTCTCCTCTCTCTCTACATGTTCCAGAGCAATCAGAAGCCCATCGAGGAGTTGGTCAAACAGCCAGAGTTTTCAGATAAAATCAAACAGCTCCTTGGGCCACTGCAGCAGCAGGCTCCTTCAGGTACATTACCCAGAGTGGCACTGGATTGTGTGTGCATGTATTCCTCACCCCGTAGGTATTTAAAGTTGAGTGAAGCTGGGTAATCCTCTCTCCTCTTACTGATCTAATAAATAGAGTTGGGGAATCTTCTAAAACGTGTATGAAGTCAGAAAGCCTGAAGTTCAATTACTGGTGTTGCTGACTGAACAGTTTCCAGAGGAGAGATTTTCTTCTCTGGAGGAGGAAGTTGCTCAACATTTGACTGTTATCCAATGACTCCTACTAGAAGGTGCATGGGTAAAGGTGGAAACAGATACCTGTGGCTCAGTTGCAGGTTGATTCTCATTCTGCACAAAGGGGGATAAGTCAAGAGTCTGGAGAGCAGCCCTCTCCTGCTCCCTCTCCCGCTCCCTGGAACAAACTGCAGAGGTGGTGTGTTCAAAAGGAAAGGAAATTGGATTGGGAATGTAGGGTGGTGGAGCCTGGGATTTGCCACACACAGCATTCTTTATTTAGGGTGGCTCAGTGCTTTGAGGCTAGTGTTGGAAATATCAGATCAAGGGTCTTTGGGGGTGAATGGGGCACAGGAAATGTTCATTCCATTGTCCAGAGTGGAGGATCTGGATACTCCTTCATTCTGGGGAGTTTTGTCCCTCATCCACAACCTTTAACTCACCACCAGGACTGGCACAGCCATGGCTTCATCACCTTCCAACTGCGCTCACAGACCTACTCAGTCAAGGGCATTGATGCCACTACTGTCCCGGGCAGGGCTAGTCACCTGGATACCATGTCACTTCACCTCTATGGCAGGAAGAGGCCTTCCTGCCCTTTCTGCCTGTTCTACCAGTTAGAACAATCTTTATTTTGAGGGGTTTGAACCACAGGCTGAAAACTGTCCACCCCAGCATAGACACAAAGATCTCTGTCTGCAGATGGGTCTGGGGCTGTTTTTTTAAATTATTCAAAGAATGATCCGTAGAATGAAAGGGTTAACGTACAAGGAGCATCTGATGTCTCTGGGCCTGTACTTGATGGAGTTCAGAGTATGGGGAGGGAGTTCTCATTGAAACCTACTGGATACTGACAGGCCTGGATAGAGTGGATGTGGAGAGGATGTTTCCATCAGTGGGAGAGTCCGGGATCCGAGGGACATCCCTTTAGAACTGAGGTGAGGAGGAATTTCTTCAGAGGGCGGTGAATCCGTTGCCACAGAGGGCTGTGGAGGCCAAGTCATTGGGTGTATTTAAGGCAGAGATTGATGGGTTCTTGATTGGTGAGGGGGTTAAGGGTTACGGGAAGAATGGGGTTGAGAGAAATCAGCTGCAATTGAATGACGGAACAGACTCAATGGGCTGAATGGCCTAATTCTGCCCCTATGTCTTGTGGTCTAAATGTTGTTGTTTTATTGCCCTCCAGGACAGCAGATGATGGGCCCCCCTCCGGCCATGAACGGTTTCCCTCCAGGCCCCAACAACATGCCTCACTTCCCTCCCGGCGGCCCGGGGGGGCCAGGTGGACCTTTCCCAGGTGGGCTGGCGCCTCTCGCTCCGCTCCGCTCCGCACGTGTCCGACCCTCCCCCGGTGTTTGTCTGGCACCGCTCTCACCTCCCGCTCTCTTCTCCCCCACCTCAGGTCCCCACGGCCCCGGCGGCCCCAGGATGATGGGCCCCCCCCAGCAGCGGGATGGTTACTGGGACCAGCCCAACGACAACATGAGGGGTCCCCCCCATGGCATGCGGGGTGGGCCCTACCCGCGGGGGCGGGGCCGCAGCAACGACCAGAGCTTCAGGGGCCGGTGCGGGAGAGGCCACCCCCATGGTGGGGGCAGGGGTGCACATGGCAATGGAATGGGAGGCAACCACGGTGGAGGTAGGTGGGGGTCCTGCTGTGGTCTGGGGCAGGTGGGCTACAGGGTGGGGGGGTAGGAGAGGGGGGGGGGGACATTCCGATGGGGGACGTGGGGGCAAGCGTGAGGCAAAGGAAAGTAATGTGAAGGAAGGAGGGGTAGTGAGGGAAGGGGAGTATGAGTTGGGTGGAGGGACTAAGGGAAGGGTGAAGGAAGGGGGTAGTGACGCAAGGGTAGTGGGGGAGTGAGGCGTGGACTGAGGGAGGTGAAGGAGGGGTAGTGGGGGAGTGAGGTGAGGGGTGGAGGGACTGAGGGAGGTGAAGGAGGGGTAGTAGGGGAGTGAGGTGAGGGGTGGAGGGACTGAGGGAAGTGGAGTGTGAAGGAGGGGGAGTGAGGGGTGAGGGTGTAGGTGAGCTGTAGAGGGAGACTGAGCTGTGGGGCGGGGCTTCTTGGCTCAGGGGTGACAGAACTCGCTGCTTGGAATGACATCAGTTTAATCAGAGGATTCTCTTCTCCCCCCCCCCCCCCCAAGCAGACATGTCAAACAGACCACCGTGTCGGCATTTCATGATGAAAGGCAGTTGCCGCTATGAAAGCAACTGTGCCTTCTACCACCCTGGAGTGAACGGCCCCCCACTGCCTTGAAGCCCACGGCAGGCTGGTACATGCAGCGGTTAAGCTAACCTTGACTGAAGAGAGCTGAAGAGCATTCTGGCTGGGCCAGGCACTCTGATTCCTGTGGAGATTCCTGACACCAGAGCGAGCAGGCCTCCCTCTATCCTGTGGAGAGTTTGAACAGTTCACTGCTGTATCACAGACGTGCAGGACCCTGTCTGGGTCTCCATCACAGTCTACACAGGCTTCAGAACAATGAAACTGAAAGGACATTAGGCATGGGATTTAGACCACTACAATGTGTTCACTGTTGCACAGACACTGGACCCAACTGTTCCCCTTCACCCTTTTCCTCTTTCTCTTTGCCTCTGTGAGGCTCATTTAAGGCAGCTTGAACTGCAGCTGAACTTTGAAGGAGAGAGAAAAACAAACTGTGCTTTCTCCTTTTAAGTCTGCACCAAATACTTCTTCACCACTACAGACAAAGTGACAAAAGCTCCCCTCTACCTGTTTGGTTATTTGCAACTGGTGGTGAAGCAGAGCGAAGCGGATCACACGTGGTCTGAAGATTGGGTGATGTCTCCTCCCTCCCTCCTCCATTTGCGAGTCCGTTACGTTGGAGACAGGCAGCGCAGAGGCACCTCCTCGGACTAGGCAACTACTGAACGCTTCTACCTCTGCACAAGAAAAGTGCCAGTCAACTATTTCAACACTGCATTCGACACCCAGCGAACCTTCTGTTTCACGTTTGGACTTTTGCTTTCCATTGAGTGGAAGGAATCCACTCCCTTGGACTAGTTCAACTCGTGCTCTTTTGCAAGTTGCTTTCCTTCTGACTTTTTTTTCTTTGCCCCCTGTCCGTCCCATCCACCTATTTCCATAACACAAGTGCTGATAACCTTCCAGTCGCTTCCTCACTGTGCAGTGGCTGAAATCTTTTCCAACTATTTTTGTAAATATCTATTTTGTAATAAGTGCGCGGTGTGTTACTGACGGGGACGGTACTGTGTGCCTGGCAGCTGGCGTCCTCTGGCTGAGCTTGTGGTCTTTGTTCAGCAACCATCAGTACCATGTCACTGCCTGCATCACCCTCTTCTCCCCCCCCCCAAGTTAGCAAGGCATATCCAGTGACGTCCACCCCACCTGTTCGCCAAAGTACAGTCATAAACTAGAGGCCAATATTTCTCCCCCCCCCACCCCCTTCTCTCCCTCGCTTGGAATTGTTGGCTAACCGTGACCAGTCTGGGTGTGAGCGCAGGTTGCGGTTCCCAAGGTGATGACGTTCTTTAACGTGTTTGGTTCATGGGACGCTGGCAATTTGGAAACCACTGTTTCACAGACCCCTCCTCCAGCCCTGAGGGAAAGTTATTCCACAGATGTGTGATTTATTAAACAAGGCCAGTTAGAGTAACCTCACAGTCTCTTTTAAAGTTGCATCTCGAGGACAAAGGAGTTCTGCCTTGACAGAGGAAGAGTGAGAGCCTGTGCAAGCAGCCAATGGGTCGCCCCTGAAATAACCCTCGGCCTGTTCCCCACAGACCATCTGACATCTCTACTTGCATTATTTTTTTTGTTAAAAGCTTTGACCCCTCTTGCTCTGCACCCAAGGGTCCACCAGTAAACATCTGGCGGTGCCCAGCATATCTTCCTGTGGAAACTCCATAAAACCCAACTTGATGGGTTTCATTCCAGGTTTGGACATCTGATATGTTTAGTGAGGTTTGTTAAGGAAGCGGGGAGACACTATCCTTGGGTCTCTGTAAAGTTAAATTTGATTCTTCTTTTGAAAAGAAAATGGGCTTAGTTTTGAACTGAGGCTGGGATGGTTCAGCCATACTTTAATTGAAAATCCAATGCACTTGAGTTTGATTTCAAAGGGGGCAGTTATTTTTGTTTCTGGCTTCTCAGAATTTGGATGAAGCCCCTGATCAGATGGTGATGCCCCTGGTCTCATCTCCACCTGCCGCTAAGTGATTCACAGCCAGTAAATGTGTGCAGTTCGAAAAGGGCATTGTAAATGATGCTCCCCAGTACCGAACCCACACTGACACCAAGAGCTTCTGAGCTTGCGTAGCCCCTTGGGAGTGAGGAGGAATGGGAAATGTTGCTAGGAAGTCTGTACTGTTGTCAAGGGTCGACCATTCTGATTTGTACAGGCAGGACGTATTGGATCAGCTAACCCAGTCAACATTGCACTAACAGTACTGTTATACACACAATGGCAGCCTAATCTCTAGGGTGGTTTCCTTCAGAACGGTGTTTAATTTTTACATTTGTGTATGTCCAATGTTTGTCTAGTTTGTTCTTTTTTATATAAATATATATATTCAAAATATACCCCATCAGAGCCGATGCGGTGATAATGGCTGCTACTGATCATTTTACAGCTCAGTTTTTTTTTTGAACAAATGGATATTGTACAATTCTGTCATTGTGCTTAAAAATATAAATAACCAGGAAGTTTTTTTTTAATAAACCAATAAAAGTATTTTGAAAATGGCTTGTGTACCTTTTCAAATGTGACTTGCTGCAAGGTCAGTGAGTATGAGAGTTGTCTTCTGTGAAAACCTGCTGCTCGTCTCTTTGGAGGCATATTACTGTTGGGAGTTTTGTGAAATTGGTTGTCTTTTGTACAGTATTTGCTATTTTTATATTTTAATAATAAAACATTGAAACAATGGAGCTGTTCCTTGATGTTAATTTGGGAAACTGCACCCACAATGAATGAATGAAATGCTGCTTGAGATGGATTCAGTCAAAATATAATTTTAAAAACCATAGTCTGCATCTTTCACTAAGCCCACCTGCATCTCCACATGTGAACACATAAACTGAAGGCCATTGCTGAGTCCTATGCTCATATGGGCTGTGAAGGGTTAATGAGGATTTTGTTTATCCGTACATAGTTTAAAACTAATTTTAATTGGGAGATTGTATAACTGGGCTTCTGGGAGCTAAATAAGCATGTAGCAAGTTCCTTCTCTGGACATATAACCATATGGACATACTAAAAAAAACATTAAGCTGATTCATGTCCCCACGTATTAAATAACACATTTTAAGAAATTTGTAGATGAATTTTCCACCATTAATGTCCTGCAGCTGTAAGTGTTCTAAATATTCTGTACGTAGCCAGAATGCGATGATGGATAATGTTTCAGTATGTTTCCATTAACCCTGATTTCCAGTGTAAAATTAGTACGATGATTGTAACCAGAGAAAAATGCATACGCTAAAGATGCCAACAATGCGCTGAAAGCAAACCAGGGACACGTGCACTCAAAACAGACCAGTGTCTTCATAGAGAACCCACCTTGTCCTGTCCTGTCCACCAGTGACTGAAGTGAAAATGAGCTGAGTGTGTGTACGCGCATGTGTGTCTGTGGGGTGCAGTTTACAAATTAACCTCTTAGTTTTCTCTCCATATTAGACCACTCCTAGAGTTGGTTCCCTGTTTGAGGATCATTTGAATCATTCAGAGAACCAGTTTGGTGAACTCCATTGCAATGTTTTCATTATATATTTAAATCTTTTTTCATAGCTTTGCTTAAGACCCAAAAAGTTAGTTTGGATAGTTCATTATTCCTACAGCAATAAGGATCTTTATTACTAGCTGGATGTTTTTAGTTTTCCTTCAGTGTTCCTGCTTTCTTTGGTAAGTAGGTTTGATTTGAAAACATCAAAACTTGTATTTCAAAATCTTGAGGTGTGATTACGGAAAGAATAGTTGGTAAATAGGAAGTGGAGTTGGTGAATATAGATTGGTGTTAAGATAATGTGAAAGATGTTATAGAAACATAGAAAACCTACAGCACAATTCAGGTCCTTCAGCCCACAAAGCTGTGCTGAACATGTCCCTACCTTAGAAAAATAGAGAGCTATGGGTAAGCCTAGTAACTTCTAAGCTCCATGTACCTATCCAAAAGTCTCTTAAAAGACCCCATATTATCTGTCTCCACCACCGTTGCTGGCAGCCTGTTCCATGCACTCACCACTCTGAGTGGGAAAAAAAAACTTAGCCCTGACATTTCTATACCTACTCCCCAGCACCTTAAACCTATGTCCTCTTGTGGCCACCATTTCAGCCCTGGGAAAAAGCCTCTGACTATCCACATGATCAATGCCTCTCATCATCTTATACACTTCTATCAGATCACCTCTCATCCTCCGTCGCTCCAAGGAGAAAAGGCCAAGTTCCCTCAACCTGTTTTCATAAGGCATGCTCTGCATTCCAGGCAGCATCCTTGTAAATCTCCTCTGCACCCTCTCTATGGCTTCCACATCCTTCCTGTAGTGAGGCGACCAGAACTGAGCACAGTGCTCCAAGTGGGGAACTGCAAAGCAGTGCAGATCTGTCAAGGTAGATGCACAGTGGTATTGTCAGACATTAAAAGATAAAGTGCAAAGACTATTTCCAATTCACTGAACAATTCTCCAAAGCATTAGTGACATGCCATTCAACTGATGAGTTATCTGCAGTCTTAAAATGGGTTGATGGATACTGTTTTAACTGCTCCCCAAATATTTTAGGCCTCTACATTCAAGGTAAACCTGGAGTTTCTTTATAAGGCAGAAATACACCGTAGATTGGTGACAATATCCGGGTTGTATCTATAGCAGTTGGTGTGAACAATGCAAACCAAATGATTTCGTGTTGCAGAGTTGAGTGGGCAGGGGTTCGTGACATTTTTGAGTTGGTTGGTTTAGCTTATTGTGATATACACCAAGGTGCAATGAAATTCCTTGCTCTGCGAAGCTCATGGAGTGGAGAGTACACATGGTAATAATAAATACTGTGATTCACACTAAAACAACACGATGGTGCAAAGATTGTAGTGCAAAAAGAAATGCTAAAGTAACAATATCAGAACAGGTAGAACTAAGAATTCGAGCACAACAGCAGCGCCAGGAAGGGGTGATTGGTTCAGGAGTCTGATAGCAGTGTGAAGAGGCTGTTCTTGAGGCTGGAGCCTCTTCAAGCTCCTTTATCTTCTGGAAGGTAGAAGAGAGAAAAGCGAATGACCAGGGTGGCAGGTATGCTTGACAATACGGTTAGCCTTGATAAAATATCTAACGTAAGTACAAAACATTTTCATTACAGTTAAGGTTATTCTGTTGCTTTACATCAGCACCATTATCCATTTACAAACTTAAATAATTCATGGGATTTGAACACAAAATTTACTTTGAGTGCAGTGGCAGGAGGCCCCTCCCCTTGGAACCCCTTCAGTTTTTTTAAAACAAAAACTTAATTGATGATGCTCACAACAATTTTAGATTAAACTGTGATCCTCACTGTCCAGGATGCACTCCAGCCCCTGCGCGCCACCCCCGGGTCAGGAAGTCCTCCAGCAAGCCAGCAGATACAATGTGCTCCTTCCTTGCAGACTCCCAGGCAGATCCTTATCCTCAGAGGAGGGAAAGGTGGTTGGTTTGGACGCACCCCTCGCTGACCTGCTGCTTGGACCTGTCAATGGGCACCCAGGCCAGGCCCAGTAGTTCTGTCGAGTGATCTGTTGGAAGTGTATAAAATTATTGAGGTGCATAGATAGGGTGGACAAGCAATATCTTTTTCCCCATTATTGAGCGATCCAATACCAGATGGCATGCATTTAAGGTGAAGGGGGTAGGTTCAGAAGAGACGTGAGGGGTACATTTTTTTACTCAGAGTGATGGATGCCTGGAATATGTTGCCTGATAGGGTGGTGGAGGCAAATTCAAAGGAGGCTTTTAAGAAGGGCTTGGATGGGCACATGAATGAGAGGAAGATAGAGGGATATGGATATTCTGTAGGTAGGAGGGATTAGCTATGTCGGCACAACATTGTGGGCCGAAGGGCCTGTTCTGTGCTGTACTGTTCTATGTTCTATGCTTTTCCCTTCAACTACCTTGATGTACTGTTGTAATGAAATGATCTGTCTGGATGGCATATAAAACAAAGTTTTTCTGTACCTCGGTACATGTGACAATAAAAAACTAATTTACCAGTCCCACTCTCCAGGCCTTCAGTGCTTGCCGCATCACACCCGCTACTCAGCCCTTAATGAAGAAGATGACCAAAGGAAAACAGCAGCTGATTCTGATGGGGAACACTGCCACTTTTAGCACGCATAAAATATTGTTCCCAGGTCAGGAACGGGTTCTGTTTGTTACTGAAGTCCCTAAGTCAATTTTGTCCATAAGTCAGAAAATACACAGAAATCACTCAATACAGGAACCACACCGCCACTGGCACCAAAAACACACAAGACTGAAAAGAAAAGTTACTACATGAGGCGAGAGAAGAAACTAGTTCGTAGGAACGAACATATATCCAGGGCTGAATTGGTGGCCACAAGAGGACGTAGGTTTAAGATACTGGGGAGTAGGTACAGAGGAGATGTCAGGGGTAAGTTTTTTACTGAGTAAAATAGAGGGCTATGGGTAAGCCTAGTAATTTCTAGGGTGGGGACATGTTCGGCACAGCTTTGTGGGCTGAAGGGCCTGAATTGTGCTGTAGTTTTTCTATGTTTCTATATATATGTACTTTGGATTTTTGAATTTAATAATATTATGGGAGCTTGTTCAAATGTAGGGGTGTCCATAAGTTGGGCATATGTAACCGGGGGATGGCCAGTGACATGAATGCAGTTTAATTAGGTCTACCTCCTAGAAAGGAAAATCTGCACTGACTTCCAAATTACTCCCACTAATAAAACAATACAACCTTCCTGTAATGTTGTCTGTCTACAATTCAGGTGCAATTTTAAAGCTTTTCCTGGACCTTAGGAAGTGCCTTAATTATCTTAAGCAACAGAGCCGATACCATCTGAGGGCAACATTCTGCACAAGATCTCCAGCGTACTGCATGCTCCACAGCCCTTGAACCTGTGACGTGCACTGTCTCCCGGTGCGAAGTGTGCACTTCACTGCCGGTCGCTGGCGATGCATTCTGCAGTCCCCGCTCACTTCAGGGCCCCGTGCAGAAGTTCACAAACCAGCAAAGATCGTCTTTTTCCCAAAGTTGGAACTGACGTAATAATGCTCTCTGCAGAATTATGGGCTGGGCTGGAGCACTTCAGTTATGAGGAGAGACTGGGTCTGAGTCACAGAGTCATACAGCACAGAAACAGGTCCTTCGGCCCAACTAATCCATGCCGACCAAGCTGCCCATCTAAGCTAATCCCATTTGGCCCATTTCCCTCTAGAATTTTTGTATCCAAATTCTTTTAAATGTTGTTATTGTACCTGCCTCAACCACTTCCTCTGGCAGCTCGTTCCACATACTGACCACCCTCTGTGTGAAGAAGTTGCCCCTCAGGTCCCTTTTAAATCTCTCCCCTCTCACCTTAAACCTGTGCCCTTTAGTTTTTGATTCCTTTTCCCTGGGAAGAAGGCTGCGCACATTCACCCATCTGTGCCCCCTCATGATTTTAAACACCTCTGTATGAGCTCAGTATCCTACGTTCCAAGGAATAAGGTCCCAGCCTGTCCAACCTCTGCCTATAACTCAGGCCCTTGAGTCCTGGCAACATCTTCGTAAATCTTCTTTGCACTCTTTCCAGCTTAATGGTGTCTCTCCAGGTGCAGCCTCACCAACATCTTGTCCAACTGCAACATAACGTCCCAACTCCATACTCAGTGCCCTGACTGATGAAGGCCAGTGTGACAAGTGCCACCTTCACCACCCGGTCTACCTGTGACAGCACTTTCACTGTTCTCCCTGGAGCAGAGGAGGTTCAGAGGGGACATGATTTATGTAGGTAAAATTGAGGGGGAAAGATAGGGTAGACTGCAGGAAACTTTTCCTTGGATCAGAGGTCGATAAAACTAAGATAATGTATCTTTATGAGTCACATGTACATCGAAACACTCAGTGAAATGCATCTTTTGCATAGTGTTCTGGGGGGCAGCCCGCAAGTGTCGCCACGCTTCCAGCACCAGCATAGCACGCCCACAACTTCCTAACCCGTACGTCTTTAGAATGTGGGAAGAAACCGGATCACCCAGAGGAAACCCATGCAGACACGGGGAGAACGTACAAACTCCTAACAGACAGCGGCCGGAATTGAACCTGGGTTGCTGGTGCTGTAATAGTGTTACGCTAACCACTACACCACTGTACACTAGAGGACATTAGGGTAAGGGGTAAGAGATTTACAGGGGATCTTCTTCACCCTGAGAGTGGTGAGTACCTAGACCACACTGTCAGAGAGAGTTGTGGAAGCAGAGTCACCGACAGCATTGAATAAGATGAGCACTTGAATCACCCAGGTGTAGAAGGTTACGGGCCAAGTGCTGGGGGATGGGATTAATATGGATGGATGTTCCACTGGTCAGCGTGGACATGATGGGCCGAATGGCTGTCTGTTTCCGTGCTGTCTGACTCCATGCATCAACTGGAGCCTCATTCATCAGATCTCCGAGAGGTTAGCTTACAGACTATGTACAAGACAAGGTTGGACAAACTTGGCCTGTTTTCTCTGGGCCATCGAAGGCTGATAGAAGTTGGTAAAACTATGAGAGGCAGAGATAGGGTAGACAGTCAGAATCTAGCTCCCAGGGCGAAAATATCAAATACTAGAGGGCGTAGCTTTAAGGTGAGAGTTGGAAAGTTTAAAGGAATTTGCGAGGAAGGTTTTGTTTTACATAGAGAGCGGTGGGTGCCTGGAACATGCTGCCAGAGGGAGTGGTGGAAGCAGAACCGACGAGCAAACGATTAAGAGGCACATGAACAGCTCGGGGTGGAGGGATATGGAACCGTGTGCAGGCAGATGGGATTAGTTTAGTTGGCATCATGGTCAGCACAGACATCATGGGGCCAAAGGGCCTGTTCCTGTGCCTTACTGTTCAGTTATGCCTCTGTTAACTGGACTGCATTGTTCCCCATACTACCCTGACAGCTGAATAACAGAGGATCGAGACAAAGCCATTCAGCCCCTCGAGTCTTGTTCTGTCATCCACTCTGAACGCGGCTGATTTGCATCTCAAATCTCATCTGCACACCTTGATTCCTTAACCCAGAATACTCTCGCCTAATAAATGTTCCCTGTTTTACCCAGGACATGAACCTGTGGATCATGGACCGACATGACACAAAGATATGCATACATACAAAAATACTTTAATTGCAAATTCTCTTCTCTGAGAATAACAACCGGTGTTACGACACGTTAATAATTTAATAGACAAAGCTAGACACCATTACTTACTAAACAAAAACTACTTGTGTTACAAAGAAATTGGGAGGTGTCACCACAACCCCCAAGGCACTAAAGGTAGAAATACATTGAAATCTTCATGCACATGCACAAAATACTCTTGGCAGTGAGCAGAACATCCGGTTGAATGTTAAATGTCCTATTTCAGTCACATTTCATCACGTTGGCACTCCCAAACTCAACGTCAAACTTGCCTGGGGTGGGGGGTTGGCAGTAAACCCTGCAGGACATACAAACATTTCACAATGGAGTCCGCTCAGTTAAAATGCTGAAGAGAAATTGGTAATAATTAATACTTAATAGAAGTGTCTCATTGCACGAGTAATAGACGTGGCTGATACAGCGGGAGGTTAGGGACAGATTTACACATTAAGTATACCGTCCATTAGGTATGGAGGTCTGGAGTCCAAAGCTGGTCACGGTTGGGTTCGGAGCCAGGGGTTATTTCGAGCCTCCCCTCAACTCTTCCCGGAACGAGCGCTATTGTCGGAAACCCAGCACCGGTCTCCATGCTGCCTCATCCTATCCCTGGCAACGTAATACTCAAGGAAGGGAGGGGAATAAAAACATCGGCCTGCACAGCTGAGGTCCACCAGCAACCAGCTGGAGGAACTCAGCAGGTCAAGCAGCATCTGTGGAGGGGCGGAGGAACTGTCGACATTTCAGCTGCCTCCGTCCTGATTGCGCGTTGCTCCGGACTCCAGCGTCTGCAGATTCTTGTGTCACGTTGGCCGACTGGCTTCACTGTGGCGCGGGTCTGCACCTCGCGCAGTCCGCTCGGAAGCGAGAGTGAAGGAGTCCGGGCTGGCGTTCGCTGCAGCAGTCAGGTGCCCCGTGCAGAGGGTTCAGCGAGGGCGGCAGACCGGTACAGGGGAGACACGGGGGAGACCGCGGACGCTGGAACCTGGAGCAACACACAAGATGCTGGGAGGGACTCAGCGGGTCGGGCGGCATCCGCGGAGGGAGATGGACAGTCGACGTTTCGGGACGAGAACCCTTCATCCGGAATAAAGGGAAATGTTGACTGTTTCCCCTCGTCGATGCTGCCTGACCCATGAGCTCCTCCAGCATCTTGTGTGATTCTTCAGTTAGAGACTGTAAGCCAGGAGGTAGACAGTATAAAGAGAAGGGGAGGGGGTGGGGGAAGAGCTGGCAGGTGATAGGTGGATCCAGGTGAGGAGGGGGGGGGTGATAAGCAGACGGAGGAGGGGAGGGTGGGGTTAGGGACAGAGGCCGGGAGGTGAGAGGTGGAGGGCGACAGGCTGTAGGAGATGGAATCTGACGGGTGAGGGAACCAAGTGAGAGAGGTGGGGAGGGCAGGTGGGAACAGTGGGGGGGGGGGGGGGGGGGGGGGAGGAGACCCAGTGGGAGGGGTGTGTGGTGATGGGCAGATGGGAGAGGGGAATGAAACAGGGAGATGGGGAGGGGTGGAACTGGGAGGAGAGAGAGAAAGGGGATTGGGGGGGGAATCAGTTTACTGGAAGTCAGAGAATTCAATGCCCATCCCCATCGGGTTGCAGACTATCCGGGCGGGATACGAGGTGCTGCTCCTCTAGTCTGCGTTTGGCAATGGAGGGGGCCGAGGACAGACAGGTGGCTGGGGGAACGGGGAGGGGGAATTAAAATGGCCGGCAACCGGGAGCTCCAGACGGCCACGGCGGACGGGGCGCAGGTGCTCGGCGAGGCGGTTGCCTGGTCTGCGCTTGGTCTCCGAAGAGAAGTCCCCGGCTCCAAGCCGGCGGGAAGCAACTCTCTCGCGGTCGCTGATGGAAAAAACCCCGGCAATCTCCCGCATTGTGGGGGGGGGGGGGGTCGGGGGTAGGCGACATCCCGGGTTCACCAGGGTCTGGTGTTCCTGAACTTGTTCTTGTGCCGGATCCACTGGGCGTGGGAGGGGAGCGCAGTCTCCAGACAAGGATTAGGATCGCCGCGCCCCTTCCCACCGACGCGCCTGGGAGACGGCGGCCTTCTCTGCTCTGGCTGGAGCGGCTGGTGGAGCCCCTCCTGGTGCCCATTCCTTGGCCCGCAGCCCCCGGGTTGTCCAGGCTCGGGCGACTGATCCCGGCTCCGTCCCGTGCCCCGGCCGTCCAGTCCAGGACATCTCTCCCCCCTCGGGGCGGCAGGGGGCTCTGGGAGTCGGGCGGATGGGGGCACCTGCTCTGCTGGAGGGTCCGAGTCCTGGGAGAGGTCCTTCAGATCCAAAGGCGGGACGGGATGGGTCCGGGATGTTGTGCCCCTGCATCAAGGAAACATACAGGGAGGGGGGGGGGTATGAGATGGGTGCAGACGGTCCGCTCAGTCAACACACTGTTCTGCCGGACAGGGGAGGCGCCCTGCTCCCCTCTGAGACCGCGTGGTCTGTTGGCTCCCCACTGTCGCGTTACAGCTAGTCGCCCAGCGACAGAAACAGGCCCTTCGGCCCATCCTGTCTGTGCCGTCCATAGAGAGTTGCGGAAGCAGCCCGGTCCCTTGCGCAACACCAGCCTCCCCCTCCGCCGACTCCGTCCGCACCTCCCGCTGCCTCGGGAAAGCAGCCGATGTAATCGAGGACCCCACCCACCCTGGTCGTTCCCTCTTCTCCCCTCTCCCGTCAGGCAGGAGGTACAAAAGCCTGAGAGCACGGACCAACAGGCTCAAGGACAGCTTCTGTCCCGCTGTTATCAGACTCTTGAACAGACCTCTCATGTGCTGAAGATGGACTCTCGATCTCACAATCTACCTCGTCGTGGCCCTTGCACCTTATTGTCTGCCTGCGCTGCACTTTGTCTGTAGCTGTAACACTATATTCTGCATTCGGTTTTCTTTTCCCTTTGTACTACCTCAATGTACTAATGTACGGAATGATCTGTATGGACAGCACGCAAAACAAAGCTTCTCACTGTATCTCGGAACATGTGACAGTAATAAACCAATTACTAATCCCATTTACCAGCACTTGGCAATCAGAATCAGGTTTATTATCACTGACACCATCAGAGGGGAACATGCCTTACGAAAACAGGTTGAGGGAACTTGGCCTTTTCTCCTTGGAGCGACGGAGGATGAAGGGGGACCTGATAGAGGTGTTTAAGATGATGAGAGGCATTGATCGTGTGGATAGTCAGAGGCTTTTCCCCAGGACTGAAATGGTTGCCAGAAGAGGACACAGGTTTAAGATACTGGGGAGTAGGTAGAGAGGAGATGTCAGGGGTAAGTTTTTTACTCAGAGAGTGGTGAGTGCATGGAATGGGCTGCCGGCAACGGTGGGGGAGGCGGATATGATAGGGTCTTTTAAGAGACTTTTGGATAGGTACATGGAGCTTAGAAAAATAGAGGGCTATGGGTAAGCCTAGTAATTTCTAAGGTAGGGACATGTTCAGCACCGCTTTGCAGGCCGAAGGGCCTGAATTGTGCTGTAGGTTTTCTATGACGTTTGTTGTGAAATTTGTTGTTTTGCGGCAGCTTTACAGTGCAAGACACAAAAATTAGTGTAAATGACAAAATTAAATAAATAGGAATAACGAGGTAGTGTTCACGGGTTCATGGACCGTTCAGAAATCTGATGGCGGAGGGGAAGAAGCTGTTCCTGAATCGTTGAGTGTGGGTCTTCAGGCTCCTGTACCTCCTCCCTAATGGTTTCTACACTACACTACTGTTGCCAGCCTGTTAGCCAGATTAAAATTACTCCCTCTTTCCCTCCGAGGGTCTCTGACTTCTGGTGGCCAAGGTTATTCCAGCACCCTGTTTCCCATATTCCTGCCCAAACAGCCGGGGATGACCTGGTGTGGTATCACCTTCCGAGCAGGCTGTCACTCCTCCCTCCACCCTCTCCAAACCTCAGCCCCTCACTGGAAGTAGGCAGGATGAGCTGGGGATGTGGTGGGTCAAGCACAGAACCACCTCTTAAGTAGCAGCCATTGAGGGCGAGGCTCTTAGCTGGAAGGGGAGGGGGTTGTGGGGGGGGGGGGAACATCGAGCTACCGCGGTCAGATCTTCATTGCTCACCCGAGTCCCGAGTGTTGACCCCATCCCGAGGGGTTCTGGTCCGAGCCTGGAAAAAGACACAGATCTCCGTTACACTCGGGTTCTGACTCTTGCTCCCCTCCCTCCACGCGGGGTGCCCAGGGGAGAAGGTCGTGCGTTTGTGCGGCATTCTCCGCCACCCCCCATTTGGCACACAATTTTGCACCGGTGCCCACCACCTGGAGAAGCAAACACGAGAGCTGAAGGCAGGAATCCGGGACCACTCCTCCTCAGGGACTGCTTTCCATTCAACCCCAGCACAGACATCAAACGCTCACAAGCAGATGGCAACCTCGGGTACTTACTGAAACCCTGCATCAATGCAGATCGATAGGGTTGTTAAGAAGGCGCATGGAGCGTTGGCCTTCATTAGTCAGGGTATTGAGTTCAAGAGCCGTGAGGTGATGTTGCAGCTCTATAGAACATTGGTCAGACCACACTTGGAGTATTGTGTTCAGTTCTGGTCACCTCATTACAGGAAGGATGTGGACGCTTTAGAGATGGTGCAGAGGAGATTTACCAGGATGTTGCCTGGATTGGAGAGCGTGTCTTATGAGGATAGGTTGAGTGAGCTCGGGCTTTTCTCTTTGGAGAGAAGGAGGATGAGAGGTGACTTGATAGAGGTGTACAAGATGATAAGAGGCGTAGAGCGAGTGGACAGTCAGAGACTTTTTCTCAAGGTGACAATGGCTAACACAAGGGGACATAATTTTAAGGTGATTGGAGGAAGGTATAAGGGGGACGTCAGGGGTAAATTTTTTACACAGAGAGTGGCGGGTGCGTGGAACACACTGCCGGCGGAAACTGTGGGGGCAGATACATTTGGAATATTTAAGAGACTCTTAGATAGACACATGAATGATAGAAAAATAGGGGGCTATGTGGGAGGGAAGGGTTAGATAGATCTTAGAGCAGGATAAAATGTTGGCACAACATCATGGGCTGAAGGGCCTGTACTGTGCTGTAGTGTTCTATGTTCAATTAACAACCACTGAAAGTATGTTGCCTTGTCGAATGGGGTGAGGTTTTAATTGCTTACTAGACCTAACCAGCCTCTTTTTCTCTGTACACAGACTGGGTGCTATGTATGGGTTCCCTCAGACAATTCAGTGGATTTTAAACCAACGCAGTGGACATTAAAAGCTCGCTGGCCTCCAGGTTGGGGGCTCCGCTGCCTCCCGGATAAAGGAGGGGAACCAGAGGGAGGAGTGTGCGGGTGATGGGCAGACAGAGCGGGTGGGCGAGGGGAAAGAGAAGGGGTGATAGGGGCAGGGAAGGGACAGAGGCGAGTGGTTACCGGAGGTTGGGAGAAATCAATGTTGATGCTGTCAGGTTGGAGGCAACCAAGGCAGAATACGAGGTGCCGTCCCTCTCATCTGCGCCTGGCTTCAGCTTAGCAGTGGAGGAGGCAATGGGCGGACATGTCGGTGTGGGAACACGAAGTGGAATTAAATGGCCGGCCACCGGGAGATCCCAGCGGATGGAGCAAAGGTGCTCGACGAAGTGGACCCCCGACCTGTGTCGGGTCTCGCCAATGTAGAGGAGGCCGCACCGGGAGCACCGGCTGCGATAAATAACACCGATGGATTCACGGGTGAAGCGCTGCCTCACCTGGTAGGACTGTTTAGGGCCCTGGAAGGTGGTGAGAGAGGAGGTGTAGGGGTGTAGGGCAGGCATAACACTTAGCACGGTTGCAGGGATAAGTGCCCGGGGGGGTGGGGGGGGGGGTGGGATTGGTGGGGAGGGACGAGCGGACAAGGAAGTCACAGAGAGAGCAGTCCCTGCAGGGACAGGGGAGGGGAAGCTGTGCCTGGATCCCGTTGGAGATGACAGAGGTTGTAGACATCACTCCCCCTCTCCTCTTCAATGCTCCCATGAAAGATCAACCTGAAACATCAGAGACACAAGAGACCACAGTAACCCCACCCTTCTTTCTCTCCCCCCCCCACTCCTTTGTCTTCCCTCATTCCTGTGGCCCCCTTCCCCCCGCCTTGATGACCTCTCCTCCCCTCCTCCAACCTTTATTCCAGGTCCACTGCCCTCTCCTACCGATTTCTCCTTCTTCAGTCCTTGGCCTCTTCTACCCATCACCTCTCAGCTTATTACATCTTCCCTCCCTCTCCCACCCCCCACCTTCCCCCTCTCACCTGGACTCGCCTATCCCCTGCCTGCGTGTGCTCCTCCCGCTCCCCACACCACCTTATTCTGGCTTCTGCCCTCTTCCAGTCCTGATGAAGGGTCTTGGCCCCAAACATCGACTCTTTATTTCCCTCTGTGGATGCTGCCCGACCTGCTGAGTTCCTCCAGTACTTTTTGTGTGTTGTCCCAACAATCGATTTCCTCGTCCGTAAAAGTAAGGGGACAGGGAGCAGGAGCCATGCATGCTGGTCACCTAACTATAGGAAGGATATCAGTAAGATTGAAAGGGTGCGGAGAAGATTTACTAGAATGTTGCCAGGTCTTCAGGAGTTGAGTTACAGGGAAAGATTGAACGGGTTAGGACTTTATTCCTTGGAGCGTAGAAGAATGGGGGGAGATTTGATAGAGGTTTACAAAATTATGAGGGGAATAGACAGAGTTAATGTGAGTAGGCTCTTTCCACCTAGATTAGGAGAGATAAGTACGAGAGGACGTGGCTTCAGGGTGAAAGGGGAAAGGTTTAGGGGGAACATTAGAGGGAACTTCTTCACTCAGAGAGTGGTGGAAGTGTGGAACAAGCTGCCATCTGACGTGGTAAATGCGGTCTCACTCTTAAGTCTTAAGAATAAATTGGATCGATACATGGACGGGAGAGGTCTGGAGGGTTATGGACTGGGTGCAGGTCAATGGGACTAGCGGAATAAAGTTTCGGCACAGACTAGAAGGGCCAAATGGCTTGTTTTCTGTGCTGTAGTGTTCTATGGTTCTATGCTAAGTGTTCAGACAATCTCCTGTACCCAAAGTGCTCTAGGTTTGAGCAGCCATGCTGTATGGGAACCAGGCTGAGCAAGATTCTTAACGGTGGAGAGAATAAAGTAACTCACAAGGTTCAGTTGACTTCCTTGGCCCGTGTTCTGGGGACTGAGAGCAGGTTTTGTAGACTGTACACACGTTCCCCATGGCGAGCGCCGCCTCCTCCTCAGGCGCGTCACTGTAGAAGCAAATCGAAACAGGGGAGGTGGGGACATTGGAGGGAGGGGATGGGACCACACACAAAGGGAGGGGGGGGAAGGAGGAACCGGATTTGGGAAAGGAGGCAAAGGATGCAAGAGATGGGATGTCAGGAGGATAATAAAAGGTGAAGGGGAAGTGAGGAGGCCAATGGGATGGGTAGAAATAAAACAATGCAATGTCAAACTAATGGAGATGCAGATGAGGCAGAGGCAAAAATAACGAGCCAAATCAACTCAAGAACACAGCCTGCAGAGGAGTAACGCCAGGATCCTGCTTGGCAAAAACCAACAGCACGCCCCTGGCATTGGTAGAGTTGAAGGATCCGATGTGGTAACCACCACCACCACCCCTTCCTTCCTTCCCACAACAAGGATGGGATGTGCATCGTGTAACGCACACGGTGTTGGGTGCCTGCTGTAGACCACCTGTGCTCAGCTTGGCCTGTCCTTGCAGCAGCCCCACAGAGGGTGATCGCCACAACTGGACAGAGGCCAGGCTCACATGGATGCAGACACACGAGGCTGCAGATGCTGGAATGCGGAGCAACACACACAAAATGCTGGAGCAACTCAGCCGGTCGGGCAGCATCCGTGGAGGGGAATGGACAGTCGATGTTTCGGGTCGAGACCCTTCATCCAGAATAAAGGGAAATGTTGACTGTTTCCCTTCATAGATGCCGCCTGATGCCATGAGTTCCTCCAGCATCTTGTGTGTTGCTTCAGTTAGAGACTGATTGCCACAAAGCTTCCACAGGACAATTAGAAGGCATTTAGATACTAATTGTAGTAACCCTCACAAGTCATCTGGAGGCTGCCTCTCGCCTTTCTCCACGGTTTCTTATTTTATCGTGTGTGTCCATTTGGTTAGATGCAAAACAAAGTGCATTACACATGGGCCGTCAGAAGTATTGGCTGCTTGAACACACAAGTCAGAGGACACTGCTTTATAAAACAGGGAGCGTTAAACCCTGCGATGCGCAGTGCAGCAGGGGGAAGGGGTGGATTGTTGCCGTGAAGGCTGCAAGATGCAACAAGATGTATTGAATTCCTCAGACTGGCTGTTGTCAAAGGTTGTTTTCGTATTCTTTGCTTCTCTCTTAAAAATAATGTATAATAATACAGAGCATTATTAGAAATTTTACAATGAACCTTGTAAGCTTAATGGGAGTTCAGGAAACGGGGCCCTGGTGAGTTTAAAGGGAACGTGGGAAACGGGGCGCTGGTGAGTTTAAAGGGAGTGTGGGAAACGGGGCGCTGGTGAGTTTAAAGGGAGTGTGGGAAACGGGGCCCCAGGGAGTTTAAAGAAAGTGTGGGAAACAGGGACCCGGGGAGTGTGGGAAACGGGGCGCTGGTGAGTTTAAAGGGAGTGTGGGAAATGCGGCCCCAGGCACGGTAGTGTAGCGGTTAGCGTAACGCTATTACAGCGCCAGCGACCAGGTTCAATCCCCGCCGCTGTCTGTGCGTTCTCCCCGTGTCTGCGTGGGTTTCCTCCGGGTGCTCTGGATTCCTCCCACGTTCCAAAGACGTACGGGTTAGGAAGTTGTGGGCATGCTATGTTGGCACTGGAAGCGTGGCGACACTTGCGGGCTGCCCCCAGAACATTTTACGCGAAAGATGCATTTCACTGTGTGTTTCGATATACATATGACTAATAAATAAATATCTTGTATATCTTGAGATGTGAGGAGAAAATTTTCCCACACAGAGGGTGGTGGGTTTATGGAACAAGCTGCCAAAGGTGGTCGGGGCAGGTACGATTACAACATTTAAAAGGCATTTGGACAGGTACTTGGGTAGGAAAGGTTTAGAGGGATATGGGCATAAGGTGAGCAAATGGGACTAGCGTAGATAGACTTCACAGTCAGCCTGGACAAGTTGGGCCAAAGGGCCTGTTTCTGTGCTGTACAACTCCATGACTACTGTGTGTACAGTATAGTGGAATGAGGTAGCACAGGGGTTAGTGCTGCTCACAGGTACGGTGTTCGATCCTGACCTCAGGTGCTACCTGTGTGGAGCTTACACGTTCTCCCCGTGACCCGGGGTGCTCCGGTTTCCTCACACTTGTGCTGATAGGCTAAGCTGTCTACTGTATGGGAACTGCAATACACAGGAACACAAGAGGCTACAGAGAGCGGTGGACCTGGCCAGTTCCATCACGGGTACAGCTCTCCCCACTATCGAGGACGTCTACAGGAGGCGATGTCTCAGGAAGGCGACGTCCATCATCAGGGACCCCCACCGTCCGGGCCGTGCCCACTTCTCGACGCTGCCATCAGGCAGGAGGTACAGGAGCCTGAAGAACCCACACCTCAAGGTTCAACAACAGCTTCTTCCCCATGGCCGTCAGGGTCTTGAACTAACCTGAAGAACCTCAACACTGCCTCGCACTGTATCTCCCTCAACTCGCACTGATGTGGTTATGTCTATTTTTGTTTATTTTGCTGTAAGTTATGTATAATTTATATTAATTTAAGTTTATGTTGGTCATGTCTGTAACGTACTGTGCTGGGGCTGGTAAAAGCTAGTTTTCATGGCATTTTATACCCTGGGTGTGTGTGTGCCTCTGACAATAAACTTGAACTTAAAATACCTCAAGGGTAGGTGGCCGGAAGGGGAATCAGGGGCACGTGAGGGATATCAGGTTACAGGGAAATAGTTGAGGGAATGGAACTGATGAGAGACACAATCCTGACGCTATTCAGCAAAGGAACACCGCGGACCACCTCTTGTACTCCCGTGGACTTGTCTGTGATTGTGTCTTTATTTTTTTGTATGTTTTTTCTCTCTCTCTTCGCTGCCTAGTATAATTTATGTCCTGTGTGTTGTCTGTACCTACGTGCCTGTGATGCTGCTGCAAGTTTTTCACTGTACCTCACCGTACTTGTGCACACGACAATAAACTCCACTTGATGTCACATCAAAATACAGCTGAAACACACAAGTGTGCCCAGTGCGGATTTCCAGGATGAGTTCAGAAGTAGGAAGATACAGCTATTAGAATGAGAAAGCAGAAGGCTGGCTGCTGCGGCGATCAGGAGGAGATTTACAGGAAGCTTCTTAACCTTTTAAAGGCCTTTGGTAAATTTTCCCTCTCCCTCCAACTCTTCTGGCCATGGATTCAGTGTACAGACCGTCCCTCAGTTACGAACCCCCGACTTACAGACATCCCTACGTATGACCGAGCTTGGAAAAATATTACTACATTCAAAAGCCCAATGTACATACACGTGTTTGTTCCCACGGACTGGTTTCCTCTCTCTTTCCACTTTAAACAATTGTTCTTTCTCATCAGTCTGTGCTTTTGATGCCATCTAATACTGTAGACCATATCGAGAAGGCGGCATCCGTCACTAGGGACCCTCACCACCCGGGACATGCCCTCTTCTCGTTACTACCATCGGGGAGGAGGCACAGGAGCCTGAAGACCTGCACTCAATGATTCAGGAACAGCTTCTTCCCCTCCGCCATCAGATTTCTGAACGGTCCATGAACACTACCTCGTTATTCCTCTTTTGCACTATTTATTTATTTTTGTAATTTACAGATTTATAAGTTTTGCACTGTACTGCTGCTGCAAAAATGACAAATTTCACATCATCTAAGTCAGTGGTTATGATCCTGATTCTGGTGGGGGGGGGGGGGGGGGGTGGTGGGTGGTGGTGTTGCTGCAAAATGGGCACTGGCAAGTGTGGGGTTGACACTAATGGATGCTGCAAAAGAAAACACACACTGCGCGCCCCTCCTGACAGCAGAATTATTAATCTGCCTCTCCTCCCCTCCCGAACACCAGTTTCTCCCACGGGTCTGACTCTCAGTGTGAGCTGCAAGACTCAGCAGTTGTATACAGTGGGGGGAGGGTAGGGTTGGTTAGTTTCTTTACAGTCAGTGGGTGTTACCTAAACTGGACAGGTTTGGCACTGACACGCTCCTAACCTATGCAATATTGTCGAGTGAGGCTGCAGAGGGTTGTAGACACAGCCAGCTCCATCACAGGCACAGCCCTCCCCACCATCGAGGATATCTTCAAGAGCCGGTGCCTCAAGAAGGCAGCATCCATCACTAAGGACCGTCACCATCTGGGATGTGCCCCCTTCTCATTACTACCATCGGGCAGGAGGTACAGGAGCCTGAAGACCCACACTCAACGAGTCAGCATAGGTCAACGATTGAGGCGGAGGGGAGAGGGAGCTGAGAGTTTCTTTTTTAACGTGGGGCTGCCTACTTTGTTGCAAGGAGCTAGACTGCATGTGAAACTCAAAAAGACTAGCAGTGCTGGAAATCTGAAATAAAACCACAAAATGCTGCAAACACTCAGCAGGTCAGGCCGCGTCTGTGGGTGGAGGAACACAGCTGATGTTTCAGGTCAACAACCCTTCCTGAGACTGTATATTTAGGAGCGCAGACCTTAAGTCTGGGGCGAGCTGGGTAGGACAGAGAGAGAGAACAACCACACACGTATAAAAGGTCCAATCATCCAGGGCTTTATTGTAAACATAGAAACTACATTGCAAGGTCTTTTACATACTTATTTCTTCACAGACATGCAGGAACTAAAACACCCATCCACACAAGGATTACTAGGAATGATAAGGATGTGACCTTCAAAAGCCAACAGATACAATGCCCCTAACATCACAACACAGCCTGCCCCAACATCTCAGAGGATCTATCCTGGGCCCAACACATTGATGCAATCATGAAAAAGGCACGCCAATGGCTCTACTTTGTTAGGAGTTTGAGGAGATTTGGTACGTCACCAAAGACTTGCAAATTTCTGCAGATGTACGGTGGAGAGCATTCTGACTGGTTGCAACGCCGCCTGGTATAGGGGCTCCAATGCGCAGGATCGCAAGAGGCTGCAGAGGGTTGTAGACTCAGCCAGCTCCATCACAGGCACAACCCTCCCCGCCATCGAGGACGTCTTCAAGAGGTGGTGCCTCAAGAAGGCGGCATCCATCACTAAGGACCTTCACCATCTGGCATGCCCTCTTCTCGTTACTACCATCGGGGAGGAGGTACAGGAGCCTGAAGACCCACACTCAGTGATTCGGGAACAGCTTCTTCCCCTCCACCATCAAACTTCTGAATGGTCCATGAACACTACCTCATTATTCCTTTCGTTTTTGCAATATTTATGTAATTTATAGTAATTTTATATAGCATTATACTGCTGCTGCAAAACAACCAATTTCACATCATTTAAGTCAGTGATAATAAACCTGATTCTGATTCTCAATGGTAAATCCAAAAGACAGAGGTGATGTAGTGTCCAGAATTCCAGATTTCCCTGCCCTTCTGATTACTGAGCAGGCTAGCGATCATTCCTCCGGATACTCGCTCTGCAACCCCTTTGTGCAGAGAGTGCACCTCCAACATCATGCCAGCCAGGCAGCTCCTCCATGCAACTGAAGACATGGGTATGGTGGGCAGGAGACGACCCAGTGGTACATCGAGCTTGGCCCAGGGTATAGAGGAGGGTGCCCTCTGTCCTCTCCGGCCAATTGCTGGCCATGGAGGTGGCACCAACCACACCCAGTGTGACCTTCGTCGCTGCTTTGCTCCAGGGACAGAGTTAGCAGCCAACCAGTGGAAGCCGTCACCTCTCACCCCCCTTCCATCCCATCTCTGACCTGCAGCATCGTGACGTCAGGGACCCCTCCAACCCCACAGCACCAGCTGAAAACAGCAGCTTCAGCAGAGGAGTGCTGGGGTCAGCACAGCACCAGAGAACAAAACCAAGGTGATGCTTACGGTGGCTACCGTTCCCCTTCCGGAACTGCGTCAGTCACCAACAGGACAACTTGAACGCACAGAGCACGTGCGGGAGAGGGTTGTTGATCCCATGTCAGGATAAGCAAGGGCAAGTCACGAACAGAAATCCAGTCAATCTGGTCACTCCTTAACGCCACCAGTAACAAAGGAGGTGGCAGAGGCAGGTACAATTACAAGGTTTAAAGGACATTTGGACAGGTTCATGGATAGAAAAGGGTTTAGAGGGATGTGGGCCAAATGCAGGCAGGGACTAACTCAGGAGACACCATGGATGAGTTGGGCCGAAGGGCCTGTTTCCATGCTGTATAACTCTAGGACTCTACGACATCAGGAATCAGTAGTAGTGTCATCCAATCCATTAGGGATAGGGGAGAACGGACTGGAGTAAGTCTAACCACTTGGTCAGGTAGCGATCCGATGGGACTGGGTATGATACCGACTTCACGCTCTGGCCCAGATTTTACTCTGTTGGTCAACGGGCAACATTGGACAGTAACATCAGTCTGACGCCCAATCCCGTGGGGTTCGGCACACAGGGAGTCGGTTAAGAACACTCCTGTTGTTCCAGGGACTTCAGATCTCCCTCAGCCACATTTCTGAGTCGGGCAGTGTGAAACCAGGCTGGTCTGCGTGGCCCAAGACTCTCATACGATTGGGAGCTCACCCTATGCGTTCTATAAAGATGACTTGCCAATCAATGGGGTTGTCAACAGAAGTTTAACTGACTCACTAATGTCCTTTCTGACCTCCCCCATCCAGTCTATTATCTACTTGGTTTGGGTTCCACGCGAGTGCAGACCCACACCACATAGATATCAAATGCCCTTTAAAGTGGTATCAGGGACTAGCAATAAACCTGGGTCCAGCAGATCTGCATCCCAGAGGCAAATAAAATCCCACTTGTGAGTTTATCCATCGAGTTTCCGAATTATAACTGGATGAGTTGGATTGGGTTCAAAGATAACCTTTTACAGGAGGTGGACATTGTTGGCAAAGTCCCAGATGTTTCAAGAAGGTAGCGGCAGGCTACATTAGAGTCATACACAGAAACAGGCTCTTCAGCCCATCAGGACCATGCAGACTGTCAGGGACCGTTCACATTAATCCCACACTAACCTCTTTCTCCCATTAACCCTTCCCCTCGTAGATTCCTTCACATTCTTGAACTGTTACAGTCCTTGTGTAGAAGGTGCCAGGTAGGCAGTCGGGGGTTTAAACCCAGTGGGAACCAAATCCGAAGAGTGATACCTCTCCAAGTCAAGAGGGGAAAGTTACAGGGGGCAGTGCTTCCCTGCCCCGTCCCTCTGTCCTTCCAGGAGTAGCTTTATGAGGTGGTGCAGAGGAAGCAGTGGGGAGTGATTGAAGCCACCCTGTTTACGGTGGTGGCCAGGCTGCCGATCGGGTGGGCTGCTACGTCCCAGGTTGTGTCTCCAGGGTTGTTGAAGTTGGACGTCCAGGAATCCATCTCTTGCCTCATATGTATTAACCATGGTGTAACCAAGGACTTTGCGACGTCAGCCAGAAGCCTGCCCTTTACAGGTTTCCACCTATGACCTCCTTGTCCTGCAGTCACCCAACACAGGAGCTACAATGTTCAACAGGCATTTGGACAGGTGCTTGGATTAAAAAAAAGTAGAGGGATACGGGCCTAATGCAGGCAAATGGGATTAGCGTAGATAGGCATCGTGGTCAGCATGGACGAGATGGGCTGAAGGGCCTGTTTCTGTGCTGTACAACTCTATGACTGTGAGTCTATGACTCCAGCTCAATTCGCCTTTGATATTCCTTTTAGCATTTTGCATTCCTCTCTCTATATACGGAAGCTCCCGCCAGGATAATTCTGCATCCTCCAGCCATAATGGCAAACAATTCAACTCCTGATATGTTTAACAATAAAAAAGGAACATAAAAAAAAAATTTCTAAAGGCACGGATTGAAGTAAAACTCCCGACAACAAAGACCCAAAGTTACTGTAAACCCAGTTACTCCGCTCCACATTGGATGTAAAGGTCAACACAGTCTGTCAAAAGCACATTGCGCCAAGAGTCCATGGACAACCAACCAGTTGGGAGGTTGCGGCAGGGAAAGGCAGGATTCACCACAAAGTCCACTTTACAACAACAGTCTATTTACCCACCAAATTTGAACAGCACGACAGGGGCGAACAATCTACACCGTCTACATAATGAGAGTATCCACCAATTTCAGCAAATATGACTCATGACACAAAACTACTGCAAACATCACCAGATAATGGCGGGGTTATTTCTCATGCTAAATGTAGTGAGTGGAGGAGAGCTTCACCACAGAAATTAGCATGCACGGACTCAATCACAGCTTCTTGCAGCTGGGCAGTCACCCGGTGTGACTATGGGGGAGGTGGAAACACCAACGGGGATGAGGACAGTGCTTCGGATGTTGGTTGGGTGGAGGTGGAGACATCATTGCACCCGTCATTGGCTGCCTGACATGCCCATTAATGGTAAGGCACTGCTTTTCCCCAAGGCCCGTCAATAAGCAACCAACCAGATGATTTTTAACCATCTGTCAAAAGGGCCATTTGTTCCACCTCATATTGGTTCATAAACAAATTTAGAAAGTTCAAAGGGGGAAGAAGACAGACATCACTGCAACGTTTCCCATGGACTCTTCTTCCAGATACCGTTCCCAGAAGTTAGGTTTCACCTACACAGGACGAATTTCACCTAAGTTGGTAGCCCCAGGGAGGGGTCGCATTTTCAATCTGCCTTCAAGGTGTAATGTTGGTGCACATTGGACTTCTCACCAATGATCTTTCCCATTGGAGTCAATGGTGACAAAAAAACTGGGTGTGATTGGTGGGTGTGGGTGTGGGTGGAAGGAAGGTCCTACATTGAGGTGGGGGCACCCCACAAGACCATCACTGGAGCCTCAAAGGCAAGCCAAAGCCACAGTACCTGGCCATTTCCTTGGAGGAACCAACTTGCGGTTGGGGCTGGGATGCAAGGACCCCACAAAGTTCTCTCTACCCCATCATACACTACCCCTGTTCCACCCCATTCAACGCTCTGGGGTTCTGCAATCAACAGGTGACAAGTACCCAAAACTGAAGGCATTTTCACTGCAGGTTAAAGTGTAAAGGCAGGCAAGGTAGTGTAGCGGTTAGCGTAACGCTTTACAGCGCCAGTGACCTGGCTTCAAATCCGGTCACTGTCTGTAAGGACTTTGTACGTTCTCCCCGTGTCTGCGTGGGTTTCCTCCGGGTGCTCCGGTTTCCTCCCACATTCCAAAGACGTACAGGTTAGGAAGTTGTGGGCGTGCTATGTCGGCGCCGGAAGCGTGGCGACACTTGTGGGCTGCCCCCAGAAAACTACGCAAAAATATTTCACTGTGTGTTTCGATATACATGTGACTAATAAAGAGATCTATCTTATAAAAAACAGGGAAGTACCAGTGAGCCCTATGGCAGACCCTCCTGCTTCAGATAGGGAAAGACTGGGACTTCCAGGCACATTTTGGCTTTAACTCTCATGTCACTGCGAATGTTGAGAGACCTCTGAGGCGAGTCTCCAAACATCGTTCTAATTTGAGGAGCTCTCGGTGTTAGATTGTTTAACTCCTGCAATCAATCTAACACCCAGAGCTCCTCAAATTAGAACGATGTTTGGAGACTCGCCTCAGAGGTCTCTCAACATTCGCAGTGACATGAGCGCTCTGGCTTTACCTTCCTCAGTCAGTGTATTCTTCTTTCCTCAGAGTGGAGTCTCCGGGAACCTACCGCGCTCCAGCACGAAAACTAAACAGGACGAGCAACAGAAGCTCAGACCTCCAGAACATTGGATGGGGTGGTGTTTGATGGGGTAGAGGAAGCTCTATGGGGTGCTTGCATCTCAGCTCAACTGCAGGTCAGCTCCTCTGAGGAAGTGCCATGGAGCTATGGCCTTGGCCTGCCATTGAGGCTCCAATGCTGGCCTTGGGGGAGGGGGTGGGGGTAAGTTTCCCCCCCCCCCCCCCACCCCCAATATAGGACCTCCCCTCCACCCCACACACACCAATCACATTCCAGTTTTTCATCACCATTGACTTCAATGGCTAAGTGACTTCTACATAAAAGTGACAAGCAGAGCTCTCCTCTTCTGCACCAGCTTTAGGTGCCAGCTTTGGTCTCTGAGTCTCTCCAGAGACTGAGGTAACACTGCACCGTCAAGAGATGAGACATTAAACTGAGGTCCTGTCTACCCTCTCAGGGGAGTTGTGTCCATTACTGAAATGGACACAGGGCTGAGGGCTCCAACCCAGTGGCCTGCCCAATATTTCCCCTTCAAACATTACCCCTAAAATAGTCTTAACATTTCTCACAAGGTTTTGAAGGATCTTCTTCTATCCAAATTGGTTATGTCCTTTCTACATCACAACAGTGACAGGGTTTCCAAAAAAGGTACCTTGTAGGTTATAAACCATTTTAAAGAAATCCCAAGGTTGTGAAAGGTGCTGGGAATAATGAAAAGGTTTTTCTTTTCTTTAACTCTCATCATGTGGAGGGACAGGAGGAGAATACAAGCTTCTGCATTAAAATCATGAGGGGCTTGAACCAAGTCAATACAGGTGACCCACGTGTTACTGGGGGAGGGGGTGGTGGGGGGGGGGGGGGGTGGATTGGATTCCTAGAAAACAGTCCGTATCTTGATCTTCTGTAACACGAAGCCGTGTCACCTGCGTCTAGAAGCACGAGTTGAAAAAACATTGCGTTGATTTATTTATTTTCCACACAAGTTCCACACCAGCGGATTTTATTCTGTATCTCAAATCTTTGGGTGGTGAGGGATATGGACCAGGCACGGGACAAGCTCAGGTCGGCACCTTGGTCGGCATGGATGAGTTGGGCCAAATGGCCTGTTTCTGTGCTGTGTTACATAATGACGTAAGTTATGTAGGGGCGTATTTCTCTAATCAAAGGTCACCTGTGAAGAACAGAGCTCCTTTCAATGACAGTAGGGTCAATAAATAACCAGAGAGCAGAGACCCAAGGGGGTTGGGAAGACAACCAGAGATGAGGTGAGAAGCTTTCTCGTTAAACGCAACAGCGTGGTTAGGATTTGGGATGCTCAGAGTGCACAGATTCTGTCGTAGCCTTCCAAAGGGAATCAGCCAAGCACTTTGGAAAAGAAAGTGAGCAGGATAAGGGCAGGATTGCTCGTTCGAAGAACTACTGAACATACAGTGGGTCAAGTGGCCACCAACCACCTTGTGCTATTCCTTGCTTTACGCAAAATAGCTCAGAGAGGCAGGAGAGCGAGGTGTCAGATAAGCTGATGATGTTTGACTGGAAACCCAGCACGTGCACAATAACTGAACACGCATGGTTGTAACATCGGCAACTGATGATCAACTCCCCCACCTCTCCATTCCAACAATACACTTTAGCAAACCCAGGTAGCCTGCATGTATTTGTTGTTTGCTTTAAGCATTGATTAGGATTTACCAACACCAGTCCCAACCAAAAAAAGTCCTTCATAACACCATTACTGCATTTCCACAAAGTATGATTTTGAAGTATCTAGCGTAAATACATAAGATCAATAAAATGCAGGAGAAGTCAGGGATCGGGACCCACACACATTCACTCAATACAAAAACTGCTTCACCCCTTAACCAACGTGTTCCCCATTTTAAAAGTCATAATTTTGGCTGAGCCAACTTTGGCCGCACTGGCGGGTCTCCCCGGTTTGGAGCCTGTGATCAACATGGACCCTGATCCACGATCGGTGGAAGTTCTCCTGCTTGCAAGGCCTGAAGCTCCTCCAGTCTGAAGTATACCGCTGGAAACCAGAATTCCCCCCACAGAATGAAGACACCTCCCCTCTCACTACTGTCAGGTGTCGACTCCATGCATAAATATAGTTACAGTCTCCCTCCAGTACCCACTACACGAAAGTACACACATGCACACGCACACATATACCCATGCACATATATTAAAACACGTGTGCATGTACCAATGGGTGCTCATGCACCACAAGCACTAAGCCAGTCACTTGAAGAACGTACAAATTCAGAGGAGGGCCTCTGATTCCTCAAGCCCCCTCCACCATTTTATAAGATCTTGGCTGATCTTATTGAACTCTGAATTCCTACCTATCTGCCAGTAACCTTTCACCCCCTTCCTTAACAATACTTCTTCACAAAAAACACACAACGACTCTACTTTCTTGAGGAAGAGAGTTCCAAAGACTTACGATCCTTAGAGAAAAAAAAAATTCACCTCACCTCTGTCCTAACTGGACCACCCTTTAGTTTTTTTTTTTACATAGTAATCCCTAGTTCTAGATTCTCCCACAAGAGGAAAGATCCTCTCCACGTCCATCGTGTCAGGGTCCCTCAATCACGTTTCAATCAAGTCCCCTCTCACTTGTCTAACCTCCAGAGATACAAACCTTGCCTGCCCAACTTAAGACAGACTGCCCATTTCAGACCCAGGGTTAGTAAACCTTCTCAACCCTCCCCACCATCGAGGAGATCACCAAGAGGAGGTGCCTCAAGAAGTCGGCATCCATCACCATCCGGGACATGCCTTCTTCTTGTCACTACCATCGGGGAGGAGGTACAGGAGCCTGAAGACCCACACTCAACGATTCAGGAACAACTTCCTCCCGTCCACCATCAGATTTCTGAATGGTCCATGAACCCATGAACACCACCTTGTTATTCCTTTTTTTGCACTATTTAAATTACTTCTGTAATTTATAAATTTTTTAAGTCTTTGCACCGTATTGTTGCTGCAAAATAACAGATTTCACATCATGTGTCAGTGAAAATAAATCTGATTCTACTACTAATGCATTGATATCCTTTCTGAATGAGACCAAATCTGTACTCCAGCTGGTCTCAGCAATGCTCTATATCACTCAAGCATTTCTTCCCTTCTTTTGTATTCAATTGCCTTTGCAATAGACAACTGTGTTAACTTTTGTACTTTTCTCTTGTGCATACTTGCTGCTCCTGCGTGACCTGTTCAGAATTGTGGCTGATCTCCAACAACCCCACCAATCCATTCACCCTTAATCCAGAGGTGTTGCATTGCGATGAACTGCAAAACCTCATCTGTTGCCACAACAGGGAACACTTCCCACTTGGGACAGTTGCAAGTCCCACGACTCATTGGGATGATGCAGGCTGCTCATATGCAAAATTATGAACTTTAAAACAGCTTGGTCGATATTGAGGAAGCAGTGAATTTTAGGATTTATCCACAGAAAGGTGTGGCAAAGTAGATTAACAACAACAGCTTTAAAGAAAATCAGAATTGAGTAAAAAAAATCCAAGATTTCTGTAAAAAAATATTAACACAATTGTTTTACATACAAGTAAAAAAAGGCTTCAATAAAACCCATTTAATACTTCAAAGATTTGTACTTTGCTCGGACACCATGGGAAACAAGAGGGACTAATGTCAGGGGAATGTCATTGGAAAGAAAGCTGAGAGCGGTTGAGGGAACTGGGAAGGAAAGGAGGAGAAACAGAGACAGAAAACCAGAGAACATATGAACAAAGAGCAGGCGTTCTAACAGCGGTCTAGATCCTGATATTGATTACATTAGGATGATGCACACACACACACGCATGCACGCAGCAATCAAAAAACAGGGAAACAAGACAGGTCCAGGTAAACGTATCACAATACATCACACGGGCTCACTTGCATTCACATTGGAGCGGTTAAACAAATTCATGCATTCACATTGGCCAAACTTTCTCATTGATGCCTCGTGTACAGATCATACCCGATTTGTAACACTGATCCTCAATCATTCCCACTGTTTACAACCACAACAGAACCTTCCCATCAAGACTACCAGCCGCACTGTCTGAGTCGACTCCTGTACCCTTTCCTCCAAGCCTGGGTTACCTCGAGATTTGACCAATAGTCCACAGGACGGCTTCTCACCTTGCAACCCATGTAAAATTCATCCCACCAGAAGTTCCACTGCTTGTATCCCAACTTGTCCCACAGTGGCCCTCTGACCCATTCACCAACAGCACCATTTTGTAGCTCTCCTCCTCATCTCTAAATGGATCTCTTGGCCCCTCCTTATCGCTGCAACATCCTCCAGCCCTACATCTCTCTGGTCTCTGTGTCCCTCCACTTCTGGCAGCTTGGACATCCCCTTTGCTGTCTGTACCCTGGCCTCTGGAGTCTCCCCCACCAAACCTCTCCTCCTTTCTCTCGACTTCTCTCATCCTTTGAGCCACTCCATGAAAACCACCAAACTATCCGTCACCATCCATGTGGGCAGCGCCAAACGTGCCTGTCAAGCCCTTTGGGAACAGCGCTGAACGCACGACATGTAAACACACTGTAGGCTTTGCGATCACTGCCCAAATCTAAATGATCTAGTTTCAGAAAGCAGACAATGCTCGGGCAACTTTTAAGACGATGCCTTAAAATTGTACAGCTGTTGTATTAAAATTTTGTGTGCATGTTCTCTGTCACATAGAACAGTACAGCATAGGAACAGACCTTTCAGTCCACAATGTTCTGCCGAATTAAGCAAGCTAGCAATTGAACATCTAACTAAACTAATCCCTTCTGCCTACACAATGTCCATATCCCTCCATTCGCTGCACATCCATGTGCCTAAGAGCCTCTTAAATGCCTCGATCATATCTACCTCCAACTCCACCCCTGACAGTGCATTCCAGGCACCCACCACTCTCTGTGTAAAAAAAAACTTGCCCTGCACATTTCCTTTGAACTTATCCCCTCTCACCTTAAATGCACGCCCTCTAGTATATTTCAACCCTGGGAAAAAGATACCAGCTGTCTATTCTATCGATGCATCTCATAATCTTATAAACCTCTATCAGGTCTCCCCTCAGCCTCTGCTGCTCCAGAGGAAACAACCCAAGTTTGTCCAACCTCTCCTTACAGCATCTGCCTTCTAATCCAGGCAGCATCCTGGTAAACCTCTTCTGCACCCTCTCCAAAGCCTCCACATCCTTCCTATAATGGGGGCGACCAGAATTGAATGTAATACTCCAGATGTGGCCTAAACAGACTTTTGTAAAGCTGCAGTATAACTTCCTGACTCTTGAGCTCAGTGCCTCGACTAATACAGGCCAGCATGCCGTACGCCTTCTTTACCACCCTATCAACCTGTGTAGCCACTTTCAGGGAGCTCTGGACTTGGACCCCTAGATCCCTCTGTACATCAACACTGTTAAAGGTCCTGCCATTGACAGTGTACTGTCCCTTTACATCACCTCAGACAATCTCAAAAATTTCTATTTTGCTCCAAATGCAATACAAATAGGGCTGGTAAGCATACGAGGAACGTTAGGTAAAATACGTTCCAACTCCTCTCTCACGCTTCAAAAGAAGCTGATGCTACACCAGACCTGTGCAAACCTTGCTCCAGCGCACAATATCGCAGCAACCAAATGGATTTCAGTGCTGGCACTCACCTGGTTCTCCTCCTGTGGGCGGAGGCGTCATCTGCCTCCCTCGTGCCGTTCAGCACATGGGGATGTCCGCCCCTGACACGGCGCAGCCCTTCCTGTTGGACGAGGTGGGGCGGACCGGCCTGCCGGCGGGGGCTGCAGCCCAGGCTGTTTGAGCGAGTCAGAGAGGGCGTCTGGTTGAAGGGCCAGGGGAGCTCCTTGTCTTCAGGGAGCCCTGTTGGAGACAGCAAGACCGCAAAGTCAGTAAGGTCGTCAGGAGGAGAGCTGAAGAAGAAATCGTTTCCACAGGTGCTGTGGTGAGAAAGCCGGGGAGAGTTCAGATATAAAGTGGGGAGTCAGAAGTTACAACAATTTAAGATAAGATTTCTTTATTAGTCACATGTACATGGAAACACAGTGAAATGCATCTTTTTGTGTAGAGTGTTCTGGGGGCAGCCCGCAAGTGTCGCCATGCTTCTGGCGCCAACATAGCATGCCCATAACTTCCTAACCCGTACGTCTTTGGAATGTGGGAGGAAACCAGAGCACCCGGAGGAAACCCACGTAGACACGGGGAGAACGTACAAACTTCTCAAAGACAGCAGCCGGAATTGAACACGGGTCGCTGGCACTGTAATAGCGTTACGCTAACCGCTACACTACCGTGCCTGTCTTTAGAGGATGGTGCAAAGTATAGTAGTGCAAACTGAGGGCATGCAAAAAGAATACTAAAGTGACAATAACGTAAGAGGTAGAATTAACGGTTCAGGAACATGGCAGCACCACCGGGAAGAGGATGTGAAAGAGGTGGTTGGTTGAGAAGTCTGACAGCAGTGGGAGAGAAGCCGTTCTTGAATCTGGACGTCTGGGCTTTCAAGCTCCTGTATCTTCTCCCAGAAGGTAGAAGAGAGGAAAGGGAATGGCCAGCGTGACAGGCATCCTTGACAATAGTCAGCCTTCCTGAAGCAACGCAGCACGAAGATAGTCTGGATGGAAGGAAGTGACGAGCCAGTGACGGACTGGGCAGTGTTTACTGCTGAAGCAGTGCTACCAAACTAACCCCACGAGCTGAATGGTAGGCTTCAGTACTGGGATACTAACATTAATTTATACACTGGTGCTCTGCTTAGCACTTCCCCAGAGAGCTCCGATTCATTATAGAGCTCTCGGACTTCCGGTCTGAACATTCACAGGTTTACGAAGTTATGAGAGGCATAGAAAGAATAGACAGCTGGTGGCTTTTTCCCCAGGATCAAAACGTCTAATACTAGAGGGCATGCATTTGAGGTGAGAGGGGAAAAGTTCAAAAGGGATGAGTGGGGCAAGTTTTTATTTTACACTGGGAGTGATGGGTGCCTGGAATGCGCTGCCAGGGGTGGTGGTGGAGGCAGATATGATAGAGGTGTTTAAGAGGCTCTTAAAGGTGCCAAGAATGGAGGGATATGGACCGCGTGCAGGCAGAAGGGATTAGTTTAAATTGGTGTCATTAGCTTAGTTTGGCACAACATTGTGGGCCAAAGGGCCTGCTCCTGTGCTGTACTGTTCTGTGTTCTAACACCTCTGCACTTCAGACACTTGCTCGCTGCACATTGGTGTGCTGGGAACTTGACACCACCCTCTGCCCTCCCCACTGCTGTGCCATGAAGCTGGGTACCACAAACCTAGTGCAATCCCTGCCCTCTGCATTCCTTTGGCATGTCCCCGATGAACCTTACCAATTTTTACAGATGCACCACAGAAACCATCCTGTCTGGATGCATCACGGCTTGGTACAGCAACTGCTCTGCCCAAGGCCGCCAGTAATCGCAGAGAGTTGTGAACACAGCCCTGTCCATCACGCAAACCAGCCTCCCCTCCTTGGACTCGGTCTACACTTCCCGCTGCCTCGGGAAAGCAGCCAGCATAATGAAAGAGCCCTCCCACCCCGGTTCTTCTCTCTTCTCCCCTCTCCTGTTGGGTAGAAGATACAGAAGCTTGAGAGCATGTACCACGAGGCTCAAGGACAGCTTCTATCCCGCTGTTATAAGACTATTGAATGGTTCCCTAGTATGATAAGATGGACTCTTGACCTCACAGTCTACCTCGTCATGGCCCTTGCAGTTTATTTGTCTACCTACACTGCACTTTCTCTGTAACTTTAACACTATATTCTCTGGTCAGACCACACTTGGAGAATTGTGTTCAGTTCTGGTCACCTCATTACAGGAAGGATGTGGAAGCTTTAGAGAGGGTGCAGAGGAGATTTACCAGGATGCTGCCTGGATTGGAGAGCATGTCTTATGAGGATAGGTTGAGTGAGCTAGGGCTTTTCTCTTTGGAGAGGAGGAGGATGAGAGGTGACTTGATAGGGGTGTACAAGATGATAAGAGGCATAGATCGTGTGGACAGTCAGTGACTTTTTCCCAGTACGACAATGCCTCACACGAGGGGGCATAATTTTAAGGTGATTGAAGGAAGGTATAAGGGGGATGTCAGGGGTAGTTTTTTTTTTACACAGAGAGTGGTAGGTGTGTGGAATGCACTGTCTGCAGAGGTTGTGGGGGCAGATACATTAGGGACATTTAAGAGACTCTTAGATAGACATATGAATGATAGAAAAATAGGGGGCTATGTGGGAGGGAAGGGTTAGATAGATCTTAGAGCAGGATAAAATGTCGGCACAACATTGTGGGCTGAAGGGCCTGTACTGTGCTGTAGTGTTCTATGTTCTATTCTGCATTCTGCTTTTCTTTTTACTACCTCGATGTACTGATATATGGAACGATCTGGCTGGATGGCACGCAAAACAGGCACTTTTCACTGTATCTCGGCACACGTGACATACTAAACCGATTACCAATGCCAGTGAGTGAAGCCAGAGGTTCAAGCACAAAGTGGCTTCCCCATTCCATTTCTGAAGCAATTCCCAAGCCACATCCAGGGACACAGCACCAGGACGTGACGGGACAACTCTCCCTGGTGCCAGACAGGTGCCCCTTGCACCTGCCACCTGCTTGTGCTGTGGGTTAACACAGGGCTTGATCAATCTTCAGCGACAGGGGAGGGGCACACCATCTACAGGCTTCACTTACCCTCCCGGACTGTGATGGAGTAAGGTTTAATATCCTGTTCCACCTTCTTCGGGACACTTCTGTGAATCAGCCTTGTCCCACGCACTACCACAAAGGAAACAGAATGAGTAACGACAGCACAAACCACAATGAATGCAAAGACAAAAGGCTTGCCCTTCATATCGCGGCTGAAGCCACTTCACCTCCAACTTTGACTTTCAGTCCCTGAAGCTGAGTGGGTTTTGCAAAGAACAGGTTCCTCAGGCAGGGACGTGCTGTCTTTCTCATAGGTTGAGTTGGCACATTGAGCCACACTAATGGGGAGTCTCCCTGCACGTTTCTGTATAACAGCACCAAACCTGTATCAATGGGGCAGGCACACACTTGGCTTCAAAGCCCATTGGATAGTGCAGCACTTCATCGAGTCACAGCGGGCTAACAGTCACTGGAGGGGTGTTGGAATCCACAGCTCTGGGACCTTAGACACCCGGATACCAGCCAGCGTTTCACACGTAGAGGCATAGGCATCGAAGCCAACAAGTTGCAGCACCAGGAATAGGTCTTAAAGCCCCCTACAGCCTGCTCTACCATTCAGTAAGATAATGGCTCATCTGACCTTGTCCTAACACCAAAAGACCACTTCCGCCTTGAATATACTCGTTGACTGAGCATCCAAAGTTCTCCGGTGTAGAGAATTCCAACAATTCACAACCTTGAGCTAAGACCAAGAATTTCCTGAGTGGGCAATTCCATCACTGAGACTAGGTGTCCTCGTGCACGAGGCATGCTCTCGCTCACAAGGTTTCAATGAGAGCACTTCTCATCCCTCTCAACTGCAGAGAGTACAGGACCTTTCAACAGCACATGTAACATCCTGAGCACATCTGAACAGGCATTGTCCAGGCTCGCTCTGAATGTCTCATCAGACCCGATTAGTCCCTGTCCCTTCTCCAGAGCCCATCCCTCTTCAAGTATTTATCCAATTCCCTTTTGAAAGATATTACTGAACCTCCTCTCATCTACTTTGCAGATCATAGCAACACATAGCATGGAGGAAAACCTCTTCATCTCTTTGGTTCCTTTTAGATTTAACTCAAATCTGTGAGCCTCCCTGCCACTGAAAACTTCCTCATTATTTCCTCCCTCAAGTTCATCATTACTCATCTCTTCCTTTCACCTTCCCTCCCTCTCTGCAAGCAGCTGGGTCTCTGGTCCAGTCCCCCCCCAGAATTTACAGGGTCAAGCAGCGATGTGATTCCTTACTGGATCGGCAGAGAAAATTTGTTCCCAGTACTCCTGGAATGTGCGACCAGGGAGCATAATCCAAAAGATGAAATCAGGAATGAAGTCAGGAAACCAAGGGTGGCAGAAGTTTGAAATCTCTTCCACAAACGGTGGATGGCAGATCAACTGTTAGTTTAAAATCTGCAATTGATAGGTTTTTGTAAACCAGTAAAGGGTAATGGAGAAAAGATAGATGCTTGGAATAGGGTCAAAGATAAATAATATTATGTTGAATTTGTTTTAAGGGCTAAATGATCTTCTTGGGAGGAGAGGGGTTGTTGCAAGCACCACCATGACACAACAAGCTCGCTCTGTGACACACTGGCCTACCATACCATTTGGCCCTTGGCAACAATGATAACCCAATGGGACTCTTCTCACACCACTTCCTCTCACCCTCCTCCTGTTCCTGTCTCCTTTGCCTGCAGAGGTTGTGGGGCAGATACATTAGGGACATTTAAGAGACTCTTAGATAGACACATGAATGATAGAAAAATAGGGGGCTATGTGGGAGGGAAGGGTTAGATAAATCTTAGAGCAGGATAAAATGTCAGCACAACATTGTGGGCTGAAGGGCCTGTACTGTGCTGTAGTGTTCTATGTTCTATTCTGCATTCTGTTTTTCTTTTTACTACCTCGATGTACTGATATATGGAACGATCTGGCTGGATGGCACGCAAAACAGACACTTTTCACTGTATCTCGGCACATGTGACAATACTAAACCTGTGCTGCTCCAGTCTTCCTTAACGTGAAGTCTGCCTGAACCACCCCCTGTGGTAGGAAGGTCAACAATCTTAATCCCAGAGTAAAGCAGCAATTATTATAGTCAAAAGCAATTTCACAGCAGCAGAGCCACTATCACATTCACCAGGACAAGGTAGGTTTTACATTGGAGGGAAAAAATGCTTTTGGAAATGGGAATGTTTACAGCGGGGACAGGGCTGATGATCTAAGGGCCTTTTCTCCATTTTATTCTTAAATTATAGTTATGCCTTCATTCAGTGCACTTAAGCATATTATGTTTACAATGTTTTAACATATATTCTCAGAAAAAAAATGATGACAGGGATAAAATCGGACCCTGATATCACATTAGACACAAACTCAGTAAACTTATAAAGAAAGGGTGAACGGAAAGTTGAAAGGTAAATGCTTCACATAGTCTGGAGTGTGAGGGCAACAAATTGCCCAGGGAAGCAAAGGAAGAAAAGTGAATAACAAGCTCGAAAAAGGCAGAGAAAAGGAAAGACTTGGATTTATAAAGATTTTTCTGCAACTTCAGGGTGACTGCAGTTTGCAGTCGATGATACTTCAGAGGTGTGGCCATTGCCACAGAAAACACAGCAGCCGATTCACACAGAGCAAGCACCCACAAATCCAGCACGTTAACCACCAGTTAATCTGCCACAGCGATGTTACTTCGGGATGCATACGGACCCTTGCTTATGTTCAAGGTCACATCTCTCTGAAAGGATAGTGACACAGCAATTAGTGCCACTGCCAGTGATCCGGGTTCAATCCTGACCTCGGGTGCTGTCTGTGTGGAGTTTGCACATTCTCCACGAGACCGGGTGGGTTTCTCCCTGGGTGCTCCGGTTTTCCTCCCACATCCCAGAGAAGTGCGGGTTGGTTAACCAGCCACTGGAAATCGCCCCTAGTGGTTGTAGTAAAATCGGGGAGGAGTCAACGGGCAAGTAGGAGAGAAAAGGTTGTCAGAAATTAAAGTAGGGGGAATGGGATTTCTCTGTGAGCTGGCATACACTTGATGGGGCGAATGGCCTCCTTCTGTGTTGTTAGTATGAAACAGGCGGAGAGGTGGGATTACATGCTCAAATTTCTGCAGTGGGATGATCTTCAGTGGCAGAGGTATCACCAACAGAGGTGTGGAGAGACCAATGGACAGTACTTATCAGTAGTCTGACACAGAATGAAGGCCTGGTCACCTTGTCCTGGCTTGTCCATTCCTACACTGTGCTCATTAATTAACATGACACTGACCTGGAAGCAAAGGCCAACTTTAAATACCACCCTTTACATAGAGTAACTGGAACTTACTCTGTCTGTCCCGGAAGAAACTATCAAACACCACAAAGTTGTTAACCTGAAATGGGAAAAAGATAGAAAAAGGACCCTGTTAGTTCAACCTTCGAATGAGATTAGGATTTGGCTGTTGGCCCCACAACCCTCGTTTAAAGTGGTAAAACAGGACTGCACAGACACAACCACACCAAGTCACAGAGGGAAACACAGACAGTTCGGGTGGATCTTAAGGAGCATCTTTATGACGTAGCGAGGCAGGGAGGTCCAAGAAGGGATTCCAGAGCTCAAACCTCGTGTAGCTGCCAGTGGTGGAGTATGGGAAATTAGGAGGCAGAATTGGTGATGTGCAGAGATCTCGGGTTGTAAGGATGGAGGGAGATGATAAATTAGGAAGAGAACGAGGATTTAATAAAACAAAGTGGACCGAGAACCACACCTGGAATAGTCAGAGTCATAGAGTAATACAGCACGGAAACAGGCCCTTCAGCCCAACTAGTCCCTGCCGACCACAGCATCCTCTCTGCTGGTCCCAGTTGCCCGTGTTTGGCCCATAACCTTCCAAGCCCCTCCCCTCCACGTACCTATCCAAATGCCTCTTAAATGTTGCAATTGTACCTGCCTCGACCACTTCCCCCGGCAGTTTGTCCCAGGTACTCACTGCCTCTCAGGTCTCTTAAATCTCTCCCCTCTTGTCTTGGACTCCCCAACCGTGGGGAAAAGACTATGACCATCCACCTTATCCATACCCCTCAGTGTGTACAGGTGTGGTCTCCGTACCTAAGGGAGTGTATACCTGCAAAAGAATGACAGCAGTAAAGGTATATCGGGTTATGCAGTGATCATAATCTACAGGTACACTGGGAAAACCAAATTAAGACTAAGAATGTAGAGGATACCTTCCTGAAAGTGGGATTTTAGATTCAGTAATATGTAACAAGAAGGGGTTCATTAACAACCTTGTTCTAAAAGGGGCCCTGAGAAAGAGGTGACCAAAGTAAGCTAGAAATTCACATCAAGTTTGAAAGCAATGCAGTTCAGTCTGAAACTAGGGTTTTCAATCTAAACAAAGGAAAGTATGAAGGTAGTGAGGGGCAGGCCGGCTGGGATAGATTGGGAAAATATAGTACAGGGCAAAATGGTGGACAGGTAATGGGTAGCATTTAATACAAATCATCATTGGTAACAAATATACATTCCTTTAAGGCACAACAAGAAAAGATAGGATTAAATCCAAGGGAAAGGCTTATGAAGTTGCAGTAAAACTGATGATTGCGAGTGTTTTGGAATCCGACAAAGGGTGACCAAGGAATGGAAAATAGAACAAGAGCGAATTAATCAGGAACAGACTGTCAGAGCCACTAGGGGCAAGCAGAAAGGAAAAGATCAGCGAGGGCAAAGTGGGCCCCTTGCTGGTGGAGACAGGAGAATTTATAATAGTAATTGAGTCATAAAGTTACACAGCAGAGAATTGGGCCCTTCAGCTCACCACGTCCATGCTGATCTTTTTGCCGATTGACACTAATCCCACACCCGCCATTAGGTGCGCATCCTTCTACGCCTTACCCTTTCAAATGTCTGTCTAAATTAAGGAGACCAATTCTGGAACACCCAGGAGGGGGAACAGTTCTTCCCCCGGAGAATCGACCCAGCTAGATCTTCTCAACAGCCCTACCGCTTGCCCCGGAGGACTGTTTCTGATGCAATTTAAGCAATTACAGCCCCACATGCAGGGGAGGTACTGCAATCAATGTCAAAGGACAGGACTCCAGTTTTGCTTACTTGAGGAATCGTAGCTGCCAGGCCATAGTGTTTCCTGAGGAAGCTGAGGAACTTGCTGGAGGGTCGATCGATGGCCAGGTGGTAAGGCTTTATACCTTCGTACTGCAGCAAACATGTAAACGGGTCATATTTTTTATTTTCACAGATTCAGAACATCCTTTCCCCTGCCCACCCTTACCACCACACTCTGAGATCTTTGCACTCCTCCAGTCCGAGAAGTTTTCACCGCTCTGCCTCGCCGAAACTGAAGCCCAACATGCCCCTGCCCGGGCTATCAGCCTCTACCGCCCCCTCAGTTCAGCAGAGTTACTGAGCCATCACTGTGAACATACCTGGAGGTCTCATCAATGCAGAAAGGAAGTTTCAAAGAGAAAACATTGTTTTAAAAAATGACAGGTTTCAATGTACTTTATAGCCATCAGGAAGTGCTATAATCTAATACAGTAAGCATTGACAATTCCTTTCTCGCTCGATCTGCAGCAGATTGTTTGTTGCTCCAGTAACATAGAACGGAACAGCACAATACAGGCTCTTCGGCCCACAATGTTGTGCCGACCTTTAAACCTCGCCTAAGACTATCTAACCCCTTCCTCCCACATATCCTTCTATTTTAAATTCCTCCATATGCCTATCTAGTAATCTCTTGAATTTGACCAATGTACCTGCCTCCACCACCGCCCCAGGCAGTGCATTCCATGCCCCAACCACTCTCTGGGTAAAAAACCTTCCTCTGATATCTCCCTTGAACTTCCCACCCATTCCTTTAAAGCCATGCCCTCTTGTATTGAGCATTGGTGCCCTGGGAAAGAGGCACTGGCTGTCCACTCTATCTATTCCTCTCCACATTCCTCTCAAAACTTTCAAACTATTTTCCCCAGATGACTAACTTTAATTGGTTCAGCCATGCGATAAAAAGCTCTCCAGTCTGCAGACCAGTGTTTGCTTCTTTTAACATCTCAGAACCTAAGGGTCACAACTCCACCTTGCAAACCACTGATCTAGTGTATGCCGCGGTGAATTACAGCAGGCTCACAGAAACAAAAGTACTTTTATGAAAACCATCTTAATTGGGTTCAGAGATAGAGGTCAGGCAGAACCCCCCAGAACAACTCCTGCACTCTTCCTGGAAATAGTGGAAGCTGGTTCTTTGATGTCCAGAGAGACGGTGGTGACGTGTCTTACTGTCTCGTCTGAAGCCGCAGCCTCTTTCCTCACTGTCAGTGCAACCCTCAGCACTCCACTGGAGTGTCAGCTTGGATGCTGAGCAGATCGAGACTTACACCAGTTCTTTCTCACTCATTGCAACAACAGCTATGAGATTCAAGGACACTGTCTGAACCATTTCGGCACACATTCTTCTGAGACTGTCAAAGCTTCTAATCCGTTTACATACTGTGACCTTGAAAGAGGTCATTCAGCAGATTGGGTCCAGACCATCTCCCAGCTCACCTTTTACCCTGTAACTTATTCTACCTCACTTGTCCATCAGCTGACCTCTCGTATGCTAGAAGATGGACTCTTGATCTCCTAGTCTATCTTGTTGTGGCCCTTGCACTTCATCTGTCAACCTGCACTGCACTTTCTCTGTAACTGTAACATATTCTGCATTCTGTTTTCTTTTCTACTACCTGGATGTGCTTATGTATGGAATGATCTGTCCGGATGGCATGCAAACAAAAGCTTTTCACTGTATCTCGGTACGTGTGGCAATAATAAACCAATACCCTTTGTTTTTTTGCCATTAGTGTACACTAGGGGGTAATTTACAGTAACCAATTAATTTTCCAGCATGTCTTTGGCATGTGGAGAAAAACTGGAGAAACTTGGAAATTCTGGATAATGTGCAAACTCCGCACAGACACCACCCAAGGTTGGAATGGAACCTGGGTCCCTGGAGTTGTGGGGTAGCAGCACTAACCACTGCACCATCACTCCCAAGCCACCGGTTTCTTCTGCAACACACAAAGCGCTGGAGGAACTCAGCAGGTCGGGCAGCATCTACGGAGGGAAATGGACTCGGCGTTTCGAGTTGAGACCCTTCATCTGAGTGAGAGACAGAGGGGAGGTGGGGAGGTAGCCAGTATAAAAAAGGGTGGGGGGTGGGAAAGGACTGGAGCAGGCAATAGGTGGATCCAGGTTGGGGGCGGGGTGGGGGGGGGGGGGAGGTGGTGGGTGGGGGTGGAGTGGGAATGGTGTCAGAAGCTGGGAGGTAAGAAGTGGAAGTAACTGAAAGATAACAGGGAGGTAGCCAGTACAAAAGGGGAGGGAAGGGTTTCTGCTGGTCTATCGGTTGTAATGATAGGTTTTAAGCTGAGTATCCACAGCTTATATTGACCACCTCTCAAAAGAACTCCCTTCGGAGATGAAAACAGCACAGGAGGCTGCTGAGCTTGGTTTGTTCCAGCCCTGCCAAAGAACAATCCAGTTGGCCCTCGACTCTTTTCGATATCTAACACTTGTTTCTCCTTCGGAGACACAAGAGATTCTGCAGATGCTGGAATCTGGGGCAAGACACACAAGATGCTGGAGGAACTCAGCAAGTCAGGCAGCATTTATGGAGCGAAACAAACAGTCAACATTTCGGGTCGAGACCATTCATCAGGACTCATGAGGTCCCAATGAAGGGTCTTGAGCTGAAACGTCGACTGTTTATTTCCCTCCGTAGATGCTGCCTGACCCGCTGAGTTCCTCCAGCATTTTGTGTGTACTGCACTTCTCTCCTTCATATTCATTTGCAGATTCCTCTGCAGGCTACAATCTGTACCCACCACCCCGTCTCTGGTAGTTAAATCTTCGGTTTGTACCTGAATCATGTAGTCAAACAGCTCTTTCCCGTAACCGTGTCGCTGCAGTGAGACATGTACATAGAAGTCCAGCACACACAGGGGCTCCATCTCGTTATGTGCACCTTGCCCATCCTAGAAACCCAGGGAGGGGTCAAAGAGAAAAACATAGGGTTATTGAGCAGATAAGCAGCTGCGGTTTACGCAAGGCAGGGGTCACAATTTGTCAGAGAGTCATAGAGTAATACAGCATGGAAACAGGCCCTTCAGCCCAATCATCCATGCTGGCCATGGTGCCCAACAAGCTAGTCCCATTTTAAGATTAAGATATCTTTATTAGTCACATGTACATCGAAACACACAGTGAAATGCATCTTTGCGTGGAATGTTCTGGGGGCAGCCCACAAGTGTCGCCACGCTTCCGGCACCAACATAGCATACCCACAACTTCCTAATCCATATGTCTTTGGAATGTGGGAGGAAACCGGAGCACCCGGAGGAAACGCACGCAGACATGGGGAGAACGTACAAACTCCTTACAGACAGTGGCCGGAATTGAACACGGGTCGCTGGCGCTGTAATAGTGTTATGCTAACCGCTACACTACCGTGCCTGCCCACATTTGGCCTATCTCCCACTAAACCTTTCTTATCCACGTACTCATCCAAATGTCTTTTAAACACAACTCACCAGCACGAAGAGCTTTTTGTTTCCGACTTTCAAGAAACCAATAGCAGCCCCCTTCCCACTGTGGAGAGAGTGAATCATCAGTTGACAGTCAAACAAACAGGGAGAACATGTACAACGTTACCTTGTACTAACCAAAGTGTCCTAACATGCTGCAAAGGGACTTTATCACGCTAGATGTGACACCAAGCCCTTAACTCACTTCCTTCCCCCACACACACCCCACCTCAGCTTTGTCCTTCAGCGACCCATCCCCACTGCAGCTCTCTACCTGGCTCTGGGCAGTAGGAATCTCACTTCCCATGCTGCCTCTCCTTCAACCAGGAGTAGGAGGATATTATATTTCCCAGCTTACCAGAGCAGGCCTTTTTTCAAGCTTTTATGAGAGGGATTTGTGCGAAACTACTGATTTTAAGCTCTAGTTATTACTTTTTGGCTGTGGAATTGCACACAATCCATTGGATTAAAGATTGGGATGGGAAGGGAAACCTAGGGTCATTGGATCTTTGGAGACGAGGAAGGCCAGAATGGGCCAATGTGCTTCTATGTCCTTTTATCCGAATAATATAATCTGAATTTATCTTCACCGATTGCCCTCTCTTGCAAGAGATGACATGGAGGTGGAAGTTTTTTTTCTTGCACTACTTATTTTCATAGTTTATAGTAATTTTATGTCTTGCACTGTACTGCTGCCACAAAGCAATGAATTTCACGTCATCTTGAGTGATAATAAATCTGATTCCGATAGATGGTGTGAGTGGGTCTGGATACATAGATGAGAGCAGGCAAAAGCAAAATTAACCTAGGTTGTAAAAGGCTATCTGAATGGGAGCTAAAAACAAGAAGCTGGAGGAACTCAGCTGGTCAGGCAGCATCTGTGGAAGGAAATGGACAGTCAACATTTTGGGTTGAGGCCCTTCATCTGGAATGAAAGATAGAGTGGAGACAGTCAGTATAAAGAGGTGAAGGGAAGCGGTAGAGTAAGAGCTGGCCAGCAATAGGTGGATCCAGGTGAGGAGGGGCGATAGGCAGGAGGAGGAGGGAAGGGTGGAGATAGCGACAGAGGCCGGGAGGCATCTGATGGGAGAGGAAGGTGAAGCGTGAATTCAAGTGAGGGAGGTGGGAAGGGCAGATGGGAACAGTAGGGAGAGGAGACCCAGTGGGAGGAGTGTGTGGGTGATGGAGGGGAATGAAACAGGGCGATGGGGGGTGCTGGGGTGAACGTAGGAACAACTGGGTAGATCAGGAGAGAGACAAGGGACACGGGAGCAGGTTACCTGGAGTTGGAGAATTCAATGCCCATGCCATTGGGTTGCAGACTACCCAGGGGGAATATGAGGTGCTGTTCCTCTAGTCTGCGTTTACCTCACCCTGGCAGTGGAGGAGGCCGAGGACAGACAGGTCGGTGTGGGAATGGGGAAGAGAATTAAAATGGCCGGCAATCGGGAACTCCAGACGGCCACATGCAGGTGCTCGGCAAACCATGGATGATGTGATAGATGGAGGCAGACAAAAAAAAGGAGGGGTGGGGTGGGATGGGTGAAGGTGGAGACAGCTGCTGGAGGGTGATAAGCAGGAGCACAAAGGCTACCAGTGCTGGAATCTGATAAGGAGGCACAAGAGAGACAGGAGACGCTGGAATCTGCTGGAGGAACTCAGAGGGTCGAGCAGCATCTGTGGGAAGAAAGGAATTGGCGCCGTTTGGGGTTTCAGGTCCTGAACACAGACCTTCGACCGGAAACGTTGAGAATTCCATTCCGCTGAGTCCGTTTGTTGCTCTGGAATCCGATAAGTGCAGAAAGTGATAATGGGGACCATTGGGGAGAGGTGATGCTCATGAGGTAACTGGCCAGCACAGCTGCCTCACAGTGAGAAGATAGGCCGGGGGGGGGGGGGGGGGGGGGGAGGGGGGGCGGGGGGGCATTAAATAAAAACTTTATTCAGGAAACAGTCCAGATGTTTCCCTAAATCCAAAGTGGCCATCCCATTTCCCACCTCATCCCACTACCCGCTGGACTCATTGTAAGGAAGTTGCTTTAATTGAGACTTCTCCCACTTGGGCTGTTGTGCAGAGGCAGGGGGCCACTGAGCTTCACACTTACTGGTTAGCGAGGCCGTCCTTCAGGACGTAGAGGCGATGTCGGTTCACCTGCATCCGCGAGGCGCTGGTGATGGGTGCGGACAGCTGCTGGGCCTGGAACAGAGGCAAGACCATAATCAATGGGGTCATTCCAGCGTGCTTCAAACAACTAGACAAAGGCCACAGGAGCACTGGGAAAGACCAGCATTACAAAACCTCCCTCATCCCTCTCCACTGTCAGTCCTGATGCAGGGTTTCCACCTGAAACGTCAACATTTCCTTCTCCCACCCATAGATGCTGCTCGACCCGCTGAGTTCCTCCAGGTTCCAGCATCTGCAGTCTCTTGTGTCTCCATTACACAATGGTAACCCAGCAAAATTCATTTATATCCAGCCTAAACACCTTTATGAGGGAGTTCTTCAGATCTCTATTATCATAAAACAGAACAGTACAGCTGGGAACAGGCCCTTCAGCCCACAATGTCTGTGCTGAACATGATGCTGAATTAATCTAAACCTCTTCTGCCTGTACATGATCCACATTCCTCCAGTCTCTGCATATCCATGTGTCTGTCTAAAAGCCTCTGAAAAGCCACTGTCGTATCTGCTTCCACTACAACCCCTGGCAGCCCGTTCCAGGCACCCACCGCTCTCTGTATAAAACACTCGCCCCATGCATCTCCTTTAAACTTTCCCACTCTCACATTAAAGCTTTGTCCTCTAGTATTTGATATTTCCACCCTGGGAAAAAGATTCTGGCTGTCTACCCTATTTATCCCTCTCATGCTTTTATAAACCTCTATCAGGTCTCCCCTCAGCCTCTGACGCTCTAGAGAAAACAACCCAAGTTTTGTCCAACCTCCTGATAGCTCATACCCTCTAATCCAGGCAGCATCCTCGTAAACCTCTTCTGAATCCTATCATTTACAAAACAAACTCAAGAGGCTGCTATTCCAATGCTCCTTTTGTAAATTTACCTCTGAATAGCCTCCCCACCACTAGAGCAAACAGTTCCTCCTTATCCACTTTATCAAATCCTTATGATTAGTCTTAATTCCATGTGGAAATAAGAGGATATCCACCAGGACCCTGCTTCTGAACAATAATGGTTCCCTTACGCAAACAAGACCACCGGGAAGGGACAGGGTTACATTGGACAGTATTACTTCAATGCTTTTCCCTTGTTAGGCCGACTGCTGGCCTCTGTTGTCCGGCTGCAGGAGTGATGGACCACAGACTGCCGGACATCCATTTACCAGCTTGAGTCGTCTCCCTTGGATGAACTCTTGATATCCCACTCTACCTCGCCGTGGCCACTTGCACTTGATTTGTCTACCTGCACTGCACTTTCTCTGTAGCTGCCGCACTTTATTCTGCATTCTGTTTTCTTTTACTACCTTGATGTACTTAGGTGTGGCATGATCTGCGACCAAGGCATGCAAACAAAAGTTTCTCACTGCATCTCAGAACACAGGACAATCATCAACCAACACTAATACCAACCAGGAGAAAACGGAGCAAAAAGCAATTGTCCTGCTGCCCACAACCCCACTAATGGAGACACCATTTCATAGGAGGCCATTCGGTCCCTCAGTTCTGTTCTGCTATTCAACTTATTTGATCAGTATCCTAGCTCCACACTTTGGACTTGCATTCCTTGATACAAACAAAAATTTGATCACTCGTTTTGAATGTTTAATTGACCTTAACGGTTTGTCCCGGGAATGAAGCCCAGATTTCTGCCAGTCTTTGAACAAGGAAGTGTCCACTCTTGAACGGGCAAGCTTTCATTTTCAGCAGCACACGGAAAATCATTTCTTCCTGTTCACTCAACCAAGATCCTTTAAATCATTGTAAATACCTCAATTAGATCACCTCTTCATCATCTGCGCTCAAGGAACTAGTCAGTTAATCCTGAAAACAAGCTCCATACAAGAATTATTCCTGGAATGAGAGGCTCTGTTGCAAGGATAGATTAGAGAGTCACCCAGCATGGAAAAAGGCCCTTCAGCCCAACTCATCCATGCTGACCAAGGCACCTATCTGAGAGAGTCCCATTTTCCTGCATTTGGCCCATATCTATCCAGACATCTGTCCAAATGTCTTTTAAACATTATAGTTGTACCTGCCTCTATAGCTTCCTCTGGCAGCCTGTAGCATACGCCCAACACTTTCTGCATGAAAAACTTGCCTCTCAGATTCCTTTTAAATCTTTCCCCTCTCACCCTAAATCTATGCCCTCTAGTCTTAGACTCCCCAACTGAGAAAAAGACAGTGACCATCCACCTTATCTACAGCCTTCATGATTTTATAACCTCTATAAGGTCACCCCTCAACCTCCTATGTTCCAAGGAAAAATGTCCCAGCCTCTCCCTATACCTCAAACCCTCCAGTCCTGGTAACATCCTCGTGAATCTGTTCTACACCCTTTCCAGCTTAACAACATCCTTCCTATAGCTGGGCGACCAGAACTGCACACAATGCTCCAAGTGTGGTCTCACCAACGACTTGCACAGAGAGGCTGGGACTGTTTTCTTTGCAGATGGCAGAGGAAAGATTTAATGGAAGTATATAAAACCATGAGGGAGTTTAGGGAATCTATACTGGTTGGTCAGAGGGGTCAAGAACTAGAGGTCACAAGTATCAAAGGGAAGAGAATTGACAGTGATATGAAATACTATATATTTTTTGTTTTTACACGTGGTTGGGATCTGGAATGTACTGCAGATGGGCAGGAGAGTGGCACAGCTATTACAGCTGCTGCCTCACAGCTCCAGTGACCTGGGTTCGATCCTGACCTCAGGTGCTGTCTGTGTGGAGTTCACACCTTCTCCCCATGGCCGCATGGGTTTCCGCCGGGTGCACCGGTTTCCTCCCACGTCCCAGGGATGTGGGGGTTGCTAGATTAATTGGCCCACTGTAAATTGCTCCTAATGTGTAGTGAGTGGTAGAATCTGGAGGGAGTTGGTGAAAATGTGGAGAGTATAAAATGGGTTTCATGTTGTTGAATTCAACTGTCTTAAGTAGTTTTTTTTTAACATGTATAGTGTTTAATACACCTCAAGTGGCTGCACAAGGAATGGCCACTTCCTAGCTTATTGGTTCTTCCATCAGGTGATTAAGTGTTTTCTCATTGGTTGGTTTTGCCACAGGTATCTAATAGGTTTCCTGATTGGACTATTGTTAGCCAAGGAGTACCTCTTGTCTCAGGTATAAAAGGTGTCATTTTCTGTTAATCTCTCTCTTGCTCTCTTTCCTCCCACCGGCCCCAGCTCATCTTTAGTTCCTTTTGTCTTGGCTCATCTCCTAGTAGTAAAGCTAGTGCCATGTGCTCTGTGACTGTTTCTTTGTTTTAAACTTTTCCAGTAAAACTTTGTGAAGCACCAAGTTGTTTCCAACTCATTCTTCTCCCTGAAAGAACCCGCGGATTCGAAAATAACCGGATCCAACAGTGTAAATGGGTGCTTGATAGATGGTGCATTCGGTGGCCCAGAGGGTTTGTTGCTGTCCTGTATGACTACATGTAGAGGCAGGTTCCATGGTGGTCTTCAAGGAGGCATTGGATGTGATGGAAACATTGTCACAAGGCCAGGAAGAAAAGGCAGAATTACAGAGTTGCTCTGGTAGAGGGCCAGTCCAGACATGCTGGGCCAAATGGCTTCTTCCTGTGCTGCAGCCATTCTATGATTCTAACTATTAAAGTTTGGATAGAGATTATTTCCTCTCACAAAACAGCAGACCAGCCAGTAATTGACTGTGGACCTTACCTTGGCTGAAGCCTCCCCCATCTTGTCCAACACCACGGCAAGCTGGTTCTCAAGGGTGGCCCTGTGGAGTCAGAGGAGAGTGCCAAAGTCACTCTTGGAACAGTAATATGGGATTAGCTTTCAGGTTAGCTTCATTTCATTTATGGAGTGCCATGCAGTTGTATTAAGCATCAGTGAACCAGTAATCGTGGTTTTTGAGCAAAAGTGTGAGGGCCCTAGATTAATGTGAACATATATACGGTCAGTTACAAAGGTCCCCCTGGAGTGGGGTTAAGCTTCAATTATATAGGACACATGTAAGCACATCTGGAGTACTGCATTGATTGGCTTTGTTAAGGATAGTGATTCATTGGAAACAATTCTGAAAAAAATTTACTCAACGAATATTTGGATTAGTCAGGTGTATTTATGAGGAAAGGTTGCACAGGCCAGGCTTGTATCTGCTGGAGTTTAAGAGTAAAATGGGACTTGAATGAAACATCGAGATCCTGAGAATCTTGATGTGGTGGATAGGGAGAGATACTTGTGGGAGAATTTAGAGCAAGGGGTCATTGTTTAAAAATAATGGGTCACCCATTAAAAACAAATGTTTGTAACGTACAGTGCTGCTACTGCAGAAAGCTAATTTTCACGGCATTTATACCCTGTGTGTGTATGCCTACGACAATAAACTTGAAAATGAGGTGAATTTTCTTCTCGCTCAGAGGTGGGAGTCTTTGGAACTCTCTTCCTCAAGGGGCAGTGGAAGAAAAATCTTTGAATATCTTTAAGGTATAGATAGTTTTTTCTAAAGCTGAAGGGTGCAAGGTTACCATGGGTGGGCGGGAATGTTGAATTGAAGTTACAATCAGATCATAAAACTAAGTGCTGAAGGAACTCTGCAGGTCAGGGAGCATCTGTGGAGGGAAATAGACAGTCAACAATCAGATCAACTGTGACCTTATTAATAAGTGGAGTAGGCAATAGGGGCCAAGTGCCCTGTGCTTATTTCTTGTTTGTGTGTTTCTATGACAGTGTAAAGGAACTGCAGTAATACAGATACAGGGGTGGGATTAATGAATGGCAGTACAAGGGAGCCAGATTAACATCAGCACAGGCACTGTCAGTTACAAAGGCATTAAGGGATGGGGTAACAAAATGTCAGCGTGAGGGTGCATATAACATCAGTGCAGAAGTGACAGTGTGAGAGACCTGGATTAACACAGTAACAAAGGAAACTGTGGAGCGGACACAGGAGCTCAGCGGGTCAAGCAGCATCCGAGGAGGCGGAGGGATGGTTGACATTTTGGGCCAAAACCCCGTGTTAGTGCTCTGGAGTGCATCACAAAGAGTTTAGCAGCTCACAGCTGAACAGGGGTAAAAGGAAGCAAATGAAGGACGGTGAGTTTGAATCGGAAGCAAACAAAAAAAAAGCCTCATGGAAAACCAGTGTCAAAAGTCCTTCAGTAAACCGAGGAAGCAGCCGCGTGTTCAATGAGCAGCAGCTGCTGGATGAGGTCATGAGCTGCAACAATTGAGGCCCTGTGCTGCTCGCTTGCTCACTCTGGGTGGAGATCAGAGTGATTTGATCTTCATTCTTTCAACAGGACACAGGGCAGCAACAACTGAAGCGCAGCTGTCAGGGCGGAGAGGGAGTGGAGAGTTTGTGTGATGAAGTCTTCCCCCCCCCCCCCCACCCCTCACCCCCGAAAAAAGGCAGCAATCTACAAAATTTGGACCTAGTAATGCATGCAGTACATGGAGAGGGAGAGAAAAACAGTTTGCATTCATCTCAGGCTAATTCATAACCAGTGAAGGATTTTTCAATGTACTATAATGGAGGAAACACAATATCCAATGCTCTCACAACAGCAACATGATAAAAGGCAGAGGCTTTTTTAAGCTTGCAGTGCTGATTCAGGGATTTGATGCTGATACTGGCACTAAGCCTGGGGTAAAACTCCTTGCAATTCTTGAGAGGTGAGATCAAGTGCGCCGTGAACCCTCTTGCGAGAGTATGAGAAAATGAGTGAGAGACTGCTCCCTTCGTACCTTGAAGCCTGAATCACATTTAACAGTGCAGCACGAGTGATGTTTTGAGCAGTGCATCCAAGGTTTCAGTTTGACGGAGGCGTGCAGAGTGCAAAATCCCAATGCTGCAACTGTAGTCTCAGCCTGGAGTAAGGCAGGTGCTGCTTGTGTCTGGCAGCACAGACGCCTCCGTCAAGGCGCATACAACCAGTTGCCACTCCTGACCGACCAGGAGACAACTGTGGAAAGCATTTGCAGGCTTGTCCACATCCACAAATGGACGCCAGAATCCACTGCCACTCACTGCTTAGGGTCGCACGTAAAGAGGTGATCACTCTTGAGGAATAGTGAAGGATCACTGCAGCCTCGTCACAAAATAAAAATAGTCACAGAGTCACACAGCATGGAAACAGCCCAACTCATCCCATGCCAACTGAGGTGCCAACTTGAGGTAGTACCATTTGCCTGCATTTGGTCCATATCCCTTTAAACCTTTCTTGCCCATGTATCCCACTAGATGTCTTATAAACGATGTCATTGCACCTGCCTATACTACTCCCTCTAACAGCTTGTTCCATATACCCACCAGCCTGTGTGGAAAAACTTGCCCCTGATGTCCCCTTTAAATCTCACCTTAAACCCGCCTTCTAGTTTTATTGGTATTGGTTTATTATTGTCACTTGTACCAAGGTACAGTGAAAAACTTATCTTGCATACTGTTCCAGCAAAGCGCCTCGCACCCACTGGGGCAGGGGCCCTAAATCTTAGCTCTTCCTAAGCTGTGCCTCAGTTCTCTGGGCTTGTGAGAGCAAGTCACAGTCCCACGGCACCATGGGGTGTGCTCTATAACCGGGAACCTCTTTTTCCTACAATGCATAAAAAGCTGGAGGAACTCAGCGGTGGAGAGAAATGGACAGTCGGCGTTTCAGGTTGACACCCTTCATCTTCATTAACCCTTCATCCATCTCCCTCCATAGCTGTTGCCCGACCCGCTGAGTTCCTCCAGCATCTTGTGTGTTGCTCCAGATTCCAGCATCTGCAGTCTCTTGACTCTCCAACCTCTTTCTCCTGTAGGTTTCTTGGCGTTTAGCTCAGGGGCACAAGCATAGTAAAGGACTTCCCACCCGGCATAGGCCAATGAAAGAAAACAATGAGCCAAATCAACAGAGAGCCCACTCAGAACCAGTCTGAACAATAGGGGCAGGAGGAGGAAAATTTCAGACACAGTGTCACCGTTAGTTTTCCCCTCAGTGTTCTGGTTCCCTCCTACATCTCAAAGATGTGTGGCTTGGTTGGTTAACTGGCCACTGTAAATTATAGTTATACAGCAATGGAAACTGGCCCTTCGGCCCAACTCGTCCACGCCGACTATGGACTACCTGAGCAAGTCCCATTTGCCTGTGTTTGGTCCATATCCCTCTAAATATTTCCTCTCTATGCAAATATCTAAATACCTTTTAAACATTGTACTTATACCTGCCTCTGGCAGCTCGTTCCACCAACCCATGTGCAAAAGGTTGCCCCTCAGGTCACCTTTAAATCTTTCCCCTCTCACCTTAAACCTACGCCTTCTAGTTTTAGACTCCCCTATCCAGGGAAAAAGACTGTGACCATCTACCTTAACTACACCCCTCATGATTTTATAAATGTCTATAAGGTTACCCCTCAGCCTCCTTCACCCCAGGGAAAACAATGCCCCAGCCTATCCTTATAACCCAAGCCCTCCAACCCCAGCCATGTCCTTGTGAATCTTTTCCGCAGTGTGTAGGTGAGAGGGAGAATCTGGGGGGAACTAATGGAAGTATGTGGGGAGAATAAAATGGGGTTAGTGTAGAAATGGGTGCTTGAAGGTCGGTGTGGATTTGATGGGCCATTGGTTCCTTTATTTTTCCATCAAGAACCTCAAACTGGTCCTGCACATTCTTCTCACGTGGACCACAGCATATTCAATTACAAGTCACCAACACCATGGACACCAATGAGAAGACACCGGACAATTAGCCCCAGCCCTCACAGGATCCCAGTTTGCAGCCAGCCAGCTGCCAGAGTGGAGTACAGTCATCAAAAACTGATGACGGCAAAATTCCTACAATCACAAGGCCACAAAATATAGGAGTAGAATTAGGCCATTCAGCCCATTGAGTCTGTTCCACCATTCAATCGTGGTTGACATTTTTCTCAACCCCATTCTCCTGCCTTCTCCCTTAATTTTGGTCTCTGCTGGTGTCTGACTAGCAGATATTCCAGACTATTGGACGTTACTCCTAATGATACGCCAGCACACTTTTATTTCACTTTTTATTTTAACAGGTTACACAGTAGCTTGAGAAATTTTCTAGCGAACCAGGTGAATTTGAAGGGAGGAGGAAACATCCAAACACTCCAGAAACTGGCTCTGACCGCAAACTTCCCCATGTTCTCAACCCCTGGTTTTCTGGACCCCAATCTTGGCTCCAGCCACACACCTGACCCACAGTCTTGACCCCAAGCCCTGGACCACTAGCTCCAGCGGCTAACCCTGCTAGCACTCCAGACGCCCAGCTCACACTCCAAACTAATGAGTGTGCCAGAAACCGAGCTTGTGTTAAAGACCTCAGTGATGTTTAGGCTTCTAGTCTTGCCTCCTTTATCAGGACTTCTGGATGGCGAATTACCAGAGTTTTACTGTATCTGTCCAGAGACAAAGGAGGCATGACGAGAAGCCTAAACATCAGAGGTCTTTAGAACAAGTTCCACATTCACCAGTAGATACAGGCGAGCCCAGCGTTACTAGCAAACAGTATCCCGATTTTCCGTTATGCAAAGCCATGTCATCTGTGCGTCCTTCAAGAAGTGTGAGTTGAAAAATAATTATTGTCTTTTTTTCTAATAAATTCCATGACAGCAAATTTAATTCCGTATCTCAAATTTTTTGGTGGTGAATTCTGCAAGGGCAAATTTCCGTTACCTAAACAGCCATAACACAGGGGTCGCCTGTATTATAAGCAAGGCCATTGACAACAGGCTTAACACTGCACTGGGATATGTCAACACATCACGTGCACCCTATCCAATAACAGAGTGACCACACCCTCTTCATGAATGCGTGCAGCCTCCCAGAGTCAACCATCTCCTTGAGGAAAGCTATTCTCTGTCAAAACCTTTACCTCATTCTGCTACAGACATTGATTGATGCTCAGTTATGCCCCTCTGGATGGCAACAGAGGTCCAGTCTGTCACTTGTGACTCGTTTCTTGTGCATGAAGAGTTTTGATAGAGGAAATGATTTAGGGAAAGGTAGTGTATTGGTTAATTTACTGGATTAATGATCCAGAGACATGAGTTCAAATCCCACCACAGAAGCTGAGGGATTTCAAACTCAGTTAATTAAATTTGATATAATCATTTAAAAATAGTTAGGATAAGTTCTGGTTATGACAATAACTACTCAACTGAGAGTCATAGAGTTGCACAGCAATGAAGTGTTGACTGGACGGTTCTGACCAACAGGCTCAGAGATGCACTGGATGGGTCTCCCACCCTGACCAGGTCTGGCAGGAAGAACTTTGTGCTGCTCAGGGATATTTATTCACCCAAATTTCCAACACCAGGTTCTACCACTCACCTACACACAAGGAGCAATTTTACACTAGCCAAGTCTTTGGGGTGTAAAAGGAAAGCAGAGCACCCAAAGGAAACGCATATGGTCAAAGAAAGCGAATGCGCAAACTCCACACAGACGGCACCAGATAAAGCCAGAGACATTAGGGCTGTGAAGCAATGGCTCTACTAGCTGTGCAGATCTCACTCTGGTTTTATTGGTTTGCTGCACTGAGGTCACGGTTCACTGGGTTGTGGTGATCCCTGACCTCCTGTATAATTCAGAGACTTGGACCACCTACAGCAGGTACATCAAGGCAACATCAATGTTGTCTCTGCCAAACCCTCCAAATCCACTGGAAGGATAAGTGAACCAAATAATCTCCCAGAACAACATGCCCCGCTAATTGATACTTAGTGGGCTTCATTGAGTAGGGCTACATCCTTTGCATGCCCAACATCAGATTCCAAAACAGTCACTCCCTTCTGAACTCCGTCATGGGAAGAGATCGTCAGTGCACAGAGGAAAAGATGTTCTCAAAAGCCTCCTTGAAAAACAAGGCAACATCCTCACCGACTCTTGGGAATTCCTGGCCCATGATTTCTCCAAGCAGAGGAGAAGCATTTGGGATGGGACTGAGTGTCTCAAGTCCATGTGTCCGGTAGCACACTGAAGCCCAGCATAAACGGCAGGAGGAGAGCACCAGCCCCCCAAGCCATCCACCTGCCCCTCCTAACAGCCACCACCTGCCTCACCTGTGACAGAGCCTGTGGGTCCAACATTGGGCCCATCAGTCTCCAAAGAAGCAAGAATGGAGGTAAGTCACCCTCAATTCCAAGGGGCTGCGTAAGAAGATTGAGCCGTTAACCGAATCCGTAAGCAATAACACGTTTCAGAGGTGCGACTCTCCAAGGCGGCAGAGGCAATTAGGTTAAGGTCTCCCTATACTTAGCTGTGTCACTGCCTGGGCATCTGTGCCTGTTTCACATTGGCCTTGGGAGGTAGAGTGAACCACAGTGAGGCCATGCTTATTGGCACAGATCAGTAATGGGATCCTTAAAGTCACGGCATATCCGGCAGCTCATCGAGTCTCTTGAAGTCGTCGCTGTCAATCCAATTAGTTGAAAGCCTTGTGGGTCTGGTTCTGGGGGCACCAGGTCGCCACTAAAAACCGGCAGTAACAGGCCAAACAGAAGCTTAATGGGATGCTCCCCCGCCACAGCTGATGGGAACTAGGTGATAACTTGTGGAGTTGCTTTACATGGCCCACTTCCCCGTATTTCTGCCGTCACAATCACCCAAGCCATTATCCACTTTGTCTGCAGAACCAAGACAGAACGTGTATGAAGGAACACCATTCACAGGCTGTTGATAAAGAGGGAGCAGAGCCACACTAATCCTCGGCAGGCACGGTAGTATAGCAGTTAGCGTAACGCTTTGCAGCACCAGCGACCCAGGTTCAATTCTGGCCGCTGTCTGTAAGGAGTTTGTACGTTCTCCACGTGTCTGCATGGGTTTCCTCTGGGTGCTCCGGTTTTGTCCCACATTCCAAAGATGTATGGGTTAGGAAGTTATGGGCATGCTGTGTTGGCGCCGGAAGTGTGGCGACACTTGTGGGCTGCCCCCAGAACACCCTACGCAAAAGACGCATTTCACTGTGTATTTCGATGTACATGTGACTAATAAAGAAATCTTATCTTAAGTGGTCACAGCTAATGTGGTGTTATTTTAAAAAATTGAGATTGCCCTGTGTACAACTAGAAACATTAACCTGCTGTTGCAATAATTGAATAAATTTTCTATTAAATATATAATTTAATGCTGTAAAAGAGGCTGCTCATCAACAGTGAGGAATCTGCAACAGAAGCAGGTCTTGCCAACAATGACCACATATTCAGTTCTACCCATAGATCTTCTGAATTTACTCGTGATTCTCACTCTGTTCTTTAGGTTCAGTCTGGTGCACAACAAATAATCTTTCAAAGATCTAACCACAGAAATAAAAGGAAGTTCCAATGTCTGCTGAGATTTGCTGTGTAGACTTCTAGCTTCCCAAGTAATGTTCACCCTCTTTCTCTCATCTCCTTTTATTCCTCCTCCAGGTTTACAAGCCATCAACTGAATTCTTCTTTCACTAGGGTGAACATTTACTGGTATTTGCATTGTAGTGCACTTTTCTCCATTCCCAACATTCACACATTGAATAAACTATGCAGTTACGAGGCAGAAGGGCACATACAGAGGGAAGAGATGGGCACAGGAAGGGGGATGGAGTCTAGAGGAGGACATAGGGAGGGTGGAGAGGAGTCGAAGGAAAGACCGGGCAGAAGGGTGTCAGGCAGGGAAGGAAGGAGTCAGGGAGGAAGGAGGGTGGATGCAGGAAGGGGAGGTGGAGGGAGTGGAGATGGGGAGGTGGGGGTCCAGGGCGGGGTGAGGGGCATCTAGGAGGGAAGGGGGTGGCGGGGGAGGGGAGGGGGCGGGGAGGGAAGGGGTGGCGGGGGAGGGGAGGGGGTGCCGTGGGGGAGCAGGCGGGGAGGGGAGGGGGTGCCGTGGGGGAGCAGGCGGGGAGGGGAGGGGAGGGGGTGCGGTGGGGTGGGGGAGCAGGCGGGGGTTTGGAGCACCAGCTGGGCAGAGGATGGATGGGTGATGGGGGGAAGACACCCGGGTAGACAGAGAGCCCTTCAGGGCAGCACTCACTTGCTGGAGCTGCTCCTGCGGCCGGGCTGCAGGTGGTGATCCAGGACGGTGATCCTCTCGGGGAAGAGGGGGTTAATGTCGAACGGGAACTCCATGCTGGACAAACCTCAGCAACAAAAGGCAGCGACCAGAGGCGAGTGCGCACAAAATGCATGCAGGATCGGTCGGGGTTTTTGCACGGATCCCAACACCCCACCGACCTGCGGCCCGGAGTCACCCGGGAGCCGGGGCCGGTACCGGCCGCCCCGCTCTGGGCTGCTCCACCGCCCAAAGACAAAAAGCCCGACGGCCCGCGAGTGATTTATTTCAAAACCAAACGCTGAGGAGAAATGTCATTCAATTCAAACATGCGGCCGCAACCCCCCTTTCCCGCCCTCGGTTACAACTGCCAGTGGCTCGGACACCGAGTCGCCCTGGAGACCGGCACCGGGCAGCCCACTTCCGGCAGAGAAGGGCGGCGGACGTCGCGTCACCATCCCCCTGCCATCTTGGGTGAGGCGTCGTGTGGCCATTGGCATGGGTGCCGGCTGAGACAACGTCGAGTTTGCAGTCAGATGCAGAAATGCATGCATGCATGCACGGGTGCAGTGAAAAAAATTACTTGCAGCAGCATCACAGGCACATTGCTTCAGATAAGCAACATTCACAAGAACATCCCCATAATAATTCCCCAGCCCTCCATTAGGAAACGTTTTAAAGAAAAATCTGCTTAGAATATGTCTTTTGTTTAGGAGACACAGGAGACTGCAGACGCTGGAATCTGGAGCAATGAACAATCTGCTGGAGAAACTCAGCTGGCTGAGCAGCACAGATGAGGGGGGAGGGGGAAGGAATTGTCAACGTTTCTGGTAGAGACCCTGCATCAGGTTTTTTGTTTATACAATTTTCTGTACAATTCCATAAAAACACACAAATATAGAAGCAAAAAGCAGATCAAATGGCCTCTTTTGCCTGGCAATAGTAAATAAGATTATTGCTGTAGTATTTGTAAATGTATCTGGCATATGTACGATAATTGATTTTTTTGATATGAAAGGAATCAAGTGCTGGTGTTGGAAGGTAGCACTGAGGGAAGTGCTCCCCTGCTCTTCAATCACTTGCCAGCTCTTGCTCCCACCACTCCTCGCCACCTCTTCATTACTGGCTATCGGCTACCTCCCCTCTTTCAGTCGAGATGAAGGGTCTTGACTCAAAACGTCAACCTTCCATTTCCTTCTACAGATACTACCTGACCTGGTGAGTTTCTCCAGCGGCCCATTTTACTTTGTTCCAGATCCCAGCATCTGCAATATCTTGTGTCTCCAATCACACTGCTGAGTTACTTTGATTTACTACCTTGGCTTTAGAATTGCACACTGAGGACATGTACCCTTATTACTGACCATTAAAAGTCATCAAAGATGGACAAGGTACCACAAGGTATGAATCACTGTCAATGCAATCAAGATGAGGCACTAATTGGGCAGGCACGGTAGTGTAGCAGTTAGCGTAACACCTTACAGCGCCAGCGACCCGGGTTCAAATCTGGCCACTGTCTGTAAGGAGTTTGTGCGTTCTCCCCATGACTGCATGGGTTTCCTCCGGGTGCTCCGGTTTCCTCCCACAGTCCAAAGGCGTACGGGTTAGGAAGTTGCAGGCATGATATGTTGGTGCTGAAAGCGTGGCGATACTTGCAGGCTGCTTCCCAGAACATTCTACGCAAAGATGCATTTCACTGTGTGTTTCGATATACATGTGACTAATAAATATATCTTATCTCTAGTTATAAGCACCAAAAAGAAGTCTTCAACTGTTGCAAGGATTCAGGGAACCACACAAACACCACGTAAAGCTCAAAAGAAGCAAGTGGTATTTGTGCAGCATGAAGTGAATGCAAGTGGATTGTAACCAGTCAAAGAAATAGTGGGAGTAATTGCAAAGGATAATGAAACCTGAAAATACTGCACAACTTGAATCATTTTTGGGCATGGCTTTGTGCTATGGCAGATTTATATTAGATCTTGCACATCAATTATTGAAGAAGGACAGAAATGTAACTAGGCCTGAGAACAGAAATCAGCAAATGATTTATACAAGAAAGAGTCCAGGAAATGAGTCAGTGTTAGTTCACCATGAAAAAGCACTTGCGTGTGATACTTTCAGTTACGGAATCAATCATGTAATAGACAATGGTCAAAGAGGGAAAAAAACAACTGTGTTTACATGTTTTATATTGAGCGTGATTTCTCTCAAAGAGTGAAAGAAGTTATGCTCAAATGGAGAAACAGACATTAGAAACTGTCTTTGGAGTGAAAAATTTTTTCAATTCATATTGGACAGACCTTTTACTTTAGTAAGGTGTAGCTAGCAGTTCTTGTTCCTGGGTTAACAATATTGACAATACCTGCGTTGAAAAAGTAAAGATCTTTTATTTCAATATTACGTGAATAAACCATGCTCAACATTTTGGTGCTAAGAGTCAGCAGTTTTATATATTGGTCTGGGTTAGATAAAGGTCTTGAAAAGCTAGTAGATAAATGAAGTGCCTGGCAAGGTTACAGAGTCAAGTCAACTTTACAGAGTTGGAAATGGATGCCAAGATCTTTCCAAAATCTAAGCATTATTTATTATGAGAAAGGGATTCACAGATATTCATTGAAATGGATGCAGTCTTTTTCCCAGGGAAAGGGAATCAAAAACTAGGGGGCAGAGGTTTAATGTGAGAGGGGAAAGATTTAAAAGGAACCCGAGGGGCAACTTCTTCATATTGAAGGTGGGCGTACATGGAATGAGAAAGTGGTTGAGGCAGGTAAAATAACACTTAAAAGACACTTGGTACATGGATAGAAAACGTTTAGAGGGATATCGACCAAACACGGGCAAATGGGACCAGCCTAGATGGGCATCTGGGTAAGCATGGACGAGTTGGGCTGAAGGGCTTGTTTCTGTGCTGTATGACATTATAATATTTTACATTTATTTAATGCATCCTTGCAATTTGTTGCAGTACTCTTGAATATTGGATATCTCCTGCACTCCTACATTAACTTGTTGTCAGTTGACCATTTAGATTGTAGTTTTCAATCCAAAGTCTTAAACACTAGCACAAATTGTCAATTTTTCAAATCATTTACTTTTTCTAGTGAATGCAGCCTAGACAACTCAATCTCACTGCATACGACAGTGCCACCATCCTGGGAATCAGTCTGGTGAACCTCTATGGCAACCATATCCTTTCTCAGATAAGGAGACCAACATTATATACATTGCTCCTGGTGTACTATCACTGAGGTATTGGTATTGGTTTATTATTGTCACTAGTACTGAGGTACAGTGAAAAACTTGTCTTGCATACCGATCGTACAGGTCAATTCATTACACAGTGCAGTTACATTGGGTTAGTACAGAGTACATTGAGGTAGTACAGGTAAAAACAATAACAGTACAGAGTAAAGTGTCACAGCTACAGAGAAAGTGCAGTGCAATAAGGTACAAGGTCACAACAAGGTAGATCGTGAGGTCAGAGTCCATCCCATTGTATAAGTCTTATCACAGTGGGATAGAAGCTGTCCTTGAGCCTGGTGGTACGTGCCCTCAGGCTCCTGTATCTTCTGCCCGATGGAAGCGGAGAGAAGAGAGAATGTCCCGGGTGGGTGGGGTCTTTGATTATGCTGGCTGCTTCACCAAGACAACGAGAGGTAAAGACAGATTCCAAGGAGGGGAGGCTGGTGTCCGTGATGCGCTGGGCTGTGTCCACAACTCTCTGCAGTTTCTTGCAGTGGTGGGCAGAGCAGTTGCCGTCCCAAACCGTGATACATCCAGATGGGGGGGGGGGGGGGGGGAGGGGGGAGGGAGGGGGGAGGGAGGGGGGGGGAGGGGGGGGAGGGGGGGAGGGAGGGAGGGAGGGGGGGGAGGGGGAGGGAGGGAGGGGGGGGGAGGGGGAGGGAGGGGGGGGAGGGGGAGGGAGGGAGGGGGGGGGAGGGGGAGGGAGGGAGGGGGGGAGGGAGGGAGGGGGGGGGAGGGAGGGGGAGGGAGGTAGCAGGGGTGAGGGGGTTATGGGGAAGGCAGGGGAGGTGGGGGTGCAAGGGAAGGGGAGGGGGGAAGGGGGTAGCAGGGGTGAGGGTGTTATGGGGAGGGAGGGAGGGGAGGTGGGAGGGGGAGGGGAGGAGGCAGGAGGGTGGTGGGGGAGGGAGGGGGAGAGGGAAGGGGGTATGGGGAGGGAGGGAAGGTGGGAGGGGGAGGGTGGTGGGGGAGGGAGGGGAGAGGGAACGGGGTATGGGGGAGGGAGGGAAGGTAGGAGGGGGAGGGTGGTGGGGGAGGGGGTATGGGGGAGGGAGGGAAGGTGGGAGGGGGAGGGTGGTGGGGGAGGGAGGGGAGAGGGAAGGGGGTATGGGGGAGGGAGGGTAGGAGGGGGAGGGTGGTGGGGGGGAGGGAGGGAAGGTAGGAGGGGGAGGGTGGTGGGGGAGGGGGTATGGGGGAGGGAGGGAAGGTGGGAGGGGGAGGGTGGTGGGGGAGGGGGTATGGGGGAGGGAGGGAGGGTAGGAGGGGAGGGTGGTGGGGGAGGAAGGGGAGGGGAGGGGTCGATCACGTGGTCCCAAGGGGGCGGGGCCGGCGCTGGAGGGTGGAGCGGCGCGAGCCGGGGGCGGGGCTTACGCCTCCCGCCTGCGCGCGGGCTGGGACAACCGTTACGACCCCGGGCACGCGCCGGGGGTCAAAGGGGCGTGGCCGCAGTGAAATGGGGGCGGGTCCGAGAGCACGAGGTTGGGGCGGGCAGGCGGACAATGAAGGGGCAGGGCCAAATACGTCACGGCCAGGGGGTGGGGTCCAGCGAGGAGGCCCCGCCCCTCTCCCCTTCGTGGCAGAGTGCGTCGTGACGTCCAGGCGAAGGACGCGGGGGGAGGGCAGCGTCCAATAGGAATACGGGCAGCCGGGGCCCGGGGGCGGTGCCGAGTGACGTGAGGCCGGCGGGCGGCGCCGATTGGCTGGACGCGGGGACTGGAGTGAGGCTCCGGAGCAGAGGCGAGCGCCGTCTCAGGCCAGGCAGGGCCTGAGGTTCGCAGTGCGGCACCGGGGACCTGGGCAGCCTTGAGGCCGAGGCCCCGAGCGGAGCGGAGCGCCATGCCGCGCAAGAAGCCCTTCAGCGTGAAACAGAAGAAGAAGCAGCTGCAGGAGAGGCGGGAGCGGAAAAGGCAGGGTGAGTGATGCAGGCGGGGAGGCTGCCGGTGACACGGTGCAGGGTGCCCGGTGTGCACGGGCAGGGGACGGTGTCAGTGACGGGTGACACGGTGCAGGGTGCCCGGTGTGCACGGGCAGGGGACGGTGTCAGTGACGGGTGACACGGTGCAGGGTGCCCGGTGTGCACGGGCAGGGGAGGGTGTCAGTGACGGGTGACACGGTGCAGGGTGCCCGGTGTGCACGGGCAGGGGAGGGTGTCAGTGACGGGTGACACGGTGCAGGGTGCCCGGTGTGCACGGGCAGGGGAGGGTGTCAGTGACGGGTGACACGGTGCAGGGTGCCCGGTGTGCACGGGCAGGGGAGGGTGTCAGTGACGGGTGACACGGTGCAGGGTGCCCGGTGTGCACGGGCAGGGGAGGGTGTCAGTGACGGGTGACACGGTGCAGGGTGCCCGGTGTGCATGGGCAGGGGAGGGTGTAAGTGACACGGTGCAGGGTGCCCGGTGTGCACGGGCAGGGGACGGTGTAAGTGACGGGTGACACGGTGCAGGATGCCCGGTGTGCATGGACAGGGGAGGGTGTAAGTGACGGGTGACACGGTGCAGGGTGCCCGGTGTGCATGGGCAGGGGAGGCTGCCGGTGACGGGTGACACGGTGCAGGATGCCCGGTGTGCATGGACAGGGGAGGGTGTAAGTGACGGGTGACACGGTGCAGGGTGCCCGGTGTGCATGGGCGGGGGAGGCTGCCGGTGACGGGTGATACGGTGCAGAACGCCTGGTGTGCATGGTCAGGGGACGGTGCCGGTGACAGGTGATACGGTGCAGGATGCCCAGTGTGCATGGGTGGGGGAGGGTGTCGGTGACAGGTGACACGGTGCAGGATGCCCAGTGTGCACGGGCAGGGTGTCGGTGACGGGTGACACGGTGCAGGATGCCCTGTGTGCACGGGCCGGGTGTCGGTGACAGGTGACACGGTGCAGGATGCCCAGTGTGCACGGGCAGGGCAGGGTGTCGGCGATGGGTGACACGGTGCAGGTTGCCCAGTGTGCATGGGCAGGGCAGGGTGTCGGTGATGGGGGGCAGGGTGTCGGTGATGGGGGGCAGGGTGTCAGTGATGGGTGACACGGTGCAGAATGCCCAGTGTGCATGGGCAAGGAGAGTGCATGGGCTACCATAGTGCAAAATATCCAGTGTGAGTGTACCACTGACGAGTAATTTATGCAGTGTGTACATTGTGAATGATCGGAATGAGCACCTGTCGGCAGCCCAATGATGGGTTATTGAGTGTAGAGTGTACAGAATTGCACCTGGATCACACTGATAAGTACTGTGGCTGTAATGGCGTGTCAGGGTCTGGCCGTCCTATGATGACTGACTCACCTCCTGATAACACAAAGCCTTTGCATCGATTACAAGGCAAAAGTCAGGAGTGTGGTGGAATATATTCCACTGGCCTGGGTAAGTGCAGCTCCAACACCACTTGACGAGCTCAATGCCATCCAGGACAAAGCAGGCTGTTTGATTAGGACCTCATGCTCCATCAGTACTACATTGTGGTTGAAATGTTTACCATGTGGATGTATTCCACAGGTACTATGGAACACCACGAGGTGACATTGCAGCTCTATAGAACTCTGGTCAGACCACGCTTGGAGTATTGTGTTCACTTCTGGTCCACCTCATTATAGGAAGGATGTGGAAGCTTTAGAGAGGGTGCAGAGGAAATTTACCAGGATGCTACCTGGATTGGAGAGCATGTCTTATGAGGATAGGTTGAGTGAGCGAAGGCTTTTCTCTTTGGAGGGGAGGAGGATTAGAGGTGACTTGATAGAGATGTACCAGATAATAAGAGGCAGAAACTGTGTGGACAGTCAGAGACTTTTTCCCAGGGCAACAGTGGCTAACACGAGGGGACATAATTTTTCAGGTGACTGGAGGAAGGTATAAGGGGGATGTCGGGGTAAGTTTTTTTACACAGAGTAGTGGGTGCGTGGAACACACTGCCTGCAGAGGTTGTGGGGGCAGATACATGAGGGACATTTAAGAGACTCTTAGATAGCCCCCTATTTTTCTATCATTCATGTGTCTATGTGGGAGGGAAGGGTTAGATAGATCTTAGAGCAGGGTAAAATGTCGGCACAACATTGTGGGCCGAAGGGCCTGTACTGTGCTGTATTGTTCTATGTTAAAAACTTGCAGCAGCATCACAAGCATCGAGAGGATGTCTTATTCACAGTGGTTGCCTGGCATGTCTGATGTGTCTTCAATATGCTCACCATTTCTGTCTGTGCACCGCTGTCTCTCAAAGACGCAGGCTCAATGCTGACATCATTAGGCCACTGAGTGGGTTTATAGCTCCATTAGGAAGGTTCCCTTCAAATCAGAAAGGAATAAATGGCAAAAAAAAATCTAATTTTAAAACTGATAATAGAATAATTAACAAAAATTTAGCAAGCTTGGAGCCACCCGATCAAAACCCATACAAGTCACAGGGAGAGCATGCAAACTCCAGACAGGCAGCACTGGAGGTCAGGATTGAACCTGGGTCACTAGAGCTGTGAGGCAGCAGCACTGCCAGCTGCACCATCTCAGTTGAGGCGCAGTATCGATCACTCCATCACAGGCACAACCCTCCCCGCTATCGGGCACATCTTCAAGAGGCGGTGCCTCAAGAAGGCGGCATCCATCACTAAGGACCCTCACCAACCAGAACATGACCTCTTCATGTTACTACCATCGGGGAGGAGGTACAGGAGCCTGAAGACCCACACTCAACGATTCAGGAACAGCTTCTTTCCCTTCGCCATCAGATTTCTGTACTGTTCATGAACACTACCTCGTTATTCCTTTTTTGCACTATTTGTTTTTGCAATTTATCGTAATGTTATATTGTTGCAGTGCAGTGCACTGCTGCCACAAAGCAACAAACTTCACATCATATTAGTCAGTGATAATAAATCTGATTCTGAAAGCAGTATAATAGCGCAGGTAGTGGAGCTGCTGCCTCACAGTTCCAGTGAGTCGCATTCAATCCTAAACTCCAGTGCTGTCTGTGACATTTGCACGTACTCCTGGTGACCTGTGGGTTTCCCCCCAGGTGCTCCACTTTCCTCCCACATCCCCAAAGACGGGAGCATTGGTAGGTCAATGGGCCGCTGTGAATAAGGTAAGATTTCTTTATTAGTCAGACGTACGTTGAAACACTCAGTGAAATGCATCTTTTGCGTAGTGTGTTCTGGGGGCAGCCCGCAAGTGTCGCCACACTTCCGGCACCAACATAGCATGTCCACAACTTTCTAACCCGTACGTCTTTGGAATGTGGGAGGAAACCGGAGCACCCAGAGGAAACCCACGCAGACACCAGGTCACTGGTGCTGTAAAGCGTTACGCTAACTGCTACACTACCGTGCCCCTAGTGTGTAGGTGAGCAGTAGAATCTGGGGGGAGATGATGGGGCTGTAAGGCTATAAAATGGGTTTAACGTACGATTGGAGTAAATGGGTGATTGATGGTTGGCATGGTCTTGGTGGGCCGAAGGGCTGTATGACTTATGGTTTGGATCCTCGGGGTATTTTTGGTCCGTCTCTGAGCTGCCTGTCGCCCTTGCCGTTCTCTTTCAGGCTTCCCCGATGGCGTGCGGTCCAGCTCCCACAGCCGGAGCGGGAGTCACGACCGGCACGAGGAGCAGACGGACACATCAGACAGCGAGTCCTTCTCCCTGCAGGTCCGGAAAATCAATCAGCAGCCGGCGCCGCGGAAACCGGGAGAGCAGGGATACGACCCTAACAGGTGATGAAAGCGGAAGGGCCGTCTGGGTGCCTGCCGGGTGCAGAGGGGGAGGAGAAACCCTGGCTGTTCACTGACTGTTCCCTGCTGGATTGTGGTGGGTGCTGGCAGGGTCACCAAATGTTGCTCAACCCTTCGCTGCCCTCTAACTGCGCGGCTCATGCTACCAATTCAGACAGAGGAATCGGTGGGTCTGGAGTCGGATTGGGAAAGGAGTCAAATCGAGTTTATTGTCAAGTGCACAAATACGGTGAGCTACAAGTACAATGAAAGACTTGCTTGCAGCAGCGTCACTGGCAGATAGATTCAGACAACGCACAGAAAGTAAATGATAGAAGACATGAAAAAAAAGACAAGACGTTCATACAAAATAAAACAGACAAACAAGTCCATGGTAGTGCAAGAGGTGGGCCTTTTCGCCCATCTACAACTATCCTGCACTAACCTCTGCCTTGCCTACTTGCCCCTCAGATCCCCTTTTAAACTCCTTCCTCTCACCTTAGACCTCTGCCCCCTTGTTTTTGCTACTCCTACCTAGGGGGAAAAGATATTGACTATCTACCCTATCTATGCCTCTCATAATTTTTATGCACCTCTGTCAGGTCACCCTTTGGCCTCCTTCACTGCAGGGAAAACAAACACAGCCTATAAATCTCTGCCCATGGCTAAAGTCTTGCGACCCTGGTGAATCTCCTCTGCACTGTCTCCAGCACAACCACATCCTTGTGAGGAAAAAGTCTCCCGTTCCTTGCATTTTCTGTCCCTCCTGCAGGTCTGACCCCCACCACCACGCCCCACCCCCCCAGAACACTGAGTTTTGAGTTTTGTTCCTGATCTGTTGATGTGCCAACACTTACCATGCTTTTCCCTTCTCACCCTGAGCCTCTAGTCCTTCACTTAAGATAAGTTAAGATGAGATATCGTTATTGGTCACATGTACAACGAAACACACAATGAAATGTATCTTTTGCGTAGTGTTCTGGGGGCAGCCCGCAAGTGTCGCCATGCTTCTGGCACCAATGTAGCATGCCCACAACTTCCTAACCCGTATATCTTTGAAATGTGAGAGGAAACCAGAGCACCTGGAGGAAAGCCACGCAGACACAGGGAGAACATACAAACTCCTTACAGACAGCGGCGGGAATTGAACCCGGGTCACTGGCACTGTAATAGCGTTACGCTAACCGCTGCACTACCGTGCCTGAGGAGGTCAGTGGCAAGAGATCAGGGAGAAGGCCACAGCACTTCAAAATGGCCTTGGGAGGTACTTGCATCTGAGTTACTGCACCTCCATCAGTGCAGGGCTGTCTTGGTAATAAATGGCCCCTTGTGCACGGCCCTGCTAGATTCAGGAGGGTGCCATCGAACAGTCCCAGGGCAGGGGCGGCAGGGATTTAGATACAGAGTGAAGCTCCCTTCATACTGTTCCATCACACACTCCTCAGGGCCACCACACACTTCTCTAAGGGCTTGTGCTCCAAGAACGACCAAAGGTCCGATTGTGCACCTCCTGGTCCCAATCCAATCCCAACCGACTTGCCACCAGTTCCTTGGTCTCAAATTGCGTTGGAGTTGGGTGCATTCTGCCGATAGGCGGGAGCTTCTCAACATGTTTCTTATTGGTCTTCCTCACCTGGTGAGTGCAGGAACCAGTCAGAGGGACCCTAGAATGGGGCCCAACACATGAAATAAGAAGCCTATAAGCTCTTTGGGTCCACCACGCCAGGTTTGGTGACTTGTGTTCCAGAATATCTTTGGCTCAAGGCAACGCTTCTTACCTCGGCTCAGTAGTGTTACTAATACCACCTCCCACCCCCTCCTTTGCCCAGGTTCCGGCTGCATTTCGAGAAGGAAAGCCGGGAGGAGATCGAGCGAAGGAAGAAGTTCATGCAGGAGAAGATCATCGAGCTCATTCCAGAGACCGAACTGGAGGTGGACATCGATGACATCTACAAGCCCGGGTCTGGTAGGTGACTCCCGTCCTCGGCGCGTTTTGTTTCACCGGCTGCGACTGCCCTGGAATGAATGTGGCATCTTCCATAGGTTGGATGCTGCTGTTCTATTGAGAGCACTCCCTCAGGGACAGAAGCTCCACACTTCTCAATAGCTTTGGGCTCTGCATCTCCCTGCTTCTGCAGCTGAGCCTTCGAAGTTGCAAACCTCCATCAGTCGAACCCTGGGGGGGGGGGGGGGGTGGTGGGAGGTGGGGAGAGGTCCTGGAGCCCACTGTAACCAATTAAGTTTTTCTTTGAACTGTAGTCACTTTTGCACAACAGGGAAACGCAGCAGCCAATACGCGCACTGCAAGCTCACTCAAAGCATTGAGAAGGTGGCAAGCAAAGCAATGATGCATCAGGGATACACACTGGCCAAGGGATCAGGGAGAAGGCCACAGTGTTTCAAAATGGCCCTGGGAGGTATTTGGAGGCCTTCTTTAAACCACATCTGAGTGACTGCACCTCCAGCAGTGCAGGGCTGTCTTGGTACTAAATGGCCCCTTATGCACTGCCCTGCTAGATTCAGGAGGGTCCCATCGAACAGTCCCAGAGCAGGGGCGGCAGGGATTTAGATAGAGTGAAGCTCCCTCCACACTGTTCCACCACACACTCCTCAGGGCAGAGACAGACACAGTGAAGCTCCCTCTGCACTGTCCCATCACACATTGCCAGGGCAAGGGCAGAGGGGCAAGATAAGGAGTAAAGCTTCCTCTAGATGTCCCACCAAACTATCCCAAGGCAGGTATATCGCAGATTAGATGCAGAGTAAAGCTCTCTACCCTGTCCTACCAAACTATCCCAAGGGCAGGGATATCACAGGTTAGATATGGAGGAAAGCTCCCTCTACCCTGTCCTACCAAACTATCCCAAGGGCAGGTATATCACAGGTTAGACGCAGACTACAGCTCCCTCTACGCTGTCCCATCAAAACACGTCCAGGGCAGGGAGATTCAGGGTTAACTAGTGCAGCCTCTTGTTCTGCTAAGTGCAGGCCAATTCAAGCCCTTTTCTCAAGGCGACTCGCATCCCAGAGGGAATCATCTTGGGTGGTTCCTCCTCCCCATCAGCAGCATGGAGTAGGGAGGAGCTTGAGCGGGTTTTAAAGATTGAGAACGCGACGATGAACCAGTTAAGTCGCCTGGTGGCTCTGACCTGGTGACCTCCGGTACCTTGGCGAGCTCTGTGCTGCTCATTCTCCACCCGACTGGCGCTGTCTGATGTCCGAGTGACCTCCGGCGAAACTGGGAAGGGGAGAAGAATGAAGTGGTTTGCCACAGTGGGCAAAAGAAAAGTTGGAGCTAACCACGTGTGGGGTAATGTGGAATTAACCAGGGCCTTGATTTAATTAGCTCTGGTGATGTCTGGAACTGAGCAAGATGGACCAGAGTCAGCTAATCCCTGCTGAGATGGTAGTAACCATGAGTGATCCCTGAGGCAGAGCCGGAGCTGGGAGGGCTTCCTGCTCTCCTATCTGCTAGACTAGTGCCACCATGGGTGAGGGTGTGCCCGAGCTTGGCCCCATGCCTCTCGCCATTGAATATGGCCTTCCTCGGTGAAGCGTTGAGGTCCCTTCAGGAGCTCAGAATGATCAGATTAGGGAAAAAACTGGTGGTACCACCCATGGGTTAATCGAGGCTAGGCCAGGGTAGCAAGCGTGAGCAAATTCGCACGTGTGTGTTAGAACCACAGAGCACTATGGCACAGAAAACAAGCCATTCGCCCCTTCTAGTCTGTGCCGAAACTTTATTCCACTAGTCCCATTGACCTGCACCCGGTCCATAACCCTCCAGACCTCTCCCATCCATGTATCTATCTAATTTATTCTTAAAACTTAAGATTGAGCCCGCATTTACCATGTCAGATGGCAGCTTGTTCCACACTCCCACCATTCTCTGAGTTACCACTCTCTGTTACTGATACTTTGACCCATTCCTACAGCCAGAGCCTGGGGCTGTAACTTTCTCCACAGAATACCCCGCGTTGTTAACATTCCACAGCAGTCAGCGTTTCTATGACTGACATTGCTTACACCAACGCACTGGAAAAATGCCCTGTCACCAACAACAGCTGCTTCAGCAGGAGCCCCTCCAGTGGGGACAATGTCACCCAGGATCTTTCTGGCAACATCAGTTCGTAAATCAAACAAAAGAAGTTGCTTTCATTTTTATACTCTCAACAAAGCATTGTTAGGCAGACCACTTCCTCCTCCAGGCTCTTAGTTGATACAGCAGAGCTTGTCACTATTTTCCTGCAGATACTCCTAGGGGAGGGATAGCAAGTAAAGCTCCCTCTACATTATCTCATCAAGATCTCTCAGGACAGCATATAGTGTAAAGCTCCCTCTAATGCCATCTGATTGCATACTCTCAAGATAAGAACAGTAGAAGTTGGATACAGGGTAAAGTTTCCTCTACACTGTCCCATTAAACACCCCCAGTATGGGCATAGCATGGATTAGATAAAGAGTAAAGCTCCCTCTACATTATTCCATCAAACACACTCAGAACAGAGACATTATGGGTCGGATACAGTGTAAAACTCTAGCATGTCCAAATAAGGGGTCTTGACTCGAAACGTCGACTCTATTTCTCTCCACAGATGCTGCCTGACCTGCTGAGTTCCTCCAGCATCTTGTTTGATGCTTGACGTTACAGGCTGGATACAGAGTAAAGCTCCCTCTACATTACCCCATCACACACTCCCAAGATGAGAACAGTATGAAATTAGATGCAGATTACAGATTCCTCTACACTGTCCCATCGCACATTCCTAAGGCAGGGGCAGCACGGGGTAGATGCAGAGTAAAGCTCCCTCTACTCTGTCCCATCACACACACCCAGGGCAGGGTTGGATTAGATGTGTAGGTTAGGTTTTCTTGTACCTTTTACCGAACTTAAAACAAAAACCCTGCCCTTACTGTTTAACATTTAACCATCTCTGAGTAGTAGGTCCTGAGCCCAGCCCAGCCCCCCAAGGATGTGGGTGGAGGGGACGCAATATCACTCACTTCCCTTCCACCAGGAAGAATCGAGTTCCAGCTTGTCACCGTGCACTGTGTCAAAACCCAGGGCTAACTGCAGCTCACTGTATGTCTTGTTTACTCTCCACTGCAACACTTGCACACATTGCTTCCCTTCCTAGTGAGGCTTGCTGGACAAACTTGCTGGCTGGCCCGATACTGCCTTTGCATCTACCAGGTCCCTCGGTCAACCCTTCAGCTCATTACATCTAGAACTTGTATTAAAAAAAACCCCAGTGTGATGCCAAGGGATGACTGGTCTGCACTCTTACAATTGTGTTGGTGGGCGTTGAGCTGAATTGTTTCCCAATGACACTCTGCTTCCTATTACAGAGACCTCTGTCCCTGCAGTCATTGATGATTGAATCTTAACACGGTTAAAGAAGTCATTGCCTCTCACATTGAGGCAGGTCATCCATACTATATGCACCGCCCATTCCATTGTGGTAGCACTTTAAAAAAAATTTTTCAGTAGAAACCTCTCCCAAATTGTTTACTAGATTTATCCATGTCCATCTTGGGTTCAAATGACTGTTCATTCTGCCCCTGGTTATTTCTAGAATTTTCCCCACCACCGTCCAGTTAAACAAGGTGGTGTCTATCAACAGAAACCTTAAATTTCCTTGGTTTAGGATGCCATTTGGCTGCATTCCCATTTGTCCCTTACCCCTTTTCCCTGTAATCCATTCTCTCTCGCTTCCCATTCAGCTTGCCCCCCGATCCTCCTGCCATTCTCCTATACTAGGAGTAATATACAGTGGCCAGTTCAGCTACCAATCTCAAGCTGTTGGGATGTGGGAGGAAACCGGAGGGCCCTGAGGAAATCCGTGCAAACTCCACACAGGCAGTGCCGGAGGGCAGAATCGACCTGGGTCTCTGGAGCTGTGAGGCACCAGCCTTGCTTGCTGCGTCACTGAACTGCCTGCCAGAACTGAAAGTTGCAGTATTTTACTGTCTCTGTGGGTGCTGATAGAACACATTGGCAATCTCGATTGTGCATTGGGATTTGCAGAAGAGTGCAACTTGGAGCCAGCTCCAGAGAGCTGTGGTTAAAGAGGTCATTGCCTCTTGCATCAAGACTGATCATCTGTTCTATTCCCTTGTGGTAGCACGTTTGACGTTCTTCCTAACCTTTCAGTAGAAGCCTCTCCCAAATTGTTTACTAGATTTATCTGGGACCATCTCAGATTCAAATGATAGTTCATTCTGTCCCTGGTTATTTCTGGAACTTTCCCCACCACCGTCAGGTTAAACTAACTGGATTGAGGGTGGTGCTTGAGGATCGGAAAACTACAAGAGTGAAGGGACTAACCTTACAGACCAATTAGTCTGCCTTTGTGGTGGGGAAAGTTCCGGAAATAACCAGGGAACTGAATCAGCAGAACAAGTGTGGATTCACTGACAAATCCATGCTGGGATGCTGTAAAGGCTAATTGCATCCAGCTAAGCTGATAGTCTCTTGGTGAAGTGACAGAGATGGAAATGTGGTCAATGCAGGGGTATACAAAAGGCAGTTGATAAGGTGCCACACAATAGGGTTGTTGTCCAGCATGAAGACCATGGAATAAAAGGGGCTGGTGCATCCTGGAGGGAAACTTAGCCGAGTAACAGCAACTAAAGTAGTTGTGAAAGGTTTTTGTTGGAGTAGAGGGAAATGTTTACCGGAGTTCCCCAAGGGTTGATACCAGAACCGCTTTTTTTTTGAGAATCCATGCTGAGCATGGTTCCTCTCTCCATTGATTGCGTTTGCCTGTATAAGGCCCGTATCCTTCTACTTCCCTATCCAAGAACCTGTCCAAACACCTTTTAAACGTAATAGTATCTGTCTCCAGCACAACCTCTGGCAGCTTGCTCCAGATATCCACCACCTCTGTGTGGAAAAACTTACCCCTCACATCTCCTTTAATTTCCTCACCTTGAACCTGTGCACTCTGGTTCTAGACTTTCCTGCACTGGGGGGAGGGGGTAGTGGGAGTTTCTGACCATCTATCCCGACTGTGCCTGTCATTATTTTATAAACCGCTATAAGGTCACCCCTCAGCCTCCGACGTTCCAGTGAGAATAAGCCCAGCCTATCCAGTCTCCCCTTGCAATGGCATCCCAGGCCACATCCTGGTGAATTTCTTCTGCACTCTTTTGCTACCACATCCCTTTTGTAGTGTGGCGACCAGAACTGTGCTCATCACCCCAAGCGCAGCCCGACCAATGTTTGTAGGGCTGCAACATGAAATTCCAACTCTATTACTGACCTCCACACAGGTTACTGTGCCTCCAAATTTTGTCTCACCTGGAAACTTGGAAATAGTGCCCTGTACACCCAAGTCCAAGACATCAACATATATTAAGGCAGAGTGGTAGCTGTTGTCCACATGGACTTCAGTAACTTTTTGTTTTAGCCAGTGAGACAAGGTCCCCCGTGGTAGGCTGGTCCAGAAGGTTAAGGCACAATGGATCCGAGGCTTATTGGCAAACTTGATCCAAAACTGGCTGAGTGCTAGGAGGCAAAGAGCAGTGATGGATGGGCATTTTCTGACTAAAATCAGTAAGCAATGTACTGCATTGAACATTCCAAATGTTCAGTGCCTTGGCTTCTGAAGGCAATTACCAGTTGTCTTTTCCATTACCCTGTCCACTTATGCCACCACTTTCAGGGAGCTGTGGGCTTGCACCTCTGTACATCAACTTTCCAGCTGTTCTGTGTCCCACTGAATCTCTAAACAGCCCTCAGTAACTATCTACGATTGCACCAATTTTTGTAATGTTTGCAGACTTACTAATCATACCTTCTACATTCTCATCCATGTGTATATACTGCACGTAAAGGTCCTGGCACCAATCCCTGCGGTACATCACTTACTGATTTTAGTCAGAAAATGCCCATCCATCACTGCTCTTTGCCTCCTAGCACTCGGCCAGTTTTGGATCAAGTTTGCCAATACACCTTGGATCCATTGTGCCTTAACCTTCTGGACCAGCCTACCACGTGGGACCTTGTCTCACTGGTTAAAACAAAAAGTTACTGAAGTCCATGTGAACAACAGCTACCACTCTGCTTTAATATATGTTGATGTCTTGGACGTGGGTGTACAGGGCACAATTTCCAAGTTTCCAAGTGAGACAAAATTTGGAGGCACAGTAACCTGTGTGGAGGTCAGTAATAGACTTCAAGGAGATATGGACAGGGTAGTAGAATGGATGGATAAGTAGCAGGTGAAGGTTAATGCTGAGATAAGTGACAGAGATGGAAATGTGGTCGATGCAGGGGTATACAAAAGGCAGTTGATAAGGTGCCACACAATAGGGTTGTTGTCCAGCTTGAAGACCATGGAATAAAAGGGGCAGGTGCATCCTGGAGGGAAACTTAGCCGAGTAACAGCAAATAAAGTAGTTGTGAAAGGTTGTTTTGGAGAAGAGGGAAATGTGTACTGGGATTCCCCAAATATTGATACCAGAACCACCGCTTTTCTGAGAATCCAGCTGACCATGATGCCTTTCTGCTGAGAAATTTGAATAGTGTTATGTTTTGGTAGGAAGAATGAGTTCGGGTAATATACAGTGGCCAGTTAACCTACCAACTAGCACATCTTTGGGATGTGGGAGCAAACCCATGGAGTCAAAGGGAGAACATGCATTCTGCACACAGTGGCGGATGTCAGGGTTGAACCTGAGTCACTGGAGCTATGAGGTAGCAGCAGCTCTACTTGATGTGCTGCTACAGACGTCAGGGTACATGTGGTTCACCAGGATGCTGCCTGGATTAGAGAGTATTAGCTCTAAGGAGAGGTCGGACAAACTTGGGTTTGTCGGAGGCTGAGGGGAGACCTGATAAATGTTTATTTAAAAAAAAATGAGAGGCATGGATAGGGTAGACAGTCAGAATCATTTTCCTAGGGTGGAACTGTCAACTATTAGAGATCATAGGTTTAAGGTGGGGTGGGGGGCGTTTAAAGGAGATGTGCGAAGCAAGTTTTATTTTTACACAGAGCGGTGGGTCCCTGGAATGTGCTGCCAGGGGTGGTGGTGGAAGCAGGTACGATAGTGAGGTTTTTAGAAAGGAACGTGAACGCGCAGGGAATGGGATTAATTTATGAATTTGTGAATATGAATCACATGCAGGCGGATGAGATTAATTTAATTTGGCATCATGGTTGGCACAGATACGGCCGACTGAAGGGCCTGTTCCTGTGCTGTACTGTTCTGTGTTATAGAGTCATACAGCAGGGAAACAGGCCCTTCGGCCCAACTGGTCCATGCCGACCAAGATGCCCGTCTAAGCTAGTCCCATTTGCCCACTTTTGGCCCATATCCCTCTAAACCTTTTTTATCCATGTACTTATCCCTGAACTTCTGCAACTGTGCAGAAGCTCACTGCGTACAACCTAATCACCAAGACTCCCACTGACCATTTACCTTGCTTCTCTGAGCCAGTTTTTAATCCAGTCTGCCACTTTCCCTCGGATCTCATGGACTTCTGCTTCACTGGTCAGTCTGTAATTTGGGATAGCGTCAATCAGTTTGCTAAAATTCCCATAAATTGTATCAAATGTGTTGCCCTCATCGACCATTCCTTTAAAGGTTGTGTGTTCTGGGTTTTATGTGCAGCACTTGTTGACTGTGTCAGTACAGATTGAGAAAATAGTTTTAAAAAAAAGGATATGGGATCCTGGGTGTTTCAAATAGCAGCACAAGAGCAAGAAGTCACAATGAACCTTTATAAAACTGGTTTGGCCACAAGCAGAGTATTGTCTCAAGTTCTGGGTGCCACACTTCAAATTTTATATTAGGAGCAGGAGAGATTTGCCAAAACAATTCCAGGCGTGTGTTATATGGGTAGACCAGAGAAGCTGCAATTGTCCTCCTTGGAATGGAGGAGGTTGTAAGGGCACTTGATATATTACAATGAGTATAGATAGCATTTGGTGAGAGAGAAACTTGTTTCCTATAGCAGAGGGGTCAAGAACTAGGGGCGTAGACTGAGGGTGACTGACAAAAGAACAAGTAAAGCTAGGAGGCTTTTTTTTAAGCACTGAGTGTTTTGCTTCTGGAATGCACTGTTAGAGTGAGTGGAGGATGCAGGTTCGATTCTAGTGTGCAGAGGAGATGTGTATCTGAAAGGAAAGAACTTGCAGGGGAGGGGGACTGGCTAGACATCTCCTATGTGGGGCAGGTATGGATTTGACGGGCCAAATGGCGTCCTTCCTTGTTGTAACAACTCTGTGATTAACAGCTTCCATCTTTTATGCCCTTTCGTAGTCTTAAAGAGCTACATGGGGCCAGTCTCAGCCTCTCTTGGAGGGAAAAGAGCCTAGCATAGAGACGTAGTCATACAGCACGGAAACAGGCCCTTTGGCCCAACTGGTCCATGCCTAATCTGAGAGAGAACATCCTTGCCATAGAGGGTGCACCACTTAGGTTCACCAGGCAGATTCCTGGGATGGTGGCCCTGTCATATGCAGAGAGATTAGGTAGTCAAGGCTGTATTCACTAGAAGAAGTAAATGATTTATAAAATTCACAATTTTGTGCTAGTGTTTAAGACTTTGGATTGAAAACTACAATCTAAATTGTAAACTGACAACAAGTTATTGTAGGAGTGCAGGAGATATTCAATAAGAGAGAAAATATCTTTGTTAGTCACATGTACATTGAAACACAGTGAAATACGTCTTTTTGCGTAGAGTGTTCTGCGGGCAGCCCGCAATGTTAAAGAGGACTGCAACAAATTGCAAGGATGCGTTAAATAAAATTAAATTGTCATAGAGTCATACAGTACGGAAACAGGCCCTTCGGCCCAACTGGTCCATGCCAACCAAAATGCCCATCCAAGCCAGTCCCATTTACCCACGTTTGGCCCATAACCTTCTAAACCTTTCCTATCCATGTACCTGTCCAACTGCCTGTTAGAAGTTATTGTACCTGCCTCAACCACTTGTTCAGCTTTTCTTCACCATTGCTACCTTGTACTTCTGACATCAGCCTTGCAAATCTGTACACCTTCTCCCGTGACATGGAAATCAGAACTGTCAGCAGGATCGCCAAGGATCAGTGCAAGTAAATTCAGTCTGATCCCTCAGAAATGAAACCCTGGACACCCATTTCAGTTGCAGCTGGGGTCTGCTGGGGGTCTTCACATGGGGAGCCCAGGTCTTGTGGACGGAGTTGGATCCTGGATCACCCTTCTCTTTCTTTTTCCGTCCTGCCTTCAGTTGATTTGATTGATTTTTACTTCTCCCTCTTGTGCCCAGTGTTGGATTTTCCAAAGCGATCCCCCTGGAATTACACAATGACGAAGGAGCAGCTGCTGGTTCAGGAGGAAAAGGCCTTCCGCGACTACCTGGAGAAGATCTACAGCACGTTCGATCCCACCAAGCTCAGTTACTTTGAGCACAACTTGGAGGTGAGGCGACTGGCCGGTGGACCCAACAAGTCACCAAAGCACAGGATGAAGCGCTAGTCTGGGAGAGAACCTCTCATAGCCTTGTGAAGTCCCAAACGACTCAAGGCCAACAACACCATTGTTGGCATCTACGTGGTTGTAAAGTGGAAAAGCAATCTATGCACACTGCCACTGAACAGGATAATGAGTCAATCTTGTTGGTCAATGGCGTAGATTTCAGCCACAAAAAATTCTTCCAGATAGTGGAACGGGACCTTTCAGTTTCCTCTGAGAGGGCAGATAGGGTTTCAGTTCAAAGACAACAGAGAGCGGGGTAGAGAGAGGGTGGTCGGGGAGTTGGTGGCCGGGAATCAATCATTTGAAATTGTCCGAGGAGGGTGAGGGTGGAGGAATAGGGAAGAGGATTATATCGTGGAATTCTGGAGTCCTTGCTAACTGGAAGAGGTGGGTAAGGTGCACGGGATTGGTTGGCTGGCAGGTCGGACATGCCTATTGGCTGGCACAGGGTGGGGGGGGGAATGCCAATTGGCTAGCGCTTGTCGGGCCTTCTGATTGGCTGTAGCCCAGCATGATTGGGTGTGCCAATTGGCTGTAGACCGGCGGGGGTGGGCTTCATGTTGTTGTCCCGATGAAGGGTCTTGATCCGAAATGTCCACTGTTTATTTCCCTCCGTAGATGCTGCCTAACCCGCTGAGTTCCTCCAGCATTTTGTGTGTTGCTTGCTGTTGTTTGTTGTGATTGCCTGAAAAGGGAGCAAGTTGGATGGCATCAGATGGAATGGGTTTGGGGGTGGGTTGGGGGAGGTGATTGGGTGGATGGGCAGATTGGGTGATGCCTGCTGAGTGTGTGTTACTGGTAGAACTGGCTGGGCAGTGGGAAGGTCGAGTGGTGGCCATCCAGGTCCGTTTTCCATCGTCTGTACTTCATTGTGGTCGGAACGGGTCTGGAAGTGTTTTGACGGAAGTGAAGTCTGCCGGTGACCATCGCTCACTCCCTGTGACTCCATTAACTGTCTGTTTCTTCTTCCCCGGTGTAGACTTGGAGACAACTGTGGAGAGTTTTGGAGATGTCCGACATTGTTCTACTGATCACGGACATCAGGCACCCGGTATGTATTGCAAACAGACTATGAGGGCAGGGGCTTGGGGCTGAAAATGGGTTCAATTCTTGGTAATGGGCCCTTCCTGGATTATGAATGCTCCGTGCATATAGAACGTAGAATTGTGCAGCACAGTACAGGCCCTTTGGCCCACAATGTTGTGCCGACCTGTATAAACCTACTCCATGATCAATCTAACCCTTCCCTACTACACAGTGCATAACCCTCCATTTTTCTTACTTCCATGTGCCTACCTAAGAGTCTTGTAAATGTCCCTGTTGTATCAGCCTCTACCACCACCCCCAGCAGTGCGTTCCAGGCACCCACCACTCTCTGTGTAAAAATAAAAACATCGCTCTGACATCTCCCCTAAACTTTCCTCCTCTCACCTTAAATGGATGTCCTCTGGTATTGGCCATTGCCGCCCTGGGAAAAAGGCTCTATCTATGCCTCGCATAATCTTGTACACCTCTATCAAGTCACCTCTCATCCACCTACGCTCCAAAGAGAAAAGAAACTTTTCCTCATGAGACACGTTCTCCGATCCAGGCAGCATCCTGGTAAATCTCCTCTGCACCCTCTCCAAAGCTTCCACATCCTTCCTATAATGAGGTGACCAGAACTGAACACAATGCTCTAAAGTGTGGTCTAACCGGAGTTTTATAGAGCTGCAATATTACCTCACAGCTCTTGAACTCAGTCCCCTGACTGATGAAGGCCTGCACACCGTATGCCTTCTTAACCACCCTACCGACTTGCACGGCAACCTTGAGGGATCTATGGACTTGGACCCCAAGATCCCTCTGTTCCTCCACACTATTAAGAATCCTGCCATTAACCTTGTACTCTGCCTTCAAGTTCATTCTTCCAAAGTGCATCACCTCACACTTTTCTGGATTGAACTCCATCTGCCACTTCTCCACCCAGCTCTGCATCCTGGCTATATCCCGTTGTAACCTCCAACAACCTTCTACACTATCCACAACACACCAACCTTCATGTCATCTGCAAACTTACTAACCCACCCTTCCACTTCCTCATCCAACTCCTAAAAAATAACAAAGAGAATGAACAAGCGTTTGGGAGATGGATGGGATGGATTGAACCCTACCGGACACTGAAAGACCTGGACAGAGTGGACGTGGAGAGGATGTTTCCAGTAGCGGGAGAGTCTAGGATCTGAAGGCAAAGCCTCAGAATAAAGGGACATCCCTTTAGATTTGAGATGAGGAGGAACTTCTTCAGTGGTGAATCTGTTGCCACAGAGGTCTGTGCAGACCAAGTCATTAGGGTCTTGATTAGTGAGGGGGTTAAGGCTTACGGGGAGAAGCCGGGAGAATGGGGTTGGAAAAAAATCAGCCACGATCGAATGGCAGAGCAGACTCGATGGGCTGAATGGCCTAACTCTGCTCCTATATCTTCTGGTCTTATGGATGAGGATGGATTTGCTGGTCACTGCAAGGCTGTAGGCATCTTCTGCTGTGTGGGAACGGGGCATTTCCGGGTGCCTTCTCTCCCCACCCCTGTCGGGGGCTGGGTAGAGCTGAGCAGAGCCGGGAGTGCTGAGCAGACTCGCTTGTTCACTCAGTGAGGCCAGCCGGCTGCCCCTCTCCCCCGCGCCTACTCGCTCGCCCGTCACAGCTGCTTCTGCAACCCTCTCCCCTGCACGCTGTTCCTGTTCGTTTTCCGACTTGCAAACAGTTCGGGTTACGAACCCTGTCACAACCTGGGCACTGTCTGCATACGTTGATGCAACTTGCCATCTGCTGAACTGCTCCTGGCTTTACTGACAGCAAGTTCATAGCTGTGATGGATCCCAGACAGCACTACTATCATCTGTAAGCATTAGAAATAGAAGCTAGAATAGGCCATTCAGTCCTTTGTTCCTACTCTACCATTCATGATGACAGCTGACCTCTCCCCCTCAACTTTGCTTTCCTCCACTAACCCCACATCCCTCAATATCCAAAACTCTATTGGTTTCTCTCTAGATAATGCTCAGTGACAGCCCTCTTGGGTAGAGAATTACGAAGATTCACTACCCGATGGCTGAGGCCATTTCGTATCTTGGCCCTGAGTGGCTGAACCTTTATCTGCGACTGTGATCCCAGGTTCTAGACACCCCAGCCAAGGGAACCATCAACTCCTCATCAACCCCGTCTGGCCCCTCGAGAAATTCAAACTCCTGAAGAATTCCCCCTATCTGCTTAATCTTTCCTCGTACAGGTTGAAGCTCTCTGGTCTGCTGTCCTTTGGTCCACAGTTTTGAATCTGTAGTACTGATATATAATAGTTAATCCTAACTGAGATCTAAAATTAACTAAGGTCAGTACTAATCTGTAGTTAGTTAACCTCCCAGGGCATCTTTTGCGATCTTAGTTGACAGTGTTTCCCACTTACGGAAACTTCAGATTGCGGACAACTCTTGGAACCCTAACGTGTCCAGGGGAGTGTCTCTAGTTAACAGCTCTCCCACTCAGAGGAAGATGGTCAGATCCCAAGGGTTCAGGACAAGAGAGATTCAACCTGTATAACCAACCTGCCCACTTCCTGCATCACAACTGTATCCTTCCTTGGCCAGGGAGATCAGACCTTTACACAGAATTGCACACGCAAGTCTAACCAAGCCTCTATAATTGGAGCGAAGCCTCTCCACTCCTGTACTCAAACCCCCTTTCAGCAAAGGCCAATGTAACGATTGCTTTTGGAATTTGCTTGCAGTACCTTTCAATGATTAGTGTACAAGGACACTCTGAACAATCATGCCTTTCACTATTTGAACAATACTCCACCTTTCTATTTTTACTACCAAGGGTGGATGACGTCTAATCGTTCCACATTATATTCCATCTGCTGTGTCCTCTCTCGGCCTGTCTATGATCTGCACCTCTCCACAGCCCACACTGCCACCTACAGTAGCTCTGTAACTGTATCATCAGCAAACTAAATCTCTCCCTTTCCTCCTTTCCATTGGGTGCCAACCTGTCTGGGACACTGGGACTCTTTACTGTTGGATCATTGCATGCCCCAAATATAGTGTGGGAAATCTTAAAATAATACAAGTTGAAACTCTCTAGCCCAGCACCCTTAGGTACCAGACCACAGAAATTGCCCCCGATTGCCTTCCTCTGAGCAGGCGAACTATTAAGTATCAACACTCCCCGGTTCCGAGAACTGTCTGTAACCCAAAATTTCCCTAGGTCAGAAACACTGAGATCACAGAAGTTGCACTGGTAGGTTAATTAGCTATAGGTTAGTACAGATCTTAGTTTAGACTTTAGACCTGAGCTAGTAATTCAAAACATGCTGGACCATTGGAGTTGCCAGACTATAGAACCCTAGATGAGAGAGCTTGACACAACAGAACTGTTTCTTGTGATAGTTCTTAGTGTTGGGAACCATGGTATCATTTATGGCGTTACAGTCACCTCTTGTATTTGGAATCGGAGATGGACAGAACAGGAACAGTCCCTTCATCCCACTGAGTCCACACTGACCATCGTACACCGGTTTACACCAATCCAACATTAATTGGATTTTCGTTCTCCCCACAGTCTCATTAACCACCACCAGGTTCCCCTCCCACTGCCCCCCCCCCCCCCCCATATACGCTGGAGGTAATTTACAGTGGCCAATTAACCTCCCAGCTCACTCTGCAGAAGACAATGGGAAGGGAGCTGGACCATCAACCGAGCCCCGTGTGAAGTATGAGTTTCCTCTGCGTGCACCACTGGGAGCTGATGGCTGGGATGATTGGCCGTGTCCCGGCAGTGATGATCCCCCCCCCCCCCCCCCCCCCCCCCCCCCCAGGGGGGCCAGCACAGGTCCTCCTCCAAAGATCCTATCAGCAAGGAAGGAGGGCACCCTTTACCACCAACAACCCATTCAGACGGTGACCCGAGGTTGCAGGAAGGGCTCTGCCGTTAATAGCAAAAGGGGGAAGTGATGAGCCCATAGTGACGATGAGGATGAGGAATTGGAAGATTCCTTGTGGGGGAGACCACCCTCGTATGCCCCCCAGGGAGCCCAGGCTTTACCACTGCAGGAATTGGCACCAGTACCCTGTGGTACAGAGCAATTAAAGACACAGAGAGAGTAACCCTTTGTTCACCAGAGCTCCCTTCCCATTATCTTCTGCAGAGCGAGCTGGGAGGTTAATTGGCCGCTGTAAGTTACCTCCAGCGTGTATGGGGGGGGCAGTGGGAGGGGAACCTGGTGGTGGTTAATGAGACTGTGGGGAGAACAAAAATCCAATTAATGTAGGATTGGTGTAAATGGGTGTATGATGGTCAGTGTGGACTCAGTGGGCTGAAGGGACAGTTCCTGTTCTGTCCGTCTCCGATTCCAAATACAAGAGGTGAGTGTAACTGTTGCTGAAACCTTCGTCTGTGCCTTCAGTATCTCCACTCCGGGCTACTTCTGTGCTCCCCTGGCCCGCCCCTCACCTTGTGCCCTTGGAGATCTTCCGTCTCCCTGAGGTTGACCAATTTCCCCACCCTCACTGCACTGTGCTCCCTCCCCTCCGCAGCTCCTAATCTGGCATGTCTCGAGTCTTAAAATCCTCATTCCCCAAGCTTAATAAAACAGCTGAAGCATCAGATCAGTCCTTCTCCCTGGACGCTGCCCGACCTCGTGGGTATTTCCATTGTTTTATCTCGTTATTTATTTCACATTTCCAGAGCACGTTGCTGTAATACAGAACTATAGTTGTGTAGGTAAGGATGTATATAAGCTTACACATGGAGCTGCATAGAACAATACATAACAAGCACTTCCGTCTTCACTGTCTGTGCTGAACACAATGCAAATTAACCTAAATCTCTTCTGCCTGAATGTGATCCATATCCCTCCATCCCCTGCACATTCCTGTATCTAACAGATTCTTAAACACCACTATCGTATCTGCTTCCACCACCTCCCCTGGCAGCCCGTTCCGGGCACCCACCACTCTCTGTGTAGGAAAAGAAACTTGCCCCGCACATCTCCTTTAAACTTTCCCCCCTCTCACCTTAAATGCATATCCTCAAGTATTCGACATTTCTACCCTGGGAAAAAGACTCTGTCTACCCTATCTCTGCCTCTCATAATTTTATAAACTTCTATCAGGTCTCCCCTCAGCCTCTGACACTCCAGAGAAAACATCCCAAGTTTGTCCAACCTCTCCTTATAGGTAATACCCTCTAATCCAAGCAGCATCCTGGTGAACCTCTTCTGCACCCTCTCCAAAGCCTCCACATCCTTCCTGTAATGGAGCGACCAAAACTGCACACAAAACTCACCAAAGTTTTAGACAGCTGCAACAAGGTAGAAAGTAGAAAATAACTTTCCTCTATTTATATGTACGTATAGTTTTCTGCACCCATGGTTAACAGATCCTTTCTTGACCCGTTCCTCCTGTTCCCAGGTGATTCACTTTTCCCCAGCACTGTACGACTACGTGACCCAGGAGATGAAGAGGAGCCTTACTCCTGGTTCTGAACAATGATCGACCTTGCTCCGCCCTCTCTGGTGGCAGCCTGGAAGTATTATTTCCAGCAGAAATTCCCTCAGCTCCACGTCCTCTGCTTCACGTCGTACCCTCGGGAGAAACAGGGCGAGACAGATCCCAGCACAGGTAAGCAGCGGGGATATTGTTATTAGAGGGAGCATTGCGAAGATGCACCAGACTGATTCCCGGGATGGTGGCCCTGTTGTATGCGGAGAGATTGGGTCGTCTAGAGAAGAAGTACGTGTAAAACTTACAATTTGTACTAGTGTTCAAGACCTTGGTTTGAAAAATACAATCTGAATTGACAACGTTATTGCAGAAGTGCAGGAAATATCTAATCTTGCAGCAAATTGCAAGGATGCATTAAATTGTCATAGTCATACAGCATGGAAGCAGGCCCTTCGGCCCAGCTCGTCCGTGCTGACCAAGATGCCTGACTGAGCTAGTCCCATTTGCCTGCGTTTGGCCCGTATCCCTCCTACATCTTCCCCGGCTATGTACCTGCCCAAATGCCTTGTAAATGTCATAATTATACCCGCCTCTATCACTTCTTCTGGCAGCTCGTAATTCCAGAGTAATTCACAGAGAGCGCTGCTGGGTAAACGATGGTCAAGGTATTGAGCTGGGGTGTGGTTGGACCTCCCCGTGTGGTTCCCATTGGGAACCTCGCTGGCTCGTACAGCATGGAAACAGGCCCTTCAGCCCGTCACATCTGTGCTGACCGTCAAGCACCACTATTCTAATCCCATTTTTTTTCCCCTCTGGCTTCCCCATCAGCTCCCCTCTCCCCCACTGGTTTTGCCGCCCGCTGACACCAGGCGGCAGCCAATTAACCCACTGAACCGCACGTCTTTGGGACGTGGGAGGAAGCCGGACCCCCCTCCAGGGGAGAAACCCGCATGGTTACTGGGAGAAGGTGCAAACTCCACACACAGACAGTGCCGGAGGTCGGGATCGAACCTGGGTCTCTGGAGCTGTGAGGCTGTGGCTCGACCCGCTGCGCCACTGCACCTGCCCTCATCTTGTCTGCATCTGAACGATTCCATCCTTTGCTCTAATGGAGCCAGCTACCAAGTGAGAAGGGTAGGTAAAAGGGTTAATCACAGGGACCGAGTGAATTATAGGGGGAGTAAATGCCCAAAGTCAAGGTAGAGTTTATTGTCAGATGCACAAGTCCATGTGTGCACAGGTGCAATGAAAAACTTACTTGCAGCAGCATCACAGACACAGAGCATCAGATAAACAGCATTCACAAACAAAACATTAAATGTAAATTAAACAGAATTTTTACAAGAAAGAGCACAATTAGAACAAAAAAGAGTCCATTCTGGTGCAAAGTGATCAGAGTGGTCATAGTGTTGCTGTACTGAGGCAGTGATTAGGGTTGTGCCGGTTGGTTCAAGAACCGAATGGTTGAAGGGAAGTAGCTGTTCCTGAACCTGGTGGTGTGGGACTCCTCTGTACCTCCTGCCCGATGGGAGCTGCAAGAAGATGGCGCGGCCCGGATGGTGGGGATCTTTGATGATGGGTGTTGCCTTCTTGAGGCAGCACCTCCTGTAGGTACTACCGATGATGGGGAGGGATGTGTCCCCGATGTATTGGGCAGAGTCCACTACCCTCTGCAGCTTCTTGTCTTCCTGCGCATTCGAATTGCCGTCCTAGACCATGGTGCATCCAAGTCAGGATACTTTCAACAGTGCATCTGTAGAAGTTTGTTAGTGTTTTGGCGACCAGGCTGAACCTCCTAAGGAAGTAAAGACGCTGGCGTGCTTTCCTTGTGATTGCCCGCCCTTAGGATACTCATTTATCATGATTCCTGGGAGGTGTTACAGTGTGGCTCTTGTTACCGAAGCCCGGATCTGCGGGACTGTGTCCCACTCACGTCTCTGTGTTCGGGTTCAGTGTTTCAGAAGCGGAGGCGGCGGCGACGAGTCCGAACGATGGCAGTGGGTCCCAGACAGCTCCTTAAAGCCTGCGAGACCATCACACAGGGCAAAGGTGAGGCTGGGAAATGAGGTTGCTATGGGCAACGTGCTCGGGGGTGGGGAGGGGCTGGGGGCAAACAATGATAACACAGTCGGGTTTGCACTGGCACCAAGTTTGGGTACAGTGAAGGTAAAACAGTCAGGGCTACAGGCAGCAAGCTTGGATACATTGAGCGTAAAACAGTCGGGGCTACACGCAGTGAGCTCGGGTACAATGAAGGTAAAACAGTTAGGACTACTGGCAGCCAGCTTGGCTACATTGAAGGTAAAACAGTCGGGGCTACAGGCAGCAAGCTCTGGTACGGTGATGGTAGAACAGTCGGGACTACAGGCAGTGAGCTCAGGTACAATGAAGGTAAAACAGATTGGACTGCAGGCAGCCAGCTTGGGTGCAGTGAAGATAAAACAGTCATGACTACAGGCAGCAAGCTTGGCTACGGTGATGGCACAACAGTTGGGGCTACAGGCAGCCAGCTTGGGTACAGTGAAGGTGAAACAGTTGGGACTACAGGCAGTGGGTTTGGGTACAGTGAAAGTAAAACAGTCAGGCCTTACAGGCAGCCAGCTCAGGTACACTGCAGGTAAAACAGTCGTGACTCCAGGCAGCAGTTTTGGGTATGGTGATGGTAAAAATGGTTGAGAAAGGCACAGTTAACAACCTCAGGAGCAGGTGTAGGGAAGACGGCAGTTACGGGCAAAATGTTTGCCCAAGTATAGGAAGCACATTCAATGGAGGCTGAGGTAACAAGTTCAGGCACAACTGAAGGTTAAACAGGCAGCTACAGGCAACCGGCGTAGACAGAAATAGGGGTAATATATTTAGTACAGCCACAGCCAGTACACTCAATCACAACAGGGTGTAACAGTCAGGACAGGTAAAGCAACATGCTGAGACCCAATGAAAGTAAAACAGTGGAGGAGTGTACAGGCAGGAGCTCAGGTACAAATGAAGGCACATGAGTCAGGGAAGTACAGGCATCCTTGGACACAGTAAGGTAGAACAGTTGGGCAGCTACATGCAGCAAACTAGTAAGACAGTTGCAGTACCTACAGGCAGCAAGCTGCAATCGACATGAAGATAAAATAGTTGTGGAAGCCTCAGACACAAGCGAAGGGACAGGCATAGGCAACAAGCTCAGGCACAAGAGGTGACACAGTTGGGGCAGGTACAGGCAACAAGGGAAGGTGACGCAGTCAGCGCAGGTACAGGCAACAAGCTCAGGCACAAGGGAAGGTGAAACAGCCAGGGTAGGTACAGGCAACAAGCTCAGGCACAAGTGAAGGTGACACAGTTGGGGCAGGTACAGGCTACAAGCTTGGCAACAAGTGAAAGTGACACAGTCGGCGCAGGTACAGGCAACAAGCTCAGGCAGAGGTGAAGGTGAAACAGTTGAGGAGGTACAGGCAAAACGTTCACAGATGAGTGATGATACATAGTTGGGATATAGACAGGCAAGTAGCTAGGTACAGGCAGCAGGTTCAGGAGAAGGGTAAGGTGAGAGAGGCACAGGCAATGTGACAGGAACCCTGGGAATTGATACAAGTCTTCGCTAGAACTGTCCGAATATTCGTACACAGGACCCTTGTGCCAATACGAACCAGTCTTCCCCCCGGTTCACATCCCCTTGATTTCGGCACGATCCCAACACAGGGACTCTCTGTGGTCTGTTATCAGTCGATGACCTCTCGTCTGACCCCCACCCTTCCGGGTGAAACACCGTCTCCCCGGTCCAGGAAAGCCCCACAGAAACATTGACCGTCCCCGTCGCCGTTCCTGCTCCTCTGATCCCTCGTGCCCGGAGGGCTCCGTCGCTGGGATCCTGAATGCGGACCCTCTCCGCATGTTCTGTCCGGGGGCGCTCGGCAGCCCTGAGGAAGTGACAATCCCCCACCCCGTCCCACCGAGGCCGCCTGTCCCCGAACCTCCCGAGGGCCGTTGGCACCCTCCAACCGTGTGACTGGTGTCCTTTCTCCTGCACAGTGGACCTGACCAGCTGGAGGGAGAAGATGGAGAGGGATGCTACCAGCACTCACCGCGAGGATCTGACCGACGAGGAGGACGAGGAGGAGGCCGTGCTGGTGGAGCACCAGACCGACGCTGCCATGGAAATGTGCGCTGCCGCGGACGAGCTCTACAAGGACGGGATCCTCACCGTGGGCTGCGTGGGTGAGTCCATCGGATTCAGTGCTCCGGGCAGGGAGAGCCGGAGGGTGGACCGTCCGCCACCACCCCCTCACCCAGGTCTCCGGGAGAAAGTCCACAGCCCCACTGTCGCGGAAAAGTATTACTTGGACCCGGAGGGCATCTGCATCAGACAGCCTTTATTGTAACATGATATCACGGAGAGCTCAGACTCCTAAAAGCAGAGTTCCGAGACACTGCTCAACAAAGGATTGCACTCATATTTATGGTCAAAATATACGTGACACGAAGAACTTAATCACACAAATAGAGAAGTTTCACAGCATGTTCTAGGCAATAACCCAAAGCACCTACCAGCTTCTTTTTTTCAATATTTTTATTAATTCCAAATAGAAAATACAAAGTACATGAAACAAAAGGATAGACAAAATGTTACAAAATACATTGTAGTGAATCACACTTGAAATCACAATACTTCACATTAATAAACAGAAATGATAACTAATTAATATTAATAAATTGAAATAATTTTATTATAAAAAAAATCTAACCCCACTACCAAAACCGAAGCTGTTTGGTAAGAAAAAGACAAAAAAAACACCCTAAAGACATAATATCTGTACTTTAAGCACCAAATCTGTGGTTTTGAAAGTAGTTCAAAAAAGGTCCCCATAATATTTGAAAGTTCAGAATAGATCCAGAAATAGAACAACAGATCTCCTCTGAATTTAGATGTGACATAACATCCTGTAGCCATTGAACATGAGTGGCAGGAGTAACTTCCTTCCATTTAAGCGACACAGCCCTCCTGGCTGTAAGAGAAGTAAAGGCCAATATGTGTAGGTCAGATGTCTCCAGAATTAGTTCTTTTTCTTCCACAATCCCAAATAATGCATTTAAAGGATTTGGCTTAAAATTTATTTTAAAAAGCACGGGAAAGGTTTGCAATACCTCTACCCAGTATTTTTCCAGACTCGGACATGACCAAAACATATGCATTAAAGAAGCTTCTCCATTATTGCATTTGTCACAATAAGGAGATATATCCAAATAGAAACGCGATAACTTGTCTTTGGACAGGTGAGCTCTATGGACCACTTTAAATTGAGGGAGGGACTGACGCGCACATAATGAAGTATTAACCAGTTTAAAAATTTGATTCCAAGTTTCCTCAGAAATTGAAATCTGTAGATCATGCTCCCAAGCATTTTTAATTTTGTCTAAAGGAACCTTATTCATTCCTGGTGACCTACCATAAATCTTAGATATTGAAGCATCATAAAAAGGCTTCAAATTAAAAATTACATCTGGTAAGTTCTTATCAGGACTTATAGGGAAATCAGCTTCAAAGTTACTCTGCCTGCAGCGTTAGGGCAGGTTATGGAACAATGATTCCAAAGAAAAACAAGTTCCCACATCGTCCTTCTAGTCTAAGTGAGCATGGGAGTTAGTTACTTATAGCTAGGTACAGTTGGTTGGCAGTTTACCAAGAACAGACAGTACAGCTGTCATGACTGAAATGGCTTGACCCTTTTGGTCCCTAATTGGTGGTAATGCTTTAAAATTTCTCCCACACCCATGTATCTGGGGCAGGACTGGTCTAAGTCCCGTGGAGTGTTGACTGCATGCGCCACCTCCCCCGCTTCTGCTCGTGGGGGGAATCTCATTGAAACTCACCGAACACTGAAAACCTGAATAAAGTGAGCATGGGGAGGATGTTTCCAGTAGTGGGAGAGTCTCGGATCTGAGGGCACAGCCTCGGAATAAAGGGACGTCCCTTTAGAACGGGGATGAGGAGGAATTTCTTCAGCCAGAGGGTGGTGAATCTGTGGGCTGTGGAGGCCAAGTCATTGGGTGTATTTAAGGCAGAGATTGATGGGTTCTTGGTTAGTAAGGGTGTCAAAGGTTATGGGGAGAAGGCAGGAGAATGGGGTTGAGAGGGAAAAATAAATCAGCCACGGTCGAACGGCAGAGCAGAGTGGATGGGCCGAATGACCTAATTCTGCTCCCATGTCTTATGGTCTTGCACTGCTCTCGTTTTCCAACCTCATCCCTTGACGACCTCTCTCCCCTTCTCTCGTTCTCCTTTGCCCATCCCACCGTTCTCCCTCAGGTCTCCCCCAACCCCCCCCCCCCCCCACCCGTTCTCCCTCAGGAGGGACCCCCCTCTCGCTCTCCCTTGGGGAGGAGGGGATCCCCCCACCTCTCGTTTTCCTTCGGGGGTTCTCTCTTGGAGGGGGCCCCGCTTCCCTTGTTCTCCCTCGGGGTTCCTTCCCATGGTCCCTGCTCACCTCTCTCTCTCCTTCTCTCCCAGTGTCTGATCTGAGGTGGGAGCAGAAACTGCCCCAGGCTGTGGAGTTGGGTGTGCTGGTCCCTCAGTCCGTTCCATCGAGTGAAGACCGAGGAGTTGAGGCTGCTTCGGCCCACGACGTCTGTGCTGTCCAAATGCTTCTTAAACTTTACTGTCGTATCTGCCTCCCATCACCTCCCCCGGCAGCACACCCCAGGTGCCCGCAACTGTCTGTGTGTGTCTGCACAGATGACTGGTCGCCACCCAGTTGTGTTGGCTCTGCAGAGGTTTCAATGTGGGGTTGAGGAAGTAAAGGGTTAAGAAACTGTGACTGTATATGTAACTGATGAAAAAATACCTCGCAAGCAAACCCCTGACTCAGGACTAGGTGGTAATTACTATGTCCGGAACTTGGTTGCAAGCCAGTTATACTAGACAATAAGGGTTTTGGTCGCCTTAAACAGCGAGTGGGAAGCTTGTCCTAAACAATGAGGGTGATACCTGTCTTTGAATCTCTTGATTGTAAATCAATTATAATGAACAATAAGTGTGATGTCTGTCTTTGAATCTCAGGAGCCTGATTGAAACTTGTGGAGCCGCATTCATTAAGTATGTGTGACAAGGACTCTATAAGTTGATGTCTGCCCCTCTGTACAGGGGGAGACCTCCAATAAAGACTCTACATGAGAGTCAGGAGAATTCTCCCTGGCAGTATACTGCTAATAAACGCGTTTTAACAGAATTAATCCGTGGCACTGTGTGATTTTGCAGCAGGCAGGAGTGGGAACTTAAACTTGGGATAACAATTTGGGGTCTAACCTTCTTTTCCTGGTCTCCCGCAGGGTTCCCGAATGTGGGCAAGTCATCTCTCATCAACGGGCTGGTGGGGAAGAAGGTGGTGAGTGTGTCCCGGACGCCGGGGCACACAAAGTACTTCCAGACTTACTTTCTGACGCCCACAGTCAAACTCTGCGACTGCCCCGGCCTCATCTTCCCGTCACTCGTGGACCGTCAACAGCAGGTCAGTTACTGGGGGCAGGGGGGCGAGTGTGGGGGTGGGATCCGTGGTGAATTGGATTCAAAATCGGTTTGGTCATGGAAGAGCAAAGGACATTGGTGGAGGGATGTTGTTCTGACTGGAGGGATGTTGTTCTGACTGGAGGTCTGTGACCAGTGGTGTTCCGCAAGGATCTGTGCTGGGACCTGGAGGATCCAGGTTGGGAATGTGGGCAGAGAAATGGCAGATCGAGTCCAATACAGGCAAGTGTGAGGTGACTCATTTTGGGAGGTCAAATGTAAAAGGAAAGTCCACTGTAAATGGCAGGACCCTTAGGAGCATCAATGTACAGAGGAATCTTGGCGTGCAAGTCAATAGCTCCCTGACGATGAGAGTGGTAAAGATGGTGTACGACATGCTCACCAGTCCCGTTTGCCTGCATTTGGCCCATATCCCTAAACCTTTCCTATCCGTGCACCTGTCCAAATATCTTTAAATTGTCGTTACTGTACCCGTCTCTACCACTTCCTCTGGCAGCTCGTTCCACATACCCACCACCCTGTGTGTGCAAACCCTGCCCCTCAGGTCCCCTTTACACCTTTCCCCTCTCACCTTTTAGCCCTCTAGTTTTATACTCCCCTCTCCTGGGGAAAAGACGGTGACCATCCACCTCATCTACGCCCCTCACAATTTTACAAACCTCTGAGGTTACCCCTCAGCCTCCTTCACTCCAGGGAAAACAGTTCCAGCCTGTCCAGTCTCTCCTTGTGACTCAAGCCCTCCAGTCCCGGCAACATCCTGGTGAATCTTGTCTGTGCCCTCTCTAAGCATAATCACATCCCTCCTGCAGCGTGGTGACCAGAACTCAGTTTAATTCCATTCAGCTTTCCTGAGCGATGAGCTGATTCCTCTGGCTGGTGACTCCAGCATCTTGCCAGTGACGGCTGAAAAGCTGACTAGTTTGCAGTTAAGATCTTCCAGGATCTTTTGGATCCACCCAAGAGGAATGTCCACGAGGCAGTGGGAGTGAGACACCCACTCAGCTCTACACTGGCTGGTTCAGCCTGGGTTTTAAGTTTATTGTCTTGGATATACGTACCCAGGGTATAAATGCCATGAAAATTAGGTCTGTGCGGCAGCAGCACTGTACGTTATAAACGTGGGATCGTGTTTAAGAGCTGTGAGGTAATGATGCAGCTCTACAAAACTCTGGTGAGAGTACACTTAGAGTACTGTGTCCAGTTCTGGTCGCCTCATTATAGGAAGGATGTGGAGGTGTTGGAAAGGGTGCAGAGGAGATTTACCAGGATGCTGCGTGTATTAGAGAGTATGGATTATGAGGAGAGACTAACGGAGCTAGGGCTTTACTCATTGGAGAGAAGGAGGATGAGAGGAGACATGATAGAGGTGTACAAAATATTAAGAGGAATAGATAAAAGAGTGGACAGCCAGCGCCTCTTTCCCAGGGCACCAATGCTCAATACGAGGGCATCGCTTTAAAGTAATGGGTGGGAAGTTCAAGAGAGATATCAGAGGAAGGTTTTTTACCCAGAGAGTGGTTGGGGCGTGGATTGCGCTGCCTGGGGTGGTGGTGGAGGCAGGTACATTGGTCAAATTCAAGAGATTGCTAGATAAGCATACGGAGGAATTTAAAATAGAGGGATATGTGGGAGGAAGGGGTTAGGTGAGGTTTAAAGGTCGGCACAACATTGTGGGCCGAAGGGCCTGTATTGTGCTGTACTGTTCTATACGTTAAATTAACATAAATTATAACTTGCACAACAAAATAGACAGAACATTAGTGCAAATTGAGGGAGAGAAAATCTAGTCCGAAGCAGTGTTGGGGTTTTTCAGGTGGGTTCAAGAACCTGACGGCAGTGGGGAAGAAGCTGTTGTTGAACCTTGAGGTGTGGGGTCTTCAGGCTCCTGTACCTCCTGCCTGATGGTAGCGTCGAGAAGAGGGCAAGGCCCAGACGGTGGGGGTCCCTGATGGTGGATTTCGCCTTCCTGGGACATCGCCTCTTGTAGACGTCCTCAACGGTGGGGAGAGCTGTACCCGTGATGGGACAGGCCGAGTCCACCACCCTCTGTAGCCAATGTCCCCGGAGCAGGAGGTGAACCCACTGCCTCACCATGCCGCGTCTCCCCCTGCAGATCCTGGCGGGAATCTACCCGATCGCCCAGATCCAGGAGCCCTACACCTCGGTCGGCTACCTGGCAGCCAGGATCCCCGTGCAGAAGCTGCTGAAGCTCAGGCATCCCAGTCTGGGGGCGGAGGGTCCTGAGGAGCAGGCCCAGGCCAAGTTCACGGCCTGGGACATCTGTGAAGGTTGGTGGGGGGGGGGCGGTGACAAGGCTGGTGAGGGGGTGGGGAGTGAGGAGACGAGGGAGTGAGAGAGGAGGTGACTGGGGGGTGGAGGAGGGGTGGGTAAGGAGGAGGGGGTAGGTGAGGAGACTGGAGGGGGGTGGAGAAGGGGGGGCGTGGGGGGAGGCTGCGATTGAAATTATCCAGGAGGAGTTTCCTGTTGTGCTCTGGCCTCGTGTTAACTCCGGGCTCCGGGCTGGGATGGGGAATGCCCCGAACGGGGTGTGGAGGGGTCGGTGCCCGGTCCGAGGGCGGGGTCAGTGTCCGGGGTTGGCGGTCGGGCCCACTAACGTTCTTGTCCCCTTCCAGCCTGGGCGGAGAAGAGGGCGTACAAGACGGCCAAGGCGGCTCGGAACGACGTGTACCGGGCAGCCAACAGCATCCTGCGGCTGACGGTGGACGGACGCCTGTGTCTCTGCATGCGCCCCCCGGGGTACACGGCGCAGAAAGGTGAGGCTGGGGGAGGGACGGGCAGCCACGGGACACACCAGGGTGTTGTACCAGAGACCTGCTCCCACTTCTTCCTGGCTGTAACACTTGGCAGCTGACATCCCGCTAGCCGCCCACAGGAGGCCGTTTGGCCCGTTAATCCATGCTGGCTCTTTCTGGAGCAATCCCATCGGCCCCAAGCTCCCCCCTGCAGATTACAACCCTCCCTAATCACCTCTCTACTTCCCTTCTGCCCTGGTTCCCTAGAATCACCAGTTCTAGACCCAGGCACCTTCTCCCTGGGACCGGGTGGGTTTCACCCTCGGGTTCTCTGGCTTCCTCCCACGTCCCAAAGACGTGCGGGTCAGTGGGTTAATTGGCCCCCGTTGAGTGTCCCTAGTGTGTAGCTGGGTGGTGGAATCTGGGGGGAGTTGTTGGGAATATAAAATGGATATTAAGAACAATGAAAGCATAGGATTAGTGTGTGGGTGTTTGATGGTTAGCACAGGTACCTGTGGGCCAAAGGGCCCATCTCTGTGCTGTACCTCCAGCACCTCAGTGGTGCAGTTGGTAGAGCCGCTGCCTCACAGCTCCAGAGACCCGGGTTCGATCCTGACCTCCGGTGCTGTCTGTGTGGAGTTTGCGCGATCTCCCTGTGACCCTGTGGGTTTCTCCCTCCCCCACCCGGATGCCCCGGTTTGCTCCCACGTCCCAAAGGACGTGCGGGCCAGTGAGTTAACCTCATTCATTCGTCTGAGTCGGAAAGGGAGCCATCCATAACGCAGCCTGTGGGGAAAACTGGCCTCGGGGAGCCCGTCTCGGCCTTGTGGGAACCAAGGTATTGGAACCGGGATTTCAATGCTGAAAGTTGAAGGTTTAACAGCAGATAAAGAGGAACTTGGGAAAAGAGGGCAGACCCCAAGGCCATAGGCACAATTTTAATTGGATTGTTGCGATCTGGGACCATGGAATTCAGAGGCAACTTCCATAAAGGAACGAAGGGGTTATTTATAGCGGTGTGGGGGGAAGGGTTGCATTGAAAGGTATAGTACAAAGACATTGGGCTGAATGGCCCCTTTCCAGTACTAGGGAGCAGCAAGGAGGGTCCAAGAGACCGCACTTGGAATATTGTGTGCACTGTTCTGGTTGCTGCAGAGTCAAACAGGCCCTTCAGCCCAACTGGTCCATGCTGACCAAGATGCCCTATCCAAGCTTGCCAGCGGTTAGCCCCTATCGCTCTAAACCTTCCCAATCCGTGTACCTGTCCAAGTGTCCTTTAAACGTTGCTACTGCCACACCGTAGGAGGGATGTGATTCGTCGAAAGAGGGCGCAGAAATGATTCACTGGGATGTTGCCGGGACTGGAGGGCTTGAGTTACAAGGAGAGACGAGACAGGCTGGAACTGTTTTCCCTGGAGCGAAGGAGGCCGAGGGGTGACCTCAGACGTTTGTAAAATCGTGAGGGGCATAAATAAGGTGGATGGTCACCGTCTTTTCCCCAGGAGAGGGGAGTATAAAACTAGAGGGCTAAAAGGTGAGAGGGGAAAGGTGTAAAGGGGTCCTGAGGGGCAGGGTTTGCACACACAGGGTGGTGGGTATGTGGAACGAGCTGCCAGAGGAAGTGGTAGAGACAGGTACAGTAACGACAATTTAAAGATATTTGGGCAGGTGCACGGATAGGAAAGGTTTAGGGATATGGACCAAATGCAGGCAAATGGGACTGGTGTAGATAGGCCCACGGTCAGCACGGACAGGTTGGGCAGAATGGCCTGTTTCTGTGCTGTATAACTCTGACACTATAGAGGTAATTTACAGCGGCCAATCAACCTATTAAGCCGCACGCCTTTGGGACGTGGAAGCTTTAGAGAGGGTGCAGAGGAGATTTACCGGGATGCTGCCTGGATTAGAGAGCGTGTCTTATGAGGAAAGATTGAGCGAGCTCAGGCTTTTCTCTTTGGAGCGACGCAGGATGAGAGGCGACTTGATCGAGGTGTGTAAGATTATGAGAGGCATAGACAGAGCAGACAGCCAGCACCTTTCCCAAGGGCAGCAAAGGCCAATACCAGAGATCACCAGTTTTAAGGTGAGAGGAGGAAAGTTTAGGGGAGATGTCAGAGGTAGGTTTTTATTTTTACACACAGAGCGGTGGGTGCCTGGAACGCACTGCTGGGAGTGGTGGTGGAGGCAGATACAACAGGGACATTTAAACACTCTTAGGTAGGCACATGGATGTAAGTAAAATGGAGGGTTTTGGGCTGTGTAGGAGGGAAGAGTTAGATTAATCATGGAGGAGGTTTATATAGGTCGGCACAACATCGTGGGCCGAAGGGTCTGTACTGTGCTGTACTGTTGTATGCTGACTAGAACACTTGGGGGAAACTAGCTGGTACATGGATAGGAAAGGTTTAGAGGGAAAATGGGCCAAACACGGGCAAATGGGCCTAGCTTAGGTAGGGGACCTTGGTCGGCATGGACCAGTTGGGCCTGTTTCCGTGCAGTATAACTCCAGTGGAGGGGACGCAAGGGAGCGGAGACTTGGATCCGGACAACTGTGGGGTGGGGAGAAGGTGAGGAGGATTTACCTTGAGCTCTGACCCTCCCTTCCCGTCCCCCTCAGTGGAGTGGCTCCAGCACAGCGAGACCCAGGAGATAGCCGCCCTCCAGGAGGCCCACCGGCAGCAGAGCAAGCAGAGTTCGGAGGACGAGGACGAGATCTCCAGCTCCGACCAGGAGGACGACGAGAAGGACCACGACGCAGACGAGGAGGAGGAGGGAGAGGAGGAAGGAGAAGCCTGGCGCGGGAGGCATCACCACCCAGTGCCGGCCAGCAAAGGGCACAGGGGAGCACTACTCAGCAAGAACAAGTTTGCTGTTCTGGGAGAGGATGAGTGTTGATATCCCGGCGTTCCGAGTGTGTCCGGCCAGCATTGTGGGACCAGGGACCCTTTAAGGACAAACAGAACCCGATGCGTATGCATCTTCCAACAGGAGCGTTGCTTCTGTTGCCTATTTACTTCATTCCGGAGTGCATTGAGGAACCCCATTCCTGGTGTTGCTGTGTTCCAATAAAGCTTTATTTACCTTACCTGCTGCTGTGAGTGGCTTTTTACCTGCTCTGAATAGATATCGTCGGCACAGGTACTGAGCACTGTGGGGAGGGAGGGGTGACTGGGTTACAGTGTGAGGAAGCTAGATTAACATTGGTACAGTCAGAGACAGGGTGAAGGTTACAGTGTGAGGGAGCTGGATTAACGTCGGTACAGTCAGGGACAGGGTGACAGTGCGAGGGAGCTGGGTTAACGTCAGTGCAGTCGGGACAGGTCACTGGGTTTCAGTGTGAGGGAGCTGGATTAGCACCAGTACAGTCGGGGACAGGGTGATGGTTACAGTGTGAGGGAGCTGGATTAACGTCAGTACAGTCGGGGACAGGGTGACAGTGTGAGGGAGCTGGATTAACGTCAGTACAGTCGGGGACAGGGTGACAGTTACAGTGTGAGGGAGCTGGGTTAACGTCAGTGCAGTTGGTAACAGGTCACTGGGTTACAGTGTGAGGGAGCTGGATTAGCACCAGTACAGTCAGGGACAGGGTGACGGTTACAGTGTGAGGGAGCTGGGTTAACGTCAGTACAGTTGGGGACAGGGTGACGGTTACAGTGTGAGGGAGCTGGGTTAACGTCAGTACAGTCGGGGACAGGGTGATGGTTACAGTGTGAGGGAGCTGGGTTAGCATCAGTACAGTCAGTAACAGGTACAGGGTCACCGGGATAGGGAGCTGGATTTACAGTACAGTAGAATATAGAACAGTACAGCACAGGAACAGGTCCTTCAGCCCATGATGTCTGTACCAACTGTGATGCTGAATTAAACTAAGCATCTTCCTGCACACGATGCACATCCCTCCATTCCCTGCACGTTCATGTTCCTTTCTAAATGCTTCTTAAAAGCCAATATCGTATCTGCTTGCATCACCACCCCTGGCAGCTGTTCCAGGCACCCACCACTGTGTTTAAACAAAACTTCCCCCCCTCTCACCTTAAAGCCGCCTAGTATTTGACATTTCTGCCCCGGGGAAAGACTCTGATTGTCTATCCTGTCTCTGCCTCTCAAACTTCTATCGGGTCTCCGACACTCCAGAGAAAACAAGTTTGTCCAACCTCTCCTTGTGGCTTATACAGACAACATTCTGGTGAACACAGTGCAGTCAGTAACAGTAGGGACAGGGGTCACAGGGTTACAGTGTGAGGGAGCTGGTTTAACATTAACATAAGATGCACTCGGTGACATAGTATCGGGTAAACTTCAAGTTCAGATCATGAAGTAAAGATTAGTGTCTATAAAAGATCACAACTGATTCTGCAAGGCCATAACATTTTATTTAAAAATTTATTATATTTTGAAACATTTGAGACTATTACGAAGTGTGAAATTAGTTTTCTATGGGCGCCGCAGTGGGCAGAGCCGCTGCCTCACAGTCCCTGAGACCAGGGTTCGATTCCGACCTCAGGTGCAGTCTGTGTGGAGTTTGCAGGTTTTCTCTGTGACCGTGTGGGTTTCTCCCGGGTTCTCCAAAGACGTGAGGGTGAGTGGGTTAATTGCCCCCGGGGTGTGGGTGAGGGGTAGTATCTGGAGGGAGTTGATGGGGATGTGGGTGCAGGACGTAAGGCCACAAGTGAGGCAATGGGATTGCGCTGAGCTGGCATCAACTCAATGGGCTGAATGCCCTCCCTCTCTCAGTATAAAATAATATGACTCCTGGTTAAACAACACCTTTAAAAATCTCATCCTTGTACACTATTTTGAAAACCATCTGATGGAACCAAGTGGGGGTGGTGGGAGGTGGGGAGTGGAGGGGGGGGGGGGTGGTTAGGGGGATGGTTGGGGGAGCGGGTGGTGGGGAGGGGTCGGCCACAAGTGGCCACTGCTCTCAACCCACCAAACATGCTGTTGCAACCCTCCCCCCTCTCCCCCCCCCCCCCCCCCCCCCCCCCCCCCCCCCCAAGTAACCCAGTCCCACTCTGACCATAGAACACAGAACACTACAGCACAATACAGGCCCTTCGGCCCAACATTTTATCCTGCTCTAAGGTCTATCTAACCCTTCCCTCCCACACAGCCCCCTATTTTTCTATCATTCATGTGTCTATCTAAGAGTCTCTTAAATGTCCCTGATGTATCTGCCCCCACAACCTCTGCCGGCAGTGCGTTCCACACACCCACCACTCTCTGTGTAAAAAACTTACCCCTGACATCCCCCTTATACCTTCCTCCCATCACCTTAAAATTACGTCCCCTCATGTTAGCCATTGTCGCCCTGGGAAAAAGTCTCTGACTGTCCACTCGATCTATGCCTCTTATCATCTTGTGCACCTCTATCAAATCACCTCTCATCCTCCTCCTCTCCAAAGAGAAAAGCCCGAGCTCGCTCAACCTATCCTCATAAGACACGCTCTCCAATCCAGGAAACAGCCAGGCCAGTTACTGTAGGGGACCGTACGTACTTCATTGTGACTACAGCAAGAATGAGGCCATTCAACCCATCAGGTCCATGCCAGCTCCCATCAGTCATTCCCCCTTTCCCCAAGCCCTACAACTTTCTCTCTTCTGCCCCCCTCCCTCTTATGCACCCCTCATGGCCCCCTCATGCCCCCCTCTCGTATCCCCCTCTCTCTGATGCCCCCTCTCGTATCCCCCTCTCTGATGCCCCTCTCTCTTGTGCCCCTTTCCCTCATGCCCCCCTCTCTCATGCCCCCTTTGCGTCGCCCTCTCTCTCATGCCACCCTCCCATGCCCCCTCGTGCCCTCCTTTCATGCTCCACTCTCTTTCATGCCCCCCAATGCCCCGCTCTCTCGTGTCCCCTCCCTTGTGCCCCCCTCATGCCTCCCTCTCTCTCGTGCTGCCCCCTCTCTCCTGTGCCCCCCTCTCTCATGCCCCTCTCTCGTGCCCCCTCTCTCTTGTGCCCCACTCTCTCTCTCGTGCCCCCCCTCCTCTCTCACCCCCCCCCCCACCCATCGTTCCCTTTCCTTCTGTCTGCTGCGACCCTGCGCCCACCGACCCACCGGCCCGTCTTTGGGATGTGGAGCAGATCCCTCAGCCCTGAAGGTGGCTGCGCAGGTAGGAGGCAGATGGGGACACTTGCCTTCATGAGCTGGGGCAGGGAGGTGATAAAACCTTGGGGCAGGTCACAGCCGGAAGACTGTGTGCAGTTCTGGTCGCCACACTACAGGGAGCACTGGAGGGGTTCACCAGGATGTCGCCTGGGATGGAGCGATAGACTCATGAGGAGAGAGGAGAGGCTGGGTCTGTCTCCCTGGATCGGAGGAGGCTCTGATAGAGGTGGACAGAATTATAAGGGGCATGGATAGAACAGAAAATAGGAACCTTTCCCCCACAACCGAGAGATATAAGACCAGAGGGCAAGGGTTTAAGGTGAGGACTAGGAGACAGGATCTGAGGAAGAACTTGGATGGTTGGTATCTGGAACGTTCTACCTGAGGTGGGGGGGGGTGGTGAAGGCAGAGACTCATTTAAGAAGCATCTGGATGAGCACTTGAATGGCCAAGGCGCAGTAGGCTATGGACCCAGCGCTGGTAAGTGGGGTGGGTATGGTATGGTCAGGATGGATATGTTGGGCCCAAGACCCTGCTTCCGTGCTGTAGGACTCTGGGAACATGGTCTATGAGATGTCTGACTGGTGATGCTCAGCATCCGTGAAGCCGAGCTCAGTGCATTGACCGTACCAGCAGGACCGGTGACGACACTGGGGCAGGTGCTTTGTCAGCGGGGCACCTCGGGTTCAGAGGCGTGAAGCAGGAAGCTGGGACATTGACTCTGTTCCCCTCTCCACATGTTGCCTGAGCTGCAGTGGTCGGGTGCTGCTGCCTGCACATCTCTCGTCAGGTGGAGAAGCTCACCTTCGCCGTGCCTCAGTGGGCAGAGTCCGTATTCTGTAGTCCCATAACATAAAAGGAGGTCATCCAGCCCGTCAACTTTCTGGCGGCTCACACACCAATCCCACTCCCCATCACGGCTTGGTACGGCAACTGCTCTGTCCGGGACCGCAAGAAGCTGCAGAGAGTTGTGGACACAGCCCAGCGCGTCACGGAAACCAGCCTCCCCTCCATGGACTCTGTCCGCACTTCCCGCTGCCTTGGTAAAGCAGCCGACATAAAGACCCCACCCACCCTGGACATTCTCCCTTCTCCCCCCTCCCAGCGGGCAGAAGGTACAAAAGCCTGAAAGCACGTACCACCAGGCTCAAGGATGGCTTCAATCCCGCTGTTATAAGATTATTGAATGGTCCCCTTGTACGATTAGATGGACTCTTGACCTCACAGTCCACCTCGTTATGGCCTTGCACCCTATTGTCTGCCTGCGCTGCACTTTCTCTGTAACTGTAACACTTTATTCTGCATTCTGTTATTGTTTTTCCCTTCTGCTGCCTCAATGTGATGAAATGATCTGTATGGACGGCGTGCAAAACAAAGTTTCTCACTGTACCTCAGTACATCTGACGATAATAAACCAATTTACCAATTTTCCCTGTAACCTATTCTACCCACACTCACACCATTCAGAACTATTTACAGCGGCCAATCAACCTACCGACCTGCAAGTTGTTGGGAAGTGGCAGGAAACCAGGGGGAGATCGGGAGAAGGTGCAAACTCCACACAGACAGCGCCAGAGGTCGGGATCGAACCTGGGTCGCTGGAGCAGTGGGGCAGTGGCTCTAAGGGCTGCGCCACTGTGCTGCAGAATCCGCGGTGCGATTCGGAGAGCAGTTGTTAAGCCACTGGGAACAGCAGCCGGCCCGTGCCCTGGTGACGACTCTCCCTGTGGTGAACAGCAGCAGGACCTCTCCATGGTCACCGCCGTTGGATCCACCTCCTCTCTGGACGTTTGCCATCGCCGAGGTCCCCAGCAGCTTCTCCTCATCCCGGACGTAGGGGGAGAGTCATCGAGTCACACAGCACGGAAACAGGCCCTTCGGCCCAACTGGTCCATGCCGACCAAGGTTCCCATCTAAGCTAGTCCCATTTGCCCGCGTTTGGCCCATATCCCTCTAAACCTTTCCCATGCATGGACCTGTCCAGGTGCCTTGTAAACGTTGTTATTGTACTTGCCTCAACCACTTCCTCCGGCAGCTCGTTCCATGTACGAACCACCCTCCTGTGAAGTGGACCCGCGCTGTGATAAAGCAGCCAACAGCAGAACCAAGGAGTGTATAATTAATGCTTTATTAGTTTAACGCTAGCGGGAGTGAGGGATACAGAGAGAGAGTAAACAGTGTAACCCGAGCTCTGTACTGATCCCCACTCGGAGATTTACACGTTAGTGTCCCTCCTTTTATACAATCTAAAGATGCCTACGTGCAGAGTTGTACATACTGAGGCAGTTGCTTACAGCAAACTTTTAGCAAAACAAGATCTGCCTTAAACACTTCTTTGTTTCTCACCAGCACCTGCACATCTTGCAGTCATAACTATAGTCACGCTATTGTTGAGGCAATATCACTATAGTCACACCATTAACCCTTACATTTCCAGCCATTAACCCTTACATTTCCAGTTACCTTTTACACTCTGAGGTTGTGGATATGTGAATGAAACTCCTCGGAGCCAAATTTTCAGAAGGGACGTCACCTGCTCCCGAGGCCTCTTTTGGGTCTGGATACAGCCATTCAGGAGTGGTGGGTGAGACTGGCCCAGAAAGGTAGCTGAAGGTTGGCGTCAAGGGCAATCACGTCCAGGGCAGGGTCATTATTTGGATATCTGAAGGGATCTGAGGGGCAACTTCTTAACACGGAGGGTGGTCAGTATGTGGAATGAGCTGCTAGAGGAAGTGGTTGAGGCAGGTACATTAACAACAAAGACATTTGGATAAGTACATGGATAGGAAAGGTTTAGAGGGATGTGGGCCAAACGCGGGGAGATGGGACTAGCCTAGTGGGCAGCATGGACGAGTTGGGCTGAACGGCCTGTTTCCGTGCTGTGTGACTCTATGACTAAGTCCAGAAAGACGCAGCAACAGGCGACGTATCTCACAAGGCGCAGAATATAAAATGAACTTACGCAATGAAACTCCACACGCTCTCACAGATAGCAGAGTGGTAACGTTGGAAAACTGTGCAGCGCACTACCCGACTTGAACTGATCTTTCTGTTATTGCAATGGAATTATTTGGCTTCCCAGCTGCAGAATCCGAGCAATCGTTGTGAGGTCCCGGGTTTCAGTTCCGTGACCAAAATGCTGAGGCTGCAGTTAATGAATGTTCTCCTGAATCATACATTATCTTCCTCAGGCAGGTCCCCGGTGTGAGAGTCACCAGTCCTTGCGTGAGATAGATCGGGGACTGTGGCTGACCCCTCCGTTCAGCCAGGACACAAGAGACTGCAGATGCTGGAACCTGGAGCAACAAGTGGGTGGAAATGCAGGTAAGGGAGGGATGTGGATCATGTGCGAGCAGAAGAGGTTTGGTTTAATTCGTCTCCGTGTCCAGGGTGGACGTTGTAGGGCCAAGGACCTGTTCCTCTGCTGTTCAATGTCCAAACAATCTGCTGTAGAGACTCAGAGAGTCGAGCAGCATCTGTGGGGAAGGGAGAGGAATGGGTCGACGTTCCAGATGTGGATGGACTCCTGAAATGTTGGCAGTTAGAACCATAGAACACTACAGCACAGAAAACAGGCCATTCGGCCCTTCTAGTCTGTGTTGAAACTTTACTCCACTAGTCCCATTGACCTGCACCCAGTCCATAACCCTCCAGACCTCTCCCATCCATGTATCTATCCAATTTATTCTTAAAACTTAAATTCTTAAGCCCGCATTTACCACGTCAGATGGCAGCTCGTTCCACACTCCCACCACTCTCTGAGTGAAGAAGTTCCCCCTAATGTTCCCCCTAAACCTTTCCCCTTTCACCCTAAAGCCATGTCCTCTTGTACTTATCTCTCCTAATCTAAGTGGAAAGAGCCTACTCGCATTTACTCTGTCTATACCCCTCATAATTTTGTAAACCTCTATCAAATCTCCCCTCATTCTTCTACGCTCCAAGGAATAAAGTCCTAACCCGTTCAATCTTTCCCTGTAACTCAGCTGAAGACCCGGCAACAATCTAGTAAATCTCCTCTGCACTCTTTCAATCTTACTGATATCCTTCCTATAGTTAGTGTGTTCCTCTCCCCCCAACTGCTCGACCCACTGAGTCCTCCCCAGCAGGTTGTTCGAAGTCGGACCGACATTCAGCTCTTTGCCTGGGTCCTACCTCACCGTCAGAGGCCACTCGGCCCTTCATTGCTCCCTTGCTATACCCATCCACTCACGTGCCTTTGATTCTGCTCTCACCGCAGTCAGTCCCACCGCATCGCAGCTCAGTGCTGAAATAGATCCTTCCCCTTCTTTCCCAAACGACTCGAGATCTGAAAGCTGAGAGGCAACCGAGATGTTTCAAACGACGAGAAGGTTGGACAGATGACGAGGCAAGTGCAGAGAATCACACAGCACGGAAACAGGCCCTTCGGCCCAACTTGTCCATGCTGACCAAGCTAGTCCCATTTGCCCGCGTTTGGCCCGTATCCCCCTGAACCTTCCCTCTTCACATCCCTGGCCAAGTGTCTTTTAAATGCTGTAACTGTACCTGCCTCAACCACTTCCCTGCACCCACCGCCCTCTGCGTGAACAAGTTGCCCCTCAGGTCCCCTTTAAATCTTTCCCCTCTCACCTTGGACCTACTCCCTCCGGTTCTCGATTCCCTGGGATGCCGGAATCCAGGGCAGAAGAACGAACTGCTGGAGGGGCGACAATCTGCAGTGGGGCAGAGGGGTGGTCCACCTTTCAGGTCGAGACCCCTGCCCCTCAGTCCTGAGAGTGAGGTGGGGAGGGGGGGGGTGGCAGGCGGTAGGTGAGGAGGGAGATGATGGGGAGACGGAACCGGGTGGGGGAGTTTTAGGGGGGAGGGGGGCGCGGGGGTGGAGTTGGGTGACAGTGGCTGGTGGGTCCTGGGAGGAGATAAGGAAGGGGGGGGGGGCAGATGAGGGAGGGGTGGTGGGCAGTTGGGGACGGGGAGAGGACACCCGGTAGGTGTAGGTAGAGGGAACCAGATGTGGCAGGGGAACAAAACTGAGTGAACACTTCGGGGAAGCTTCGGGGAAACTTGCAACCAGAGGCTGCTAACGTCGGCCTCTGTCGGGGAACTACGGAAGGAATTTCTTTTCCCAAAGAGTGACGGGAGAGCAGGTCCGGCATCTCCAGGGAGAGGTTGAGGTGAGTAACGTTGGGAGTTAAGGGAAGTCCGGACAAAGGGTGTGGGGGAGGGGGAAAGGATGGACAGGCAATGGAAGATTGACGGTGGTGTAAATGCTAGCACGGATTGCGTGGGCTGAATGGCCTATTCTGCACCATGCACCCTTTGTAATTCCGGATGTTTGTATCCTTTGAAATGAAAACAATAACCTCTGGGGATACTCAGCAGGTCAGGCAGCTCCTGTGGGAAGAGGAACAGACTTCACATCCGACTTGCTTCAACTTCCTAGCAGCAAGTTTTTATTTTACATTTTAAACGACTGCAGTTTTTAAAAAATTTTCACTCATCTGTTTCTCAGGTCAGGACCCTCGCCTCCTGCAGAAACAATCACTTCCTCGTACCCACTGTATCCTGCATCATCTGTCTGTCTCTGTCTCTCACACACACACCCTCTCAGATACTTTGTCTGTCTGACTGATTGTCTCTCTCTCTCACACACACACACATACACCCCCTCTCACACACACCCTCTCACACACGCACACACCCTCTCACACACGCACACTCATACACTCTCACACACACCCTCTCACACTCACACACACCCTCTCCCTCTCACACACACCCGCTCTCTCTCCCTCTCACACTCACACACCCGCTCTCTCTCCCTCTCACACTCACACCCGCTCTCTCTCTCTCACTCACACACCCGCTCTCTCTCACACTCACACACCCGCTCTCTCTCACACTCACACACCCGCTCTCTCTCTCTCTCTCGCACACACACACCCTCTCTCACTGACTGTCGCTCTCTCTCATTCCCTCCCTCTCTCACTGCACCACTTCCCCTCTCATTCTCTCCTCATCTAAACACAGCAGGTTCAGATTGGCATCTTACTGAAACCTATAATGTTCTGAGGGTCAGCACACAAGCAGGTCCTTCGCCCCATCGAGTCCCTGCTGACCACCATTTATACTAAATCTTATTTCCTATTCTACCCACATTCTCATCAACCCCTCCACACTCGAGGTAAAATGAACCCACCGACCCGCACGGCTCTGGGATGGGGGGGGAAACCCACGCGGTCACAGGGAGAACGTGCAAACTCCACACAGACAGCGCCGGAGGTCGGGATCGAACCTGGGACCCTGGAGCTGTGAGGCAGCGGCTTGACCCGCTGCGGATCGGGACGTGAAGCCCTGACATTGTAACTCGGAGGCTGGAGTCCTACCAGCCAGTTTCACTACTTCACTGGAACACATCCTAATGTCACTGACGGTAGGGCCAGGGTGAACCAGGCCTGGGTCACTTAGCAATACACAAACCGCTGGAGGGACTCTGCAGGTCGGGCAGCCTCTGTGCAGGGAAACGGACAATGTTTCGGGTCGTTAAACAGAGACACAAGAGACGACAGATGCTGGAATCTGGACCCAGAATATCGACTGTCCACAGACGCTGCCCGACCCACTGAGTTCCTCCAGCCTCCTGTGTGTGTTGTTCCAGATTCCAGCACCTTGGACCCCACTAGTGTAGTGGTTAGTGTAACACTTTACAGCACCAGCGACCCGGGTTCAATTCCCGCCGCTGTCTGTAAGGAGTTTGTACGTTCTCCCCGTGACTGGGTGGGTTTCCTCCGGGTGCTCCGGTTTCCTCCCACATTCCAAAGACGTATGGGTTAGAAAGTTGTGGGCGTGCTATGTAGGTGCTGTAAGTGTGGCGACACTTGCGGGCAGCCCCCAGAACACTCTACGCAAAAGATGCATTTCACTGTGTGTTTCGATGTACGTGTGACTAATAAATAAATCCATTAAGACTCTTGTGTGTTACTAATACGACATTATTGACAGAATAAAGGTTAACACTTTTATTATAAACAGTCCTTGTCGGTTACAGTGAATGAAACCATCCATGCATGTTGTGAGATCTAGTTCTGAGTGGTCTGCGCGACATACGATGTGGGGATGATTACTACTCACGTTGTAACATGGAAGCACATGGGCTGGCGAGTCCACTGCCGGGCGGAGCCTTGTATAGCCGCGGGGCGGCGTGGGGAGAGAAGCCGACGGGACTCTGTGTCGGAACAACACGGGTTATACTCTAACGCAAAGGAGGATCGGGTGGCTGCAGGTCAGGGCTGCTGGCTGTAACGGGGACTATCGGGGAGATCGAAGAGGCTGCAAGGGGTCCCTGGTACTGAAACCTGGGCGGGTCCTGTCTGTTCAGCGGGACATCCCCCTGATGTTGGGCGCTGACGATATCACATTGAGGGGCTGGGTGTGGAACGGGTGGACGCCTCCAATCCCCAATCCCTCCGGCACACCCCGCCAGCCCCATAATCACACCCCCACCCACAGAACCATAGAACACTACAGCACAGAAAGCAGGCCATTCGGCCCTTCTAGTCTCGGATTGTAGGAGCTTCGATCCTCTCTGGGGTTTCGCACTCCCCACTGCGTGCTTCCCTTCCCGGCCGGGACACCGGGTCCACATCTCCCCCTTCAGTGGGTAGTCTTTGCCCCTTCTGCTCCCGAGGACACCTGGCGACTGCCGGCCTCGCCTTCTGACCAGACACGTTACAGTCGCGGGTCCCCCGAATGCCGGAGCTCGGCCGCTCCGCACCGACCAGTCGGCACCGGGGACGGGCGTTCAGTGTTCTGTCTCCGCGGACGCTGCCTGACCTGCGGTGGGGTTTTGTTGTTCTCTGGGTTTTGTTTTGGGTTCTCCAGCATCTGCGGCATCTTGCTTCTGGGGTCCTGGTTGACGACCCAGGTCTCACGGTGGTGGGGGGGAGAGGACGGCAGATCATTCTGTATCAGTCCGGACTAAAGATACCATAAGGTTGCCAAGACAATGTACCACCGATGTCAGGGGAAGATTCTCTGAATGTGACTCAATCCAGCCGTCAGGTCCCCGGTATGTTGTGTACACACGACGGATGTGATTACAGTTACAAGATCAATGACCTACCTCAACCCACGACTGGGAAATGTGATCTCTCCTTGCCCAGGGTTGAAGCTTAAACTGCTTTGCATTGACCCGGTGACCATTATCTCCTTGTACAGATGCCAGAGGAACGTGAGGACACCGAGGAGATATCACACACAGCAGAAATGGAAGGGCTGGTCTTGTAACCCAGAGGGATTTATCCCTGAAAACCTTTCACTCCTGCCCTCGTATTGTTTCGGAAGAGATTTCATGGAGAGTGTGGGTGGGACAGTGTCCCCGAGTAACTGAAGGGTGGGGGGTCGGGGAGGGGGTCTGTCTGGCCGAAGCCAGTTCGTAGACACAGGGCAAGGTTCCTGAAAGTTCTGGAGCTTGGTGATTTAATGAACGTGGGGACGGTTCTCCTGGACTCACGGGTCAGCTGCATCGTGGGAACAGGGAGAGTCCCTCTGGTTCTACGGGTCAGTTACATCTTAAACACAGGCAGAGCCTCTGGTTTTATGGATAAGTTACATCTTAAACACAGGCAGAGCCTCTGGTTTTATGGATAAGTTACATCTTAAACACAGGCAGAGCCTCTGGTTTTATGGATAAGTTACATCTTAAACACAGGCAGAGCCTCTGGTTTTATGGATAAGTTACATCTTAAACACAGGCAGAGCCTCTGGTTTTATGGATAAGTTACATCTTAAACAGGCAGAGCCTCTGATTTTATGGATAAGTTACATCTTAAACACAGGCAGAGCCTCTGGTTTTATGGATAAGTTACATCTTAAACACGGGCAGAGCCTCTGGTTTTATGGATAGGTTACATCTTAAACATAGGCAGAGCCTCTGGTTTTATGGATAGGTTACATCTTAAACACGGGCAGAGCCTCTGGTTTTATGGATAGGTTACATCTTAAACACGGGCAGAGCCTCTGGTTTTATGGATAGGTTACATCTTAAACATAGGCAGAGCCTCTGGTTTTATGGATAGGTTACATCTTAAACACGGGCAGAGCCTCTGGTTTTATGGATAAGTTACATCTTAAACATGGAGAGTTCCCCTGATTTTATGAGTCAGCTATGTCGTAAGTAGGGACAATTCCTCTGGTTTTACGCATCAATTTCATCGTAAACACAAGGACTGTTCCCCTGGATTTACGGATGAATTACATCGTAAACATAGGGACTGTTCCCCTGGATTTACGGATGAGTTACATCGTAAACATAGGGACAGTTCCCCTGGATTTACGGATGAATTACATCGTAAACATGGAGACTGTTCCTCTGGATTTACGTGTCAGTTGCATCGTAAACACAGACACAGTTTGCCTATTAGACCGGTCAGTAACATTGTACGCACGGGGACAGCTCCTCTGGCTTTATGGGGCACTCGATCTAGCAGATCAGTCGCCTTGTGAGCAAGGACGCGGCCTCTGGTTTTTTGAGTCAGTTGCATCGTAAACACAGTTCCTCCGCTTTACAGATCAGTCACACGTAGGACATGGGGATAGCCGTCTAGTTTACAGGTCAGTTAGATCGTGGACAGGTGGGGAAGATTTTGTGGTCCACTGGGAAAGATTCGCACTGGCTTTGAACAGAACATGAATGCATTTCAGAGGCTTGGTCCCTCTGTACAATCAAACCCTGCACCTTAACAGTCCCAACAAAACAACACTGAACTCACTGAACAACGGACGTGCTCTGGGTGGGGAAGAGAGGCGGGGAAGCTGTGCTGGAGGGGTCCGGGTGGAGGATTTGGTCCGGTTCTGAAGTGGGAGGCAGTGGGGTCCGATCACCGGGGGGGTGTGGTGAAGGGGTGGTGGGGGCAATCTCCCCCCCACGTTCTCCTGCCATGTGAGGGGTATCACTGACCTCGGGACCCGGCTACAACTGACCTTCCGCCACACTGCCCGTCACTTGTAGAGCAGGTGGACCCGACTGCCCTCGCAGTTGTTTCTCCCGAGCTTGCTGCCCTGCTCAGATGGCACCAGGCACTTCACCAGGGGCATGTGGGGCTGATAGAGGGAGGAGACGGTCCCGGCCGAGTTGTTGTAGTGGATGTCCGGCGGGTTCTCCTTGGCCGCGGTGGAAGTCCGTCTCCGGGACCTCAGCTGCTGTCGCTCGTAGAGCTGCTGCCGCAGTTCCGAGATCCGCTCTTCTTTCTGCACCAGAGGAGGGGTAGAATTAGGCAGAGGGCGGGGGAGGAGGGGGTGAGGCGCGAGGGGTGGGTAGGACGGTGGGTGGGGGTTACATAGAAAACCTACGGTACAATACAGGCCCTTCGGCCCACAAAGCTGTGCTGAACATGTCCCTACCTTAGAAATTACTAGGCTTACCCATAGCCCTCTATTTTTCTCAGCTCCATGTACCTATCCAACAGTCTCTTAAAAGACCCTATCGTATCCGCCTCCACCACCGTTGCCGGCAGCCCGTTCCACACACTCACCACTCTCTGAGTAAAAAACTTACCCTTGACATCTCCTCTGTACCTACTCCCCAGCACCTTAAACCTGTGTCCTCTTGTGACCACCATTTCAGCCCTGGGAAAAAACCTCTGACTATCCACACAATCAATGCCTCTCATCATCTTACAAACCCCTATCAGATCACCTCTCATCCTCCGTCACTCCAAGGAGAAAAGGCCGAGTTCCCTCAACCTGCTTTCATATAAGGCATGCTCCCCAATCCAGGCAGCATCCTTGTAAATCTCCTCTGCACCCTCTCTATGGCTTCCACATCCTTCCTGTAGTGAGGTGACCAGAACTGAGCACAGTACTCTGTGGGGTCTGACCAGGGTCCTATACAGCTGCAACATTACCTCTCAGCTCCTAAATTCAACTCCCCGATTGATGAGGGACAATACACCATATGTCTTCTTAACCACAGAGTCAACCTGTGCAGCTGCTTTGAGCGTTCTATGGACGGACCCCAACATCCCTCTGATCCTCCACGGGGGGGGTGGGTGGGATGGATGGGGAGGCTGAGCCGGGGGGGGGGGGGTAGGGGGGGGGTGTGAGCCGGTGGCGGGGGGGTGGAGGTTTGAGCCGGGAAGGGTGGGTGGGTGGGTGAGACTTGGGGGTGAGCCGGGAGGGGTGGGTGGATGGGATGGGGGGGGGGGGGGGTGTGCCGGGGAGGGGGGACGGGGGGGGACATTTGAGCCAGGAGGGGTGGGTGGGTGAGGACGGGGGCGGGGGGGGGGGTGGTTGAGCTGGGAGGGATGGAACCACTGTGGGACAAGGCTGAAGGAGGGGCAGGGGTTGACCATCTCTGCTGCTTGTTACTGCTGTAGGTTTGCAGACAGTTGTACACGGGGGCGGGCGGGGGGGGGAGGGGTGGGGTCGAAATGCCCAGGCTGTGAGTTCCACCCTCCCCCAGAGCACCAATGCCTCCCTCGTACCATAACGTGGACCCCTGACCTAACAATCCACCTCCTCACAGCCTCGCACCTTACTGTCTGCCGCCCTGTGACACCAGGGACTCACAAACCGCCGGAGGAACTCAGCGGGTCGGGCGGCATCCGTGGAGGGAAATGGATGGTCGATGTTTCGGGTCGAGACCCTTCATCTGGACCAACGTCAAGCTACCTCGTGGTCTTCAATAACGTCACCCCTCGTTCTTCTAACGGATGCAACCTGTTTAGCCTCATTTGAAAGGTCATCCCAGGAATGTGCCAGGTAATCACTGGAGCCTGAAGTCCCACACCACCAGGTTCAGGAACAGCGACTTCCCTTCAGCCATTCGGTTCTTGAACCAACCTGCACAATCCTAATCACTACCTCAGTGTAGCAACACTGGGACCACTTTGATCACTCTGTACTAAAATGGACATTTTTTTTGTTCTAATTGTGTTCTTTCTTGTAAAAAATTGAGCATGATTTATGGTCAATTTATGTTTTTCTTGTGAATGCTGCTTACCTGATACTCTGTGCCTGTGATGCTGCTGCAAGTAAGTTTTTCACTGCACCTGTGCACATGACAATAAACTCGCCTTTGACTTTGAATCTCCTTTGGACTGCTTCCTGTGGTACCAGTTCTTTCCTGAGGTAAGGGGACCAAAGCTGTGCACAGTGCTCCAGCTGTGCACAGTGCTCCCGGTGTGCACAGTGCCCCGCGTGTGCACAGTGCTCCAGCTGTGCGCAATGCTCCAGCTGTGCACAATGCTCCAGCTGTGCGCAGTGCTCCAGCTGTGCACAGTGCCCCAGGTGTGCACAGTGCCCCAGGTGTGCACAGTGCTCCAGGTGTGCACAGTGCTCCAGCTGTGCAGAGTGCTCCAGCTGTGCACAGTGCCCCAGGTGTGCACAGTGCCCCGCGTGTGCAGTGCTCCAGCTGTGCGCAATGCTCCAGCTGTGCACAATGCTCCAGCTGTGCGCAGTGCCCCAGCTGTGCGCAGTGCCCCAGCTGTGCGCAGTGCCCCAGGTGTGCGCAGTGCTCCAGCTGTGCGCAGTGCTCCAGGTGTGCGCAGTGCTCCAGGTGTGCACAGTGCCCCAGGTGTGCACAGTGCTCCAGCTGTGCGCAGTGCCCCAGGTGTGCGCAGCGCTCCAGCTGTGCGCAGCGCTCCAGGTACACACTCACCAATACCCTGTACAACAGGAAGAAAACTTCCCCATTTCTAAACTCCAGCCGTGCTGCAATGACGGCCAGAATACCATTTGCTCTCTTCACTACTTGCTGCACCTGCCTGCGAACGTTGCGTGGTTCATGCATGAGGACACCCAGATCTCTCCTCTCTTTCGTTTACTTACACGATAGCAGGCCATTCAGCCCTTCGAGTCTATGCTGCCTCACAGAGCAGTCCAATTCCCCCACTAATGTCCCCTGTGATCCATTCTCCCCTCATTCCCATCAACACCTCCCTAATTCTCCTGGCACCTACCCACACACCAGGGGCAAGTTACAGCGGTCTATTGACCCATCAACCTGCAGATCTCCAGGATGTGGGGAGGAGACCGGAGCACAGGAGGGGGGAACCCACCCGGTCACAGGGAGGACGTGCAAACTCCACACCGGAGGTCGGGATCGAACCCGGGTCCCCGGTGCTGTGAGGCAGCGGCCATACCCACTGCGCCACTGTGCGTTCCTCCTCTGTCTGATGGTTCAGTTATGACATGGACATGGGAAGGATCCCATCGCCCACCATCCAGGGGCCAGGATCAGAGCTGTGAAGGGTCAGTCCTGATGTGATCGAGGGGAGGAATTGGCTGAATATGATGTCCTTGCAATCTACCTCATCACGCCCCTTGGGCACGGTAGTGTAGTGGTTAGTGTAACGCTATTACAGCGCCAGCGACCCGGGTTCAATTCCCGCCGCTGCCTGTAAGGAGTTTGTACGTTCTCCCCGTGTCTGCCTGGGTTTCCTCCGGGTGCTCTGGTTTCCTCCCACATTCCAAAGACGTACGGGTTAGGAAGCTGTGGGCATGTTACGTTGGCACCGGAAGTGTGGCGACACTTGCGGGCTGCCCCCAGAACACTCCACGCAAAAAAGATGCATTTCACTGTGTGTTTCGATGTACATGTGACTAATAAAGATATCTTATCTTCCTGCCCTGCATTTTCTCTGTAACTGTAACACTATAATTCTGCATCCTGTTATTGCTGTTATACCTCACTGCACCGACGTGATGAAACGATCTGTATGGACGGCATGCAAAACAATATTTTTCACTGTTCCTTTGCACATGTGACAATAATAAACCAATTTACCATTGCTCTAAAGCAAAAAAAAACAAACTGCTGAAGGAACTCAGCGGGTCGGGCAGCGTCTGTGGAGGGAAAGGAATCGCTGACGTCTCAGGTCGAGACCCTGCATCAGGACTGAGAGGCGAAGGGGGAGATGGCCGGCAGACGGAGGAGAGGGCGAGGGGGTGAGACGGGGGCCGGTAGGTGACTGGGGTAGAGGACGACGGGCGGGAGGAGCCAGGTGGGGGAGATGGGAAGGGGTTGTTTGTTTCTTGCTGCAGAGTTCGGGAGCGGCAGTCTCTTGTGACGAGCGCGGTTTGAAAGCGAGCGCCGGGCGCCACTCGAACCTCAGCGATGATCTTCTCCAGCTCCCTGTTCTCCTTCTCCAGTTGCCGTGACTTCTCCTCGTCGTTATTGTTGGTGGAGGAGCCCGTCTTCATGGTATCTTGTTGCTCCGACTGCCACTCCCCACGGGTTATTAACCTCCGCATCTGCAGGGAGACACAAAGCGCACACCTTGGGGGTGCAGGCAGGCCCAACGGCTCGCTGGGAAGAAGCGACGCAGGCGGACGGGGGGGGGGGGGGGGGGGGGGGTGGGGGGGGTTCATGCAGAAGGCACTTGGTACGCGTACCTGGGCACTAAGAGTTGGGGCTAGAGAAAACGCTGGGCCAGGCTGCGTTTTGGAGCATCGTGTACGGTTGTGGTCGCTGCACTGCAGGAAGGATGCGGCAGCAATAGAGTGCTGAAGAGACTCACCAGGGTGTTGCCTGGAATGGAGGGCTGGACAGAGACTGGACAGGCTGGGTTCATTCTCAATGGAACGTCAGGAGCTGATGGGTGACCTTATAGAGGTTTATAAAGTTATAAAAGGCATAAGTAGGGTCTAGACCACCCCAATCTTTTCCCCCAGGGGAGGGGAGTTTAAAACTAGAGGGCACAGGCTTAAGGTGAGAGGGGAAAGATTTAAAGAGGTTCTGAGAGGCAAGTTTTTCACAAAGAGGGAGGGGCGGGGATGTGGAATGAGCTGCTAGAGGAAGCGGTCTTTTCCCCAGGGCAGGGGACTCCAGTACTGGAGGGAAACTAAAGGAGGGGACGAGGGGACATCATTTTAACTAACACGAGGGGACATAATTTGAAGGTGATTGAAGGAAAGTATAAGGGGGATGTCAGAGGTAAGTTTTTTACACGGAGAGTGGTGGGTGCGAGGAACGCACTGCTGGCAGAGGTTGTGGGGGCAGGTACATTAGGGACATTTAAGAGACTCTCAGATAGACACATGAATGATAGAAAAATAGTGGGCGATGTGGGAGGGAAGGGTTAGATAGATCTTAGAGCAGGATAAAATGTCGGCACAACACTGTGGGCCGAAGGGCCTGTACTGTGCTGTAATGTTCTATGTTCTATGACTGCGGAGGCTGGGATCTAGATAGAACATAGAACATTACAGCACAGTACAGGCCCTTCGGCCCACAATGGTGTGCCGACATTTTATCCTGCTTTAACATGTATAGTGTTTAATACGCCTCAAGTGGCTGCACGAGGAATGGCCACTTCCTAGCTTATTGGTTCATCCATCAGGTGATTACGTGTTTTCTCATCGGTTGGTTTTGCCGCAGGGATCTAATAGGTTTTCTGATTGGACTATTGTTAGCCAAGGAGGGCCTCTTATCTCAGGTATAAAAGGTGTTTTTTGTTAATCTCTCTCTTGCTCTCTTCCCCACCGGCCCCAGCTCATCTTTAGTTCCTTTTGTCTCGGCTCATCTCCCAGTAGTAAAGCTAGTGCCGTGTGCTCTGTGACTGTTTCTTTGTTTTAAACTTTTCCAATAAAACTTTGTGAAGCACCAAGTTGTCTCCAGCTCATTCCTGGACTCCTGAAAGAACCTGCGGATTCGAAAATAACCGGATCCGACGCAGGGTGACCAGAACTGAACACAATATTCCAAACGCAGCCTCACCAATATCTTGTACAACTGCAACATGTCATCCCAATTGCTTTACATACCACTTCCACAGGGAAAAGTTTCCTCTATCTGTGCCCCTCACAATTCTGTACACCTCTAACCAGGTCCCTTCTCAGCCTCCTCCGCTCTAGGAGAACAGACCAAGCCCATCCCGTCTCTCCTTATCACTGAAACACTCCGTCCCAGCGACATGCTGGTGAATCTGCTCTGTATCTTCTCCAGCACAATCACATCCTTCCTACAGTGTGGTGGGGGATTGTACACAGTACTCCAGCTGTGGTCTAGCTAACGTTTAACAACGTTGTACCATAAGGCAGTATGAGATGTCTTTCTCAACCTCCTCTCTAGAGCCTCATTCCACTGAAATAGAACACAGAACAGTACAGCACAGGAACAGGCCCTTCGGCCCACAATGTTGTGCCCAACTAATGAAGCTGATGACACCTGATCCCTTCTGCCTGCACATGGTCCATATCTCTCCATTAACGCCATCTACTGCCTTTGGCAGCGCATTTCAGGCACCCACCCACTCTGTGTAAAAAACCTGCCCCACACATCTCCTTCGAACTTGCCCCCACTCACTAAGGTGCACGCCCTCTAGGATTAGACATTTCGACCCTGGGGAGAAAGATACCGGCTGTCTACTCTATCTATGCCCCTCATAATCATATAAACTTCTATCAGGTCAACCCTCAGCCGCTCCAGAGAAAACAACTCCAGCTTGTCCAACCTCTCCTTACAGCACCTGCCCTCTAATCCAGGCAGAACCCTGGTGAACCTCTTCTGCACCCTCTCCAAAGCCTCCACCTCCTTCCTGTAATGGGGGCGACCAGAACTGAATGCAATACTCCAGTTGTGGCCTGACCAGAGATTTATAAAGCTGCAACATGACTTCCTGATGCTTCAACTCAGTGCCTCGACTAATTAAGGCAAGTGTGCTGTACGCCTTCTTTACTGCCCTACCAACCTGTGCAGCCACTTTCAACTAATGAAGCTTCATAGACTTCATGTCATTAGCTTCACAGACAGCCGGTATCTTTTTCCCAGGGTCGAAAAGTCTAATCCAAGCTGATGACACCCAATCCCTTCTGCCTGCACATGGTCCATATCCGTCCATTCTCTGAACATTCACGTGCCTGAGAGCCTCTTAAACACCTGATCTTCCATGTTGTTCTAACCCGTGTCCAAGTAAATATCCTTGTAAATCTTTGCTTGCTTCTGTATTAGCGTTACCATGCATTTTGTGTAACGAGGTCAGCCTCTTCCCTCCCTCTCTCTCCCCCTCCCCCTCTCTTTCTAACTCTCTCCCCCCTGCCCCTCCCTCTCTCCCCCTCCCCCTCAACTCTCTCCCCGCCCCTCCCTCTCTCCCCCTCCCTCTCCCCCTCCCCCTCCCCCTCTCTTTCTAACTCTCTCCCCCGCCCCTCCCTCTCCCCCTCCCCCTCTTTCTAACTCTCTCCTCCCCTGCCCCTCCCTCTCCCCCTTCCTCTCCCCCTCTCCTCTCTCCCCTCTCCCCCTTCCTCTCCCCTCTCCCTCTGCACCATTCTCTGACAATCAGAGGACTCCCGACCTCACAATCCTCCTCGTCGTGGCCTTACATTGTCTGCCTGTACTGCATTTTCTCTGACTCTGTAACACTTTATTCCGCATTCTGTCGTGGCTTTCTCCCTGTACTACCTCTGCTGTACTGAAATGATCTGTATGGACGGTGCACAAGACAAACTTTTTCACTGTAGCTCGGTACGTGTGACAATCATGAACCGATTTACCAATTTTAATGCAACTTCCTTTGTGTCTGAGTTTTGCTCCTGTTCAAACGAGCCCTGATGCTTTGCATTTTATGAGTTCACTGACTTATTTTTAATGACCCGTGTATCTGTGTCATTCTCCCCATTGACTCTGTTACTTTGCAAGTACAAATCTTCCTGCAAAATGCAACACCTCACACTCAGTACTGGTTAATTTGCAATTCTGCATGTTTGCCTTCTTCCTGTATTTAGTCCCGATCTTCCTCTGAATCAATAATGTGATGGCATCTGCAATTTGCACCTTCCGTTGCCAGCCAGGATCATTCCCCCTCGTGGTCCCAGCACTGACGGCTCGGCCGGGCTCCCCTGCTGCCTTTCACCGCACGTTTGTTTTGGGTTTACTTGTGGGCCAGGCAGCCGGCACTGACTCCGGCTGGCTCGCTCCGGGGAAGGGCAGGGAGTCACCAACCTTGGGGACGAAGAGAACCACCAGGGTGATGTAGACGGAGAATACGACGGCAAGGGAGGCAAAGGCAAAGGCGGCATCTTGCTGGCTGCTGACTATCATCGTCACTGGGGCGGTGATCATACACAGCACCTGGAGGGAGGGAGGGGAAGGGGGAGGGTGGGGAGGAGAGGGAGGAGGGAGGGAGGGAGGGGAGGGGGAGGGGAGGGGGGGGGAGGGGGAGGAGGGTGGGGGAGGGGGAGAGGGAGAAAGAGAGGGGGAGAGGGGAGAGAGGGAGGGAGAGAGGGTGAGGGAGGAGGGAGGGAAGGTGGGGGAGAGGGAGGGAGGGGAAGGGAGAGGAGACAGGGAAGGGGAGGATGAGAGGGAGGGGCAAGGGGGAGGGGGAGAGAGGGAGAGGGGAGGTGGGAGGGAGAGGGTGGGGAGGAGAGAGAGAGTTGGAGACGGGAGAAGCGAAGGGGGAGGGAGAGGGAGAGAAGGAGAGGGAGGGGGGCAAGACAGTGAGAGAGATTAGCCTGTGTCACAGAATATCTTCATTCACATAGCATCTTGTGGACCTCTCAAGAACACAAGAGAATAGGAGCAGGAGGAGGCCACTCGGCCCCTCAAACCTGCCCCGCCCTTCAACATGACCATGGCTGATCCACACTGGCCTCAACTGTTCCCCATAGCCCTCAATTCCTCGATCTTTCAAATATGTATCGCTCTCTACCTTAAATATGCCCCGTGATCTGGTCTGCACCACCCCTGGGTGCAGAGAGTTCCAGAGATTCACCATCCTGGGCAAGAAGAAAGCTCTACACACCTCAGCTTTTAATGACCGCCCCCCATTTTTGCAACTACGTCCCCTTGTTTCTGATTCTCCCCTGGCGGAAACATCACAACATCTACCCTGTGAAGCCCTCTTGGTCTTGGAGGGATTCAAGGTACACCCGTTCTATGGAACCATGGGATCTGTGGTGGTCTATAGGGTGTCTATGGGATCTACTGGGCTCTACAGGGCTTCTAATGGATTTATGGAATTTCTAGGGGATCTGTGGGGCTTCCACTGAATCTATAGCATTTCTGTGGGGATCTTCAGGGATCTATGGGGCTTCTAATGGATCTACGGGGTTTCTATAGCGATCTGCAGGGATCTATGGGGTTTCTAATGGATTTATGGGATTTCTATGGGGATCTGAAGGGACCTATGTGGCTTCTAATGGATCTATAGGGTTTCTATGGGGATGTGCAGGGATCTACGTGGCTTCAAATGGATCTATGGGGTTTCTAATGGGAAGCACCAGATCAGGTTCAATCACAGGGAGGGGGATGGAGAGGTTTCGGGGGGAAATTCCAGAGATCAGGTGCCAGGAAGGGCTGGAGGCTGGGAAGGGATCTCCAAGCTGCTTACAGCCACATTGTAGATGGCCATGCCCACGGCCCGGTGATCGTTGATCTTCTCCGTGGAAACGCTCTTCGTCTCGTAGGCCAGGAAGATTCCCAGGAGGAGCAGTAAGCCCTTGTATCCATAAACAATCCCTAGAGGGCAAAGAGGGAAGAGGTGAGGGCCGGGACGAGGTGGTGAGGGAGCGGTGCCATGGTGTGAGGTTACCGCCACCCTCCCCCACCACCCCCCAGCTCCAGGTTGCCCTCCACACGGACACGGGTACAGGGGCACTCACCCAGCCAGGTGTTCATCTTGTTGGAGCTGCAGTGTTCCAGCTGAGGGAGGATCAGGACGTCCTGGTCTCCCGCCGGAGCCTCTTTGGTGAACTCCTGTCGGGAGAAGTGGGGTGGGAGACGTCAGGGCCTCAGGTCCTGCCCCTGCCCTGTCGTTCCTGTCCCCGGGGACATTGACCACCCCATCCTGGCAATAAGCCCATTCCCCCATCCTTCTTGAAGGATCTCCATCCCAACACTAATTCCCAAACCCAACCAGTGAGAGACGTCAGACCACTCCTGCTTCCCAGTCAGAGAGAGAGAGAGAGAGAGAGACATACAGGCCGCAGAGATACCATCAACCACACATTTACATTAACCCTACATCAATCCCCATTTTATCCTTCCCACAGCTCACCCACAAACACCGGGGGAGGGTAACTTACAGCGGCCAATTAACCCACCTACTCGCACGTCTCTGGTTTGTGGGGAGGAGACCTGCATGGCCACAGGGAGAGCGTGCAAACTCCACACACACACACACACACACACCCCGAACTCCCCCCATCTCTCTCTCACACACACACACCGAACTCCCCCCATCTCTCTCACACACACACACACCGAACTCCCCCCATCTCACACACACACACACACCGAACTCCCCCCATCTCACACAAACACACACACAGACACGCACAGACACACAGTCACACAGACATGCACACAGGCACAGAGACATATACACACACAAACACACACACAGCACAGACACACACACCCAGAGGCACAGAAACACACACACACAAACACACAGGATCAGGTCAGGATCGAACCCGGGTCTCCGGCACCGTGAGGCAGCGGCTCTACCTGCTGCGCCACTGGGTCGCCTCCCTTTCTGCCCAGCCCGGCTCTCTCTTCCTTCCCACAACCACCCTACAGAAGTCCCATCGCTGGACACGGAATCACTGAGTCACAGCACGGACGCGGGCCCTTCGGCCCGACTCCTCCATGCTGACCAAGGTGCCTACCAGGCCCCAGCATTTGCCCCGTATCCCTCTAAACCTTTCCTATCCCCATACCCGTTCCATGCAGCTCATTCCATAGACCCACTACCCCCCCAACACCCCATCAGTTAGAACATAGAACAGTACAGCACCGGACAGGCCATTCAGCCCGCGATATTGTGCTGGTCTTGATGCCAATTTAATTGTGTCCTCCTCCTGTGTATCCTTCAAGTCCCTCCGTTCCCTCCAAATCCGACATTCCTGTCGTTCTTCCCCAGTCACACACCCCGTCCCTGCAGTGGGTCCACTCCCCCATCCTCCCCCGCCCCCCCTCCCCCCACTGCGTGTCCCCGTCACCGCCTCGCCTTGGGAGACCACCGGCGGCTGCCCCCGGCCTGGGGGCGGTCCTGCCCTGGGGTGGGGGGGGGGGCGCGAGGGGAGAGATGCCCCGAGCGGCCACGTTCCCCACAGTCCCTCACCTCCACGGTGCGATGCAGCGGGTCCACGATCTGCCAGACGGCCAGGGTGAGGACGTCGATGCCCAGCAGCACGCTGACCGTGGCGTACAGCTTCCAGGGCTCCAGGTGCTGCGGGAGAGCGGAGCAGAGTTAGGGCCGTCCTCTCCCCCTCCTCTGGGACTGGGTGGGGCGGTGGGTCACACACCATCCTGTCCCCCTCTGGGACCGGGTGGGGTAGTGGGTCACACTGTCCTCTCCCCCTCTGGGACCGGGTGGGGTGCTGGGTCACACACTGTCCTCTCCCCCTCTGGGACTGGGTGGGGCAGTGGGTCACACACCGTCCTCTCCCCCTCTGGGACCGGGTGGGGTGCTGGGTCACACACCATCCTCTCCCCCTCTGGGACTGGGTGGGGTGCTGGGTCACACACCGTCCTCTCCCCCTCTGGGACTGGGTGGGGTGCTGGGTCACACACCGTCCTCTCCCCCTCTGGGGCTCTGCCTTCTTGAGTACCACAGATCCGAACTTGCCCTCATCGACGGATCTTTCTCGCCCTGCAGCGGCCTTTCCCATGCAGTGGGGCGACGCTTGCCCACCGTCCATCGATGGAGCGGATACACATGCGCCACCCCTCCCTCATAAGACTGTGGGGCGTCTCCCACCGGATCCGTCACCCAGAGAGAGATCGGGGGAGATGGGGGGTTGGTGGCGGGGGGAGCACAGGGGACGGCGGTGGGGACGGACTGGGATGGACGGGGAGAAGGTCACACTGATGGATGTTGCGGTGGGAGCTGGTTCTGCTCCAGGGTTCATTCACAGGGTAAGAGGGGGGGTAGAGGTTGTGACAGTGGGGGTGGGGGGGGGTCTGGGACACAATCCTGGGGGACAGCAGTTAGGGGCAGAGCGATGCTGAGTTCATGCTGTGCCTGACCTGTGCTGGGCTCCCCGCTGACCCTGGCTGGGGAGAAGTTCCAGTCTCCAGCACTGACTGCCCACACCTCAAGCACCAAATCAAACCATTCCACTTATTCCGGAAATGTACTTACTCTTAATATATGAGGATATCTTTCCCTCTCCAGCAACAAGCAATCTGCTGGAGGAGCTCAGTGGTGGGGAAGTGGGGGAGGGATTGTTGACATTTTGGGTCAAAACCCTGCATTGCACCCTCTCCCTTGTCAGGGAGGCAGAGAGAGAGAGAGAGAGGGAGAGAGAGAGGGAGAGAGAGAGGGAGAGAGGGAGGGAGAGAGGGAGGGAGAGAGAGAGGGAGAGAGAGAGGGAGAGAGAGAGGGAGAGAGGGAGGGAGAGAGGGAGGGAGAGAGGGAGGGAGAGAGGGAGGGAGAGAGGGAGAGAGAGACGGAGAGAGGGAGGGAGAGAGGGAGAGAGAGAGGGAGAGAGGGAGGGAGAGAGGGAGGGAGAGAGGGAGAGAGAGAGGGAGAGAGAGACGGAGAGAGGGAGGGAGAGAGAGAGGGAGAGGGAGAGAGAGAGGGAGAGGGAGAGAGAGGGAGGGAGGGAGAGGGAGGGAGAGAGAGGGAGAGAGAGAGAGTGGGGGGTGAGGGGGCGCGAGAGGGAGAGAGGGAAAGGGAGAGGGATAGAGAGAGAGAGGGAGAGAGGGAGAGAGGGGGAGAGAGAGAGCGAGAGAGAGAGAGAGAGAGGATAAGTTGCAGGGTCCGAGGGAATAAGGAGAGGGGGAATGTCCCCCCCGGGAACCAGCAGGGCCCCAATGGGCAGAATGGTCTAAATGCTTAATCTCTGACCCCGAGACCCTGTCCCCTGCTCCCTGCCCCAAGACACCTCACCCTGTCAGTCCCTCTCACCCCCCACCCCGAGACCCCCCCCTCCAAAACCACCCCTCATTCTTCCAGGCATGGGAGGTGGAGTGGGCGGAAGACACTTCCCCTTCTTGGTACACCAGGGTGTGGCCCCCCTCCTACGCTGCTGACACTGTGATCTGCCCACCAACCCTGCACAGCAGAGCTCTGACCGTCCGGTGTCCGTCCGCTCGGGAATCCCTGAGCTTTCGGCACTGGGCTCCCTCGTCAGCCCCTCCTGTGGGCCAGGAGTCAGGAATGTGGGACGGGGTGTGTGACCAAGGCTGGGGCAGGAACATCGGAGGTCAGGGATGTTGGTGCGCTTGTGTGTAGAGACGGGGTAACTGGTAACTGGTTTATTGTTGTCACATGTAGCAAGATGCAGTGAAAAGCTTTTGCCATCCAGACAGACCATTCCGTACATAACTACGTCGAGGTTGGAAAACGATGCAGAATATAGTGTTGCAGTTACAGAGAAAGTGCAGTGCAGGCAGACAATAAGGTGCAAGGGTCACGACAAGGTAGATTGCGAGATCAAGAGTTCATCGTTTAATGTATGAGAGGTCCCATTAAAATTTAATAACAGCGGGATAGAAGCTGTCCTTGAATTGGTACCGAGCTTTTCTATCTTCTACCCGATGAGAGTGGGAGGGGTCTTTGATTATGTTGGCTGCTTTCCTGGGGCGGTGGGAAGTGTAAACAGAGTCCGTGGAGGGGAGGCTGGTTTGCGTGATGTGAAGAGCTGAAATGTATGAGCTGATTCTAACCGGGGTCTGTTCCCCCGCTCTCTATAACCTCACTGGGTTCCTTAAAAAGTTCAATATTCCACTGGGCAACGTGAAAGAAAAGGTGAGATGAACTTGTGTTGGGGCATTAATAAGTGTATCATCCAATAGAGTCAGACAGCACAGAAACAGGCCCTTTGGCCCAACTGGTCCATGCCGACCAAGATGCCCCATCCAAGCTAGACCCACTTGCCCGCGTTTGCCCCATATCCCTCTAAACCTTTCCTGTCCACGTACCTATCCAAGGTGTCTTTTAAATGTAACTGTATCTAGTGATACCACTTCCTCTGGCAGCTTGTTCCACACACCCACCACCCCCTGTGTGAAAATGTTGCCCCATTAAATCTTTCCCCTCTCACCTTAAACCTGTGCTCTCTAGTTTTAGACTCCCCTACCCTGGGGAAAAGACTGTGGCCTTATTTTTATTGGTATTGGTATTGGTTTATTATTGGCACTTGTACTGAGGTACAGTGAAAAACTTGTCTTGCATACCGATCGTACAGGTCAATTCATTACACAGTGCAGTTACATTGGGTTAGTACAGAGTGCATTGACGTATTACAGGTAAAAACAATAACAGTACAGAGTAAAGTGTCACAGCTACAGAGAAAGTGCAGTGCAATCAGGTGCAAGGTCACAACAAGGTAGATCGTGAGGTCAAAGTCCATCTGATTGTATAAGGGAACCGTTCAATAGTCTTATCACAGTGGGGTAGAAGCTGTCCTTATGCCCCTCGTGATCTTATAAAAAGGTCACCTGTCAGTCTCCATGGAAAACAGTTCCAGCCTATCCAGTCCCTCAAGCACTCCAGCCCTGGAAAATCTGCTGGCCGGGTGCTGCAGGATGTGGGACTATCGGAACTTTATCTGAAGTTTTGTCAGTGTTGTATAAAAGGTGGCTGCAGTACCACATGCAGCCAGTGCATGGCGGTGCTATGCACCTCCCACCCTTAGAGTGGCTGGAGTGGATATCCATGAATAATAAGGTGGTCTCAACGGTGCTTCGCAGCCAAATTACAAGTCCTTGCACGGCACGGGCAACCGCTGGACTTACTATTCTGTGCCACAAACTTCCCCCGATCAGCCGCATAACCGGAGATCACTCAGGGGGACAATGGTGCAGATGGGAGGGGGTTGTGGTGAAAGAGAGTGAGGAGCCGGGGGGGGGGGAGGGGAGGAGCAGAGACAGAGCTGGGGGTGGGGGGAGGAATATAGGAATATAGAACTGCTTACAGAAATAAAATATGTAGGACATCCACAGTACAGCACAGGAACAGGCCCTTTGGCCCACCACCTCTGTGCTAACCACAATGCCAAGTGAAACGAGTCCCTTCTGCCTGCACGTGACCCACATGCCTCCAGTCCTGCATCTCTATATGTCCTTAAGCACCACTATCGTGTCTGCTTCCACCACCACCCCGTTCCAGGCACCAGCCGTTCTCTGCGTAAAAAAAACTTGCCTCGCACATCTCCTTTAAACTTTTCCCCCCCTCACCTCCAAGCTATGCCCTCTAATATTTGAGATTTCTACCCTGGGAAAAAGACTGACAAACTACCCTGTCTATGGCGCTCATGATTTTATAAACCTGCATCAGGTCTCCCCTCAGCCTCCGACACTCCAGAGAAAATAAACCCAAGTTTGTCCGACCTCTCCTTATCACTAAACTGGTGGGGTAGAGGCAATATTGAAGATAAGTTTCTATGGTTCCTTGGTATATGTAGGAAATAACTGAGCGGGTTTGTGGTCCTTTTAAGGTGTGGTTGCTGCTGTAACACAGTGGGCAGAGCCGCTGCCTCCCGGCTCCAGAGACCCGGGTTCGATCTCGACCTCTGGCGCTGTCTGTGTGTGTGTGGAGTTTGCACGTTCTCCCCATGGCCGCGTGGGTTTCCCCCGGTTTCCTCCCACGTCCCAAATCTGTGCGGGTCGGTGGGTTAATTGGCTGCCATAAATTGGCCCCAGTGTGTGGGTGAGGGGTAGAATCTGGAGGGACTTGACTGGAAGGTGGAGAGAACTTTTACCGATGCACCATAGAAAGCATCCTATCTGGATGTATCACGGCTTGGTACGGCAACTGCTCTGCCCAGGACCGCAAGAAACTGCAGAGAGTTGTGGACACAGCCCAGCGCATCACTGACACCAGCCTCCCCTCCTTGGACTCTGTCTTTACCTCTTGTTGTCTTGGTGAAGCAGCCGGCATAATCAAAGACCCCACCCACCCGGGTCATTCTCTCTTCTCTCCTCTTCTATCGGGTAGAAGATACAGGAGCCTGAGGGCACGTACCACCAGGCTCAAGGACAGCTGCTACCCCACTGTGATAAGACTATTGAACTGACGAGATGGACTCTTACCTCACGATCTACCTTGTTTGACCTTGCACCTTATTGCACTGCACTTTCTCTGTAGCTGTGACACTTTACTCTGTACTGTTATTGTTTTTATCCTGTACTACATCAATGCACTCTGTACTAACCCAATGTAACTGCACTGTGTAATGAATTGACCTGTACAGTCGGTATGCAAGACAAGTTTTTCACTGGACCTCGGTACAAGTGACAATAATAAACCAATACCAATACCAAATGGGATCAGTGTCAATGGGTGGTGGATGGACAGCACGCACTTGGTGGGTCAAAGGGCCTCCGTCCGTGCTGTGTTCCTCTAAGTAGGATAGGGACAGTGTGGAGAGGAAAGCTGTAGACTGAACCAGTTGGGAAGGGGAGGTTCAACCAAGTGTAACGGTGGGTGTTGTGTGACTCTCCAGGCGTGGTCCTACCTTCTGCTTCTCCTTCTTCTCCACCTTCTTGGTAAACACGGTGTGGACCCACCAGATCTTGGTGAACATGCTGCCGTAAGCCAGGCTGAAGCCCAAGCCCAGGAGCCACACACGGGCCTGCAGAGAGAAGCACAAGGAACTAGGTTTACCGCTGTCCGTGACCGGCGGCGCAGCGGGTAGAGCCACCGTCTCTCGGCCCTGGGGACCCGGGTTGATCCCCACCTCCGCCGCTGTCTGTGTGTGGAGTGTGCACGTTCTCCCTGTGACCGGGTGGGATCTCCCCACCCCCCCGCCGCTTGCTCCGGTTTCCTCCCACATTCCACAGAGGGTTGATTGCCCCCAGTGGGTGGGTGGTGGGGATGTGAGGCGTTACAGGGAAATAAGTGGGGGAATGCTCAGGGAGTTGCCCATAGACTCGATGGGCCGAATGGCCTCAGTCTGCACGGTTTGAGACAGAGGGGTGGGTGGGGTTTGGGGGGAGCTTGCTTCACGCCCACCCCTTCCTTCCTCGCCTCCAACCCCCGGCGACCCACCTGACAGACGAAGGGGAAGTGCCACTTGCGGATGTGGTAGCCATCCAGTCCAAGGGGGAAGACGGCGGCCAGGGCCAGGGTGCAGCCCACCGCTGTCATGTTGTTCAGGTAGGGCTGCGAGTTCTGGATGTACCTGCAGCGTGGGAGAGAGGGGTAACAGTCACAACATTGCTGTAGATCAACAGTGCCAACAACAACAGCAACAGTGCCAACAACAATGCCAACAACAACAGCAACAGTGCCAACAACAACAGCAACAGTGCCAACAACAATGCCAACAACAACAGTGCCAACAACAACAGCAACAGTGCCAACAGCAACAGTGCCAACAACAATGCCAACAACAACAGTGCCAACAACAACAGCAACAGTGCCAACAACAATGCCAACAACATCAACAGAGCCAACAACAACATCAACAGTGCCAACAACAACAGCAACAGTGCCAACAACAATGCCAACAACAACAGTGCCAACAACAACAACAGTGCCAACAACAACAACAATGCCAACAACAACAGCAACAGTGCCAACAACAATATTCCCAGCAACAACAAGAGCAATAGCAATATTGCCAGAAACAACAGCAACACTAACAACGAGCAACAAAAACTCCAGCGGTATCAACAACAAAATACGACAACCACAGTAACAGGAGCAACGCTGCCAGCAGTGGAGACACAAATACAGCAAAACCCCCGAAAACAACAGCGGCATTAAGGACGTGAATAACAGAAGGAGCAGGCCATTCGGCCCCTTGTTCCTGCTCCTCCCTTCAGTAACATCACTGCTGATCTTTTACCTCGGGGCGACTGTCCTGCACTAACCCCACGCCCTTCAGTTCCCTGAACATCCAACAATCTATCGCTCCCTGCCCTGAATATGGTTAATGACCCGGTCTCCGGGGTGGGGATTCCGAGGATCTGCTCTCCTCCGATTGGACGGTTGTGGGCCCGGAGGGAGTGACAGAGAGAGGGACGGGAGATGCCACACAGGAGTTTGAGTCACAGTGTTGTACAGCACAGAAACAGGCCTTTCAGCCCGTCTAGTCAATGCTGCCTGTTGTAACCACCTATTCTAATCCCATTCACCCCTGCAATCCACGCCCTGGCAATTCAAGCACTTGTCCAGATGTTGTGAGAGTCTCTGACCCCACCACCCTCTTGAGCACAGCGATCCAGATTCCAACTACTCTCCGGGGGAAAAATTTCCCCTCAGGTTCCCTCTAAACCCCCTTCCTCTCACTTTCAACCTATGACCTCTTGTCTAAGACACCACTACGATAGGTAAATGATTTTTACCATCTAACGGATCCGTTCCCCTCATACTTCCGCACACCTCAATCAGGTCACCCCTCTGCTCCAGGGAGAACAATCCCAGGTTATCTGAAGGGTCTCGACACAAAGAGTCGACAGTCCATTTCCCGCCACAGATGCTGCCTGACCCGCTGAGTTCCTCCAGCATCTTGTGTGAGGCTCCAGATTCCAGCATCTGCAGTCTCCTGTGTGTCCAGATTATCCAGTCTCACCTCTGCGTTTTTTTTTGCACTGAATGTCTTGTTTTGCACACTCTTTTTTCTTCACTGTCTTCTATAAATTATGTATAAATTATGTTTGGTCTGTTGTCTGTGACGCTGCTGCAAGCAAGTTTTTCATTATACCTGTACCTCACCGTACTTCAGCACATGACAATAAACTTGACTTGACTGAACCCCCATCTGGGCAACATCCTGGTGAATCTCTTCTGCACCCTCTCCGGTGGATTCGTGTCCCTTGGAAGGAACTTGAAACGTGTGGTATGGGTGAGGTGTGGGAGGCACTGCTGGTGTGCAGATATGCTGGTCAATTCAATGACAGAGGTCACAGAGATGATGCAGTTCAGGGCCCAACACATTGACGCAATCAAGAAGAAGGCACGGCAGCAGTTCTACTTCATTAGGGGTTTGACGAGATTTGGTACATCACCAAAGACTCTTACAAATTTCTACAGACGTACAGTGGAGAGCATTCTGACTGGTTGCATCACCGCCTGGTACGGAGGCTCCAATGTGCAGGATTGAGAGAGGCTGCAGAGGGTTGTAGACTCAGCCAGCTCCATCACGGGCACAACCCTCCCCACCATCGAGGACACCCTCACTCAAGAAGGCAGCATCCATCACTAAGGACCCTCATCATCCGGGACATGCCCTCTTCTCGTTACTACCATCGGGGAGGAGGTACAGGAGCCTGAAGACCCACACTCAACGATTCAGGAACAGCTTCTTCCCCTCCGCCATCAGATTTCTGAACGGTCCATGAACCTGTGAACACCACCTCGCTATTCGTTTTTTTTGCACTATTTATTTACTTTGTAATTTACAGTAATTTTTATGCCTTTGTACTGTTCTGCTGCGGCAAAACAACAAATTTCACGACATTTAAGTCAGTGATGATGAACCTGACTCTGATCCGTGAGGTGAAACCCCTTCTTGTGGCGCCTACTTACCGCACGTTACTGTTGTAGATGTTGAAGGTGAGGCAGATGACTCCCAGCAGAATCCCAAGCCCAGCAAGGACAGAGACGGACACAAAGAGCTTCTGGGATAGGTACCGGAACGTCGGGATGACCTTGGTGTGATCGGCGGGTGGGACACCACCTGTGAACAGAGGGCGAGGGAGGTCAAAGGAAAGGAGACACAAGAGATTGCAGACGGCGGAATCTGGGGCACCAACCAACCCGCTGGGGGAACTCGGTGGGTCGAGCATCATCTGTGGGGAGGGGGAGGAATTGTCGAAACCCTGCGTCAGGACCGGGTTTCCAGGAGAGCCTGGAAGGTTTGGGATCTGATGCAGGGTTTCAACCTGAAGCATCAACAATCCCTCCCAGCCCCACAGATGCTGCTCGACCCGCTGAGTTCCTTCAGCAGATGGTTTGTCCATCAAGAGAAAGTCCACTACTGTCAGAGAGAGAGAGATAGAGTGAGTGAGAGAGAGAGAGAGAGAGAGAGAGAGAGATAGAGAGAGAGTGAGAGATAGAGAGAGTGAGAGAGAGTGAGAGAGAGAGAGAGAGAGATAGAGAGAGTGAGAGAGAGAGAGATAGAGAGAGTGAGAGAGAGATAGAGAGAGTGAGAGAGAGAGAGATAGAGAGAGAGAGTGAGAGAGAGAGAGAAAGAGAGAGAGATAGAGAGAGAGAGATAGGGAGAGGAGAGGGAGAGAGGGAGAGAGAGAGGAGAGAAAGAGAGGAGCGAAAGGATTAGAGAGGGAAGGTATGATACATTCAGCCTACTGATCTGACGGTAAGATGTACTGAGTGCATTGTATTTCCTGTATAGATTTTTTTATGAATAAAATATATTCTTGAAATAAAAAAAACTAGTGAAAGATAAGAAGATAGAGGAAGGGGAAGGAAGAAAGAAGTGTTTAGCAGCGTTCTGCACCACATCACAGCAAGGCAGAGTCCACAGAAGGGAATCTGAAGGTGTAATTCAGAGGAACCATCACTCTGCCCTCAATTAGGTTCCAGCCGGTAACACCGTGTATTCATTAGTCTATATATAAATTCCCAGAACGCCTTCATTAGGTTCCAGCTGCAATTCGCTCCCTCGTGCCCACTGTTCTACACATCTATTATACACCTGAATCCTTTGATTAGATTCTACCTGTAATGCCTGGATTTTTTTTATTAACTTTGCCCTTGATATTTGATTCATATTTAATTCATTGAGTCGACGGTTGTTTATTGAACAGGGTGATCAGCGTTACAGAGAGAGGACTAAATTACTTTGCGATGAACAGACTGCCTGGTGTCTGGCGGTGTGCAGGGAATGATGGGGGAGAGGGTTAACCCCCCCCCCCCCCCCCCCCGGGAACCGTGTCCGACAGTGAGTGGGCAGTGGTGGAAGGGTTAATCCCTTCCCTGGGAACTGTGTTCGACTGTGAATGGGGAGCAGTGATGGAAGGGTTAATCCCTTCCCTGGGAACTGTGTTCCACTGTGAGTGGGAAGCAGTGGTGAAATGGTTAATCCTTTCCATGGGTACAGGCAGTGCCCGACCGTGAATGGGGAGCAGTGGGGAGAGGGTTAATCCCCTCCCCTGGGTACAGGCCGGTGTCCGACTGTGAGTGGAGTGCGGTGGGGGAGAGGGTTAATCGTCTCCCCCTGGGGACAGGCACCGTCCGACTGTGAGTGGGGAGTGGTGGGGGAGAGGATTAATCCTCTCCCCTGGGTACAGGCGGTGTCTGACTGTGAGTAGGGAGCAGTGGTGAAAGGGTTAATCCTCTCCCCTGGATACAGGCGGTGTCCGACTGTGAGTGGGGAGCGGTGGGGAGAGGATGATCACGTGGGCCAGAGCAGAGGCTGCAGGAGTCCGGGTGATGTCCGCTATCCCGCTGTGTTGAAGCAGGACCCATTATGGAGCTCGGCTCTGAACTGCTTGCCAGCAATGAATTCACCATGGCAACAGCCCTCTGCGGCAATCCGCCAGGTTGCTATGGTGACCCAAATGAGAGGACCGAGTGTTGGAGCGGTTTCCATGGGAACGGAAGGACAGAGCGTTGACACAAAGCCCCATCCTCCCACGCTCCCAGCGATGGCTCGGGACAGGAGGGCTCCCCGCCAGCAGTGGCACAGACAGGGCCCCTTCCTCCAAACCCCACCACCGCCCCACCCTCCAAAACACCGCACATCGCCCACAGTGTGCCTCTCTGCTGTGCAAACCAACCTATGCCCTGTCCTTGGAGTGACCCCATCGACATGGGAGTCCAGGGGGTTTACATATGGAATAATGGATACTGGGTGTGTGTTACAGGCTGGGATCTAATCCAGGGGTTCAGGGGGTTTATCTATGGAATAATGGATCCCCGCGAGTGTGTTACAGGCTGGGATCTGATCCAGGGGTTCAGGGGGTTTATATATAGAATAATGGATATCGGGAGTGTGTTATGGGCTGGGATCTAATTAATGGGTTCAGGGGGTTTATATATAGAGTAACAGATCCTGGGAGTGAGAAGAGGCAGGAATCTAATCCGTGGGCTCAGTTGGTTTACATATAGAATGGCAGATACTAGGAGTGGTTCACTGGCTGGGAGCTAGTCGAGGGTTTCAGGCGGTTTATATACGGAACAGCAGATCCCCAGGAGTGAGTTACTGACTGGGACCTGATTTACAATGTAGGCTTTGAATGGAGGTGGTCTCTGACGCCTTGGGTTTGGGGGATGCTGGGAAGCTCTGAACCACGGCCAGACAGTGATGGGCAGCAGCACTTCTGGCTAATTAATGGAACACCAGCCCGCTGTGCTGAGCTCCACGATGCTGCGAGTAGTGCAAGGCACCAGAGGCAGCTGCCAGCCGGAGGTGCCCTGATCTGTAACCACCACTGAGGTGTTGAAGGCTCACACACGGCCCCGCGCCCGCTCCTGTGTCCTGGTCACAGTGGGACTTTCCTTGACCTATACATTCTCTGGGGGTGTAGAAGGCGAGGAGCTTCACCGCATACTCCCCACCCTGGTCTTCGGCCCACCCAGGAGTGGTTAACCCTGGAGCTCCCAGGTCAGAGGGTGGTCAGTCCAACTCCCCATGCCAGGAGCACAGCCCCCAACACATGCCGACATTCCCGGTGGGAAACCCTGTGCTGCTGGCTTTGGGATCCGGGTGTGGAAGAAGAAGCTGGAGGGAGCGCGGAGGAGATCTACGAGGATGTTGCCGGGACTCGAGGGACTGAGTTGTGGAGAGAGGTTGGGCAGGTTGGGACTTTAATCATTGGAGGGGAATGAGGGGTGACCTTATAGAGGTGTATAAAATCATGACAGGCATAGATTGGGAGAATGCACACAGTCTTTTTCCCAGGGTTGGGGAATCAAGAACTAGAGGGCATAGGTTTAAGGTGAGAGGGGAGAGATTTAATAAGAACCTTGAGGGGCGACTTTTTCACCTAGAGGGTGGTCAGTATATGGAACGAGCTGCCAGAGGAAGTGGTTGAGGCAGGTACATTAATGACATTTAAAGGCTACTTGGATACGAAATATGGGCCAAACGCGGGCAAAGTTTAGATGGGCATCTTGGTCAGCATGGACTAGTTGGGCTGAAGGGCCTGTTTCTGTGCTATGACTCTAAGAAACTGGATCAGGAGTAGGTCAGTTGGCCCCTTGTCCTTCACCAAGGTCGTGGCCGATGTCCTGGCTCAAACAACTGCCCCTATCCCCCGCACGCCCCTTGGTCCCTCTCTGTCGAGCTCTGCTTTGAGAGACCGTGTCTACACGACCCTCTGATGGGTCAGCACAGACGAGTTGGGCTGAAGGGCCTGTTTACCGTGCTGTGTAGCTCTGTGGCCCTGTGGTTCATCAGAATGAAAAGACTTCTTCTCCAGACGGTCCCAAGTTACAGAGGCCGTGACCACTGGGTCCCGAAGACCCCAGCCAGGGGCAACATCCTCTCTGTGAAAGGGGGAGGGAATCAAGGCTTCCTTCTACCTCCCTTCACCTCTGGTGACCTGACCTGACAGGACAAGGCTTCGTGTGTGAGGTTGGGGTCGGATGTGTGCCCGATGGGACAGGCCCGGTTCCACACTTTGTCCGGCTCAGGAGGAATGGCTCGTGTTACTGTACGTGGGGAGCATGTGTGAGATTGTGGTAGAACCCGTGGGGTCAAGGTGGGCTCAGGTTCGGATCAATGTGATGGGGCCTGGACTGGGTGTGGGCTAGATTGGACAGGTGAGGTTCTCCTGGCAGAGGGGAGGGTCTGGTCTCCTGGCGGAGGGAGGGTCTGGTCTCCTGGAAGAGGTTTGGTCTCCTGGCGGAGGGTGGGATGGTCTGGTCTCCTGGCGGGGAGGAGGAGTCTGGTCTCCTGGCGGAGGGGAGGGGTCTGGTCTCCTGGCAGAGTGGAGGAGTCTGGTCTCCTGGCAGAGGGGAGGGGTCTGGTCTCCTGGCGGAGGGGAGGGAATCTGGTCTCCTGGCGGAGATCTGGTCCCCTGGCAGAAGGAAGGCGTCTGGTCTCCTGGCGGAGGTCTGGTCCCCTGGTGGAGGGAAGGCATCTGGTCTCCTGGCGGAGGTAGAGTCTGGTCTCCTGGTGTTGGGGTCCAGTCCTCTGGCAAAGGGGAGGGATCTGGTCTCCTGGTAGAGGTGGGGTTTAGTCCCCCAGCAGAAGTGGGGTCTAGGGTCTGCTGGCGGAGGTGTGGTCTGGTCACCTGGCGGAGCTGGGTATCCGGTCTCCCGGTCAGGGGTCTCCTGCGGTAGGTGTCTGCTGACGTTCTCTGCACCAGACAGTCTGTTCCACCTCCGATCCAGGCTGTGCTTTTTCCAGCTCACACAGTGCACTGCACTTGCTCCAATTCCCTCTGTCTTTTTTTCCCATTTTCAACACTGCATGACTAGTGTGATTCATTGCCACACAGGCAGCCCGAGCTGTTGGTGCAGGACTGCTGAGACTCACTCGCTGTCCTGTGACATGTTAACTCCTGACGTACCTGCAGCAGTAACCATTTCACTGCCAGGCTCTGCTCCTCTTCCAACCTCAACCCCGCCTTGGTCGCCAGCCGACCCAACGGGACCTCACTTCCCGTCCTGTGCCTTTATCATGGTCCCAGGACACAGGGCAACTGACGAGAGCATCATGAAGACATCTAACATCATGCCCCACAGAGACCAGCCTGTACCAGGCACCCACCACTCGCTGTGTAAACAAACCTGCCCCCACACATCCCCCTTAAACCTTCACAGAGACACAAGAGATTCTGCAGATGTTGGAATCTGGAGCAACGCACACAAAATGCTGGAGCAACTCAGCAGGTCAGGCAGCATCCTTGGAGGGAAATAAACAGTCGACGTTTCAGGAGGGTCTCAATCTGAAACATCGACTGTCCATTTCCCTCCATAGATGCTGCCTGACCTGCTGAGTTCCTCCAGCGTTTTGTGTGTGTTGCCCTTTAAACCTTCCCCCTCTCACCTTAAATGCATGTCCTCCAGTATTGGACATTTCTACACTGGGAAAAACAGATTCTGACTGTCAACCCTATCTATGCCTATCTCCAAACCCAATCTATCTACCCTATCTATAAACATCTATCAGGTCTTCCCTCAACCTCTGACACTTCTGAGAAAACGACATGATCATGAACAAGTTTTAATGTACGTCTTCAAGGAAGAAGGAACGGGAGAGAGGGAGAGAGGGTTGGACAGGGAATTTCAGGGCTTCGACCTCATTCGAAGGAATGGCCAGCAATGGCAGACCGATCGAAACTTGGAACGGTCAAGAAGCTGGGGATGGAGATCACAGACGGCTACAGTCACAGAAACAGGCCCTTTGGCCCAACATGTCCATGCTGACCATCAAGCTGCCATTTAGACCGATGCCAATTACAACTACTTGATTCGTAGGCCTTGCTGATTCAAGTGCTTGTCTTGACACTAGATGGCCATCACCCAAACCAACCCCCTCCATGGACTCTGTCTACACTTCCTGCTGCCTGTGGAAAGCAGCCAACATAATCAAAGACCCCACCCCCACCCCAGACATTCCCCCTCTCCCGTCAGGCAGAAGATACAAAAGCCTGAGGGCACGTACCACCAGGCTCAAGGACAGCTTCTATCCTGCTGTTATAAGACTATTGAATGGTTCCCTAGTACAATAAGATGGACTCTTGACCTCGCAGTCTACCTCGTCATGACATTGCACCTTATTGTCTACCTGCACTGCACTTTCTCTGTAACTATATATTCTCTTATTGCTTTTCCCTTGTACTGCCTCGGTGTACTGTTGTAGTGAATTGATCTGTATGAAGTATGCAAGTCAAGACTTTCCACTGTACCTCGGTACACGCGACAATAATAAATCAATTCCAATTAACACCAGGCAGCCTTTACACAGGAGAGGGGATTAACCCCTTATACACCGCTCCCCACATACAGTCGGACACCGGGCAGCCTGGGATCTGACTAACTGTTGAGCAGAACATCGGGATGGGGCTACAGCTGGTAGTGAACATAGCTGAGCTGCAGAAACTGGTCAATTACGATCTGTCAAGAGGAGAGAATCACTCACCAAACCAGCGGTCAGTGCCAAAGTACGACATATTGTCGTTGGTGCTGTCGTAGTAACCGATCTTCACGTACTTCCCATCTGTGGGGAGAAGGGAAGTCACCTCGTGAGACAACTGGGAGTAAGCCACCTTCCTCGCCTACGGACCGCTGCTCCCCTCTCACAGTCAGACCCCAGCCTGTGCCCAGGGAAGGGGATTACCCTTTCACACACTACTCCCCACTCACAAACACCAGCCTGTGCCCAGGGGAGGGGTTTAACCCTTTCACCCACTGTTCTCCACTCACTGACCCCAGCTTGTGCCCAGGGAAGGGAATTAACCCTTTCACACACCGCTCCCCACTCACAGTCAGATACCAGCCTGTGAAAGGGGAGGGGATTAACCCTTTCACCTACTGCTCCCCACAGTCAGCCACCAGGCAGCCTATACCCATGGGAGGGGATTAACCCTTTCACTCATTGCCCCCAATTTACAATCTGACACCAGGAAGCTGGTGCCTTGCAGAGGGGATTAACACTCTCAGCCACCTTGTCCCACTCACAGACGGATACTGGGGTTGCCTGTTCCCTGAGGAAGGGGACCAACATTTTGATTGCCCTCTTCCTCCGAGAAAATACTGGGCGACGACCTCACGGTATGCAGGGCAAACTGGAGGGAGTTAGGGCTGGAAGGGAGGCAGAGAGAAATATTCCCTTAACATAAAGAAACGTGACCCTTCCACAGATGAGGGGAATCAGGAGCAGAGCATGCTGAGGAAGTAACAGCAGGTGAGAAACAGCGAGGAGGCCACCAGCGAGTTTTAATGAGGCTGCTGGCTCCCTGCAGGGACAGAGGTGTGCTGCAGGAAGTGTCAGACTGATCGCTCGAGTGCAGCGCCTGCCTGGTATGGATCGGTGGGGCATTTGATACCAGACGTCACTCGTGAGCGCTTCCTTCGTGGAGGGTACAGCGCGCATTCGCCGAGACGCGTACCTTGCAGTTGCTCGATCATCGTCCACGCCATCCGTGACCCGCTGGCGTCAAACACCACGTGGCCCTGGGAGTCAGATTCAGATTAGTTTACCGTCACGTACACCAGAGTGCAAAGAAATTCCTTGCTCGCATGAGTAACAGCAGTAATAGATGCAACTATGAGTACAATGGTGTGCGTAATACAACAGAACGGTTCAGAGGCTGACGTGCAGCCTGAAGCAATGCAAAAAGGGAATGTTAAAGGGACAATAACGAAATAACTGAGGAGGAGGTGACAGGGCAGACGAAGGGGGGAGGAGAATGGAAAAGGCAACGGGGGCCGGGAGGTGATAGGTGGAGGTGACAGAGGGCCTGGATGTATCCCAGCTCGGTACGGTAACCGCTCTGCCCAGGACCGCAAGAAACTGCAGAGAGTTGTGGACACAGCCCAGCGCATCGCGGACACCAGCCTCCCCTCCTTGGACTCTGTCTTTACCTCTCGTTGTCTTGGTGAAGCAGCCAGCATAACCAAAGACCCCACCCACCCAGGACATTCTCTCTTCTCTCCTCTTCCATCGGGTAGAAGATACAGGAGCCTGAGGGCACGTACCACCAGACATAAGGACAGCTTCTATCCCACTGTGATAAGACTATTGAACCGTTCCCTTATATAATGAGATGGACTCTGATCCTACGATCTACCCTGTTGTGACCTTGCACCTTATTGCGCTGCACTTTCTCTGTAGCTGTGACACTTTACTCTGTACTGTTACTGTTGTTACCTGTACTACCTCAATGCACTCTGTACTGACTCAATGTAACTGCACTGTGCAATGAATTGACCTGTACGATCGGTTTGCGAGACAAGTTTTTCACTGTAGCTCGGTACAAGTGACAATAATAAACCAACACCAATACCAGATGGTGGAATCTGATGGGAGAGGGAGGTGGAGTGTGGGGGGGGGGGGGGCGGCAGTGAGGGAGGTGGGGAGGGCAGGTGGGGGGGGAGGGGACCGGGTGGGGGGAGCGTATGGGTCATGGGCAGATGGATTGGGCGGGGGGGGGGGGGGGGGAGGAGGGGAAAGAAACAGGATGGGTGGGGGGGAGGGGTCTGGAGCAGGTGCAGCGAGAACTGGGGTGGATCAGGAGGAGAGAGAAAAGGGACCGAGGGGGAGCAGGTTGTGAGCCGTCCCCGCCTCTTCTCAGCTCAGCCTCTGCTGAAGCCCTCACCGTTGCTGCCCCCAGCCCTGTCCATCCCAGCTACCCGCCGGATGACCTCCCTCCTCTTGCCGTCCATGGTTAACTGGAACTCCACTGACCAAGTAGCCGTGTGTCCTTTGACCAGCACCCCGACTCCTGGATAAGCAACTGGGACCTCTTCCCATCTCTGTGAACATCTCCAGCCTACAGCCCACCCCCCCCCCCCCCCACCGTTACCCTCGGATTCCTCCAGTCCTGCCTCCTCACCGATCCCCAGATTTAATCCCCTCACCACTCGGACTGGGATCCTTTCCCGGGACATTCCTTTCTGCCTCTCCCCCCCTTTAAGATGCTCCTCAAACCGCCCTCTCCCTCGCCTGAATCGGAGTCAAGTCCCGTTTAATAATTGTTCCTGTGGAGCACCACGGGATGCTTTACAACACTAAAACCTCATGCTATATAAATGTACTTTGTTGTTGTTGTTACACAGAGATAGAGCGTCAAACACCCCCAAACCTGAACAATATGCATGCACACACAACCCCCGTGACACATGTATACAAACACACACACATACAAACACATACACAACACCACAAGATGCATGTACACACACACACACACACACACACACACACACACACACACACACACACACACACACACACACACACCATGTTTTTACAAACATTTTACAGATTTGCTCTAAATTGCGCAAAGACTATTTTCACAATGAGTTTTCTACTGGCTGTAACTTGGTATAAAACTGCAGTATAGTTTTGTGATTTTCCACAGAACAAAACTATTTAATCAATTACAAAATTAATTGTAAGTTATACATGTATACAAACACACACACACACAGGTACAAACACATACACAACACCACAAGATGCATCTACACACTCACACGCACGCACACAGACACACACAGACACACTCACAACCCCGTAATACATGTATACAAACACACACACAAATACAAACACATACACACCACAAGGTGCATCTACACACACAGACAGACACACACACACACAACCTTCCTGAGATACATAAGTACAAACAGAGACACACATGCACAAATATACATGCATAAACACCACAAGATGCATCTATATACACACACATACACAGCTCCCTGAGATACACGTATATAAACACAAACGCACACATATAAACACACATAAACAACACCGTGAGATGTATCTACACACACACATGCATACCCCCCAAGATACATGTATAGACACACACGTAACATCCTAAGATACATCTATACAGACACACAACCCCAAGATACAAGTACACTCACACACACTAAAGATACATGCACACACTCACAAGATACACACACACACACGCGCGTGCACAACCCCCCAAGATACATGTATAGACGCATACACATGTACACACACACACACACACGTCCCATTGCGTGCACATACACACCGAGACTCCATCGAAGGAGGAGGAGTTCATGGCCTTGTACAGCTCCTCGGTGATGTCCCTGTTCTGGCTGTGGTAGTTGAACTGCTCCAGGCGCATCTGCTTCTTCTCCAGCTCTTGGGCCGTTTTGTTCAGGGCCAGCGCCAGGGCCCAGATGGCATCGTACGCCAGCGGGGCTTCCTGGTAACCGCCCGTCTCCTCAGGCGACTTGTTGATCACCTCCTGCAGTTTCTCCAGGAACTCCTGGGAAGTCTGAGGGTGGGGTCAGAGGAGGAGAGCCAATGAGGAGCTTTGCACAAGAGACATCTCACCCCCCCCAGCACAGCACTGAGCCAATGGTAATGCAACCCCTCCATAACACAGGGGGAAGCTGTTTTTATCTTTATATTACATGCACTCTGACCTCAAGATCTACCTTGTGACCTTGCACCTTATTGTCTACCTGCACTGCACTTCCTCTGTAGCTGTGACACTTTACTCTGTACTGTTGTTTTTAGAAGATACAGGAGCCTGAGGGCACGTACCACCAGACTTGAGGACAGCTTCTACCCCACTGTGATAAGACTATTGAACAGTTCCCTTATACAATGAGATGGACTCTGACCTCACGATCTACCTTGTTGTGACCTTGCACTTTATTGCACTGCACTTTCTCTGTAGCTGTGACACTTTACTCTGTACTGTTATTGTTTTTACCTGTACTACATCAATGCACTCTGTACTAACTCAATGTAACTGCACTGTGTAATCAATTGACCTGTGCGATCGGTATGCAAGACAAATTTTTCACTGTACCTTGGTACAAGTGACAATAATAAACCAATACCAATTAACAGCTCCTCTCTTTTTGCTTAAAGTTGTACAGACCTGTGAACCATCATGCCAACCACCAAGTCCCCATCAAAGAGTAAATAGGTATCCACAGGAGGCGCTGCCTCAAGAAGGCAACATCCGTCGTCAAACATCCCTGAACTCTGGTGAGGTCGCATTTAGAGTACAGCGTGCAATTCTGCTGTCACCTCACTATAGGAGGGATGTCGAGGCTTGAGAGAGGATGCAGAGGAGGTTTACTAGGATGCTGCCTGGATTAGAGGGCAGGTGCTGTCAGGAGAGGCTGGACAAACTTGGGCTCTTTTCTCTGGGGCGGCGGAGGCCGAGGGGTGATCTATTGGGAGTGTATAAAGTTATGAGGGGCATAGATAGGATGGACGAGCAATATCTTTTTCCCATTATTGAGCCATCCAATACCAGAGGGCATGCATTTAAGGTGAGAGGGGGCATGTTCAGAAGAGACATGAGGGGTACCTTTTTTACTCAGAGAATGGTGGATGCCTGGAATGTATTGCCTGATAGGGTGGCAGAGTCAAATTCACTGGGGGCTTTTAAGAGGGGCTTGGATGGGCACACGAATGAGAGGAAAATGGAGGGACATGGGCATTCTGTAGTTAGGAGGGAATAGCTATGTCGGCACAAGATTGTGGGCTGAAGAGCCTGTTCTGTGCTGTACTGTTCTTTGTTCTATGTATCCCCACCATCCGGGCCGTGCCATCTTCTTGCAGCTACCGTCAGGCAGGAGGTACAGAAGCCTGAAGTCCCACACCACCAGGTTCAGGAACAGCTACTTCCCTTCAACCATTCGGTTCTTGAACCAACCTGCACAACCCTAATCACTACAGTTTAGCAACACTGGGATCATCCTGATCACTATGCACTGAAATGGACTGTTTTTTTTGGTTCTAATTGTGTTTTTTTTTTTGTTCGAATTGTGTGTTTTTTTCTTGTAAAAATTGTGTATAATTTATGATTTTCTTGTGAATGCTGCTTATCTGATGCTCTGTGCCTGTGATGCTGCTGCAAGTAAGTTTTTCACTGCACCTGTGCACACATGGACTTGTGCATCTGACAATCAACTCGACTTTGAATTTGACTTTCAAGGAACACGGACCCAGCTTGTCTAGGACAGGACAATCCTCTCATCCTAGGAATTAGCCCGACGAATCTTCTGTGGCACCATTGGAGTCCCACTCACCATTTTGGATATTCCCCTGCTGTTGGTGGGATTCACCATGAGGATCTCGGTGGTGAGGTGACCCTCCACTGCCTCCGTCATGCTCTGCACCGTGCAGTTGATATTGTTGTCCTGGATCTTGAACCAGTTGTCGGCGTACCAGCCAATGAGGAACCAAACGTACTTCTTACCGTAAAGCTTCTCCTTGTACACCTGAGACACAGACAGGCGGTCGGTGATGACAGGGAGAGTCGGCGGCAGGATACAACTGGGGAGGGGGGGGGGGGGGCTGAGGGGGGGGAGTGACACTCAAGGTGCTGGAGGGACTCAGCGGGTCAGGTGGCATCCGTGGAGGGAAGTGGACAGTCCATGTTTCGGATGAGCTGGGACGTCGACCGTCCATTTCCCTCGGCAGAGTTCCCCCAGCTTTTTTGTGCTTTGCTCCAGATTCCGGCATCTGTGGTCTCGTTGTGTCTCGCGAGCGGTAGGTGGGGGCGGTGGTGTTATGGGGAGGAGCGTGTTACGGAAGAGGGTTTGTCTTGGGAGGGGTCCATTACGAGAAGGGGGTGGTCTCTTATGAGGAGGGAGTCTCTTATGGGGAGGGATCTGTCATAAGGAGGGGTCTGTTGTGACGAGGGGATGTTGTGAGAAGCCTGTAATGGCAATAGTGACCTGTTATGGGAAGTGAGTTGTTGAGGAGTGGGCTGTGATAGGGTCTGTAATGGGGTCTGTAATGGGGAGGGGCTGTAAAGGGAGGTGTAATGGGAAGGGTCTGAGGGAGGCTGTAATGGGGGGTCCGTAATTGGAAGGGGGGCTGTAGTGGGAAGGGGGGCTGTAATGGGGAGAGGCCTGTAATGTGCACTTATGAAATCTGTAACAGGGAGGGACCTGTAAAGGGGGGCTGTAATGGGGAGGGGAACTAGGGGGGCTGTAATGGGGAGGGGGGTTGTAACGGGAAGGGGGGCTGTAATAGGGAGGGGGCTGTAATGGGGTGCTGTAATGGGGAGGGTCTGAGCTCTCCCGGTTACTGCCCAATGTGTTTACTGAGTGTGGGTCACGTGCGGATGTTAACCCGTCCTCTGCTCCCCACTCAGGGGATCAGAACCCCAGCGGTAAATTCAGACACGTGTGGTACACACTCGGCACACTGAAGCCAGTGCAGACTGCGGATTAGTTGAGTGTCACCGTCCCAGTACGGCTAGTTTCCTTTGTCAGAGGTGGATCCAGGAAAGGGAGCTGTCGAGGGACGGTGTCGCCTGAATACTTGTTGGGGCTTTGTTCGGTATTTCTAGAACAAGGAGCTGGGAACCAGAGCAGCCATAACCCTTCATTACTTCACTGGTCTCTGGGGCAGGAGAGATGGGACTGGTGCTACAGCAATGTAACGTCCCTTAGCCCAAGACCACGTACCTCACAGAAGACTTTCCTTGCCTCGGTTTCGTAGAATAATCCAACAATGATCCTGGCGTCTTGTCTCTGCACAATAAAAGGAGGAGAGGTTTCCCGTCATCTTATACACTCATTCCATGCCTTCACATTGCGACTCCCACCAGGTATAAAGACATCACACAGTCCCACAGGGATTCCTTAATCCCCTTTTTGTATGTGCCAGCCTCTGCAGGAGGCGCTGCCTCAAGAAGGCGGCATCTATCATCGAGGACCCCCACCATCCGGGCCATGCCCTCTTTTCACAGCTACCATCAGGCAGGAGGTATGGAAGCCTGAAGTCCCACACCACCAGGTTCAGGAACAGCTACTTCCCTTCAACCATCAGGTTCTTGAACAGACCTGCACGACCCTAACCCTACCTCAGCCACGAAACACTACGGACCACCTCCTGCACTGCCATGGACTTGTCTCTGAGTGTGTCTTTGTTTCTTATTTGCACTAAGATCTTGCTTTTGCACAGTCTGTTTTTCACTGTACGGTACAATTTTATGTATCATTTATGTTCTGTGTGTTGTCTGTACCTATGTGCCTGTGATGCTACTACAAGCATGCTTTCCATTGTACCTGTACCTCACCGTACTTGTCACATAACAATAAACTCCACTTGGCTTGACATGTGCACAGCACACAGGGGGTAAAAGGGAGCGGTTCACCCTGGCCCAGGTACAGACGCAGGGGGTAAAAGGGAGCGGTTCACCCTGGCCCAGGTACAGACGCAGGGGGTAAAAGGGAGCGGTTCACCCTGGCCCAGGTACGGACGCAGGGGGTAAAAGGGAGCGGTTCACCCTGGCCCAGGTACAGACGCAGGGGGTAAAAGGGAGCGGTTCACCCTGGCCCAGGTACAGACGCAGGGGGTAAAAGGGAGCGGTTCACCCTGGCCCAGGTATGGACACAGAGGGTAAAAGGGAGCGGTTCACCCTGGCCCAGGTACAGACGCAGGGGGTAAAAGGGAGCAATTAACCCTGGCCCAGGTATGGACACAGAGGGTAAAAGGGAGCGGTTCACCCTGGCCCAAGTACGGACGGGGGTAAAAGGGAGCGATTTACCCTGGCCCAGGTATGGATGGGGGTAAAAGGGAGCGGTTCACCTTGGCCCAGGTACAGGCAGGGGGTAAAAGGGAGCGGTTCACCCTGGCCCAGGTATGGATGGGGGTAAAAGGGAGCGGTTCACCTTGGCCCAGGTACAGGCAGGGGGTAAGAGGGAGCGGTTCACCCTGGCCCAGGTACGGACACAGGGGGTAAAAGGGAGCGACTCACCCTGGCCCAGGTATGAACACAGGGCATAAAGGGGAGCATTTAACGTTGGCCCAGGTACGGACGGGGTAAGAGGGAGCGGTTCACCCTGGACCAGGTACGGACAGGGGGTAAAAGGGAGCGACTCACCCTGGCCCAGGTATGGACAGGGGATAAAGGGGAGCGGTTAACGTTGGCCCAGCTATGGACAGGGGGTAGAAGGAAGTGATTTACCCCAACTGGTACACTAAGGCCCATGTACAACTGCATCAGGTTCTGTACAGGGCACAGGGGGTAAAAGGGAATGATTTAGCCCAGCGCATGTATGTCACATGTGTCTGTGTTGGGTCCAGTACAAGCACAGGGGGTAAGAGGGAGAGATTTACCTCAATTGGTACAGTACAGCCAATGTGTGTCTGTGTTGGGTCCAGTACAGGGCACAGGGGGTAAAAGGGAGAGATTTACCCCAATTGGTGCAGTATAGCCCAGTGTGTCTGTGTCGGGTCCAGTACTGGACACGGGGAGTGTGAACGGGATGAGTCACTCCCTCTAACTGAGCCGTGAGGTTACCTTGAGGTTTTTCACTGCGACCCCAGGATCTGTCAGGAAGCTCTGCCGGACACTGATCTCGATCCCGGCCTCCTTCACCCGCTCCTCCAGGTCATCCAGGGTCTGGTTGGGGGGGGAACGGAAAGAGGGATCAGCAGCTGGTGGTGTGTGTGCTGACCCCAAGCTCACCTCTGAACGGGCCGTGTCCCGGACCCTTCAACAGGAGGAAGCAGACACGGCCGGGGAGGCGGGGTCAGAAGGTCCAGTGGGGTCAGCGGATTGGTGGCATCCACCAGCTCACCGGACCTTGCCGTCCAATGGGAGGGCAGCAAGCTTCTTTGTTGACAGACAGAAAGGCGGGCTTGCATTTCTATAGCGGCCTTGGAACAAGGCCTCCCACTGACCCTACCCTCGCTACTTCCTCCCCACCCCAGTACCCCCTCCATCCCCGGTACACACACCCCCTCCTCACACAGGTACACCCTCCCCATCCTGGTACACCCCTCCCCACTCTCATACACCCATCCCCATCCTGGGTACACCCTCCCCACCCTGGTACACTCCCCACCCTGGTAAACACCCTCCCCATCCTGGTACACCCCTCCCCACTCTCATACACCCATCCCCATCCTGGGTACACCCTCCCCACCCTGGGCACACCTCCCCAGCGCCCTGCTGCACACTCCTCACCGAGGTGAAGACCTCGGTGGTCTGCTGGATGGTGGCGATCTTGGTCCAGCCCCACCTCTTGAAGAGCTTGACGCGGGTGGGGTTGTGGAGCGTGGCCGAGGGGTGGGTCCGGAAGAAGGTGGGGAACCGCTGGCGGTTGGAGAGAGCCGGCGAGCTGGAACCGTACGAGAGCTGAGGGAGAAGGGACACAAGGTCAAGTTTACTGTCATAGGCACACACACCCAGGGTATAAACGCAACGAAAATTGTTTTTTGTCCAGCAGCAGCACAGTTCGTTACAGACATGACAAAAACAAGTTACCACTAACTTGTATTAACATAAATTATACATAACTTTACTCAACAAAATAAACATGACGACGTTAATGCAAGTTGAGAGAGAGAAAGGAATCTAGTCCAAGGCAGTGTTGGGGTTTTTCAGGTGGGTTCAAGAACCTGACGGCAGTGGGGAAGAAGCTGCTGTTGAACCTTGAGGTGTGGGGTCTTCAGGCTCCTGTACCTCCTGCCCGATGGCAGCATCGAGAAGAGGGCACGGCCCGGATGGTGGGGATCCCTGATGGTGGATGTCGCCTTCCTGGGACATCGCCTCCTGTAGACGTCCTCGATGGTGGGGAGAGCTGTACCCGTGATGGAACTGGCTGAGTCCGCCGCTCTCTGTAGCCTCTTGCATTCCTGTGCATTGGAGATCCCATCCCAGGCCGTGATGCAACCAGTCGGAACACTTTCCACTGTATGTTTGACAGAGCCTTCGATGACAAGCCAAATCTCCTTCAACTTCTGAGAAAGTAGAGACGCTGGCACCTTCTTCATGTGGACTCTGACCTCACGATCTACCTTGTTGTGACCTTGCACCTTATTGCACTGCACTTTCTCTGTAGCTGTGACACTTTACTCTGTACTGTTATTGTTTTTACCTGTACTACCTCAATGCACTCTGTACTAACTCAGTGTAACTGCACTGTGTAATGAATTGACCTGTGTGATCGGTTTGCAAGACAAGTTTTTCACTGTACCTCGGTACAAGTGACAATAATAAACCAATACCAATACCAATGTGCTGGGCCCACTCCATCCATACTGGCCAAAGAAATGACAGTAAAACTCAGATAATCCGGCATAGCTGGGACCATAATAGTGCTGGACTAGTCGAATTTCCAGATTATTGGATGTCATTTGTGTTAATCCCCCAACACACATTTAATTCAGACACGAGAGACTACAGACGCTGGAATCTGGAGCAACAGACAATCTGCTGGAGGAACTCAGCAGGTCGAGCAGCATCTGTGAGGGGAAAGGAATTGCTGACGTTTCGGGTTGAGACCCTGCATCAGGGCACATTTAATTCAATTTTTTAAGATGTTACACGGTCCTATGAGGAATTTTCCAGTGAACCACGTTAGTCAAAAAGGGGTGCAAGAATCGGGGCCCCAGTGAGTGGAAGGGAGTGAGGCAAACACTATCTAGTGAGCCAGATGCCAAACCCTGGGATTTCTAAATGCAAGAAACGAGCTGCTGGAGGAACTGAGCGGGTCAGGCAGCATCTGTGGAGGGAGGTGGGCAGTCGACGTTTCAGGGCGAGACCCTTCATCGGGACTGAAAGGGTAGAGGGGAGACAGTCAGTGTAAAGAGGTGAGGGGGAGGGGGTGGGGGAAGAGCTGGCAGGTGATAGGTGGATCCAGGTGAGGGGGGGGGTGATAGGCAGATGGAGGAGGGAAGGGTGGAGAGGCCAGGAGGTGGCAGGTGGAGGGGGCAAGGGCTGCTGGTGATGGAATCTGACGGGAGAGGAAGGTGTAGCGTGAAATTAAATAAGGGAGGTGGGGAGGGCAGTGGGGGGAGGGTGGGGAGGGCAGTGGGGGGAGGGGAGTGGAGGGCAGTGGGGGGAGGGTGGGGAGGGCAGTGGGGGAGGGAGTGGAGGCAGTGGGGGGAGGGGTGGGGAGGGCAGTGGGGGGAGGGGAGTGGAGGGCAGTGGGGGGAGGGGTGGGGAGGGCAGTAGGGGGGAGTGGAGGGCAGTGGGGGGGAGGGTGGGGAGGGCGGTTGGGGGAGGGGTGGGGAGGGCAGTGGGGGAGGGGAGTGGAAGGCAGTGGGGGGAGGGTGGGGATGGCAGTGGGGGGAGGGGTGGGGAGGGCGGTGGGGGGAGGGGTGGGGAGGGCAGTGGGGGGAGGGGAGTGGAGGGCGGTGGGGGGGAGGGTGGGGAGGGCGGTGGGGGGAAGGGTGGGGAGGGCAGTGGGGGGAGGGGTGGGGAGGGCGGTGGGGGGGAGTGGAGGGCGGTGGGGGGGAGGGTGGGGAGGGCAGTGGGGGGAGGGGAGTGGAGGGCGGTGGGGGGAGGGGTGGGGAGGGCAGTGGGGGGAGGGGAGTGGAGGGCGGTGGGGGGAGGGGTGGGGAGGGCGGTGGGGGGGAGGGGAGGGCGGTGGGGGGAGGGGTGGGGAGGGTGGGGAGGGCGGTTGGGGGAGGGGAGTGGAGGGCGGTGGGGGGTGGGGAGGGCGGTGGGGGGAGGGGAGTGGAGGGCGGGGGGTGGGGAGGGCGGTGGGGGGAGGGGTGGGGAGGGCGGTGGGGGGAGGGGTGGGGAGGGGACCCAGTGGGGGGGAAGGGTGGGGAGGGGACCCAGTGGGGGCAGTGTGTGGGTGACGGGCAGATGGTGGGTGGGGGTGGGGAACGAAACAGGGAGATGGGGTAGGAGTGGACGGAACTGGCAGGAGAGAGAGAAAGGGGATGGGGGGGTGGGGAGCAGTTTACTGGAAGTTGGAGAATTCAATGCCCATGCCCGTCGGGTTGCAGACTATCCGGGCGGGATACGAGGTGCTGCTCCTCTGGTCTACGTTTGGCAGTGGAGGGGGCCGAGGACAGACAGGTCGCTGCGGGAACGGGGAGGGGGAATTAAAATGGCCGGCAACTGGGAGCTCCAGACGGCCACGGCGGACGGGGCGCAGGTGCTCGGCGAGGCGGTCGCCCCACCTGCGCCTGGTCTCGCCGATGTAGTTGGACGGCAGATTATCTAAGCTTCACTGCAGCTCTTCATTCTTCGGAGCTTTGTTAAACAAAACGAGAGGTGACTTTCAAACATATCAGATCCCGAGGAAGACTGACAGGGCGAATGTCGAGACGCTCCACTGGTGGGAGAGTCAGGAGTGAGGGGTTCAGTTACAAGATTAGGGGGCGGACGGGGGCGGACATTTAAAACTGAGGTGCGTAGGAACCTCTTCTCGCAGAGGGGGTGAGGTGGGTCTCTGGATTTCTCTATCCCAGAGGGTTGTGGTGGGTAGGTCATGGGGTGGGGGGGGGGGTACCTAAACAGGAGGTAGATAAATTCCTGAAAGATCGGGGAGCTGGCGGAGAAGGGGAATTGAGATCAGCCAAGATGATATGTAGCGGTTAGCGTAACACTATTACAGCGCCAGCAACCCGGGTTCAATTCCGGCCGCTGTCTGTAAGGAGTTTGTATGTCCTCCCCGTGACTGCGTGGGTTTCCTCCGGGTGCTCCGGTTTCCTCCCACATTCCAAAGATGTACGGGTTAGGAAGTTGTGGGCATGCTGTGTTGGCGCCGGGAGCGTGGCGACACTTGCGGGCTGCCCCCAGAACACTCTACGCAAAAGATGGATTTCATAGAATCATAGAACAGTACAGCACAATACAGGCCCTTCAGCCCACAATGTTGTGCCGACCTTTAAACCTCACCTAAGACTATCTAACCCCTTCCTCCCACATATCCCTCTATCTTAAATTCCTCCATATGCTTATCTAGTAATCTCTTGAATTTGACCAATGTACCTTAAACCTCCCTCTCATATCTCCCTTGAACTTCCCACCCATTACTTTAAAGCCATGCCCTCTTGTATTGAGCATTGGTGCCCTGGGAAAGAGGCACTGCCTGTCCACTCTATCTATTCCTCTTAATATTTTGTACACCTCTATCATGTCTCCTCTCATCCTCCTTCTCTCCAGAGTAAAGCCCTAGCTCCCTCAGTCTCTCCTCATAATGCATACTCTCTAAACCAGGCAGCATCCTGGTAAATCTCCTCTGCAAATTTCACTGTGTGTTTCGATGTACACGTGACTATTGAAGATATCTCATCTTAGATTGAACGGTGGGGTATGTAATCATGTCTGACGTGACCGGCACTGTATGTTCTCTCCACTCACCACGATCAGGTTCCACATCCGAGCCGCCTCTGCCACCAGGGTGGAGACCCCACTGCATCCTGGCATGAGCACGATCTTCATGGGGTCGTTGTACAGCAGCTCATACAGGTACTTGGTGGACTTCCCAGGGTCACACTGCAGAGACAGAAACAGCCAATATCAGGAGGGGTGCTACCTGGGGACGTTCGGGGGACAACAACCTCTGGGTAAACATCCATTCCAAACCTCAAGGGGCAAACATCGCCGGGCAATTCCTGCCGCCGACAGAAAGTGCTGTCACACGTCACACAAGGCTCACCAGTGCCTCTACTTCCTCAGAAGGCTAAAGGAATTCGGCACGTCCCCCATTGACCCTCACCAGCTGCACCCCAGAAAGCATCCTATCTGGATGCATTCACGGCTCGGTACGGCAACTGCTTTGCCCAGGACAGTAAGGAATTGCAGAAAGTTGTGGACACAGCCCAGTCCATCACACAAACCAGCCTCCCCTCCACTGACTGCGTCCACACTCCCCGCTGCCTCGGGGAAGCATAATCAGACACCTCTTCCACCCCGGCCACTCTCTCTTCTCCCCCCCTCCTGTTGGGCAGAAGATACAAAAGCTTGAGGGTAGGTACCACCAGGCTCAAGGCCAGCTTCTATTATCAGACTCTTGAACAGACCTCTCACATGCTAAAAGATGAACTTCTGATCTATCTACCTCATCGTGGCCCTGGCACTTTATTTGTCCACCTGCGTTGCACTTTCTCTGCAACACTATATCCTGCATTCTGTTTTCCTTTTTACTACCTCGATGTACCTACGTGTGACGTGATCTGTCTGGATGGCACGCAAAACAAGTTTCTCACTGTATCTCAGTACATGTGACAGTAATAACCCAATCCACAATAAACCAATCCAAATTACCAGTCCAGAAGGTGTTACCCAGATTGTTTGGTCACCCATGGCTCAGTGGAACCTCCCTCCCTTCCTGACCCAGAAGATTATGGGTTCAAGTCCCACCTCGGCCATTGGAATGGAGGCCAGACAGAGTGAGGAACTAAAGGGTTGAGAAATTGAGACTGTACATATAATTAATGAAAAAAAATCACACAAGCCCCTGACAAGACCAGGTGGTAATTACTGTGTCCGGAAATTGATTGTAAACCGATTATACTAAACAATGAGTGTGATGTTTGTCTTTGTATCTTAGGCACCTGATTGACACTTGTGTAGCCGCATTGATAAAGTGTGCGTGAGAAGAACTGTAAAAATTGATGCCTGCTCCTTTGTATTGCGGAGACCTCCGATAAAGACTCTGAATGAGTGTTAGAGGAGAGTTCTCCCTTTGCAGTATACTGCTAATAAAGGTGATTTAACAGAATTAATCCGTGGCACTGTGTGATTTTGCAGCAGGCAGGAGTGGGAACCCAGTTTAAGAAAGCAAGAGGGAGTGCTGCACTGTCAGAGTTGCCATTTTCTCTCTCACGGACGGGACACAAGGTCAGGTTTCTCTGTGGCTGTTCGTGGCATCGTGCTGTGCGCAACTTGGCCGCCGTCAGAGACGGTGACGACACTTGGACTGCTCCCTGATAGAGCGGTCCACACTGAGGAAGAGCAGGGCATTCTCCAGATGCACGTCTGCCTTTGTTACAACAGCAGAAAGTGGGAAAGCCAATGTTACAAAGACCAATGGACCGGTGGTCGTCGCATTGCTACCGACCGAGGGCTGGTCTTTGGGGGTGGATGGCGTGGATGTGGTGGGCCCCAAGAACCCCATTCGGTGCTGTTAGTGGGACCTTGCTGTGCGCCCGGGACTTTTCGCTCTTGGAGTGTAAGAGGCTGAGGGGTGACGTTATAGAGACTTACAAAATCATGACAGACACTAGAGAAACTGCAGACGCTGGAAATCTGGAGCAACACACACAAACCACTGGAGGAACTGAGCGGGTCGGGCGGCGTCTGTGGAGGGAAATGGACAGTCGACGTTTCGGGTCGAGACCCTTCATCAGGACTGGAAAGAAAGAGTCCAGATGAAGGGTCTTGGGGGAGGGGGGAAGGAGCATGAGCTGGTGGCCGATTGGTGAGGGGAGGGGAAGGTAGGTAGGTGGGGGAGGGGGGTAAGTGGGAATGAGGTGAGACGCTGGGAGGTGATAGGGTGGAAAAGGCAAAGGGTTGGAGAAGAAGGAATCATGATGAGGCAGATGGACAAAGTCTTCTCTCCAGTGCAGGGGAGTCTTAAACTGGAGGTTTGAAGTGAGAGGGGAAAGATTTAAAAGGGACCCAAGGAGCAACCTCCTCACACAGAGAGGGGTGGGTATACGCTGCTCCATAATGCCTCTTCATGAGCCTCAGTACCTCTGCTGCTCTCATCTCAGCTCTAAGGAGATCAGCGCCGACTCCCCACTCCCCTGAGGTCCAACGTCAAACCCTCCCTCTGTGCCCCCCCCCGCCCCATTTGCGAAGGGGTTTTGTTTGATCCACGGGTGTGTGTGTGTCTTTCCCAGGCCTCAGTGCTCGGGGACCAAGCAGTGATCCCAGATTCCTGACTCTCCCACCGGCGTGCCGGGCTGGGAAGGGTTAAGGGGGGAGAGGGGGAGGCTGAGAGCATGCAGAGGAGAGGGAGCATCCATCAGCCTCAACCAGTCAGTCCCTGGGGTGTCTCAGTGATGAATGTGCTGTCCCTGTGCACTTGGCGCTGTTGTTATCTGAGCAGTGAGGACTGGTGCTAACGCTTTGCACTTTGCGAGGTGTGAAACTCAGCACTAACACCCTCCCCACCCCCTCCATAGCCGCACGTCACACAGGGTCACTCTCAGATTCCGAGCCTCAGGAACGTTCCAGGATGTGGACAAATCCGAGGCGTTGCACTTTGGTAAGACAAACCAGGGTTGAACTTACACAGTCAGCGGTAGGGCCCTGGGGAGTGCCATCAAACAGAGAGACCGAGGGATGCAGGCACGGTAGTGTAGCGGTTAGCATAACGCTTTACAGCACCAGCAACCTGGGTTCAAATCTGGCCACTGTCTGTAAGGAGTTTGTACGTTCTCCCCGTGTCTGCGTGGGTTTCCTCCGGGTGCTCTGGTTTCCTCCTACATTCCAAAGATGTACAGGTTAGGAAGTTGTGGGCATGCTATGTTGGCACTGGAAGTGTGGCGACACTTGCAGGCTGCCCCCAGAGCACTCGATGTACATGTGACTAATAAAGTTATCTCATCTTACATGGTTCCCTGAAAGCAGCGGCACAGGTAGACAGCGTGGTGAAGGAGGCGCTTGGCACACTGGCCTTCATCGGTCAGGGTATTGAGTACAGGAGCTGGGACACCATGTTACGGCTGTACAAGACCACATCTGAAGTACTGCGTGTGGTTCTGGTTGCCCTGCTGTAAGAAGGATGTTATTCAATTCGAAAGGGTGCAAAAAAGATTTACGAGAACGTTACTGGGACTGGTGGGCTTGGGTTATACGGAGATACTGGATAGGCTGTGACTAGGATAAGGATTCCCAGCTCCACTTCGCCCCAGCTCTCCTTCCCCCACCTCCAATACTCCTTATCCAACATCAGGACCTCAATGAGATGAAATAGTCAGGGAGACCAAATTTGTTGTCCTCAGTCTACACCATCGACCCTGTCCCCCAGACACTGAGTGAACCTGACTGCTCACAGCCCCGGTGTCATATCTAACCTGGGAAAACCATCAGCCTATGTATTAGGTATGATAGGGTAGTGGATAAGTTACTGGACTGGCAGCCAGAATCCTGGACCATTAATCCAGAGGCACGAGTTCAAATCCCACCATGAATTGAATTGGTTTATTATCGTCACATGTACTGAGGTACAGTGAAAAACTTGTCTTGCATACCGTTCATACAGATCAATTCATTACACAGTGCATTGAGGTAGTACAGGGTAAAACAATACAGAATGCAGAGTAAAGTGTCACAGCTACAGATAAAGTGCGGTGCAGGTAGACAATAAGGTGCAAGGTCACAACGAGGTAGATTGTGAGGTCAAGAGTCCATTTTATCGTACTAGGGCACCATTCACGTCTTATAACAGCGGGGTAGAAGCTGTCCTTGAGCCTGGGGGTATGTGCTCTCAGGCTTTTGTATCTTCTGCCTGATGGGAGAGGGGAGAAGAGAGAACGACCCAGGTGGGGGGGTGAGTCAGCGAGAAGCATAGACAAGAGCCCATGGACGGGAGGCTGTCCATGGTGGATGGGACATTTAAACACAAGTAAATCTGGAACCTGAACAAAAAGCTGGCCTCAGTAATAACCATGACAAACTTACCACTTTGTTATTACAGAGAAACACTGCAGATGCCAGAACCTAGGCCTGGCCTGCTGGGTTCCTCCAGCACCATCGTGTTTTTCATTTTGTTATAAAATCCCATCTGATTCACGAAGGGAAAGGAAATCTGTTGTTCTTACTTAACATGCAGGTCAGCGGGTTAATTGGCTGCTGTAAATTGCCCCCCTAGTGTGTGGGTGATCGGTAGAATCTGGGGGGAGTTGATGGGGAGAATAAAATGGGTCGGGGTCAGCTCAGTGTAAATGGGTGGTATATATACTACCCACTTATGCTTACCGGTTATTGTCATGGGCACACATACCCAGGGTATAAATGACATGAAAACTAGCTTTTTGTAGTAGCAGCATGGTGCATTACAGACATGACAAATATAAAATTTACTTAAACTTACATTAACATAAATTAGACATAACTAACATGACAAACTGAACAAAAAATAAACACGAGGACATCAGTGCGAGTTGAGGGAGATACAGTGCGAGGCAGTGTTGGGGTTTCCCAGGTGGGTTCAAGACCCTGACAGCAGTGGGGAAGGAGCTGTTGTTGAACCTTGAGGTGTGGGATCTTCAGGCAGCGTCGAGAGGGCACGGCCCGGATGGTGTTCAGGCAGATTCCAGGCTGCAGGAGTACGTGCTGAGGGACGCACTGAAGCTGGGTGCAGCCAACGCAAGGGCTCGGTGGGGAAGGATGACAGTTTAAGGTTCTTCTGCCACTGGAGAGGGAGGGGCGGGGTCAGGCGAGGAAGCCCCTTAAATTTTATAAATACAGGATTGGGGTAGTGCCCCAGGGAGCCACACGGGTGGCATCGGTGCTGTGGTTTTTTTATATAAAATGGTAACACTAATGATTGATCCGGACACGAATGTAAAGGTTTGCAGTTTTTTATGATGAATAAAGTTTATTTTGGAATAATAAAAAAAAAGGGCTGGACTGTAAGTGCTAGGCCTGACTGTGCTTGAGGAACCTGTGCTGTGGTTAATGTTACTATGCCCAGCACTGCCTCTGGATCCCACCCATGCCTCGGTGTTCCAGCCCTCCCCTGGGTGACCTCCACCATCTGTCGTACAGAGACCTGTGTCCTAACTCTTGCCCTTCATGCACTGGCTCCCTAAAATCCCTCCGAGGTCCCACCCCCTCTTCCCCGTCTCTGTAACCTCCTCACGCCCTGTAACATCCCCTCCCCAAGATGATGGTGACTCTCTGAAGTGGGTCTCATACACTTAGGGGCTGTGCCTCCAGCTCTGGATGCGCCTCATTAAGTCCCTCCACCTCGCTCTCTGCCTCCTTCAGGAACTCCTCAAAACCCTCCTCTTGACTAAGCTTTAGGTCAGCATTTGTAATAAGTCCCTCTGTGATCTGGCAGGCACAGTAGTGTAGCGGTTAGCGTAATGCTATTATGTCACCGGCGATCCAGGTTCAATTCCTGCCGCTGTCTGTAAGGAGTTTGTACGTTCTCCCCGTGTTTGCGTGGGTTTCCTCCCACATTCCAAAAGACGTACGGGGTTAGGAAGTTGTGGGCGTGCTATGTTGGCGCCAGAAGCGCGGCGACACTTGCGGGCTGCCCCCAGAACACTCTACACAAAAGATGCATTTCACTCTGTGTTTAGATGTACATGTGACTAATAAAGAAATCTTATCTGGTGTCAACACTGATTTGATAAATTGCTCCTGTGAAGCACTACGGACTGAATATCTCACGACTTGAGGATGATCCCTCTTGGCTTCCTGCTGAGACCCCCACTGTCAGTCATCAACCAGTTCCACTCCACCCACATGATATCAAGGTTCTGAGCTCTGGTTACAGTAAAGGCCGTAGGACCACACAACATCCTGTTCTACAGAACCACGTGCCCCTCCTGTCAAGCTCTTCCACTACAGTTACAACACTAGCATCGACCCAACAGTGTGGAATATTGCACAGGTAAGAGCAGGACTCATCCAATTCAGCCCATTACCACCCAAACTGTCTCCTCTCAGTGGAGACACAAGAGACTGCAGAGGCTGGAGTCGGGAACCATGCACAGAAAGCTGGAGGAACTTGTTGCTGTCAGCTCTCAATGATCAGCAACCAGATGGAGAATATCATTGACGGTGCTGTCAAGTGGCACTTACTTACCAATAACCTGCTCAAAAGGATGTCCCAGTTTGGGTTTCACCGGGACCACGTCTCAGCTTTGGTCCAGGCTGAGTTCCCAGAGGTGAGGTGAGTGACTGCCCTTGACATCGGGGTAGCCAGGGTGGCATCAAACTGAAGTCAATGGGCATCATGGGGAGAACCTTGACCAGGATGGTTGGCCTTCTTGGAGGTTAATCTTCTCAGTCCCAAGGACGTCTGTGCAGGAGTTCCCCAGGGCAGTGCCCAAGTATCGACTGCCTCCAGCCGCTTCACAGGCTGAACGTCCGTCCATGGTGAGGGCAGAGGTGAGGACATTGGCTGAGGATCGCACAATGTTTCGTTTCCTTGGCAACTCCTCATGAGACAGACAGTGCCTGCAATGGCACCATTGATAAGGAGACCAGACCTGCACTTGGTGCCCTAAATGGGATCTCGCCAGGGCTCCGTATAATCAGAGCAAGATGTCTCTTCTCCTGATGCAAATCCTCCAGTGATTAAGGCCAATTTGCATTCACAATTGCTTGCATGTTAACTTTCAGGGACCCGTGTACAAGGGCACCAAGGTTCTTCTGGACATCAATGCTTTTGAATTCCTCACCATTTGAAGCATACACTATAGAACATATAGAACGTAGAACACTACAGCACAGTACAGGCCCTTCAGCCCACAATGTTGTGCCGACATTTTATCCTGCTCTAAGATCCATCTAACCCTTCCCTCCCACATAGCCGCCTATTTTTCTATCATTCATGTTTCTGTCTAAGTCTCTTAAATGTCCCTAATGTATCTGTCCCCACAACCTCTGCCGGCAGTGCGTTCCACACACCCACCACTCTCTGTGTATAAAACTTATCCCTGACATCCCCCTTATACCTTCCTCCAATCACCTTAAAATTATGTCCTCTCGTGTTAGCCATCGTCGCCCTGGGAAAAAGTCTCTGACTGTCCACTCGATCTATGCCTCTTATCATCGTGTACACCTCTATCAAATCACCTCTCATCCTCTTTCTCTCCAAAGAGAAAAGCCCTAGCTCACACAACCTATCCTCATAAGACATGCTCTCCAATCCAGGCAGCATCCTGGTAAATCTCTGCACCCTCTCTAAAACTTCCACATTGTTTCTAATAATGAGGCGACCAGAAATAAACACAATACTCCAAGTGTGGTCTGACCAGAGTCCTATAGAGCTGCAACATCAGCTCATGGCTCTTGAACTCAATACCTCGACTACCCCATATGCCTTCTTAACAACCCTATCATCTGTGTGGCAACCTTGAGGGATCTATGGACGTGGATCCCAAGATCCTTGTGTTCCTCCACACTGCTGAGTCCTGCCATTAACCTTATATTCTGCCTTCAAATTCGATCTCCCGAAGTGTATCACTTCACTATGTGCTCCAACTCCCGACTCTGCAAGGTTTAACTTTGTGCCTACCTATGTAGGTGCCTTTTCATGTAACAGCATTCTCCATCTGCCATGTCTTTGCTTATTCAGTTCACCTGCCTCGATCTCCTGGGGCTCCTCTGCATCCTCCTCACAATCCACATTGTGACCAATCAGCAACCTTGGATATATTATACTTGATTCCCTCATTCCACCTCATTGATTTAGATGGTGAAACAGGCCAGTAAGCAGTCTATTAACTCCCAAAAATGTGCAATCCAATTTTGTTTAATAGGCTTATTTTCTCTGAAGCAGAGGGGGCTGAGCTGATCAAGGTATATAAGATTATGAGAGGCAGAGATAGGGTAGATGGTCTAGATATTTTCTCCATGATAGGGTATCAAAAACAAGAGGGCATAGGTTTAAAGTGAAGGGAAGAAATTTTAAAGGGGATCTGAGGGGTAAGATTTTTTTACACAGAGAATGGTTGCTATCTAGAAGGAGATGGTGGAACCAAATGGTGATGAGGAGGCGTACGGGAGTGAGATAGATCAGCTGGTTGAGTGGTGTCGCAACAACAACACATTCAACGTCAGCAAGACCAAGGAACTGATTGTGGACTTCAGGAAGGGGAAGTCGGGAGAACACACACCAGTCAGCTGTGGAAAGGGTGAGCAGCTTCAAGTTTCCGGGCACCAACATCTCGGAGGATCTATCCTGGGCCCAATACATTGACGCAATCATGAAGAAGGCACACTCGCGGCTCTACTTCGTTGGGAGTTTGAGGAGATTTGGTACATCACCAAAGACTATTACAAATTTCCATAGATGTACGGTGGAGAGCATTCTGACTGGTTGCATCGCCGCCTGGTATGGAGGTTCCAATGCACAGGATCACAAGAGGCTGCAGAGGGTTGTAGACTCAGCCAGCTCCATCACGGGCACAACCCTCCCCACCATCAAGGACATCTTCAAGAGGTGGTGCCTCAAGAAGGCGGCGCCTCAAGAAGGCGGCATCCATTGCTAAGGATCCCCACCATCCGGGACATGTCTTCTTGTCGTTACTACCATCGGGGAGGAGGTACAGGAGCCTGAAGACCCACACTTAATGATTCAGGAACAGCTTCTTCCCCTCCACCATCAGATTTCTGAACGGTCCATGAACACCACCTCATTCCTCCTTTGACTCTACACAGCCCTATAATTATCATCCAACTGACTTGCTACAATGATAGACTCTAACGTTTTGTTCCTATTTATGTCCGTCTCACTGGTCTCTGGTTCAAGATTTCCCCTCTCTCCTTCGTTAAATACATTTGCTGCCTTCCCACTGTGAAATAGAATTGTTGGAAGTCTGGAAGATGGTAACGTGTGTGGTCACCGTTGTCTCCTTCAGAGCTCCAGGTCATCTGCTCCTGGGGATTTATCACCTTCTGCGCGCTGGGATTCAGGGGGCTCGGAGCCCTCCATATGAAGCAGACAACTTTGCCCACTGACTCAGCGAGAGCGACTGGCAGTTTCCTGTTAGTCACGATTTAAAAGGCCCCTCAGCTCTCCAGGTCCAAGGAGGAAGACCGTGTGCCCCAAGGTCACCAACTCTAGTTGGACCTTCCCTTGGAGGTCTTGTCATACGACCCTCCCCTGGGTGAGAGAGCCTGAAGGGCCAAGGGAGGTCGAAACGGGGTCACAGCCCCCACCCCCTGCCCGAGGGGCAGAGGATAGGATGGGATCATGGCCCCCAGGGCCGAGGTCGGGTGAAGTCACAGCCCCCAGGCCAGAGGTCGAACTGGGGTCACGGCCCCTGGGGGTAAAGGTTCAGTTGGGGTCATGGCCCCCAGGGCAGAGGTTGGGTGGGGTCACGGCCCCTGGGCCAGAGGTCGAACCAGGGTCACGGCCCCTGGGGGGGTGATGTTTTGCGGGATCTTTCAGCCCCGGGGGCAGAGCTGGGGTGCAGGGGATTCATGTTGACGTCTTCTTCCTGCCACTCCTCCATCCCTCTGCCCCGCAGGAATGCTGAAGCCAGCTCACCTACCCGCCCACGACCCTGTGCGCCTCTCTGTCTCTCGAGTTCACGTGCAGAAGAGGACTTAGTGTTTCCTTTGAATTATTTACACGCTAAGTACACTTATCAGCCTCCTCATCAATATTTCAGGGCAGTTCTAGGTAAGGATCAGGCACACGATCACCGGGCATCAGACTGCCTCCCTTCCACTGCACAGTCAGGTCAGGACACAGCCTCCCCCGTACACACACCCTCCTGGCACACGATCACCGGGCATCAGACTGCCTCCCTTCCACTGCACAGTCAGGTCAGGACACAGCCTCCCCCGTACACACACCCTCCTGGCTCACTGGAATCACACGGCATGGACATAGGCCCTTCGGCCCATTGGGTCCCTACCAACCATCCATTGACACCGATCCCATTTCATTCTCTGCAGCAACGGACAAACCCGCTGGAGGAACTCAGCAGGTCGAGTGGCATCTGTGGTTGGGGGGGGGGGGGGGCGCGGTAGGAAACTTAGATGTTTCGCGTCGAGACCCTGCGTCAGGACTGAGAGTGGAGAGGGGAGAGGGCTGGGGCGGAGAGGCGCTTACCTGGTTCCCTCCTGCGTCCCAGAGACGGGGGAGCCGGTGGGTTAACCGGCCGCTGTCAATTGCCCCCGGTGCGTGGGTGAGGGGGAGAATCTGGAGGGGTGTCAATTGGGAATGCGAGGAGAATGAATGCGGGATTAGTGTAAGATTGGTGCAAGTGGCTGGTTACTGGTAGGTGTGGGCTGGGCGGGTTGGAGGAGACACAGGAGACTGCAGATGCTGGGATCGGGAGCAACACACAAGGTGCCAGAGGAACTCAGATGAAGGGTCTCGACCCGAAAGGCCAACTGTCCGTTTCCCTCCACAGCTGCTTTCCCGGGAATGAAAAGCTTAACGTAGGAGGAGCGTTTGATGTCTCTGGGCCTGTTCTCGATGGAGTTCAGAAGGATGACGGAGATACTGAAAGGCCTGGATAGAGTGGACGTGGAGAGGGTGTTTCCGTCAGTGGGAGAGTCCAGGATCCGAGGGCACGGCCTCAGAATAAAGGGACGTCCCTTTAGAACTGAGATGAGGAATTTCTTCAGCCAGAGGGCGGTGAATCTGTGGGATTCGTTGCCACAGAGGGCTGTGGAGGCCAAGTATTGGGTGTATTTAAGGCAGAGATTGATGGGTTCTTGACTGGTGAGGGGGTTAAGGGTCACGGGGAGAAGGCAGGAGAATGGGGCTGAGCAAACAACATCAGCAGCGATTGAATGATGGAACAGACTCGATGGGCTGAATGGCCTAATTCTGCTCCTGTATCTTATAGCCTCATGCCACCTGACCCACTGAGTCCCTCCAGCATTTGGTGTGTTGCTCTGGGTGGGCTGAAGGGCCTGGTTCACATCTCGAGGTACACTCTGACCCATTGCAGACGGGCTGAGTTCCCCTTCACCCCACCACCCCCCCCCCCCCCCCCCCCATATTGTGGAGGGTCGTGGGTGTCACCTGACAGCACTGCCCACTACCTGGTCGGAAGACACACCACTGCCAGTTGAGGTTTGGCCCCACCCCACCCATCAGTGCACACCTGACCATTGGCCCCTTGTACTTGGCCTTGGGCCATTGGCCTTTGTAATCGGTTAGTACTTGCTGGCACCGAGTCACTGGCCCCCTGTAAATTACCTAGGCTGGACCCCCCCAGCCCTCCAGCACTATAAAGGGTGCCACGTGGGCTCGGCTCCCTCGTTTTGCCATCTTCAAGGGACCACCCTGCTTCACTCCAGGCCGAGTACCATGGAACAGTGCTGGAGAAATCGTTGGCGAGGTGTGCACTGTTAAAGGGGTGGGAGCCTTTTGGTTAATGTCCCTAGTAACAGAGAGCCATGCCTGCACTGAGGCAAGGGGTGGCGGGTATTGTATTGTTTTTCTCTGATTGTATGTTCCTAGTTCATTGCGTGTATGCGTGTATGTATGTATTTTATCCCCAGTGCGATTCCTCCACGCTCGTCTTTTGTAAATAAAATCATTTACTGCCAGACTGTTCGGAGTCCTTGCTTTTGAGACCCATCGAATCTGTTTTCTCACTCACAGAACCCCCTCACTACCCCCCAACACCACCCCCCCACCCAACCAATCTCAGAAATGGACGTCTCTGTGACCTGCACTGGCCGGTCTCACCGCGTTAACCAAGCCTGTGCACACACAGCTCCTGGCAGAGCCTGTTCCAGAATGGCAGACGACAGAACTGGATCAAACTTACCTGAGCCATCGCACGAAGCTCCACCCCCCCCCCCCCCCCCCCCCCCCCAGAGCGAGCAGTGAGGGAGGAACAGATGGCCGAGGAGCCTGCCTCCTCTCCCACCTTCCCACAGAGCCGGAATTCTGCGGAGCTGGATGGAGAGACGGGGCAGCTGGCGGGAAGGAAGGGAAACGGCACCCTCTTGTGATCTCTTCAGGGCCCCCGGTGGCTTGAAGCGTGGTGTCAGCTGTGCTCTGTGGAGGACGCCAGCCGGTTCCTCCTTCCTGTGCCAGAGTGTACGTCGTACCCGAGGGCGAGGAGGGAGGTCTGCTCCCCTTCCCCATTACCTGAGACCGAGAAAGGGCTACACAGCGCAGAAACAGGCCCTTCGGCCCAATGAGTCTGTGCTGACCATCAAACGGTGCTCTCCGTGCACCATGCAAGGTGTATTACACTCTCCGTGCACCGTGCGGGGTGTATTACACTCTCCCTGTGCCATACGGGATGCATTACCCACTTACATAAACCCTATGTTAACCTTGCATTTTTTTAAAACTCTCCCCGCATTCGATTCAGGCGAATCAGCCTCAGAAATGAGCTGCATCCCTTTCAATTTGCCTATCGCCACAGAGGGTCAGCAGCAGATGCTATTCCACTGGCTCCCTGCTCTGTTCTGGGCCATCTGGACAACAGGAACACGTACGTCAGGCTGCTGTTCACCAACAGCAGTTCAACACTATTGTTCCCTCCAAACTTATCACCAAGCTCCAAGATCTGGGTCTCTGGACCTCCCTCTGCAACTGGACCCTTGCCTTCCGCATCGGTAGACCTCAATCGGAAACAAATCTCCTTCTCGCTGACCATTCAATGACACCTCGAGGCTGCGTGCTTGGCCCCCTACTCCCTCAATGTCAACAAAAGAGTTGGTCACTGACATCAGGAAAGGGGGCGGTGTACATGCACCTGTCTACATCAATGGTGCTGAGGTCGAGAGGGCTCAGAGCTTCAAGTTCCTGGGAGTGAACATCACCAACAACCTGTCCTGGTCCAACCACGTAGATGCCACGGCCAAGAAAGCTCACCAGCGCCTCCACTTCCTCAGGAGGCTAAAGAAATTCGGTTTGTCCCCTTTTACTCTCACCAACTTTTATCGATGCACCATAGAAAGCATCCTGTCTGGATGTATCACAGCTTAGTATGGCAACTGCTCTGCCCAGGACCGCAAGAAACTGCAGAGAGTTGTGGACACAGCCCAGCGCATCACTGACACCAGCCTCCCCTCCTTGGACTCTGTCTTTACCTCTCATTGTCTTGGTGAAGCAGCCAGCATAATCAAAGACCCCACCCAAACGGGTCAT